>NC_046328.1:7116794-7735544 GCF_009819535.1 Lacerta agilis
ATTTCCTCCCTAGCGGTTCGAGGAAACTAGCAGCAGCTCCTGCTGCAGAGGCGTCATTCGGTGGGGGGGGGGCTTCCAAGGAGGTGGCAGATCTGGCCTCCAAAGAGCATGTTAAAACTGTTGCTGCTATTGCAGGCTAGGCATTTCTCGGACGCCAGATATCCTCCCACCTGAGGCACCTTACCTGGCCTCATTGGTGGGCTGCCCTTTATGTTGTGGCAGGACTGTCATTTGTCAGAGATGCTATAGATGCAGAACTTGCATTGAGCAGTGGGGCTGGACTAAATGAAGACCGCCCCCCCCATTTTCCTTTCCAATGCTTAGATTCTACAAAGCTCTCCTGTTGCTACTGCCTGGCACCTAAAACTAGACAGAACAGCTTCTAAGTGGTTTACAGCTATGAAATCAATTATTAAATCCATATATAATGAAAACGCACAATCATGACTCCATCAGTGTGTTAAAACATACTTAAGTAAAATGTGCAATTAAACAAGGCAGTTAAAAACATGACAGAATGATGAGGTGAGATGTTCGAGTTCTGGGGAATGCTTGTCTAAACAGGTGTGCAGGGAGGGCATTCTGCAATGCAGGTGCTACCAGTGAAATTGTAGCAATAATTTCCAAATTAGGATGTGCAAATTTTATGCAAATCTATACTCTTTGTTGTCTTCCTGTATTTGGTGATGTGTATGCCACACTCTACTTTACCAGATCACTTTTCCATTAGGACCAGGAAGAGAGTAAAATGGTTGGGCTATGGGGAGGTAAAGGGTGATTGTGTGTGTGTGTGTGCGCATGTGTGCGCGTGCGTGCGTACACACACACACACACACACACACACGCAGAGCGAAGGATCCAGCACCCTTCTTCCTCACATTTTATGAACGTGGTAGACATGTGAGTAACGGCTCTGAAATACCCAGCTTGACCCTTAATATTAGAAGTGTGTTATAATTCTTAAAAACCCACAGAGATGAAATGTTTGAAAATCAAAATTGGTTTGGTTTAAATACCTACATGGGCCTTCCTCTCTTGCCTTGCTGAACAAAATTTAATCATCTGTTTCAAATTGTTATTAGCTTACTGGGGGGAAACGAGGGAGACTATGAAAAGGTACATAAAATACTTTAGATTTCCAGCTGCTTGATTATGGCAGGAAGTCTCCAAGATTATAGGGCCTGTGGGTGTCCCTTGCTGGATTCCCAAGCATATTTTGTACATATATTGCTTTACAGTGAAATGGAAGATGTCCACAGAATTAGAAATGTGGAGCTGGAAAAGGAATATCCAGGAAATTAGACTGAGATACAGGCCTGGATGCTATTGGTTACAGATATGAAACTTAAGGTTGTTTTTCTTTTCGCGTGGGGGGAGGTTATGTGAAGATAGTATTCTTCAGCATGCACTCAAACATATTACAGTGATATGTCTGCGTCCATGAACTGGTTGATTTTCATGTCTGAGGAAAGGCTTGCGAACTCAATCACAGCCATCCTTTGAAATTTCAATTTCTCTGAATTTTGCAATGCGGTCTCAAGCCATGTAACGTGACCAAAATACAGTACCTAGGGTGAAGTGTGTGTAAGAATGCAAGAGTATTAGTGAAAAGAGCAGAATTAGAAGACATTCTTTTAAAAGAATGTACATATTTGGCAGAATTGCAGTACAAAAATGTGTACGTTAGGAGAAATTTGCACAAAAATGCCGGTGGGTTTTCACGAGGACCAATCAATCAATCAATCAATCAATCACAAATTGATCTGAGCTCCAGGGGTTTTTGGGAGAGGTTGTCTGGAGTTTTGGGCTTTGGTGTCACCAGTGTGTTGACACCCAGCTCTATTTCTCCGTTCCACCTAATTCCCCAGAAGCTGTCTTGGTTCTAAACCAGTGTCTGTCACCAGTAATGGACTGGATGGTGAACAGATTGAAACTTAAACCAGACAAGACAGAGGTGCTCTTGGTCAGTCGGAAGGCAGAACAGGGAATAGGGATTCAGCTTGTGCTGGATGGGGTAACATACCCCCTGAAGACATAATTTGGGCTCGCTCTTCAACTCAGCCCTGAGCCTGGATGGCCAGGTCTCTGTGGTGGCCAGGAGTGCATTTGCACAATTAAAGTGAGTGCACAAACTGCACACGCTCCCTGAGATGTCTGATTTGGTCAAAGCGACACGCGCCTTCGTTACATCCCATTTGGATTATTGTAACATGCTCTAGGTGGCGCTGCCTTTGAGAAATGCTCAGAAGCTGGCTCAAAGAGCTGCAGCCAGATTGCTGGCTAGAACTGCTTATAGGGAGCACATCTTCACTGGCTACTGGTTTCTTTCTAGGCACAATTAAAAATGCTGCTTATGACCTATAAAGGCCAAACTATCTCTCAATTCTGGCTACCATCGCAGGCACACTTGGTGTGGTAGTGGGAGAGGGCCTTCTTGGTGAAACTCCCTTCCAAGAGGTTGGACTGGCTCCCTCCTTGTTGTCCTTCCACCAGCAGGTGAAGGATCGGGTGAACCGATGTCTTTTAATGAAAGGGCTGGTGCCGTGCTGTTTTTATTGTAACTATTTGAATGTTTAAAGGGACGCGGGTGGCGCTGTGGTCTAAACCACTGAGCCTAGGGCTTGCCGATCAGAAGGTCAGTGGTTCGAATCCCTGCAATGGGGTGAATTCCTGTTGCTCGGTCCTTGCTCCTGCCAACCTAGCAGTTCAAAAGCACGTCAAAGTGCAAGTAGATAAATAGGTACCGCTCCGGCGGGAAGGTAAACGGTGTTTCCGTGCACTGCTCTGGTTCTCCAGAAGCAGCTTTGTCATGCTGGCCACATGACCCGGAAGCTGTACGCCGGCTCCCTCGGCCAATAAAGCGAGATGAGCGCTGCAACCCCAGAGTCATCCACGACTGGACCTAACGGTCAGGAGTACCTTTACCTTTACCTTTATTTGAATGTTTAAAGCCGATTTCATGTTTTAAGCAGATTTTAATTCTATTAATGTTTAATTTTATATATATATAGTGATTGTCTTTTCCCATGTTTTTAGTGATCATTGTTTTTATCTGCATGCACACTTCAGATATCTGAAGAAGTGTGCATGCAAACGAAAGCTCATACCAAGAACAAACTCAGTTGGTCTCTAAGGTGCTACTGGAAAGAATTTTCTATTTTGTTTCAACTATGGCAGACCAACACGGCTACCCACCTGTAACTGTTTTTATCTGTAAGCTGCCTTGAGTCTGTTAGGGAAAAACGTGTGGGATAATAATAATGATGATGATGGTGATGTTATGAATTTGGGGGGGGGGATAGGCTGAATGCCTGGGCGCCCTTCTAATGGGTGGGTGCCCCTCCTTCAACGAGACAGATCAGCGTTTGATTTCTATTTGAATCCAAGGCTGCAGCTATGGGGGAAACAAGGCTTTCTTTGGGTTCTAGTGCTGTGAACTCCTTCAAGTTAGGCTCAAGCTGCATCTATGTGCAAATAAAGTATATCTCATAATAGAAACCACAGTCTCCAGGGTGCCTCCTTCCAAAAGGAAACATGAACCCTTGGATAAGGGGTTGGAATCCCTGGAATCTTGCACTGCTTGGAAATTGGGATGGCAACAGCAACAATAATGTGGAAATGGGGAGAACTGAACTGAATGAATGGAACCCCCCCCCCCCCGGAGAAACAGTAATTTACAGATTTGCTCATCCCTGGATCACTTTGCTTCCCAGCCCTTGGACCTAAGCTGGCATCGCCTTGTATTCAGAACACCACATATTAACGTGATCCCCTCAAATATGAGCAATGGCTTGGATTGTCGGTGCAACCTGGTTGGTCCTGGCTGGAATCGCAAAATTCTAACGCGTGTGTATCTAGGGAAGAACGGGGGGGGGGGGGGGGCTGGGAGGGACACTGCCACCTCCTAGGTTGATGTTGTGCAGGCATAACATTTGCAGCAACAAGGCTTTCCTGAATGTGACAAGGCATCGATCATCTTTACTCTGCCTTCAGACAAGAGACCCTAAACTGAAGCAGCTGCAGAAAGAGGTTGCAAAACAACAATTGTTCTTTTCCCTGCGGGCAAGTGTTTCTTTCCTCCTGATGTTCTGGATATTCCCTCCCCCCCACACACACATTCTCTGCCTTAGAATAGAGAGCTAAGGTTAACAAAGTGGGTTTAAGGGGCCCTGGCATCGTAGGGTGGAGGGG
Organism: Lacerta agilis; assembly: GCF_009819535.1. Lineage (NCBI taxonomy): Eukaryota > Metazoa > Chordata > Lepidosauria > Squamata > Lacertidae > Lacerta > Lacerta agilis. The sequence continues at coordinate 7,120,986 of NC_046328.1, forward strand.
GGGGGGACAAGACTGGCAAATGTAGGGATTTTACTGGTCTTTCGCCTATACATTTTGCTTGTAGGTGGAATGGAAGAGCCGTCTGTTCCAGACATTAGAATGCATGTTCCCAAGGCACCCCACGCGTCTGTTTATAACACGGAGCACATCTGCAGGACTGTACTTGCACCCCCCCCTTCCGATCGCATGATTTCATTATGAGCAGGGGCTGCTTTCCAAAGGGACAATGTTTGTTTTCTTTTTTCTTTTTTACTGCTTCCCATCCCATCCCTGCTTGCAAAATTTATTTGCAAAGATCTGCATAGAGCATTGTCACATACATTTCAGCCTCTCCAATAGTCCTCATTCAACATTTCTCATGGTTGCCATTGCTCTCCAGCCACTTTCAATTAAATCCACAGCTACCGCTGAACTGAATAGACCCAATGGGCATCTGCTCACAATACTGAAGCTTTCCTAATAGTGTGTCATCAGAGTGGATACCCAAGAGACAGAATCCAAGGCAGGGCTGTGTGTCGTTCCTCCATGGAGCCCAGGATGCGGCTTTCAAGCCCCCCCACAACCCATTTTATCCCCCACAACAACCCTTTGAGGGAGGTTTGCCAGAGAGATGGAGACTGAGCTTCATTACTGAGTGGAGATTTGAGCTTCTACAGCCCACATTCAACACTCTAACGAAACCTTTCTCAACCTTGGGTCCCCAGATGTTGTGAGACTACAACTCCCATCATCCCTAGTGAGAAGGACCAGCGGTCAGGGATGATGGGAGTTGCAGCCCAACAACACCTGGGTTGAGAAAGGCTGCTCTAACCATTAGGCTATGCTGCCCCTGAATATCAAAGAGAATAATGGCCAGATGCTCATGCTGCACAAATGTACCACTGCCTTTTGTACACCCCGCCCCATGATTTGAAATTAGTTTTTCGGGGCGGGGTGTGGTGCTTATACCATCACAAATTGTAAACAGCTTGTCTCTCAAACTCCACCCCTGGAAATCTCTTGGGCTGTTTGAGTATGTTAAACGAATGTGATGGGCCAGAGAGGGAGATACATGCATGTAATAAAGTGCTGGAATTTACATGAAAAAGATGTGCTTGGATAGTCTGCAGAAAGGCACTCCATTTTAAATTGCCTTCGGTGAGTTTCTTCTTTTGCAAACGGCACCGTTAGGTCCTCTGTTACTCTTGCAGTTCTGAAGGCTCCCAGATCTTTTCATGTTCTGAGCTCCTGTGCCATATCCATCACATTATTGCGAGACGGAGAGAGCAAAAAATGGGATAATTGCCATGCCGAGTTAAGTCCTTAGGTCCACCTGTGGCCCCCAAACTGCTGGTAGCAGAGGAACATTTTTCCTTCCCCTGTAATTAAAACTGGGGTTGCACTTCAGTCTTGATAACGGTTTACAAAATTAGGCATGGGCTGCAGAACGTGGATAGAGTCAAAGAGTTGCCTCTGATGTTACTTAGAGTAGGCCCATTGAATGAATGGGTTTAATGAGAAAAAAACCTAGTTGGAGACAGGCTACTTTCCTGTCTGCGCCATAATACTAGAGGCCTCTCCAGAATTCCAATGTCCTTTTATTTTATTTTATTTTATTGTGCATTCATGATGATTTGTGCTCATGAAAGTATTGGGGCATTTATCACACTTTCAGTACTGTTTGCACCTGCATAAGTTTCAGAGTGGACATAATTGCTGTATTTCCATGGTCTGGACTAGGTGCTGGACTAGGACTAGGAGTGCTGGACTAGGACCTGGGAGACCAAGGTTCGAATCCCCCCTCGGCCATCACACTCACTGGGTGACCTTGGACCAGTCAATGCCTCTCGGCTGTTGGTTTGGCCGGCCTCAATCGTTCAGACTAAATAAGTTCTCCATCACACAACCTACCAGGGGCGCCATCTATGTGGGGCTGTGGGAGCTGAGCCCCCCACAAAATTTATTCCCCAACCATAACCACACAACCATTTACCTAAGTGTAAGCCCCATTGGATAGAGTGTGATTTCTCTCCAAGTAAGCTTGCACAGGGTTCGGTTGCATTTCCTTGATGCAGCTGGTAGCTGGTGTTGAAATGTTCCCAGAGTTCGAATGAGCACTTTTCTTCAAGAGTTGCTCTGGCATCCCTGAAGTTTCGGCGAGCAGTAGGTTGTGGAAACCACACACTGAAAGAAATCCTCCCTCTGACTTGAATTATTTAAAATGCACGGCTAGCCTGTGATCATCTTTGTAAGTTGCTCATTCCAAAAGCCCCACACCCATAATCTTAAGCATGGGAAAGCTGTTTTTAGAATTTATTCACCTAAAAAAATCTGGGCGGTTGTCATATTTCAGCACCACAAAATAGAACTTTCTTTTTTTCCCCTCCTCCTCCTTTTTCATTTCAGCAATTTTTGGATTAGAGTGAAATAAGAGAAGGAAAATGCTATACCCTGCCAATTGCTTGCATTGAATAATAACATTAATGACATAAGGATAATCTGGGGTGTGTAGCTCAGTTGTTTATTTGCCTTGGGGACCATCCAGCCAAAGGCTTGTGCTTTTTAAACCCCATTGTTTTTCTATGGAAGGGAACGGAGTGCATGAAAAGCTCTCTTATTGTCACCGGTTGGCCTGAACAATGCTTAGCTTTGTCTGGGTTGTGGTGCTGTTTAGCATATGCAAAAGGTACCACTGTGGATTCATTTTGGGGTAAATGGAAAAAACAAGAACTGAAAGGACTCCCGGTTGGTCCAGTTCATTCATTTTGAAATGTATGCAATAATGGATATGGTTTTTGGAATCCATTTATACCCAGTTGTTACTGATTCAGGGTCCCTGGCATTAGAAGAGATGATTTATTATTAACTGCCCTTCACCCTAAAGCTCCAGGGTGGGTTGCAGCAATTTAAAACATCATTAATATTAAAACACAGTATAAAAACACAGTAAAGCAACTTAATATTGCAAGAATTAGGTGGGAGGCACGGACTGTTTAACCACTCTGGAAATTGTAGCTCTGTGAAGGGGAAGAGGGGTCTCCAAACAACTCTCAGCACCCTCAAAAAACGGCAGCTCTCAGGATTCTTTGGGGGAAGTGAGTACTGCTTCAAATGGATGGTGTGGATGTGACCCGAGTTTCTCTCTCTAAGGGTTTGTCCTCACTTCCTCCTGTGCCCTGCCTAGAAAGCACGAGTGAGTGGTTTAGTGCGTGGTGTAGTGGTTAAGAGCGGTGGACTCGTAATCTGGTGAACCGGGTTCGCGTCTCCGCTCCTCCACATGCAGCTGCTGGGTGACCTTGGGCTAGTCACACTTCTTTGAAGTCTCTCAGCCCCACTCACCTCACAGAGTGTTTGTTGTGGGGGAGGAAGGGAAAGGAGAATATTAGCCGCTTTGAGACTCCTTCGGGTAGTGAAAAGCGGGATATCAAATCCAAACTACTCTTCTTCTTCTTCTTCTTCTTCTTCTTCTTCTTCTTCTTCTTCTTCTTCTTCTTCTTCTTCTCTTGGCCTGCCCTTTCTAGACATAGGTCTGAGCAGTTTCCCCCTTGCCCAGGGGTGCTATCTAGGGGTGTATGAAGGGCTGAGGCCCCCGCAAAATAATTAAGGAGGGGGGCCAGGCCCCTCAATATTCTTTGGCCTGTGGCCTTCCTGTGACTGTGCCCCCCCCCGGGCCTCACCACAGCTAGTGGAAGCCTGCACTGGCTTGCACAGTGCCAGAAGGCAAGCATGGTGTCACACTGCATGCGCATGAGTTCACATGCATGTGGCACGTGCCAGTCTCCCCAATCTGTGGGGCAACCTGGTGCCTGTGCTCTTGTCTCGCTCCCTTCCCAGGGCAAACCTGCTCTTTAGTGCTAAATTGGGGCAAACAACAATCTGGAGAAAACCCGAATTGCCGTTTGCTCCGATTGAGTGTTGAAGAGCAGTTTCCCCTGGGACGGCTTCTGTAATCCAAGCTTCAGCCGAATCTGGTGCCGTGCTTTCCTGATTCCCAAATGTATAGAAAGGTCAAATGGGGATGGCAGGTTTTGAACCAGGTGCTTGGCCATGCTGAGCAGATCAGGATTTCCCATGAAATAACTGGAGTAAAATCTGAAGACTGCTCCTATAGAAATCCAGTTCCTCTCCGCCCAATATATCCTAATAAAATGATCTCCCCTCAAGCACAGAGCAGAAACCATAAGAGAAATAGACTGCTTGCTACATTGGTCTGTGGAAGGTCCCTTGGATCCAGCACAATGAACTTTTGAGCATTTCGATTTATTGCAGGTTGCTGCAATTCTAGATCAGAACGGCCTCTCGAATGTGCTCCCAGGGGGTTCTGTACATGATGTGCTGGATTCCTCTATGAGTTTATGGAAATAAATCGTTACTTGGATCAGGTTGCTATAACCTAGATTGTGAATCAGAGCCAGCTGCCTTCAGGAAATGGCAGCACAGGCAGAATTGCAGCAGAATTATTCAAGAGAAGCACATTCTGCCGAGCAGTTGCGTGCTGTTCAAAGAGTACAACTATGTATTAACTTTGTGGGTTATCTCCCCCTACCCCAGCCCCGAAAACCTCCTTGCTAAGAAAAGTGCTGTCCACCCAGAAATGTAAGCCAGCAGACTGCTTATCTTCAGATCTTTGCTTTTTTTAAGAGAGAGAGAGAGAGAGGAGAGGGAGGAGAGAGAGAGAGAGAGAGAGAGAAGAGAGAGAGAGAGAGAGAGAAATGGTTAGGAAGCCAGAGAGCAGTGCCAGATCAAAAATGCAGCACTAACGGGATTTTTGCCTTATGTAGTTCAGAGGACTGCTTTGCTGGTTCACAGTATGGTTCATCTAGTCCAGCATTTTGCTTCCCAAAACACATCACTGTGATGTTTTTGGAGAGTTCACAAGCATGGGATGATGTGATACTTTTTGTCTGCTGCCTGCCTCCACCCTCTGGTGTTTTGAGGTAGACTGCAACTATAGCTGGATCTGAAGTCACATGATGTGCAGTAACCTCGATGAAGCAGTAAAGTTTTAGATCTGGTCAGTGCCAGGATAGAGACTGCTGCAACCCCTTTGCCTCTGTGTAGGTAACAGAAGAACAATGAAATACAGATAAATAACCCCTAGCCTACAGTGGGACCGCTAACCTTCCTTGGCTGGAAGTCACTGTGCCGAATTAATAAACAACAATTATTAAAAAATATTTTCTGGGTTGTACCACTTGTAGGTAGAATAATCTCAGGATTGAATGCTTGCCTATACTCCTCACACATAGAAAGTTAGATTTAGTAAGGGTCCCTGAAACACTAGCTTTCTATGTGCAGGGATTTTATTTTCTCGGGGGATGATGTAAGCTTGCACCTCCCCCATCCAGTCTGAAATGGCACAATCCAGACACACTTTTTAGATCACACAGTTGTCTCTCTGCAGCTTCTCCCTTTGTCCTTCGCATGTTCTTTCCCTGCTCCACATTTTGTCCTCCACATCTTCACTTGTCATTAAAACATTTGAAATATTTGTCGCCTCTCTTCTCATGTTCCTGCTTGGCCATCTTGTCTCCAAGCCAGGCTCATTGAACTTTATTAATCTCTGTAGCTCTGAATCAATTTTCCCCCATTCTTCTCTGGACGCCCTCCCATTTGTCAATATTTTTCTGACAAGGAGGTGCTGAGAACTTTCGTTCCTGGGGGATTTATAGCTTCCTTCCTCTTTGATGTGTGGTGCCACTGAACACCGCTCTCCAAAGTCCATCGACCTTTATTGGCTCTGGAGATGGTGACAAACTTGTGTCTAAATTGTTACACGCCATCCCGGAGATTAATCTGAATGAAGAACACTTGTCCTTCTCGATACCTAAGGCTGTAGGCTGTGGAGTTGAAGATCAGCCAAGGTGGTTGTACAGAGCATTCTCACCCTCTGATCCACTGTGCTGGAGGGATTTGGATGCGGCAGAGCAGAGCAACTAAACATGGGTGTGTATGTGTCTGCCTAAAACAGACCACTGGTCCCTCTTTTGTCCTCCCCTGTGTAGGTCAAGCCCAACCATTAGCAAGGGTGAAACCGCTGCCCCAGGTGGAAGCTCTGCCCACTGCCAGCTGAGAAGTGGCACTGGCATTGGCCCCGATGCTACCTCAACTTCACCTGCCATGGCATGGAGGAGTAGGGCAGGGGGGCACTTCCTGTTTCTCCTCAAGTGGCAAAACAGGATGCACCACTCCTGCCCCTATGAGGAAAGATTGCAGCATTTGGGACTCTTTAGTTCAGAGAAAAGGTAACTAAGAAAAAGTACTAAACCAAACCAAACCAAACCAAACCACCACAAACTGGCTAATAAATGTAAAAGGGAATTTACTAGAATAATAACTGAATGAAGATTGACTAATAATCATTCAAACAAGCAAAAACACATTACAATGCCACGTGCAGATCAATACTGGTTTTGTCAAAAACATGGAATGAATTATATGCATGGTGAACGTTTCAATGTCTGAATAACTGAACCAACAAGTGGCTAAGCATTGAACAGTATCTTGATGCCAACAGAAGGTTCAAGACTGTTTGTTAAAGAGGAACTTAATGGAGAGTTCTTCAGTGGGTCTAAAGTTGACACCACCCTGATGAAATGAATGTGGGTGGATGAAGGAAGAAATGTTCTTCAGTGCAGTGTTTTTCAACCTTTTTTGGGCAAAGGCACACTTGTTCCATGAAAAAAATCACGAGGCACACCACCATTAGAAAATGTTAAAAAATTAACTCTGTGCCTATATTGATATATAAAGTAATTTTCCCACGGCACACCAGGCAACATCTCGCGGCACACTAGTGTGCCGCGGAACAGTGGTTGAAAAACACTGCTTCAGTGGGTATATAGCCACCACCATGACGGAATAAACACAGGTGGGCAAATGAAAGAAGACCTGTCCTCCGGAATTTACACAGAACTGTAGAGTGGGAAGGGATCCCGAGTGGGAAAGCATCCATAACTGATGGCCAACCAACCTCTGCTTAAAAACCTCCAAGGAAGGAGGCTCCAGCACCTTCTGAGGGCGTCCGTTCCACTGTCAAACAGCTCTTACATCAGAACGTTCTTCCTCATGTTAGTCAGAATCCCCTTTTATTGTACCTTAAATCCCTTGGTTCGGATCCTAGACTTTGGAGCAGGAGAAAACAAGCTTGCTCCATCTTTCACGTGACAGTGCTGTAGATCAGGGGTCAGCAACCTTTTTCAGCCATGGGCCGGTCCACCGTCCTTCAGACCCTTGTGGGGGCCGGACTATATTTTGAAAAATAATAATAATGAACGAATTCCTATGCCCCACAAATAACCCAGAGATGCATTTTTAAATAAAAGGACACATTCTACTCATTTAAAAACATGCTGATTCCTGGACCGTTCTCGGGCCGGATTGAGAAGGCGATTGGGCCGCATCTGGCTCCCGGGCCTTAAGTTGCCTACCCCTGCTTAGAATATTGGAAGATGGTTATCATATCACCTCCTTTTTTCCAGGCTAAATATACTGAACTCCCTCAACAGTTCCTCATAAGGCTTGGTTTCCAGACCAGATCTTGGTTGCCCTCCTCTGCACACATCCCAACTTGTCAACATCCTTCTTAAATTGTAGTGCCCAGAATTGGACACAGTATTCCAGGTGGGGTCTGACCAAGGCAGAATAGAGCGGTACTATTACTTCTCTTGATGGTCTCTTTCTACCGGTCCACAATAAAGGTTTATTTATTTATTGATCGGGAAACTGTATTTCTATTGATGCAGCTTAGAACAACATGAGTATTTTTTATTTTTTGCTGCTGCCGCATCACACTGTTGACTCATGAGAAGCTTGTGGTCTACTAAGACCCCTGGATCCTTTTTACATGTATTGCTGGGAAGACAAGGTGTCACCTATCTTACATTTGCGCAGCTGGTTCTTCCTGCCATATATGTAGATCCTGACATGACAGACATTTATAAAATTATGCATGGCATGGAGGAAGTGGATAGAGAAAAGTTCCCCCTCCCTCTCCCATAACACTGAAATGCTGGGAAATCTAATGAATCTGAATCCTGGAAGATTTAGGACAGACAAAAGAAAGTACTTCTTTACACAGCTAAACACGGTTAAACTTCAATATTCGCTCCCCCAGTGAAGGTCACCAACTTGTTTCCTATGAAGAAGTGTGCATGCACACGAAAGCTCATACCAAGAACAAACTCAGTTGGTCTCTAAGGTGCTACTGGAAAGAATTTTTTTATTTTGTTTCCTATGAGACAGGGAATTCTAGTTCATAGCTCATATTCTTAACTACGCTACTGCAGCTGCTCTCAATAGCTGCTAAAAGAAATCTTTAGTGTGCCTACTGTGGTTAAAATGTCCTTCCCACCACCTCCATCTGTCCGTACAACAAATCCTTTGCTCTTCGTTTGGCAATATGGAAAGTGTGAGTGTTCATAATAAATTAGAATGAAAGGGTTTTGAGGCTCGTCCCTTAACCACGCTGCTCATCATTATTCTGATCAGGGGTGGTTTGGGGGCTGTGAAGCATTTGGAGTCCAGGCCAGAACTCTGGGCTCTGACTGGGGTGGCTGCATTTTTGATCAGGCACATTGCTTGCACTTTCTGCAACGGGAATTGTGATCTCCCCCCCCCCCACCCAGTGCCTCTCAGAATAGAGGGAGCTAGGAATGTAGACAGCTGCTTACAGGTATATTGAGAGCTTATCCACACTTTCTATTGTCCTCCTGCTTTCTCCCCATGGAAAACAGCTCTTTAGCACTCAAATGGAGCAAACAGCAATTCGGGTGTTCTCCAGACTGATGTTTGTTCCGAATTAGCACTAAAGAGTGGGATGATGATGATTACTTATTAAATTTGCATGCTGCCCTTCATCCATAGATCTCAAGGCTGTTCACCCCATAGTCGCCTTTGACTGGACTTAACCGTCCAGGGGTCCTTTACCTTTTACCTTCACAACATAAAATGACAGTATAAAAACACAAAATACATAATGAAAATAAGAACAAATGCAAACCAATATTTCCCTCTCTCACAACACATTTAAAAGGCCATAGAACGTTAATCAGCCATAGGCCTGGTTGAAGAGGGATGTTTTTACCTGGCACCTAAAGGTGTATAATGAAGGTGCCAGGCAAGCCTCCTGGGAGAGAGCATTCCACAAATGGGGAGCCATTGCAGGAAAGGCCTGTTCTCTTGTTGCCACCCTCCAGATATCTCATGGGAGCACATGAAGAAGGTTTTCCCTGGGTTTTCGCTGGGAAAGGAGTGGGGCAATGGGAAAACTGCCTGGACCCATGCCTAGAAAGTGTGGGTCAAGCAGAAAACCACTCAGACCCATGCTTTCTAGGCAGAGGACAAGCTGAAGTGTGGATGATCCCTGAATCAGATCTTTGACCCATCTAGCTGACTGGAAGATGCTGTTGAAGCTTCTGGCAACAGACTCCTGAAGCCCAAATTAGACATACTGGGGACTGAGCCTGGGACTCTTTGCATGCAAGGTGGATCCTCAACCACTGAGCTATGGCATACCCCAGGCTTCCTCAACCTCGGCCCTTCGGATGTTTTTGGCCTACAACTCCCATGATCCCTAACTAGCAGGACCAGTGGTCAGGGATGATGGGAATTGTAGTCTCAAAACATCTGGAGGGTTGAGGTTCAGGAAGCCTGGCATACCCTCTAGCATGTCGAGTCCCAAAACTGTCTTTGCTGCTGTGTAAGTCACTGACCCAAGTGAGTTCACAGAGCCCAAATGATGTGCTGGGGGGGGGGCGGGGCGGCAGCGAGATCTTGGTCCAAAATCACGGCAGCTAAAATGGTTGCTGGGCACTCACAGGGAAAAAAATGGGATGTCCTGGTTTTTCCAGTACACTTGATGGTTTGCTGTGGCCCACCCTGACAACAGTAAGTTATATAGCACCATGGGGGCGATTCTGATTTTTTAAATGCACTGGGAATTGTCTGTAAGGAGCTGGGGGAGTGCTAATGCTAACTCCTTGAAATTCACTCTCAAGAAAGAGACAGTTACACACACACACACACACACACACACACACACACACACACCTCTTCTGCAGTGAGCCCCCAGCCAAACAAAGCCAAACCTTTTTGGGATTCCACAAATTCAGCCCAGCACTCCCTCTGAAATTACTTTTTTGTGGCCTGGAGCGATTCCAGGCTGCTAAATATAATGCTGGAATGAGCTCTCAACTATTGCTCTTTCCGCCATAGATATCTGTGGAATAAGAAAATAGGACCACAATCTGGAGAATCACCGGGAAAAGATGCTTACTCTCCTGTCCCTCACCCCGTGGTTCCTCCAGACTCTGAGGCATGTCAGGGACTCAAGAGGCATGGGTTCGAAACCACAGGGAATGAGATTGAGACTGGGACCTACAGCCCTTTCAAGTTTATATTTTTAAATTGTGCACTCGTGATGGTTTCTGTTTACGATGATATTGAGGTGATTATATGTGACCCCACTTTCATTTCTGTTTGCACCTGCAAAGGTTCTGGGTTAAACATAAAGCTGCCCCCACAGCCAGTGCATGTCTGGGAGCTTCCTGCTGAAATCGTGTAACTTTTCATATCACGACTCTTCAGGCTTTTGTTTCGTTCCTGTTTTGGTTGCATTGCCTCCAGACGGCAATAATGTGGGAGCACTGGGGAAACATTGCAGAACCGTGAATAAAATGGAATGATATGTGGCTGGCCCAGTATAAATCCACTATTAGCGCACGATTATAGCCAGGGCCGTCTTAAGGAGATCGGCCGCCTTGGCGCAGTGATCCCTCCGGCGCCCCCGGCGTACCGCCTCTCCACTGCCTCCCTCTCGCGCTTGCTGCCCCTCGGGAGGGGGCTGGGCAAGCAGGGGATGAGGGGCGTGGCGCTGGAGCGGTGCAGGGCTCTGCGCGCCCTTCCAGTGCTCCCGGGATGGGTGGCGAGGGCGGCCAGCTCGCAGCCCGCCCAGGAACGGCATGGGCGGCAGCGGCTGCGCTGCTGGCGTGCGAGCACCCGGCCGACAGCCCGCCCTTGGGGGCGGGGGCGGGTTGGGGAGGGGGGCGGCCGGTATGCTGGCAGGCTCACGGGGGCGCCCCTGGCGGCCCAGCGCCCTGGCGCGCCGCGCCACCAGCCCAAATGGACGAGACGGCCCTGATTATAGCATCAGTGCTGTGTTGCAGAACACACACACACACACACACACACACAATCTGGAGGGGCCTGTAGACTGGTAATTTTTGTCACTGAGTGTGTTCAGGCATCAGAATTGTGAGTTGAGGCCCTGCTCCCCGCTTTGTGATGAAATAGGACAAATGGACACAAGCATTTTAGGTTAATGGGCTAAAAAAGGCCACAACTTTATTGGTTACAGAATGTGAGTGGTATTGGCTTAGGCATTGGAAACCACACAACTATACTTGACTCCTGCCCGCTCTGCAGGGAGTCACACAAGGGTTAACAACCTGTAGGGGGAGCTTGTTGATGCAAATCAACTGGAAGCTTTTCCCTAGAGTCACAGGAGGGTCATGCCATGGCCCTAGCTGCCACCTGGGCATTGGACAGGGACCATGACCGCCGGATTCCTTTAACGGAATACACTTCAAGGGGAGGGGTAGGTGATGGCCACAACCTCCCCTCCGACACACAATGCATTTCCCAATGCCTGACTGCCAAACTTTACAAAGTTGTGATGATTTGCTACGAGTGGCTGGTGCCAATCTGCCAAGTGGAAAAAATTCCTACCAGGCCCCTTGGGCAGCCAAGGCAACCAACCGAGGTCCATAGCAAGGTCAGGTGAAGAAGCAAAACCTAGAGGGAGGGAGGGCGGGTGATCCAAGGAAGCCGGAACAACGAGGCAGCGCTCGTGTGCCGTTTTCAAAAAGCTAAATAATGCCCCTCCGCCAGCCGGATTGGCTGGCTAGGGTGCGTGACGCAGGCACAGGACTCCAGTGACGCAGGGGCCAGGCCATGCCCCCCTGCAAGTGTGGGAAGCAATTCCCGCTCACAACACCTCCCCTCAGGGAAGAGGAGAGGCTCTCTCTTCAGGTGGGGCCTGCCAGAAACATTGAAGTGCTGCGAGCTCCTGCTTACATTTCCAGGCAACCCCAAGCCATTCCCCAAAGTACTCCGTTCCATCGCTTGGTTTTTCAGTTCCTTCCAACCCACAGTCGGTGGCTCTGCGACTTCTGTGACAGACAGTGAAGGGCTGTGTTTTCAGCACCAAGGAAAGGGTTCCATTCAAAGCTGGCATGGGAACAAAACATATGATTTAATAAAATCTGAGAACAAAATAGAAACGGGTAGGAAAAACTACAGCTCTTCCTTCTGGCATATCTGCAACCCTGGTGGGCGGTGGCTTCTCCCTCCCACCCTTTGTTGTTTGAAACTTTGCTTCGGATCTCGAAATGGTCACTTTAGAAATCTAAATCTAAATCACTTTAGAAAGCACAGTGCGTCAAACACTGGTGCTGGAAGCAAGAGAGTTCAAGAGTGCTGCATTTAAAATCATGGTGTGCCCACAGTTACTATATTTTGCAAAAGGGCTCCAAACCACGCCCTATATTTAAGGTTGCTCAAGTTAACGGTTTTGTACCCCACCTCTGAGCCAAAGGGGGTAAAAATAGTAATGAGGAGACATCTGGAGAATGTTTTTGTGTCAGATGAAGGCAAAATGTCCAACGCTTATAGGATCAGCACCCTGTAATGTTCAGTTACCCGCTCGGCTCCACACTATGATTTAGAATATATATCTCACAGTCTCCTGTAATTGCATTCCATCAAGCGTGAGAAATGGATTCTAGTCCCTATGCAAAGCAAGGGCTCAGTGATGTGGGTTCTCTGCCTTAGTCCTGGGAATATCTGCGCCATGTCCCTCCCGCGGCACCTGAAAGAATAGAAAACGTTGGCACATCCTTTCATTGGATAAAGGAAGGGGCAAATACTGTAAGCCCACAACTATCACGCATGGCAAAAATAAATGAAGGTGGGAAGGGGACCAGGTTCTGGGAAACATGACTTTGGCAATCCCACCCACCATGGAACCCAATGGATCTGCCTATACACGATTTTGGCTTTAGGCACAGTCCCCAAAACGTAACCCTTTGCGTAAGTTGCAGGCTCACTGTACAACATGGAAATACAGCCATACCTTGGTTGTCAAACGGAACCCATTCCGGATGTCCTCTTGACTTCTGAAAACGTTCAACAACCAAGGCACAGGTTCTGATTGGCTGCAGGAGTTTCCTGTACTCAATCAGAAGCTGTGGAAGCTGTGGAAGCCACGTCGGACATTCGGGTTTCAAAGAACCTTCGCAAACCGGAACACTCACTTCCGGGTTTGCGGTGTTCGGGAGCCAAAACGTTTGAATTGCAAGGTGTTCAGGATCCAAGGTACGACTGTACTGCAGTTTTACAAGATGCACAAAGTGGTCTCCTATGGCAGGGTTTGGCAAGGCTTACTGGCCATGGGCCGGATCACTCCCACAGAGATCGTCCATGGGCTGGACCAGCGCAGCACGATGCTGGAAATTGCGCCTGCGCATGTCAGCGGCGCTGGAAATCGCTTCTGCGCATGCCCAGACGGCGAAAACTGCGCCTGCACAGAAGCGATTTTCGGCATCTGGGCATGCGCAGAAGTGATTTCCGGTATCTGCGTGTGCGCAGACATGATTTCTGGTGCCGCTCAGCGAGTCCCCATGCTGCGCTGTGCCAGTTTAGCACAACGTGCGGCGGACTCGCCCAGCGGGCGGCTTGGTTCGGGAGCAGCTCGTGGGCCGCTAAAACGGTCTTCGTGGGCCACATCTGGCCCATGGGCCGCACGTTGCCTACCCCTGTTCTATGGCCTCCCTCTTATGCTACTTTTGCATAAGTTCCCACTTCAGTAGAACCCCCTACAATGCAGGAATCTTTTGCCCAACGTGGGTATCGAACCCATGACCTTGAAATGAAGAGATGGTCTTGCCCAGTTTATCACTATGTTCGGCCTTCTGCAGATACCATCAGTAGGTCTGTTCCTTAATAAAGGAATTGGGCATTTTGTGTTGTGCCATCAACCCCTTCAAACATTAGATAGATGCCGTCCCTGCTGTCCCTTTGGCACCTACTTGAAGACTATCCTCTCCCCACAAGCCTTTTAAATTGAGATTGTTTGCAGCCTGATTTTAAAATGCTTTAAATAAGTTTTTATTGTTCTGTTTCTTATTTTATTGCTGGGCTCTTTTGGGAGGAAGGGAGGAAGATCCCTTTGAGCTGAGACTTTGTGCTGAGGTGGACCACTGAGCTGGCCCTGGAGAAGAAAAGTAGCTTTACCTTGTGGGTTTGGGGTCCTCTTATTTTTTGACTTGCATTTAAAATGTTGGCACAGTGTATGCTAAAAGTGGCCTAAGAGCCTTCAGGAGCTGCACAGATAAATGAGAGCTAAATTACTTTCCACCTGCTCGTCGTGTTGACTCCGGTTATATCCATGGTCCCCCCCTCACTTAGCTGTCTCTCATTGCCTTCATGATTTATTATCAGACAAGAACAGGGTCATGCCAAAAGCTGCTTTGTTTTACTCACTTGGAAAATTGCAGTCTGGTGGCACACTTTTATTAGACAGCTTGCCTTGCATCCCTCTTAGGGCACATCGACACTAAACATTCAAAGAAGTTTCCTAACCACTTTTAAATAACTATGGCTTTCCCCCAAAAGAATCTGGGAACTGTAGTTTCTTAAGGGTACTGAGAGTTGTTTGGAGACTCATATTCCCATAAGAGAGCTACAGTTCCCAGAACATGACAGCATATTGAATAAGAGCATGCTACAATGCAAAAATAAATAGGTAACAACAACAACAACAACAACAACAACAACAACAATTTATTATTTATATGTCACACATCTGACTGGGTTGCCCCAGCCACTCTGGGAAGCTCCCCACAAAAAACCCCAGTAAAAGCACAATACAATATCAAACACTGAAACCTTCCCTGGGCATCAATAACTTAATTCAGCAGCCCGTAGAGCATTTTGAGACAAGCAAAGAGAAACAAACCAAAGTAAACCATTAAAATTAATTACTGAAACGCCACATAAGCAGAACAGGCTGTGTTTTTAGCAAAATGTATTTGGGATTTCTGGCTTTTTCTTTTTTTATTGCTACATCAGGCTAAAGTCTGCTTTGTTTTTTTTAAACTTTCCCAATCTGAACCAGATTAGTCTTTGAAGTCATATCATGTAATTATCCAGTTCTGTGGTTTTATGCATTTGATTAACAGCTCAGTCCTATGTTTACTCAGAAGTCCCTCTGTGTTCAATAGGCCTAAACTGTGAGAATATCTATCTATCTATCTATCTATCTATCTATCCAGGGGCAGATCAAGGTGGGTGCGTTGGGGCGGTCCGCCCCGAGTGCCACCCTGGAGGCAGGGTGACACTTGGCACGCTCCCCTGCTTGCACCGACGGCTTGCTCGCAAAACTGCTCAGCGCGTGCTTTCCTGATGCCCCTCCCTGGCCCACCCCTCGCCTCCGCCCGCTCCGTAGCATGCATGCGCCACGGCAAACCCCGCGAGCAAGCTGCGGAGCGAGGCAACCTTGCTCCACGGCTTCTCGCAAACCTGCTCGGCGCTGAGCAGGTTTGCGAGCAAGCTGCGGAGCGAGGCTGCCTCGCTCTGCAACTTGCTTGCTGGGTTTGCTGCGGCACCGCTCCGTAGTGCACATGCACCGCTCCGTAGCATGCATGCACATGCGCAGCTCCATACAATGCATGTGCCGCTCCGTACAATGCTACAGAGCGACACCCCGCCCCCGGGGGGTGCCCCCAGGTTTGCTGCTCTGCGCGGCCAAGCGGCTTCATTCACCAGTCTATCTATCTATCTATCTATCTATCTATCTATCTATCTATCTATATCATCTATCATCTATCTACATATATCTATCTATCTTTCATCTATCTGCATGCACACGTATCTGGGAATCAGTTTCATTAAACTAAATGGAGCTTACTGCTGAGTAGCCGTGTGTAGCACTGCATGGTTAAGGTTGCAGCCGGGACTTGGGGGATCCTGGACAGGTGGATATATAGACAAATGTTTCTTTGTCAATAATATTGGGGTCATAATGCTAACCTTGTAATGTAAGCCCTACGAGCCCCAAACTTTCATATTTCTGAGTCTGAAAATAAGCATGACAAGGGTTGGAATCACATTGTGGGAATATTTTCACGTAACACTGATTATATAACGTCATTCTTACTTCAATCACAGTGGAACAGCACATTGAAATTTCAGCTTGTAGATCTATTATATGAATCATCTGAATTTTGTGTCACATCTGAATAAAATGTTTGTTTGCTTGTGTGTGTGTTTAATAATAATAATAATAATAATAATAATAATAATAATATCTTAAGATGAAACAAATAATGCCAAATAGTTCAGGGGCTTGTTTTTGTGTGCTGCTAAGCATATAATCAAAACTACTGTTCTATAAGCATTTCCCCTTATACTGTCTATTTTTAAAATTCTCCTCTGGTTGACGATGTTAATCAGTCATACATACTTGGCTACCAAGTTGTGGTGTAGTGATGCTTTTCAATTTGGGTTTCCCAAAAATTGTGAGATTAAGTGACCTTCTGCAATGAAAAGCACAGAAAAAGACACACAGGAAGGAGAACATTTTGTTTCTGGCTTTTTGCTTATTAAAAAAAGGGGGGCGGTGTACAATCATTTTGTCTTCTGTTTGTAGCTGTTCTGCAGAATAGTCTGGTAGAAATAAAGAAAGAAATAAAAAAACCAAAACCAGAACCTTTGGGGGCTGCCTGGAGAATCATGCCAGACCCTAATTACCCTTGCTGCATTCCACAGTCCATTAGATCAGTTTCCAGAGGGACCAGTCACTGGTTTCGGGAACCTCATGGAAAAATCAGTGCTATGGACAGAACGTGGTGAGTGAGCGGCTGAATTCTTTGGGATATGTCAGAGTTTACGTCACTAGACACCTCTGTGGGTGGGTGCTCTTCCTGGCTCCTGCGAAGACACACAGATGTCAGGCACCGATCCACCCTTGTCCTTCCTGCTTCCCTCTTTAAAAATTCATTCAAAATCTTTCGTAGTGGCTTTTTTTAGCTTGCACGGGTCTCCTCCTCACAGCACTTCGTAAAAGAGGGAGAGGACTCCTGTACACCCACGTGCAAATTAGTTGAAACAAACAATGAATTTAGTAGTTTATTGTACAAAACTCACATATATATGTACAAAACTCACATATATGTACATTAGTAACAGATATGACCTCCGCTACTTTTAAGCAGCATTTGAACACGGTTTGGGCACGGAGTCTACTAGTTCTGAACAGTCACTGCTGATTTTCGGATCCCTGTATCGCAATTGAATCAGCGCCTGAATGAGCTTCTCCATAGTCATACAGTCTACAGCACAGAGACGACTTTTGCATATAGCACACGAATCCTCAATGGGATTTCCATCCGGGGGATTCCCTGGCCAATCAAGTGCCTGTATTTGCTGCTCTGTCATGAATTTCTTCACTACTTTCGATGTGTGACAGGGGGCTAGGTCCTGCTGCAATGTCCCAGTACCGTCAGGATACTTCTTTTCCAGCTCTGGAATAACTCTCTTTCTTAGAACCTCAATATATTGCGGCGAGTGCATCATTCCTTCTATTGGCTGCAGGCTTCCGACACCATAATGATCAACTGACTTTTCGTGTTTGTTCTGAGTACAGGATTACAAGCAAGAT
Organism: Lacerta agilis; assembly: GCF_009819535.1. Classification (NCBI taxonomy): domain Eukaryota; kingdom Metazoa; phylum Chordata; class Lepidosauria; order Squamata; family Lacertidae; genus Lacerta; species Lacerta agilis. Next base: position 7,138,684 of record NC_046328.1, read on the forward strand.
AGAAAACATGCTTTGTTTCAATTAATTTGCACAAGGGTGTAGTTCCTGACACCACCACACAACATGCATGCTTCTTCATGGGTTGGGCTGTTGCCCATGATGTATTTTGACATGACTTGGAGACTCTCCTACAGTGGTACCTCAGAAGTCAAACGGAATCAGTTCCGGAAGTCCGTTCGACTTCCAAAATGTTCGGAAACCAAGGCGCAGCTTCCGATTGGCTGCAGGAAGCTCCTGCAGCCAATCGGATGCAGTGTAAGCCGCATTGGACATTCGGGTTCCAAAGAACGTTCACAAACCGGAACACTCACTTCCAGGATTGTGGCGTTTGGGAGCCAAAATGTTCGACTCGCAAAGGCTTTTGGGATCTAAGGTACGACTGTATTGACTTGGTCCAGGAGTGTCTGCAAAGCGAGTTAGTTCCTCAGTATGTCAAATGACCTCCCCAAGGAGGTGTGGGCAGTTGCGGTGGGAGACCATTCTCCTCCCCCAGCATTTACTGTGTGTGTATGTGCGCCTGCTGCCTGAAATTCAGAGCTGACACTTCCCAGTCAATGTGAAACATACAATGTCAGGGGCTCTGGGAATGAGCTTCATAGAATCACAGAACTGTAGAGGTAAAAGGGACCCCAAAAGTAATTTAGTCCAGGGGTCAGCAAACATTTTCAGCAGGGGGCTGGTCCACCATCTCCCAGACCTTGTGGGGGGGGGGAAGAGACTATATTTTGAAGAAAAAAAAATGAATGAATTCCTATGCCCCACAAATAACCCAGAGATGCAATTTAAATAAAAGGGCACATTCTACTCATGTAAAAAAGATACTGATTCCCAGACCGTCCGTGGGCCGGATCCACCCCCCAGGCCTTAGTTTGCCTATCCTTGATTTAGTCCAATAATCCACTGCAATGCATCAATAACAAGGACACAATAATAAGGACATCAATAATAAGGACAATGGAGTCCACAATGAACACACACATACCAGTTCTAAAAAAGGGTGTGTGTGTGAAGAAGGGAGATATCCCATAGGGTAGAGGTACCCACCACCAGCACCACCATTAAATTCATATACTGTTTGATGCTAAAATGGGTTTATTTATTTAATCGGGACGGTTGCCAACCCCAAGCACAATGTCCTAGCATGGGTTTGAAGAATAAAATTTATAATTAGAAGGGGGAGGGAAATGGCTAGTTACAACCTTAACAATAAAAGTGTAGAAACAACTAAGAACCATTCCATAGACAGTATGAAACAATTAGCAAGAATGCCCCTGGGAATTTGAAGAAACCCAAATATATTGTGCCTCCCTCGTCCCACTCGGGGCCTCCCCCAGGTCGTCCAACTCACTTATCTCTTCCCACCCCCTCCATGACATCTCTAGGGGGCTCATTCCCCCCCCGTCTTGACTGTGTGTAAGGAGCACATGTAAGAATAGTCACGAGTAGCCACTGTGATGCTTTAGCCAAACAACAACACCAACACAACAGCTTAACAGTTTAGCATCCCTCTGCTCATCGTTCTCCAGTCTTTCTGTGGCTGTTTGTTGCACTGGTCTGAAACATTTCACGTTTCCAGCCTAGAATTGCAGTCTGGGAAGTTTGCTGGCCTCTATCACCACTTCAGGCTCCACGTCTTCCATGGACTGTCTCTCCCACCCATTCCCAGTGGAGAAGCCAAGGAAGCAGACAGGAGGAAGGGTGGCCAGCCCATCAAGAGACGGAACTGCTGAAAGGTCGAGAGAATAACAGGGCACCACTTAATTCTTGGAAATATGTGAAACATTGCACTTTGAAGTCATGGTTGAGATAGCCAAAATACTAAGGGAATTGGAATGTGTTCCATTTAAAACCAGCACATTTTTAATTGAACGGATCAATGAGCATAATATTATGGCAATATGTTATATGTGAGGATGCCTCTGAAGATGGTTTGAAAATTTCAGCTGGTATAGAATTGGGCGGCCAGGTTGCTCAATGGTTTGAGCTTATAATGCCAATCCTGGCCTGACTGCATTGGTTGCCAATTAGTTTCAAGGCCCTATTCAAAGTTCTGGTTTTGACCTATAAAGCCTTAAATGGCTCAGTACTGCAATATCTCAATGACCACCTCTCCCCATGTGAACCAACCTGGACTCTGCTGTCATCTTCTGATGCCCTTCATTGTTTGCCTCCTCCACGAGAGGTCTGGAGGGTGGCAATATGAGAATGGACCTTTTCCTCAGTGGCTCCCTGATTGTGGAATGCTCTCCCCAGGGAGGCTCGCCTGGCACCTTCACTGCATTTCTTTAGGCGCAAAATGAAAATATTCCTCTTCTCTCAGACCATTTCCTAATTAAACAATCTATGGCCATTTAACAAAGGTCCGTATAGTTAGAGCTATGGTTTTCCCAGTAGTAATGTATGGAAGTGAGAGCTGGACCATAAAGAAGACTGATCGCCGAAGAATTGATGCTTTTGAATTATGGTGCTGGAGGAGACTCTTGAGAGTCCCATGGACTGCAAAAAGATCAAACTTATCCATCCTTAAAGAAATCAGCCCTGAGTGCTCGCTGGAAGGACAGATGCTGAAGTTGAGGCTCCAGTACTTTGGCCACCTCATGAGAAGAGAAGACTCCCTGGAAAAGACCCTGATGTTGGGAAAGATGGAGGGCACAAGGAGAAGGGGACAACAGAGGATGAGATGGTTGGACAGTGTTCTCGAAGTGAGTAGCATGAGTTTGGCCAAACTCTGGGAGGCAGTGAAAGATAGGCGTGCCTGGCGTGCTCTGGTCCATGGGGTCACAAAGAGTCGGACACGACTGAACAACTGAATAACAACAACAACAAATGGCCATTTCAAATGTGTGTGGGGGGTATTGTTTTGTTTGTTACTGTGGTATGTGTTTTTGTATTTTTATACTGTAAACTGCCCTGTGGTCCTTGGATGAAGGGAGGTGTAGACCTTTAATAAATATGCATAGTAGTAGAATAACCATAGTGGACCTTTCCATCAGTCTTTTGCAAATTTCAATATAAGAGATGCATATAGAATTCTCTTTCTCTTTTTTTCTGGACATACACTTATTTACATAGGTGAAATCCTATGCATATCTACTCCAGAACATGTCTCATTGAGTTCCAAACTGAGAGCCAGTTTGGTGTAGTGGTTAAGAGCGGCAGACTCGTAATCTGGGGAACCGGGTTCGTGTCTGCACTCCTCCACATGCAGCTGCTGGGTGACCTTGGGCTAGTCACACTTCTCTGAAGTCTCTCAGCCCCACTCACCTCACAGAGTGTTTGTTGTGGGGGAGGAAGGGAAAGGAGAATGTTAGCCGCTTTGAGACTCCTTCGGGTAGTGAAAAGCGGGATATCAAATCCAAACTCTTCTTCTTCTTCTTCTTCCAAGCTGCTTACTCCAATGTAACTTACTTCATAAGGGCAATTTAGCTCAACACCATACTCTTGGGACTATTGCACCACACCAATTATAAAGACCCCAGATCTTTTGAGACAATTCCACCTTCAAACACCCCCCCCCCCCCGGTTTTGGAATGGCTTGAATTTTGACACCCCCGCCCCCTGTCACGAAAGGAAGGAACTAAAACAAGTCATCTTCCAAAGGCCTCAAAGTTTGAGGAGGTTATTCTGAGAGTGAGATGGATGTTTCTGCAGGTACATCTGAACTGAATTTACACTGGTTTTTGCAACCATCAGGTGCCAATCATATTTCATTTGGTACATCTTTATCCTGCCCTTTGCCCTAGGAAGTTGGGAATGCAATAATGTCCCTCCCACAAACAATTGTTCTCACAACCATCTGGTGAAGTAGGTTTTAGGCAGAGAGATATCGAGAGACCCAAGATTTATACCTGTGAGGATTAGAACTGGGGTCTCTCCTCCTCCCGCCCACCTCAAACTCACATGTCAGTTGCTGCATCCAGCTGGCCCTTAGCAAATACTGCCTTATGGGGATGGAGGAGAAATTTGGTCCAGAACACATTCAAAGTCAACTCTATCAAATTTGCACCCTCTGAGGCAATAGGCAAAGTGAAGCACAGCTGTCCTTTGAAATTCGCATGTATCTGGATTTTGTGATGCCATCAAATTTTACAAAAATGTATATGGTTGTGCATAAAAATGAAGATATTTGTGGACATATAGAAAAATGTGCTATATTAGGGAAAGCTGCTTGCAAAAGTATATGCGGTCAAAACGGCATATAAAATGTGTTTATTAGGAGACATTCACACTAAAATGTTGACGAATGTTGACAGTTATTTTTTTAATCACAAATTGTTGTTAATTATGGATAAATGAATGTAAGGTTGGAAAAAATGAAAAACTGAGGAAACCTGATCGATCCTTCCACCCCTTATGCCCTATGAAATATTCCCTTACTTATTGAGGCTTTAACGACTGTGGGTTGCAGCCAACATTAGTCTAAATCAGAGTAGACCCATTGAAATGAATTCTCCCAAGTTAGTTGTATCTGATGGTTCTAATCTGAATATGACTAACACTTGATACAGCACTGAGTTGTTGTTCTTGCAGAGAAACTAAAATGTTAACAGAATGTTTCATGTTTCTCATGCAGCGCAAATGTTTCTTATCAAAAGAAATGTTGTAAGAAGTGCAATTAGCTAATATGACAAATATTTCGAAGGGAGGAGAAGCTCCCCTTCTGAGCAACAGGGTGAGGTATTATTGCATGCCTTCTGAACCTTATCACCCAGCTTTGTCATCACTTCAAATTTGCCTTCTCCACCCTGCAGGATAGGTCCTGTTGCCCAAAATGTGACAACTTTGTAGAACGTGTAAGGTGGTGGTGGAAAAACTGCCCTGGGTTCAGTCTGAATGGCAACAAGCAGTTCCGTGAGACAATGGAGGATGCTTAAATGTGTTTGCAATTACTGCCCAAGCCCTGTGAGCCTCCACCCTCTTCACCCCCTTACTAGATTGCTCCACTTAGTAGACAGTGGTTGCAGCAGCTGGGATCAGATGACAATGATGGTGTTTGTGGGAGAGAAACCTCCCCGCCCGGGGAACCTGGAGCAGAGCATTCTCAGCACTTTGGAGATGGAAGGAGACCAGTCTCCCTCTTGGCCACCATTATGACCACTTCTGGAGCCAGCTATTTATTTGTATTTATTTTCCTACCCTCCTATCCCTCTTTGCTTCTGCCATGAAACCAGTGGTGGTTGGTGTCCATTAGAAATGATCAGGTAGAAGTCAGGGAGGCCAACAGTAGGTGGCGCTAGGGGCAACCCGTTCTAGTTTTAGCCGCATCCTCCTCCTACGAAGGCAAAACTGAGACTAAAGAGGAGGAAGCTAACAGCCAGTGTCACCCTCTGGACTGGCTTTTAGTAAGAAGGCAGACGAGGGTATGCTGGATGAGGTTGGAGGGGCTGTGCCTCATTCATCTGAATGGTCCACCCTCCACTGCATGGAGACCAAGGCGACACACATGCGGTCACCCATCCAGGCACTAGCCAGAACCTGATCTGCTTTGGTTCATCATGTGCCTTCAGACCATAGCCTGGTGGGTGAGTGTGAATAGAAACACACACACACACACACACACACACACACACACACACACACACCTCAAATTGTAGAGCTGACAAAGAACTGTGTGAGGTATGGAGAAGTCAGAGCCAGCGCTATGTGCGTTACAAGCATGCTAAATTGGTTTGCTGGCCTGGGAGATTGCAGGGCTTGGTGACAATCTGTAATCCTTGTTGTTCCTCACTTCAGAACAAGCTGTCATCTATAATACTCTACAGAAAAGGCAAAGGCATCCAGACCTGTTCCCCTTGGCTAAAAAGAAGAGAAAGATAGATTTGGCAATCTGAATGCCACATGTCAGCATTTGCTTGCTATGGTTTCATCCACTCTGAGAGTGATCGCTCTATCTATCTATCTATCTATCTATCTATCTATCTATCTATCTATCTATCATCTATCTTTATGTATGCGTATTCGTGATTGAAATGGTGCAGTAATGTTGGAGTGCTCTGCACTAGTGAATAATCTGAGGATCGAGAAGCAAAACCAGAGATCTGTTAATGTTCAGCAAAATTCTTCCAGCGCGTCAGTGTCTTAGGAGCTGCTTCTACTAGCCAGAAGGCTCATAGCACTTCCACCCCTCCTCCCAGCAAGCCCCAAACCATTCTCTCTTCCCCAGTTCTCAACTGCTTCTTGCACTGCTTCAATCACAGACAGCAACACTGGCCCCTGAAAGACTGCCAGCCTGTCAGGTAGGAAGCCTTGAGGCTGCACTTACCTGTAGACCAATCCATTCACACATCCTTAAAAACGATGCTTTGAATCTAGATTGACTCTAGAACCTGCTGTCAATAAGGGTGTATGGGGTTACTTGATACACATTTGAACACTCCGCCCTTAAGTAGGTTATCCATGACTTTCCCCCCTGCTCCGGGTGAATGAAGAAGGAAGTGGTGATGAGATATTGATACACACCTGTCCCCAACATTATTGGGCAGGTGTGGATATACCCCTCCCCAAATTATGGGGCCACTTACACTTCTTTTCAAATGGACAGACTGTAGGGTAGTGCAGAATCAATGTGCAACGAGCTTTTTTTTTTTTTGGAATGAAGCTAGTTTCTCAAGAAACACCGAGAGAGAGAGAGAGAGAGAGAGAGAGAGAGAGAGAGAGAGAGAGAGAGAGAGAAATGTGATGGATCTAGATTGTGTGTGAACAAGCAACCAGTGTCTGTGCAGGATCTCACCCTCCCCCCAAAAAGGGATGCTTTGCTCAAGAGCGGAGCAGAAAACAATAAGGAAAAAACAGTTGCGTAGCAAAAGGGGAAAAGTCTGTGTCCTAGCAAGAAAGGTGGCTTTTTCTTGTTCAAAGGAGGCATACAGAAATGGAAGTCCTTATTCCCATCCTGCTTTTATGAACACCCCTTCTGGGCTTGGAAACGGTCACAGAGGCTTGTGTTTTGCATGTTCTGCACCGGCAATTTGTTCTTCCTTAGTAGCCAGCTAGATGGCTCTGTTTATCGATGCATGAGGCCCTACGAGCCTGTACGCTTCAGGATATATGCTTCGCAGAGCACCCTCCGCACTTTGGCTGTCACCTTCTAACCTCTTTGCTTGTGCTTCATATGACTTACAGCAAACAAGCTTTTATGACAGTAAAAGGTAAAGGTAAAGGGACCCCTGACTGTTAGGTCCAGTCGCGGACGACTATGGGGTTGCGGCGCTCATCTCGCTTTACTGGCCGAGGGAGCCGGTGTACAGCTTCCAGGACATGTGCCCAGCATGACTAAGCCACTTCTGGTGAACCAGAGCAGCACATGGAAATGCCGTTTACCTTCCCGTTGGAGTGGTACCTATTTATCTACTTGCACTTTGACATGCTTTTGAACTGCTAGGTTGGCAGGAGCACGGACTGAACCACAGGAGCTCACCCCGGCGTGGGGATTCGAACCGCCGACCTTCTGATCGGCAAGCCCTAGGCTCAGTAGTTTAACCCACAATTGCATGAGGAGCAGGACTCACAGGGTGTTCTACGTTGCTGGAGGGCACTACTATGGACCACTAGGAAGGGACTGGGCACCTGAATGCTCCTTGCATTAAAAAGAAAAGAAAACTCCTGCAATTATGGTTTCCCCTAAGCATGCTTCCCCTGACAAAAAGTCTGCTCCAGCACACTCTTTTTTATGTTCTTATGTCCCATGTACAGATGCATCTATCCTACACTGGTGTTTGTACGTTTGTGTGTATGTGTGAATTGATGCCATTTACGTGAACCAACTTATAGTACAATGTGAGCTAAATTAGATTTTCCATCTTTCCTATCTAACCCTGTTAGTTTGCAGAGAAAGTGTGTAATAATTGGACCAAAATGCAACAAATTCAAGCATGTGGAAGTTTGCACGTATTTAGGTTACCCCAAAGGAGGCTATAGTCAGAAATAACAGCAGCATCTCTCCAATCATCAATATGAGCTTAAAATGAAACAACTCTCCAGTTATGAATTTGTGTGTCATTCTAGTTGGAAGGGGCTAAACTGATTGAGGGATGCCTTTATGGCTGAACATTGATTTGTTTTCCCATGAAAAAAGGCTTGCTTCCTTGAGGTCTGCCAAGGACTTTCATTTGGAGGGGTTGAAAGTGCAGTTGCATTCCTTAGCTTTGCAAAAACAATTTTTGCTACGATACATAATGAAAAATACAGTCCACCTGATCTTGGTTATGTTCTTTCCAGATTCTTGTTTTGAAATTAAAGAGTTATTTGGAATGGTTATGTAATCATGCAATTATTGCTGTACTTCTGTATCAAATCACTTTTTAGAAAAGAAAAAAGTGCTAACTTAAATAAATGGAATTCTCCTAAAGTGCTTTTCCTCCAGTAGATTGTAGACACAATATGTGTAAATTTATATAGATTGCTATACTTAAGAGAACATGATATCAGGTTCTGCCTGATGGCTAATCTTCTTGTACAAAGAAAAAGATTCCAACTGAGAAATTTTTGGGGAAATGTTAAATTTAGAAGTGTTTGAGCTATGTAGGGTGGATTGCTCACTGGGAGCCAGGGAAAGCGTGATCTTTGAGAACAACATCTGAAACAATTGTCTATGGGGGAGGAATCCACTCAGTCCACTATTTGCAGCAGATTGGCTTGATTTCATGTTCCTGAACTCGTTTGCAGATCAAAATAAAACCGTTTATACAGCTCTCCCATTTTTGCTGTGTAGTTTTGGTCCCATAACTGCATATAAATATTTTACATTTTGCACATAAGTGCATATGTAAATACATATCGTATATTTTAAAAAATGTGCTTTTAAGGAGAAAATTGCCTTGAAATGCATTGAAATATGTGTGCTTAAATAAATGTTTTAACCTGGTTTTTCCCCAGTATAACAACACAAGAAGTCCCCATGCAATAAACATACCCCTGCCCCTCATGATAATAAGATACAGAGATCAGACAAATACATCCCGTCATAAGTGAATGTGCATTGCCCGAGTTTGCATGTTGGCCACTCACTGCTTCCATGGGGGGGGGCAACGATTGTGGCCCCATATGCTCCCGTGTCACCCCTGGCAGCCAGAGCACATTCACTCGCTGCCCATTGGTGGGGGAATTCTCCTTGGCCGGCATGATTGAGGGGCTGTCTTCCCACCAAAGAGGGCAGCTTCCAACAGGCCAATCAGAGGCCCTGCTTGGAAGGTGTGCCTCGCTGACCGACTGGGCATAATAGGTAGCTACCTTCTATTGTGTCAGACCCATAGTTCTATCTACCTTGGAATATCTGGCCATCATCTGGCTCAGTATAGTCTATTCCAGACATGTCCAACCGGTCAACCGCGATCTACAGGTAGATCCCCAGATGATCGTGGTCAAACGCAGGCTCCTTATCGATTGCGGGATTAACTGAATTGGGGAATGAATCTATCCGCCTCCCGCCCCCTTGCTCTGCGTCATGTGGGTGGTCGTTTGGCGTCTGCTACTGGCGATTGGGGACATGAGAGTTGGCTTTAGGGCTGCAAGCGGTTCTATGCGGCGTATTGTTTGGTGAGCAAGTTATGGCACCTCCCCTTAAAATAAGCTCAACAACTCTGGGCAATCCCACCCCCCCAAAAAAGCTCAACAAACAACTCTGGACAATCTCCCCCTTCACCCAACACGCACACTCCTCCTCCCTCCAATGACAATGGATAGATCACTGCCAGATTTTTTATACTGGGAATAGATCGCAGCCTCTTGGGAGTTGGACGTGCTTGGTCTATTCCAATTGGAAGCCGTTCTTGGGGGTTTCAGCCAAGGGCCATCTTCAGCCTTACCTGCAGATGCTGAAGGTTGAACCTGGGACCTTGTACATGAAAAGCAGATACTGTTCCACTGAGCCATGTCCCTTCTTTGAGCATCCCAATGCAAGCCAGTCCCTTGGGTTGATGTTGGGTGCCATCCAAAGTCTCCAAAAGGAACTTTTTGGGGAGCCAGCCAACATCTTGTCTCTACCCATGGTAGACTCCAGTGTGTCTTGGTTATACTTTTGTTTACATGTCTTCTTTCTTTCCTTTCAGACTGCTCCCCAATACAGCCAAGTCATGAACGAAAGCAACCGAGTGCACTTTTACTGTGCCTTTTTGGATTACAGGTGCGTGACGTAGTTCTGTATTTGATCAGAGGATCGAGTCCTTTAAATTAAAAAAAATGGCTACAGTACCAGAGAACTACTTTGCCCCACCCTCCCCTCCCTGTTGGGTTCATGGGAACAGTCAAAACAATGAAATCATGGGCAATAAAATGAAGACAGATTACTCGCCCCATTACTAAACTAAGTAAGGGGATTTCTTACTCACATCTGAATTTTAGAAAAGGGAAGCTGGAACACATTTCTGAACGATAAAGCCCACCATATGGATTAGAATGCTAATCATCCGTTGGAACAGTTCTCCACCATCCGTTCCCACGTTGATATTGAAATTCAGGACAAAAACTGATCCTGTATTCAGAAGGCCAGCCTTTGTTGTTCAAGGGAAGCTATGCAAGTTACATCTCCCCCCAGCCTAAAGAAAGTTCTTTTAGCTTGATTGACAAGTTATCCCCTTCCTGTGAATTGTTTCCTTCTTTCAGTGCCACTCAAAATGCAGCATGGTGGCTAAAATTATAAATCGTTGTAGCCCTGTGAACTGCTAGTAAAGAGTGGGTGATAAATGAGATGGGCATGATGACAATAGATGATGATAGACGATAATAGAACCACAAATGATGGAAGTCTCCAGTTGGAATCTCACCACTGCTATGATAATTTTATTAGGTTTATTATTTTTAAAGCCAGTTTTATTGCTGTTTTAATTGAATATGTTATACCAGTTTATGTAAACTACTTAGATACAGTATATTTGATAAAGCAATACTAAAATATGCCATAATAATAGTAGTAGTAGTAGTAATAATAATGATAAAAATAATAATTAATAAACAACCATACATGGCCTTACGCAGGCCATTTTCTATCCATCTCAGTCTTCCCTCCTGCTGCCTTCAATATGGCGAGTTAATGCAATTTGCTTGATAAGGTTGTTGTAAGCAGGGGCGGAGGAAGGGGGCTCTGGTGGGGGGTGGTCCGCCCCATGTGTCACCACTGAGGGGGGTGACAAAATGCCAAGCTGGCACTCACCACAAGGCCTGCAGCGCGATGGAGCCACGCATCTCTCCTGGGAGTGACACAGTGGCTTGGGCGCCCGCAGGCTCCATGCTGCCCCAAACAGTCCGCCCACCGCTTTGCATAACTGAAAGCTTGATACAAAAGGAAGTATTATTATCATTTTCATTGTCACATTTCCCTGGAGTGTATCTTGGCAGGACTGGCTCCAGGTCTGAGGTGCTTGGGCCTTCCTGAAAGGCTTACCTGGCTGTGGTTGCAGCACTCCAAGCTGTGCTGGGTTACCCTTTACATTTCCTACAGTGCCCCAGAAAGCTGTTAGGTAAGCGTAGTCACCTTGCCCCAAATGTGTCTACTCAACCACTTAGATCTGTCGGACAGGCACTTTTGCAAGTGCCACAAGATGTTCGTCCTGCACTTGGAAGAAATCGATCTTCCACTGTGGCATCACCTACACTTTGGAACTCCCCACCTATTGATATTAGGCAGGTGCCTTCACTGCATAGTTTTCAGTGCCCGCTAAAAACTGTTTTGATTCCGGCAAGCCTACCCAGGCATGCAATCTTAGACCACAATTTTGACCCTTGATTCTTGGTAGGTCATTTAAAAAGGATGATCTTATATTTTTCAACGGTAGTGGTTGCTGCTGTTGTTGTTAGTAATTTTGATTTAATATTTTAGACTGTCTGTTGAAAACTGCTTAGAGGTCTTTTGTTTTAGTAAGCGGTGTATTAATTTTGTTCAACAATTAAATGGCGGGAATCTGAAAGGGTGGCCAACCAGCTGCCCTCTCACAGCTCATGGGGGATAAGGCTGTGTTCCACCCCTTACTGTTGGAGGCAGTATTCCTCTCCATGCCAATTGCTAGGTTCTTTTGGCCAGTCATTCAGCAGCTGAATGCATTACACCCAGAGGACAATCCTTCAACAACAGTGGTGCACCATTAGTTCAATTGTTAATTTGCATATTCAGTCCTCAGCAAAGAGTAACGTATGTGTACCATTAGCATAGCATATGGCGGGTGCTGAGCTTTGTTTTGCAATACTTTAAGGGGGCTGATTTACACAGTTAAGGAAGCTTTCTTTTTATCCCAGAGTTGGCTTTCTGACAGCAGGGACTGCTTATGTATAGTGGCAACTGCAGCTTGTTTGAGCTGCGCCTTCACGCCAGCAGATTGTCGCTGACTCCCTTTACTGTGATATAAAACCCAAAAGCACACAGTACAGCAACCTTCATGAAGCCAAGCAAAATTTGGTCTGTGCTTAAATGGGAGGCCACTTGGGAACCAAGTATCAGGTGATGGGAATGACCCCACTCTTCCCGAGACCTTGAAGAGCTGCTGCCAGTCAGAGTAGACAGTAGTGGTCTAGATGGGCCAAGAATCTGGCCTGGCATAGGACAGTGTCCTGTGCTCCACTGTGAATTGGCTTCTATGGAAGCAAGGTAGGCTATCAGTTTGGCCACCGTGAGAACAGGATGCTGAACCAGATGGACCATTAGCCTAGGGTTGCCATACGTCTGGAATATGGCAACCCTACATTAGCCTGATTCAGCAGGCTCTTTGTATGCTGATGTAACTAAACGGGTCCTCTAGCTTCAGCCACCTGTAGCAGCTGCTGACCACTACAGGCACATAGAGTGTTCTTTGCATGTGTGTCTCACTAAGAACGTAAGAACAGCCCTGCTGGATCAGACCAAAGGTCCATCCCATTCGCAGTAGCCAGCCAGATGCCTTGGGGGAACCCTGTGCAACAGCCTCCCCCCACTTGCGATTCCCAGTAACTGGTAATCAGAAACAGGAGCTCACCCCATCACGTGGATTCGAACCGCCAACCTTCCGATTGGCAAGCCCAAGACACTCAGTGGTTTAGACCACAGCGCCTAGCAGTTCAAAAGCACACCAGTGCAAGTAGATAAATAGGCACCACTGCAGCAGGAAGGTGAATGGCATTTCCATGCACTCTGGGTTCCGTCAATAGTTGCCTTTGACTGGACTTAACCGTCCAGAGGTCCTTTACCTTTTTACCCAATCAGAAGCATATTGCCTCTGACAGTGGAGGTAGAACATGACTGGCATGGCTAGCAGCCAACGAGCCACTGATATTCTTATACCACATGAATTATGAGGCAAATGTGTCAACCGGTCACCTTAAATATCTTTTTAATTCAGGTTACCTGTGCTCTGGACATACTAGGATACTGGGGGGTGGGGGCAGGTAGGGATCCTTGCTGTGCTGCAATAACAGCTTTAGGTTGCCAATGCGTGCACACCCTCTTCTGTCCTTCTGGGGTTGTGTTTTTTTCTTCTTCTTTTCTTTTGGGGCAGTTTTAATGATGGAAAATTACCCTGAGATACTTTGCCTTCCTTACTACCGAGAGCTCCGCAGGGGCCGATCTCTTCCAATTTGAAAAGCTCGTTTCCTTTTGAAACTTCAGCGGTGAGCTCACCTGCATATTTATGACCGACTCCTGCTGTGCTCACTTTATGAGGCAACTTTTGATAGAGGTGTATAAAATTAGGCACGGTTTGGAGAAAGCGGATAGGAGAAGCCCCACCCCCCACCCCTGCTTTCTCATAATACTAGGGCATATCCAATGAATGTTTGACGACTCACGGCAGACAATAAGAAGCGCTTCTTTGCACAGGAAATAGTTAAACTATGGAATTGGCTTCATGAGAAGTGGTGATGGCCACTCACTTTAAAAGAGGATCCGGAAGTTTCATGGAGGGCAAAGCTATCAGTGGCTACTAGCCACAATGGCTATGGTCTACCTCTGCTATTGGAGGCAGCGCACCTCTGAATACCAGTACCAGTGGAGAGTGCTGTTTCACTCTGGCTCCGCTTGCCATGGGCATCTGGTTGGCTAATGTGAGAACAGAGTGTTATTCTAGATGGGCCATTGGCCTGATCCACCAGGATTTTTTTTTTTATGAAACACATGTTCTGGGCTGCATCCATTGTTAGCAGAAGTGGAGCCAAGGGGGCGTGGGGGACGGTCTGCCCCAGGTACCACCCTGGGGGGTGACACTCTGGGGGCAGGCCCCACCCCCGCGATCGACACCGTCAGCGCAGCAACTTTTTTAAGGCTGCAACGCGCGAACAGCAGCACAACGTCTGTGCTGCTGTTCACAACGTCTGTGCTGCTGTTCACGCGCTGCAGCCTTAAAGGTTGCCGCACCACACAGAAGGGGTGCCGGCCGATCGCGCCCGCCATCTTGGGTGGACTGTGCATGTCCAGCCAAGATGGCGGGCACGATCGTCCACACATGTGCAGTCCACCCAGGAGGCTGCACACGCATTGTGATGTCACGACGCATGCGTCATAACATCAGGGCACGCACGCTAGGGAGTGGTGCCTTCAAGTTTGCCGCCCCGGGCGGCAAAGCGGCTCGCTACGCCTCTGATTGTTAGTCATATTCTGAAAAGACCTGTTGAAACTAATGAACACGACTAACTTGGGTCCATTAATTACAGTGGGTCTACTTAGTTGGCTGCAAGCTTCTCTTTCTTTTTGGATTTGGGTAAAGAATCAAATGTGCACTAAACTTTAGGCAGCTAGCATTTACAAAACTATTTATTACAATTTTGTCTTATAACTGAATGAGCTTTACGGATGTACAGGAAGGCGAGGAGATGTACATCAGTTTATATTAGCTGCTGCAAGACTGTAGAATGAAGGCAAGGATAGAGTGGGAAAGGCTGAGCATTGCGGTGCAACTGCAATTACACCAGAATGCAATTGCTGTAGCTGCTTTGTGCAGTTGCAATTGCTGTGGGATGATCTCAACTGAAAAGTGCATAGCTTCCCTTTCTTCGTGGGCTTTAGGGGGGGGGGGGTTGCAAAACTCACATCTTTTCCATTGGGCTGGCTTGTCCATGAGTTTATCTTCTGTGTTTTGTTTTATATTGTGTTTTAATCCAGTGTTCTTCAACCTTGAATCCCCAGATGTTGTTGGACAGCAGATCCCATCACCCATGACTTTTGGCTAAGCCGGTTGGGAATTATTGTCGTTACAGTCCAACAACATCTGTGAATGCAAGGCTGAAGAGCACTGTTTCAAATTGCTTGTATGCAGGGGGAAAGGAGAACTTTAGAAGCTATCTTATACCGAGCCAGACTATTGGCCCATCAAACGTAGCACTATCCATACTGACTGGTGGAAGCTCTTAAAGGCTTCAGACACGATTTCCCCCTGGTCCTCATTGGAGGTGTGAAGCATTGACCCAAAGACCTTTTGTGTGCAAAGCATGCACTAAATGGCTCATCCTGTTACTGTTTGTGATGGCCTTTCAAACTACTCTTTTTAGAAAGCTATTGGATCCCACCAGTACCCTTTTTCTGAAATTAGGAGGAGTCAAGAGGTGGGGTGTGAGGATTTCATTATATCTCTTCCCCACCCATGCGTCATAATTCAAGCAGTGGTGGGTGGTGCTGTGGTCTAAACCACTGAGCTTCTTGGGCTTGTCAATCAGAAGGTCAGCAGTTTGAATCCCCGCAACGGGTTGAGCTCCCGTTGCTCTGTTCCAGCTTCTGCCAACCTGGCAGTTCAAAAGCACACCAGCAGTGGTGGAGCTTCATGCTCTGGCACCGGGGGGGGGGGGGCGAAGAGCAGGCAGGGGCGGGGCTGGTGCATGTCCCGGGGGCATGGCACGTTGCCGCAGAGGTGTGGCGTGCATCCTGGGGGCATTGCACACCGCCTGCGCAGGCTTGGTGCCCAGCGTGGGCAGGGGGGGCAGCCACGATGTCACCCCACCAGGATTGAGCTGCCAGGGGTGGTGCACTCCCCCCCCACTCCTCTTCCTCCACCAGTGCACACCAGCGCAAGTAGATAAATAGGTACCACTGCAGCAGGAAGGTAAACAGCATTTATGTGTACTCTGGCACTCTTCATGGTGTCCCATTGCATCAGAAGTGGTTTAGTCCTGCTGGCCACATGACCCAGAAAGCTGCCTGTGGACAAACACCAGCTCCCTCTGCCTGAAAAGCGAAATGAGCGTCGCAACCCCATAGTTGCCTTTGACTGGACTTAACCATCCCTGGGTCCTTTACTTTTACCTTAATTCAAGCAGTGGTTTTAAACACTTAGATTAGATTTTATAAGTGATCTCAAACCTTGGAAAGGCAGTGCAGAAACATTTTGAAGTAAATAACACGGACACCTATTATTATGCACTTTGTAGCAACGGAAGTGGTGTTTGGTCTAATGAAGGCTGCGTGCGTCATGAAGGGGATTCTGACTATTCGGTCTGTTTGTGTAACCATCTCACAAACTTTGCCATTTTGATGCAAGTTGTACCACTCAAGGTAAGGATTTTCTTTTTCTCTTAGGCAATTTATATGAAACATTGTGTGTGTGTGTGTGTGTGTGTGTGTGTATGATTTTCTTGATTTACAACGGTAATGCAATGTCTCTCTCATATTTTTCCATATAACATTTTTACAAATTGGTTGTTGTCGAGAGAGAGAAAGGGGAGAGAGGTGGGTGACGATGTTTCTGTTTTACTTAATATGTGTAGGGTTTGGTGTCAGCGTTGTCTGTGCAGGTTCTCTGTTGTTCGCTTGTGCTCCTTTAGTGGTGAGAGAGGTCAGGGTTGGCGTGGGGCGTGATTGTTCTTTTGCGGTTGGCTGTGGTGTTCTTTGGTCTCCTGTGTGAGTGGGGTGGGTGGGAGTTTTTGGTCATGTTAGCCATGTTGATTTGTATGCTGTTGGTAGATTTTTGTCATTATCTTGTTGGGCTGTGTGTGTGATGAAGGGGGACCATACCGGGGTGAAGGTGTCTTCTTCCGTTTGTCCCCGTGTCAGTTTCAGCTTACTGGTTAGTTTTTCTAATAGGGCTGTTTCCCATACTATTTGGTACCATTGGTCCATGCTTATTCCTGACAGGTCTTTCCAGTGTCTGGTTATGAAGTTTCTGGCTGCTGAGAGTAGATGGGTTATGAGTTCTTTGTGTCGTAAGTGGGCATTTTTGTCTTGGAAGAGGTTTAGTAAGACCAATTCTGGGGTGATTTCTAGCACTTGCTTGGTTATCTTGCATATTTCTCGTGTGGTTGTGTGTGTGTGTTTTGAAACATTTTGCTATTGAATCTTTGTTTACATTGTATGGCTTATTGAAGTTTGGTTGGTCCTTCCACAGCCCCAAGTTCAAGGTCTGTTTGCAGGGGTGGAAAGGCGGAATACATGTAAAATAAATAAATTAAGGGGGGAATAAAACAAAAAATAAATAAATTGTGGCATTTTAAAAAACTAATAAATTTATTGTGACACAATAGATAGTCTTTGTTGTTTTGCAGGAGGAGACTGCCCCCCCAGAAATAAATATAAAAGAATATACAGAATATTTCCTCCCAAGGTTCAGTTTATCTAGGAAAAATAATGTTAGACTTCTGCCACATGAACAAATTATTGAGAGATAATAGGCATACATTATGTTTGTGACTTTTTGAATGCCTTCCCACGTGGAAAGGAACCCAACTTGAATGAAGAAAGCTAGCACGCCAGGGTGAAGGCTCTATTTAACCTTGATGCTCAGTATGCTAAAAAGGTAAAGGGACCCCTGACCATTAGGCCCAGTCGTGTCCGACTCTGGAGTCGTGGCACTCATCTCGCTTTATTGGGTGAGGGAGCTGGTGTACAGCTTCTGGGTCATGTGGCCAGCATGACTAAGCCACTTCTGGAGAACCAGAGCAGCATACGTAAACGCCGTTTACCTTCCCACCGGAGTGGTACCCATTTATCTACTTGAACTTTGACGTGCTTTCAAACTGCTAGGTTGGCAGGAGCAGGGACCGAGCAACGGGAGCTCATCCAGTCGCGGGGATTCGAACCGCTCAGTATGCTAGTTTGCTACGAACAGTGAGCTTTTTTTTTTTTTTAAACTCAGGGGATGATTCAAAACTGCGATTCCCAGTCTACCATCTGAGTTGGTCCAGTTCATAATTTTACCTCCTCCTCCTCCTGCTTAATGTGACATGAATTTTCGCAGTGATTCTTCCCATGTTGGCGGTAGGCTTGACCTAATCTCTTGAGGTTGATGCTGAGCGGCATTGTAAGATGGGAAGACCTCTGGTTCAACAAGGAAAATAATTGGCCATACCGAATCCAAGGGTTAGTAGGTTATGCAAGAGCCCGAGATGCAATATTTCAACATTGTGCAATCCAGACAACTGGGAATCCAGCTCCCAGTGTTGCTTGCCAAAGACCTTGAAGCTGATTGGACTCATTAAGGAGGATGACAGTTACAATTAACAGGGAAAGCTGCAAGCGTGAGTAGAAAGTCGCCCCCCCCCCCCGGACCATAAAGTACTGGTTTTGCATTTGACTTTCTCGCTTTCTCGCTGTGTGTGTTTCTATCCACAGACAGTTCCAGCCCAGTGCATCCCCACTGCCAATGTTTGCATAGTTCCCCAAATTTGTTTTACTCAGGGGGTGGGGGTGGTATTGTGTTTATTATTATTATTATTATTATTATTATTATTATTATTATTGCAAACATAGCCCCCATAGTGATGAATCTTCCATCCCTTCTTTAACACACTGGCCATAATACTATAGACATGGATTTACAGCAGGCATAGGCAAACTCGGCCCTCCAGATGTTTTGGGACTACAACTCCCATCATCCCTAGCTAACAGGCCCAGTGGTCAGGGATGATGGGAATTGTAGTCCCAAAATATTTGGAGGGCTGAGTTTGCCTATGCCTGATTCACAGCCATGAGCCACAGCGCTGGCTCTATTATTAGGCAGAGTGAGATGGGCGTCTCAGGTGGCTGACACAGGGATAAACCTCTGCTAGCCTGGTGTTTTCAGCTGCAGTGGAGGCTGCTGTTTAGGGTGTTAAATGGTCAGGAATGATGGGGGTTGTATTCCAGCAACATCTGGAGGGCCACAGGTTCCCCCATCTCTGATTTAGAAGATCGCTAAAGTCCCTGCTCCTGCCAACCTATCTGTTTGAAAGCACATCAAAGTGCAAGTAGATAAATAGGTACCACTCCGGCGGGAAGGTAAACGGCGTTTCCGTGCGCTGCTCTGGTTTGCCAGAAGCGGCTTAGTCATGCTGGGCACATGACTCGGAAGCTGTACGCCGGCTCCCTCGGCCAGTAAAGCGAGATGAACGCCACAACCCCAGAGTCGTCCACGACTGGACCTAACGGTCAGGGGCCCCTTTACCTTTAAAGGTGCTTCCTCAGTGGCTACAACTTATTGCTGAAGTGAGTGGTGGCTGGCCTAGTAGACACTTCTACCAGTCACTGGGGCAAAGGATATCAGGGATTCTGCTGTTTGTATATTGGTAGACAGCACCTGGCATCCCAGCTAGCAGGTCAGTGCGTCAGTCTATAAATCAGTGTGAGGTCACGAGGTTCCCAATTCAGATCACTGAGTGCACACACACACACACACACACACACATACATGCACGCATACAGACATGTACGTTGGCTGGAAGCTGGTCTGATGTGCTCATAGCAAATCAAGCAGTGGTGCAATAATTATGCCCGTGACTTGTGAGCCCTGCACTGCCAAGGCCAGTGGTGACTGGTGGGATGCAATGACCGGAAGCCAACAGCAGGTGGTGCCAGAGACAATGACAAGGCAGAGCCGACTAATTCTAGCTTTGACCCCATCCTCCTCCCTGCCATGCCCTCCAAGGGCAACTGGGACTAATGGGGAGGGAGCTGGCAGGCTGTGTCGCCCCCTGGACTGGTTTTAAATAAGTAAGTTGCTGCTGGCAAAGAACAGCCTGAGCTTGGAGGGGCAATGCATAGTCCTAATGGCCCAGCCTCCACTTGCTTACTGGTCAAGGGCCATTTTTAGGCATCTCTTGGGAGCGATGGGCATGGCTGAAACCTATGGCTGCAATTTAACTGCTTTTAATATTGAATTTAAGTTGTTGCAACCTGCCCTGGGACCTGATAGTGAAGGACAGGTAATAAATCAACAATAAAGGGTCAGAGCAAAAAGTTGGCATGCCCACCCCTTCTCTTCCTACCTCCCCCTGCTCTCTGTCCCCACTGAGCGATCTACCCAGGGAGGAAGAGATTGCTCTTGCAAGAGATCTGAACTGATGGCTTGCGGAAGGCTTTGCATGGCTCCTCCCAGTGGTGGGCCTTGGGGTCTCAAATTTCAGCAGCATTGTGGGCCAAGCCAACGTTTAGTGCCCCCCTGGCCTCTCACACTCCATTCTAAATAATAGTTGTGGCGCCCCCTGTGGCTCCCTTGAGGCTCTGCAGCTGAACTGGTTGTACTCCCCTAAATCTGCCTCTGCTCAATTCAATTCAATTCAACACCTTTATTGGCATATATAAGGCAATAGAATCATAAAAAGGCCATCCATATGCATTATATTTATATTACATACAGTAAAAAGGGAATCCTCCTCAGCCTATTATGTAGACCAAACTACCCCTGATTTAACTTCAAAGATCCTGGTCAGAAATTGTACCAAAGCTCTAGTGAGTGTTGGGGAGTCATCTCTCAAAAGGAACTGCACCTTGTGTTGTTTGTTAGGTGGGGCCTCAAGCCATAGAGAGGACGTTATAAAATCAGCAGGGAGGATGTTCAAAAGAGGACAGTCCAGAATTATGTGGTCTAGAGAATCAGGTACATTTTGGCCACAGGTGCAGAGTCTATTCTGGTAAGGAATGCCTCTGAGTCTTCCAGACAACATGGAGGACGGAAAGGCCTCTGCTCTTCCTTCCATAATTCCAGCCATTTTGGCTTCCCCTCCCTCCTGCGCTCCTCCTGGGCTTCTCTGCACCTGCGTGAAATTAGGCTGAGGGCCACATGATATTAGGAGAGGGCCTTATGCATTCAAGCTGCCTGCCCCTACACTAACCACAACCACAACCACACACACACCCTCATAACAAGCTCAGCCTCGCTTCCTCCCTCTTCCCTCCACGCCTCGCACAAGGCATGCTCAGCCACACAGTCAAGAAACCACAGAGAGAAAACCGCTCAGGATCCTGTGACGGATTTGTGAGTCGGTTAACCGCAGTTTTCAACTCCAGCCAGATTGAAGATATTAATACTTGAGATACTTTTTTTTTATTGTGCCTGAGGAACGTAAGGAATGGAAAACTCAAAACAGGGCGAGCATTTCTTCACTGCTAGCTTGTTTTTACAGACTCTCCTCTCTTTGGCCCAGAACTCTAGATTAAACTACCCAGTTACTCGACATTTCTTTCTTTCTTCAATGTCTTTCCAAGAAATTTTCCTAAAGGGTTTGAGCTTGTCTCATGGTGTTGGAGCTGAAGATATCTCTTTACTTCTCACAATTTACTATTCACTGCTTACCCTTACTTCTCAAAGAGGTCAGTTGGGACACTGCTATAACAGTGTGGCTAATAAATATACAGAAATATTTATTCCTCATTCAGCACATGAGCTAATTTATTTGTTAAAAGAGTAATAATCTGTTTGCCATTTTGCATTGCTGCCTGCCAGGATTCACTATCTGAAGAGAACTATAAAGAATGCCCAGTTTCTCCATCGATATAACATAGAGTCATGCTCCATGTGATGTCTATCATGTAGTTCAGCCTTGATTGCAAGCCCCCACCCCCTACAATTGCCAGCATATGGGCCTCAATCAAGATTGAGACTATAATAGAGACTTAAGGTTAAACACTCCTTACCCCTTATACTAGAGTTCTGATCCCATTCAGGACTCCTTGATAGCAATTTGTGAAAGAAAACACATGCTTCAAGGGCAGAACGACACAGTCGCCATGTGCACAGAATGCACAAACCCAATCATTACCCTGGCTAGAAGAGACTCTTGTCTGAAATCTTGAAGAGCTGCTGCCAGTCAGTGCAGACAATAATAAACTAGACAGTCCAAGGCTCTGACTCAGCATAAGACAGCTTCCCGTGTTTCAAAAGAGAGAGAGGCATCTTGTACCAGGCTCAGGCAATGTGTCTGTCTAGCCCAGTATTGTCTGACCGGTACTGGTTCTCTGGCAGGGGCATTTCACATCAGGTGTTACCTGTGGTTTTTTGGGGGCTGGAAATTCTGAAGATTGCACCTGGGACAATCCACATGCATGCAAGACATGCGCTCTGAGCTATGGGCCATAAAGTGAGGACTTCCCTTACTGGGGATTGTGTGTCTGACTCTCCAAACCTCCCACACCACCCACTGCAAGGGCCAGTTCCTGAAGTTCAGCCTGAGTCCTCTCCTCTGCCGCTTCTCTGCCGTGGCTTCTGGCAGAGACACTAAGCAAACCTCCTCTTCAGGCCTCTCCTCCTCTATTTAAAGGCAGCATGACCAGCCACACTGGTTGCTTTGAGATTTCTCAGCCTCACTGGAGAGCTTCAGGACCTCAGGAGGTATCTGCATCAACCCTGTTGCCTGTGTAACAGCACAAAGCCATGGAACAATAGAAGCATCTGCAATAAGAACACATAGAAACAATGTCAAAACATTGTTAAAAAATCATATCCAATACATAAAGGTAAAGGTAAAGGGACCCCTGACATGTTAAGTCCAGTCACGGACGACTCTGGGGTTGCGGAGCTCATCTCGCTTTACTGGCCAAGGGAGCCGACGTTTGTCTGCAGACAGCTTCCGGGTCATGTGGCCAGCATGACTAAGCCGCTTCTGGTGAACCAGAGCAGCACACGGAAACACTGTTTACCTTCCCGCTGAAGCGATACCTATTTATCTACTTGCACTTTGACGTGCTATCGAACTGCTAGGTTGGCAGGTGCAGGGACCGAACAACGGGAGCTCACCCCATCACGGGGATTCGAGCTGCCGACCTTCCGATCGGAAGCCCTAGGCTCAGTGGTTTAGACCACAGCGCCACCCGCATCCAATACATAGGCTTGTTGCAGAAGGAAGTCAATAGGCAATGTAAAGGCAATAGAGGTGGCACTTTCGTCCCATCCTCACTGACTCCCCACAACACCCCTGTGAGGTAGGTTAGGCTGAGAGGCAGTGTCTGGCCGAAGGTCACCCAGTGCGGTTCATGGATTTGAACCCTGGCCTCCCAATTCCTACTAGCCACAATGCTGAGAGGGAGGTCCAAAGGGTATCCGAGGCCCAATTCTTACATCATACGGAGGGCGTCTCCTAATGAGATGGTATCTGCTGGGTGCACTCTCCTGCAGAGCACAATCTTTCATATATTCTGATCTCAAATTGTATAGAGCTTTGCATATCAGTACCAGCACCTTGGGAGCTAGCTAACATCCAGTGGTTCGGTGTAAGGGACAGCTCTGAGAGATGAGCTGAATGAGAAACTAATCACCAAACTTAAAACCATGGAGAAACCTGGTCTGAACAAAGACATTGGATTCTTATCTCATTATACATAACAAAGCTATCTTTAGCCATCTCACCCCTTGCCTTTCCCTGCAAAACTAATTGCAGCCATTAAGAGTCGTCAACAGGTTTTCCACACCTATCAGCTGATCACCCATCCCCACCACCCTTCTGAGTAATACCCCTCCCCACTCCCTCACTATATTTAAGGATCTGGTGACTCTGTTTCAGTGTATCTGAAGAAGTGTGCATGCACACGAAAGCTCATACCAAGAACAAACTTAGTTGGTCTCTAAGGTGCTACTGGAAAGAATTTTTTATTTTGTTTTGACTATGGCAGACCATCACAGCTACCCACCTGTAACTGAATGAGAAAGCCACTGGTTGAGCTACTCCCTGAGAGCTCTAGAGCCCCTGAGCTCAAAATAGGACACGTGGTCTTGTAGAGTGCATGGAACACACAAGTCTCTCTAGCTTTTGCACCTGCGGCCAGAACATTTCCAGCGCTTTCCCACAATTGCAAGTCTTAAAGAATGGCTGTTATAAAATAAAATAAAATAAAACCCCCAAGTCCCTGTTCCAGATACCAGATTCTACAGATAGTACATAGAATTCGGTACATACAGAACTGGAGAGGGCAAAGTGTTCTGACAGTAAATCAAAGGAACATTTACAACTCAGTGCAATTAATTTTTTTTTAAAAAAATCCCCAGCCTTAACCTTTTTTATATATAAAAGAGCAGTGGTTTCCTGCTGCTTTCAGAGCTTCCCCGCCTTCTAAATAAGGCAAAATGCAAGTTAAAGCACACACCCCAACTTTAACTCCCCAGTTCAGTCACTTAACGTAATAGGTGTTAAAAGCATTGAAGGCTGTGTAATAAATTTTTGACCATGGTGCACACCCACCCCTCTCTCCACCCCATGGAGCTTTGCCTGAATTAAAAGCCTTGAGGCTATCTTGAAAGATGAGGGGTAAATACCTTAAATTGTGTGTGTGTGTTTGTGCATGCCTTGTTGTTGTTGTTTTTAAAAGGTCCATCAGCTGGTGGTAGCTGCAGGAAAATGGCTCTGGGGTGGTGATGTCAGAAATGGCTGCGTCTGTCTGCAGCTGCCCCGTGTGGCAAATCTTTGAACTGCAGGTGCCAGCTTTTCAGCAATGTACTTCCAGGTCCTGGGCTGACTTTGGCCACCCCAGGTCTGGATCTTTCTGGGCAAGAAGGAGTAATAAGAGGACTTCCTGTTCCCGGCCGAGCCTTGCTTTTAAGCAACAAGGTCTTGCTGAACACTGACACGTTCCTGTGCTCTCAGTTGTTCTTCACTTCCCACCTCCCCATCTTCATCTTGTACTTCAGCCCTGGGTTCAGACGTATTTCTTGACACTGCCTCCTGGTAGGGCTGAATTTGACAGCATCCCAAAGCAACCTGGGTGTCAAGGGCACCCCACCCCCCAGCCAAATGAATGCACACAGCAGATAACTCTTCAAAGCTGACACAGTTGGTTCTACGGCTCCAAATACCCATACACACCAGTCTAGCATCTAAGCAGTTATTCCCAGGTCTGTGCTCTATGGCACAGTTGCAGCAACAGGGGGCTACTCACCCTCCACCAGCTGTCCCCTGGTGGTCTGTGCGCATGCAGCTGAAGACTATGCCTGCGTGGAAACTGCCTCTGCTCTTCCCGCTTCAATTCTCTCCTAGTTTTGCGTGGCAAGGTCCCAAACCCTCCCGAGGTGTTAAGTAATAAAGACACATGAGACCAGTATTTTAGGTTGTAGAATGTGAGTGGTATTGGCTTAGGCATTGGAAACAAACTGACTATATCTGACTCCTGCGAATCTGCAGGAAGTCTTGGAAGGGTTAACCGCGAGTAAGGAGGGGCCTTGCGGATGCACATCAACTAGGAACTCCCCCAAGGTCACCGCTAGGGGTCATGCCATGGCCCTAGCCCCCCCCCCATCTGGGGCTTCGAACAGAGACCATGCTCCTCGGATTCCTTTAACAGAATACCCTTGAAATAGGAGCACCTTAGAGACCAACTGTGTTTGTTCTTGGTATGAGCTTTTGTGTGCATCTGAAGAAGTGTGCATGCACACGAAAGCTCATACCAAGAACAAACTCAGTTGGTCTCTAAGGTGCTACTGAAAAGAATTTTCTATTTTGTTTCGACTATGGCAGACCAACACGGCTACCCACCTGTAACTTGAAATAGGAGGGGTAGGTGAATCCCAGTTTGCCTTGGGGTTCTGATTTGTTCCAGGTTCCTGGCTTCAGTCTGGCCACATCACTCCTGGCTCCAGTGGCATCACAACGGGGGGCGGGGGCAAGAGGCAGTTCACCCCAGGTGCCATGTCGGTGGGGGGGGGTTTGACAAGAAGACTCGTGGTGGCGCGAGCAGCCACCGTGCTGCCACAGCCGCATGTGGAGGATCCTCTATTCTCGGCTTCAGCCGCGAGCAGAGGAACCCGGCACCAGCGGCAAACTGCTATGTACGGTGCACGCATGCACGGTACATAACGCCGACGCACATGTGCTGTACATAGCAGTTTGCTGCCGGCCCCGCTCGAGCACCATATGGATGGCGGTGGGAGAGGATCTTGGCACTGTCTGTATGGCGCTGGAGTGCTGCTGCTGGCAAATCGCTTTGTACAGTGCATGTGCGGCGTCACTACGTATGGCACGCTGTATGTAGCAATGCCGCACATGCGCCGTACATAGCGGTTTGCCGCCCCGGGTGTCACAATGCCTTCATTCGCTCCTGCCTAGCTCGCCTCAGACTATTGGCTGTGGCCCAACCCCATCACATGCCGATGTGCATAGTATAGATGCTCAGCCCAGGAAATGGTTTCCAGTGCCAGCTTTCAGCAAGTGGATCCAAGTAAGAAAGAGGCAAGCCTCTGGTCTTGTGAGCATCTTCTCGATGCCCCACCTCCCACAACTCAAACCGGGACAAACCGTTTTGGCTCTTATCTTCAGAAAAGGTTGCCCTTGGTGAAACCCCAAACTGGGTGAAATATTCCCAGCCTTAACAGGTTTATCAAGTTTTGGAAGCATGCTAAAAAAGGTATGGTGAGTCGATTAGTAGGCATTCCATTGGCAGCAGTGCAGCACAAAGGCTTGCCTCACAGCAATTCTGCCCAGCAATGAGAAATGTGCTGGAATTGCAAACAGGTCTTGCCCAGATGATAATGGCAGCCAAAAGGCAATGGTCTCTTCTTTTCCTTGGCAGATCTCTGTCAAGCCAGTCGCCAAGCAGAGAAGGGAGAGCAGGCTTCCTTGGTCAGGGACGTGCTGTTCTCATAGCTGTCAAACGGTTTATGCCCAAGCTGTTGGCCCAGCGGGAAAACTTTCACCTGAAGAAGGCATGTCAATGGCCTTTCTCTTTGGTATGCTGTTACGAGTGCCACCAGAACAGCTGGTGATCACATCCTTGAGCACATCAAAAGGGAACCTGCTTTTAAGGAACTGTGCCTTGGGCTCTGTAGGGGCTCTGCTATCGACCTGTTTCTCCGCAGGTTTTTTTTATTATTATAAAAAATACTCTTTTGTAATGATATCTTTTAAGATGACTCAAATGTGAAATCTTTATAATAGCCCCTTTCAATCCAGAATTGTTGCATTTATTTAATTATGTGGGCTGAGATTCAATGCAGCACATCCCATTTCTCCACCTGGCGTGAAACGGAAAGGTGCCCTTCTCAAACTCTCCCTTACCTGGGTCATGTGGTGGCACCCACAAAACGGTGGCTTGTGGAGGTCTTGTTAACAAATAGAAGGCTGGAGAGCCTCCGTATGTTCTTCCCTTGGGAGATATGCATAAAGGGAGACAGATTTGCCCATTTTTCTAAACTGTTGATTGTATACAGTGGTGCCTTGGTTCTCAAACGCCTTGGTACTCAAACAACTTGGAACCCAAACACTGCATCCTGGAAGTAAGTGTTCCAGTTTGCAAACTTTTTTTTGGAAGCCAA
This sequence comes from Lacerta agilis, assembly GCF_009819535.1. NCBI lineage: Eukaryota > Metazoa > Chordata > Lepidosauria > Squamata > Lacertidae > Lacerta > Lacerta agilis. The sequence continues at coordinate 7,166,049 of NC_046328.1, forward strand.
ACGTGCTCTGTTTTGAGTGCCACACTTCCGTTTTGAGTGTTACGCTGAGGTCTGTCTGTTTTTGCTATTCATTTTGTGTTTTTGTGGCTCTTTTTTGTTTTGTTTGTGGGACTGTGTGGAACCCAGTTCAGCTACTGATTGATTGTGTGACTACAGTACATTGTTTATTGCTTTCATTTTATGGATCAATGGTCTCGTTAGATAGTAAAATTCATGTTAAATTACTTTTTTAGGGGTTGTTTTTAAAAGTCTGGAATTGATTAAACTCATTTTGCATTATTTTCTATGGGAAAGCACGCCTTGGTTTTGGAACGCTTTGTAGGTTATAGTAGAAATAGGTTGGAACAAAGTTGAAGGAATCTCGTGTGCAAGTGATATGTCCATCCATAGCTCCCTGCCAGTTTGAGTTAACAATACCATGCGAAATGGTCTGGTATAATATAGCTTCCCACTTCCCACTTTAGCCTCTGCTGGAGGTTGACATTCTTGTACAGCTTCACTGTACAGCTTGATGATTTAGCCCATCTGTAGGAAGAAACGCTGGTTGTCCCGGAACAGCATCCGGGTGTTGACTCACGAGTTGATGTTGCTTCTACCAAATACACAAGGGACTGTAAAGAAAAAACTACTTCTGTAATTTATTTACAGGTAGGTAGCCGTGTTGGTCTGCCATAGTCAAAACAAAACAAACAAACAAAATCCTTCCAGTAGCACCTTAGAGACCAGCTAAGTTTGTTCTGGGTATGAGCTTTCGTGTGCATGCACACTTCTTCAGATACACATCTGAAGAATACACATCTGTATCTGAAGAAGTGTGCATGCACACGAAAGCTCATACCAAGAACAAACTTAGTTGGTCTCTAAGGTGCTACTGGAAGCAATTTTTGTTATTTTTTATTTTGTTTTGTAATTTATTTGTTTGCTTGTTTATACTCCTTATTGTGGAGCAGTTGCCCTTGGTGATATATTTTGGTGTGACTTTGCATTGTTCTGAGTAGGGCTGAGCGATATACGGTTTTCAACACTGTGATACATCACCAGCTAAACATCGCAATATACCAATATCTTACGATGTCTGGAATAAGGATGGCAATGCAGATACATTGGCTAGCTTGACGGTTTTTGCCAAGTCATGATTTTTCCAGCACTTGCTATTGCGATTTGCTGTCCCCTGAGCAGGAGGCAGAAGAGAGCTGAGCTGGCAGAGTTAACAGGGGCTGAAGGAATTGAGGGAAGCATTGGCTGCCTTCATGGTTTCCCAAACATTGTATTTTTTGCATAGCACACACACACTGGAGAGCCAGTGTGGTGTAGTGGTTAAGAGCGGTAGACTCGTAATCTGGGGAACCGGGTTCGCGTCGCCGCTCCTCCACATGCAGCTGCTGGGTGACCTTGGGCTAGTCACACTTCTCTGAAGTCTCTCAGCCCCACTCACCTCACAGAGTGTTTGTTGTGGGGGAGGAAGGGAAAGGAGAATGTTAGCCACTTTGAGACTCCTTAGGGTAGTGATAAAGCAGGATATTAAATCCAAACTTCCTTCTTCTTCTTCTTCATCATGATTCACGATATATTGCCAGGTCAAAAATTATGAAACTGGTATCACAATATGGACTTCAAACAGGTTTCAAATGATATATCACCCTAGTTCTGAGTTGTGACTGAATGCACAAAGTGGGAGTTTTTAGGGGGAGGGTTTTTTTTTTGTTTGGGTTTTTTTTTTTTTTTTTGCTTTGTTTTGAAGAACTCGATACTGAAGCACTTTTTATGGTCTTTGGAATTGTGATGGGAGTTGCTGTCAAAGAGGGAGAAGTCAGTTTCCTGGCCCAAACCATTGCATGCACCTATATCAGCACTTGGGATCCTGGCATCTATTTGTGCTTGGTCTCCATGTTTTTCAGCTGGGCTTTGGATCTTACACTGAGACCAGATCTATGAATTTCAGTTTCTATTGGTTTCAGATTTTTCCAATCTTAAAATTCGGTTTTCTATATTTCTACAATGGTTTGCAATTTTTAAAAGTCCTCATGAAAATTCACCAACAGTTTTGCGCAAATATCTCCTTATATACACATTTCTGTTTTTTACCTAATAGTCACATTTTGGCAATGCACTTTCCCCTAATTTAATGCATTTGTGTATGTTACTTTCACTAACATTAAGATGTATGCGTCTTGATGCACATTTTAAACTAGCAAACAGATTTTTGAACACTGTACTTACTGGCGGAAGTACATTGCAAAATTTGGAATAGTGCAAATTTTGAAGAAGGGTTCTTTCAGTTCACATATTTGTTTTGGACAATGTAAATTAGGAATCCATCTTTCAAAAATGGGCCCTGTGGGTGGGTGAGCCTGTTCTCCATTCATTCCTCATGCAGAAAAAGGTTCCCTCCCTCCTTGTTTTATCTAGTCTTTCCCTCAGGGTTACAGTCTTAATATTGGTGTTTGTAAACTTCACTGAGAGTCTTTATTTGGCTGAAGAGTGAGATTAAAACAAGCTTTAAACAAACAGATTTCCATTGTCTCTGACCATGCTGATCTATGGTACTCTTGGTTGGAGGGGTCTACTTAACAGATCATGTGGGAATGTAACTTGCTTCCACACTGATTTGATTAGGCACAGTGCAGAATCCATGGCAATGACCTATTGGGATTCTTTCCATCTGTATGTTTAGAGAAGCCCCACCTACACATTCTAGCAGTACGTTGACTCACCAGCCCTTTATTGTTCTTTCTGTGCTTTGCACAGACCTAAGAATAAACTAGAACGTTTCTGAGCTGGCGGCTGAGCAGTTCGGCAAGGTTCCCAGCACAACCTGCAAGGAAAAACAAATAGCTCAGGCAGAAGAGCCAGGCTAGAGACAGTAGTTATACAATGTCATCTGGGACCTTATTGGTTTCTCCAAGTCATCTGATCCCACTAAATCCCAGTAAATCTCCCAGCCATCAGCCAAGCTGTGCTATAGAGCAGCAGAAATCGGGCTAGCAATTCCTTCATGGCTATTTTGGCACAGGATGCAAAGTTTCTGGGCCCCACTGCTAGAATATCCAGTTTCAGACCACGCAGACCTCATTTCCTGTTTCCTCACTTCCTGTTTCAGTTTGTGAGCAGGGCCATGACACAAAGATGGGGAGTCGGTCACCTTCACAACTCTGTATAGCAATTCCCATGGTACTATTAAGGCAGTTAACAAGCATTGTCAATTGGAAACCAGAAGCATCCGTCACGCTGCATCAGAACTGGGACCCCTTGGTAGTCAGCAGCCTGAAGAACTCATTGAGAACACCAGGTGTATTGTGGTGCTCCTGTGCTTCCTGGTCCTGTTAGCCAATGTAGTGTAGTGGTTAGAGTGTAAGACTAAGACTGAGGAGATGCAGGTTCAAATCCCCACTCAGCTGCAAAGCTTGTGGACTCAAAGTCTCAGTCTAGTCTATCTCACTGTGTTGTTGTTCAGTCGTTCAGTCATGTCCGACTCTTCGTGACCCCATGGACCAGAGCACGCCAGGCACACCTATCTTTCACTGCCTCCTGCAGTTTGGCCAAACTCATGCCAGTCGCTTCGAGAACACTGTCCAACCATCTCATCCTCTGTCATCCCCTTCTCCTTGTGCCCTCCACCTTTCCCAACATCAGGGTCTTTTCCAGGGAGCCATCCCTTCTCATGAGGTGGCCAAAGTACTGGAGCCTCAACTTCAGGATCTGCCCTTCCAGTGAGCACTCAGGGCTGATTTTTTTAAGGATGGATAGGTTTGATCTTTTTGCAGTCCATGGGGCTCTCAAGAGTCTCCTCCAGCACCATAATTCAAAATCTATCTCACAGTCTTGTCCAAAAACTGGACATTTTTTTTTATCCACTCCAAAGTTCTGGGTAGGTGACAACATATTCCAGTCAAAAGATTCAAAACAGAGTTAAAATAGAACATATGGAAGATCTCAGCATCTTCTTAGCATATTGGCCAGCTCAGCAAGTAGTAGGGTTCATTGGAGCTCATCGTTTTGTTTTTGGAAAGCATAACAATACTGGAAGAATTTACAGCCATGTGGCACTCAGATCCTGTGCTGGCATTGGTCCTGCTAGCCAAGAGATAAATTGGCATCAAGCGAGGCTTAAATTATTTGCATCTTTATCACTTGGCTGTGGTGGGCCCTATCACACCCTGCGAATGGGCTCGCTTGGAATGAATTCATCATGTTTGCTAAAAGGTGAAGAATCACAGCAAGGATTGGGGATGAGCAGCAATTAAACAAGTAGCAAAGAGTTGCCCTGAGATGATCAACAAAGTGGCATGTTTTCCCTGCCCTGCATGCCGGCCAATTTCTTCCCATTGTCAACACCTTAATTGGAGATCTGCAGATGTAATCACAAGAAGAACGAGCAGTTCTGTTTCAAAAATGAAAGTGCCCTGTGCGGGGTCAAACCTAATTTTGTGTTCATTTTTTATGAGTATCCAATATTCCCTGCCTCCAATGAGTTCTGGCACTCATGAATACAGTTTTGTTTCTGTTCTTTATCATTTTCCTCACCCTTTTCATTTGCCCTCACTTTCTCCTGCCTCATCTGCCGTCACTGCCATTTACAATGCCACACCCTGTGCTCACTTGCTTAGGGGGCGGATTACACTGAGCAGAGGAAGATTTACTGCTCAGTGAACACAGCCGGGATTGAACTGTCAATCTGACTGATTGCAATTATTCCAAGTATTCCAAGTATTCTTTTGCTGATGATGCCACACTGCTCCATCTGAAATTATGATGTGTACACCCATGAACATCACAAAAGTTATCACAGCCCGTCAGATTTAACGGCAAAGGAGGTTAGAGGCCAAAAAGGGGGATACTATGGCCATGAGAAGCAGCAATAGGCAGGGGTCAAATAGTATCAAAAACAACAAAAATCTCTGGTAAACTGAATAATTTCTTAGGGGAAATCTTTAGTAAATGGAGTACTTTCTTTAGAATGGAACATGAAAGGCTGTGTGTGTGCGTGCCTAATTTTGGTGTTGCACAGGGCACTGCTGAAATTTCAGCTCCCAAGATCCGCCACTGACTTCAGTCTGGCTTTGAACTACGTAGGTCTGGGCTAAACATTTCTGTGAACTGCCCAGAGATCTTGTGATGAAAGGAAATTTATTAAATAAATATAAAAATAAAATAAAATAAAATAATAAATTTCAACCCAGTGGAATCCCAGAGGTTTCGAGGAGGTTTGGGCAGGTGTAAAACCATCCTGAAAGTCAGGGCTTAGCCGCGCTTACATTTCCTCTGTGCTTTCCAGGCATGACTCATGCTTTAAAGCTCCACGTCTGAGCACTCTTTCTTCTTCTTCTTCTTCTTCTTCTTCTTCTTCTTCTTCTTCTTCTTCTTCTTCCAAAGCTTTCCCTGCAAAACTCACTCTTTAATGCTGACTCAGAGCAAATGGCAATCCGTAGAAAACCCAAATAGCTGTTTGCTCCTATTCAGCTTTAAAGAACAGGTTCTCATGTGGAAAGCTTCAGGGAGAGAACAGGTGTCATGAACACACCAGCTCCAAGTGTAATCTTGCAGCCGGCTGCAGAATGCAGTCAGGAATAGGGAGGCTAGGCTTTCACGCTGGCACAGGAGAGCCCACAGCTGCCAGCGTCGACTCCCCCTGACCTTGGATGGCCGGCTGATAAGGGAGGAACGGAGAGCAGGCTGGAACACAGCCAAAGCTCCCCAGAAGCCCAGACAGACGCGGAAAACCACAGAGACAGTTTTCTGAAACTGGAAGGAACTGTAGTTGACCAAATAAGTCTGAGGCATAGGCGTATAGGAAGGCTGCTAGACAGGAAGCAAAATAAAAAAACCGTAAAGGTCGAAGGTTCAGTCTCTTCTGTTGACACAGGAAGAACTCCTCAGAAGGATCAACTGAGTGATGGGGGCCGGAGGCTTGTTAGAGCCGTCTGGAGATAATTGCTTGTTTTTTGCAATAAATCCTCCTTTTTAATTACGTACTCTTACTGTGTTATCAAGCCAGGAACCTGGACTCCTAACAACAGAGTAAAAGGTAAGTGTGGTTAAGTTCTCAGTGAAGAGGAGACAGACATGGTAGGAGCAGAGAAATTATTTAGCTTAAAATTATAAAGTGATCCAAGAATCCTGCTCCTCCTCCTTGCCCAAAAAAGCAAAAAAGCAAAAAAAGCTAGGACGTACTGCTGCTACCACACACTTCCAAATCTTGCAAGGCTATTCTCCAGCCAAGAAACATACACAAATTGCATCAAAATAGAATTAAAAATGCAGTATATTAGGAGAAATTTCTTTGTGAAACGGTGTACGTTAGGCAAAATTAAAAACAAATATGTAAAGTCGTACCTTGGAAGTCGAATGGATTCCGTTCTGGAAGTCCGTTCGACTTCCGAAAACATTTGAAAACCAAAGTGCGGCATCTGATTGGCTGCAGGAAGCTCCTGCAGCCAATCAAAAGCCACAGAAGCCCTGTTGGATGTTTCGCTTCCAAAAATAGTTCACAAACCAGAACAGTCACTTCTGGGTTTGCAACGTTTGGGAGTCAAAATGTTCAGGAACTAAGCTGTTCGACTTCCAAGGTACGACTGCATAGTGGGAGAAATCTGCTGTAAGATGCTGGTGCATGTTCATTCTCAAAACAGTATTTGCAAACTGATGTTGAAATGTGAAGAACAGAACCTTTGAGAGGAAAAATGAGAAACTGAGAGAAGCTGAAATTAACAGATTTGCCCATCGCCACCAGTACAGTGGTACCTTGGGTTAAGAACTTAATTCTTTCTGGAGGTCTGTTCTTAACCTGAAAATGTTCTTAGCTACCACTTTAACTAATGGGGCCTCTCGCTGCCGCCGCACGATTTCTGTTCTCACCCTGAAGCAAAGTTCTTAACCCGAGGTACTATTTCTGGGTCAGCAGCGTCTGTAACCCGAAGCGTCTGTAACCTGAAGCATCTGTAACCCGAAGCGTCTGTAACCTGAAGTGTCTGTAACCCGAGGTACCACTGTACACCTCTTGACTTCGTCTTAACGTGTGCAAATCTCTGCTCTCAAGGGGGTTGGGGATGGAGAGACTGGGACAGGAAAGGAAAGGAGGAGGGTGGACAGATGCAGTTGCACATGCTTGAAAGCTTGGTTACAGTTGGGGAATGAAGATTATGAGGATAAGCATGGACCCCATGCGGGGAAAAGCTGGGTTTTGAGGAAGGTTTTTGTAGGAAGGAAGACTAAAGTGGGACCTTGTACAGGAACGCCAAATTGCCTGACATAAATGCTGTAAGTCCTACAGCGTAGGTCTGCTCCACCTTTGCTGGCTTGCCCCCTGCTGCCTTGAGAAAGCCGTTTCTTACTCCTTTCTTTGCAGCTCGGCGGGAGATTCCTTTCAAGCCCAAAGGTTTACAAGTCTCTCAAACTCTTCCTTTTGTTCAGACTCAAGGTGCACTCCCAGCTTGGCTCTGCAGCGAAGCAGGATAGTCTGAGCTGGACGTGCTCAAAAGGCCACTGGTGGAAAGGAAAAAAAAGGCCACTCAACCTGTCACCTCTTTAATCTGGCTTTTAACACCTCAGCTGTATGATTTTAGGACCTACCTTATTTTTTATGGTTGAAATATGGTCAATACTGTTATTAATACTGTTTTTTAATGCTGTAACCCACTCTTGGGCCTTAGGGTGAAGGGCAGGTAATAAACAAATAAACAACTAAATAACAACAGCAAGAACAGCAACAATCTGATATAATAATAATAATAATAATAATAATAATAATAATAATAATAATAATTTATTTGTACCCCGCCCATCTGGCTGAGTTTCCCCAGCTACTCTGGGTGGCTCCCAATCGAGTGTTAAAAACAATACAGCATTAAATATTAAAAACTTCCCTAAACAGGGCTGCCTTCAGATGTCTTTTAAAAATAGGATTGCTGCTTATTTCCCAGACCTCTGATGGAAGGGCATGCCACAGGGCAGGCGCCACTACCGAGAAGGCCCTCTGCCTGGTTCCCTGTAACCTCACTTCTCGCAGGGAGGAAACCGCCAGAAGGCCCTCGGCGCTGGATCTCAGTGTCCGGGCTGAACGATGGGGGTGGAGACGCTCCTTCAGGTATACTGGACCGAGGCCGTTTAGGGCTTTAAAGGACAGCGCCAACACTTTGAATTGTGCTTGGAAGTTAAGACCTCTACTCCAGACATCCTTTTAGCTGTGATTCCTGCATTGCAGGGGTTTGACTAAATGACCCTTGTGTTCCCTTCCAACCCTGAGAGCCTATGATGCCATCAGGGGCGTAGCAAGGGGGGGTGTAGGGGGCGGTTCGCCCCAGGTACCGCCCCGGGGGTGACATTTGGGGCGGGGCCCTGCCCCCACGATTGGCACCTCCAAAACCTCGCTTGGCCGGTTTTTAAAAGAAAAAGGGAAACCCCCTTTCAGTGGCTTTTTTTGGCACTGGCTGGCCTGCGGAGCCGCAGCATGGAGGCAAGGGGTGGGCCAGTGAGGAGGAGCATCACGCTTGCCGCTGGTGTGACGCCCCTCCTTGCTGGCCCACCCCTCGCCTCCACGCTGCATCCGACTTGCGTCGTGACGTCATGACGCACTCGCCACTGGATGCCTCCGCCACGATTCTAACAAAACTCTCAGCTTCCTTCGAAATATTGCCTCCACTGTAAATAGGAACTCTGTCAATAGGAACATGTCACTGTCTCTCATCTTCCTTTACCTCTCTCTCTCCACTCCCTTTTCTGTACAGCAACCTGTTTGCTGGGAAGTCATTTCCCATTCAAATGACAGATTATTCAACTGCCCTGCACAATACTTTTTGGAGCAGACTTTTGCATAAACAGTTGATCTCATGAGTATTAATAACATCAGGGAACGTTAAACAAAGCAGAGACAAATCCTTTTATTATGCAGCTGTAATAGATGCACAGGCCACAGTGCATTGCAAAGAGGTGTTTTAAAAGGAGGTGAATGTATATGGATGTGTTTGCACTGGTTGGTTGCCAGAGTTTCTGCTTTGGTCACTTGCGCTTCTGAGAAATCACTTAGGCTAATTACCACAAAAACAAGGTTACATTCCCCAAGAGAATAACTTCCCAGTGTTTCCCTCTCCTCTTTGCCCTTCTCGGAAGAAAACACCCCCACTTTCCTGTTCACTAGCAGTGATTTTGGGTATTTCCAGACTGCTGTTATTTTGGGGTAGAATTCAATCACAGACTGGCAAATTCAGGTTGCGTGTTTAATATTGATTTGGAGCTCTTGTGCAGAAACTCGCTTCCCTTTCCAAACATACTTTTTTTTTTTTTTTTTGGTAACAATGAAAGCTCCGTAAGCAGATCACCGGAAAGCAACTTGCATTTCCCAACCTTGCAAATAATAATAACAATAATAATTTTCATGTGGAGCTTTTTTAAAAAAGGGGGGGCAGGCTAATGGTGTTTTAATTTATATACAGCTCAATGCCAAAGTAGGCTTTTAGAGTAGGTTATAATAGAAACGGGTTGGAACAAAGTTGAAGGAATCTCGTGCGCAAGTGATATGCCCATCCATAGCTCCCTGCCAGTTAGAGTTAAGAAGAAGAGTTTGGATTTGATATCCCGCTTTTCACTACCCGAAGGAGTCTCAAAGCGGCTAACATTCTCCTTTCCCTTCCTCCCCCACAACAAACACTCTGGGAGGTGAGTGGGGCTGAGAGACTTCAAAGAAGTGTGACTAGCCCAAGGTCACCCAGCAGCTGCATGTGGAGGAGCGGAGACGCGAATCCGGTTCCCCAGATTACGAGACTACCGCTCTTAACCACTACACCACACTGGTGTGAAATTTAGCTTCCCGCTTCCCACTTTAGCCTCTACTGGAGGTTGACATTCTGTCAACTCACCATGTCAGTTTTGATTGGGCTATTCTGTTGCACCCCCTCCCAATTCAGGTATATGAAAATATTTTCTGCTCTTAAATTGTTTTGTATAGCATGCCTCTTTCCAGCCAAGAGGCATGCCCAGGTATCAGAGACCAGACTGAGGAGTGCTGCTCTGATGAGGAATGGTGGGAGCCTTCTCCTGCCCCTGCTCCTGACCAGGATCCTGAAGCTGCCCAGGAGCAGTGGATCAGTATAGATTTGGAACAGTGGTTTGCAGAGGGGCATAGTTATGAAGACAAAAGTTGGGAAGAACTGGAGAGTGAACAGCAAAGTGAAGAAGAACTGGAAGAGAGAGAGAGAGCTAGCGGAGTGTCTCTCACTGGAAAGTGCCCAGCCTATCAGTCCAAGGTCACGCAGAGCAGATAAGGTGGCAATACAAAAAGCGTGGTGGCTGCAAGATCAGGTTGCAAGGCGAGGAAGTGATGAGGCTGACTCGGGAGGAAGTTGGTGTGGACATTAATTGGGAGCACCATTGCTTTGAGAATGGACTCTTTGTTCTTTGGCTGTGATCATTAAAATCTCTTTAAATGGTAAGGGACTATTTTGCTTTGTCCTGCTTATCCACGGGCAAAGAGAGGGAGGAAGCCGCATTCCCAGAGCCTGATACCAGGACAGTAACATGAAAAAACAGAAGGAGTGCACTTGCACAAGAGGGGCTCCTTCTTACCCTTATGCATTCTAAAAGTGAAGTGTTTAGGATATAATTCTGGGACTATGCATCAGAGATGTCTCAAGTCTTCAGATAGGTGTGGTTGCAAAAGGTGTGCAGCCTTCTTGAATGCTCAAGCACAGGTTCGAGGTGAGTGCATCGTCTCCTCTTGGCCCCCTGCATGCAGGTGAGCCGGGCTCTGTCAACCTCGATCCTGCGAGATGCAGCCCTCTTTGCTTTACCCAAGGCTCTAGAAATTTACTTTGGGGGGCAGAGAAGGAGGTGACATTAGTGTTGAGGTATGTGTGCTCCCCAGGCTCCAGTTGTGGGGGTGGGGGTGGCAGAAGGAAAGAGAAAAGGGGTAGTAAAAATAGAAGGAAGGAAGGAAGGAACGTGGTAAAGAGAGATTGAGTGTCAGAAAGAGAAAAGGTGGGTGGTGAAAGAGAGAGGGGTGCGGAAAGAAAGAGAGAAAAGGTGGGAAGAGAAAGGAGTGGCAGAAAGACAGAGAGAAGGGGGTGGCAGAAAGAGAAAGGACTCAACTGCATTAGTCAAAATACGGCGTGCTAAATGCAATATAACACTGTGACACCAGATGGCGATGTAGAGCTGGAATTGCAACTATGATATTTTCAATTGTGAGCTTTACAACTTTTGTCTGCAGAGTGTATTCAGAACTTTTTTTTATAGCTGTGTAGATCTAGCTAGAGAGAAAGAAATGGGTAGAAGAAAGAGAGGGCAGAGAGAGAAGGGGGGGGGAGCCATTTTTGACTGTCCCTGCTCACCACCAGCTTGCGGTTTCCTGACAGAGGACCCATGAGTAAATGCAGTGCTTGGTAGGCACAAATGCAAGCGTCTTCTGGGCCACTGTGGAAAAGAGAACCCTAGACTTAGGCCTTTTGCCCAATGCAGCATAACAGTCTCCAAGATTCTGTTTTCCGCCCTGAAAGTCAACTATGCCTGCACTCTCCATATTCGAGGGAAAGCCCTTTATTGGAGAAATTAAGGCTGCCATCTCAGTTTGTGAAGATTCATGGCTGGCGCCTTCTAACAGCTTTTTGAACCCAGCTTGCCCCTTGATGGCATCCCTACTCAAAGCTTTTTTCGCACCAGGTGCTTAAAGGTAAGGAGAAGAGTCTGCTAATTAATTACGCGACACAAACTTTTGGAGAATTTAAGTACCCTTTTCTTAAAAGAAAAAAAATTGTAGCAAGAACTTTTAAAGTAAGTAGGGTCTTGCTGGGCATCTGTAGAAGCAGGTTTCCTTTGAAACCTGAAAATTGTTTAGCGCAGATCATGGCAGTGAATTAATAATCTGGAGTCAAAAGCTGAGGAGTGCCCTGAGGAAATGTATTTGGATGAGATACAGTGAGTGGCAGGGGGGGCACTCCTTTATGTTTCTCTTTTAAATAAACTTCAATTCGACCAACTGTGGCTTCCTTGGAAGAGTCCAGCTTATGACTGAACAGCTTGTGGAGTCCCTCCTTGCCTTATCAGAGCACATCGTGACTGCCGGTTCCATCGCCTCCTGTGAACATTCTTCATAAAATTAATTACATCCATGTTCGGGGTGTCTGTTTCCAAAGCAAACTGAGCAGTAATCATCGAGTGGCAATCATCTGAAAAATTGCAACAAGGTGGTGGGTAGCCAAGGACTTCTTTGTTGATATTCAGAAAAAGAAAATGCAGCCAAACCCCTCAGATTAGTTAGGGATCTGCAGAGGGGCTGGGCTCCTATGTCTCAATGGTCGCAATGCTTGTTTTGCTTATTTGAACGGCTGGCTTGGGATACCTCGGTGAAAGAGGAATGTGACCGTGTGCCTGGTTTTTTTTAAAAAAATATTTATTGAATTTTATAAAACAAAATTACAACATTATCAAACATAAACACAATATAAACAAACCTACAATAAAAACAAACCAACGACAACAACAACAACAACAAAATCATTTATACCTAATAACTGTCCATCACATTGTATATTAACTTCCTCCTATATCCTCTTCCTGCGTTCCTTGTCTATCATCTTTAGTAATTTCTAAACGTCTTGCAAAATCTTATTTACTATAAAAATTACCTAATTAGTTAATCTTAACTATTTATCTTAACTCATGTTCCTCTATCTTAAACACTTAACCTTACTCTAAATCTACGTCTAGCCTTCCTCCAAGTTATATCTAATTATCAATCATACAATAATTTTTTAAATACAATTTAAATTTCTTCCATTCTTCTCCCACCGCGTCGTCCCCTCTGGTCACGAAGTTTCCCGGTCATCTCTGCGAGCTCCATATAGTCCATCATTTTCATCTGCCATTCTTCAATCGTTGGTAATTCCTCTGTCTTCCAGTTTTTAGCTATCAAAATTCTAGCTGCTCTTGTGGCATACATAAATAAGGTTCTATCACATTTAGGAATTTCTCGGCCTAGGATGCCCAGTAAAAAGGCTTCTGGTTTCTTTTTAAATGTGTTTTTCAACACTTTATCCATTTCGTTATAAATCTATTCCCAGAAGTCTTTTACCTTTGGGCACAACCACCACATATGAAAGAAAGTTCCTTCTGTTTGTTTACATTTCCGTGACGTGCCTGGTTCTTTGCTTGATGGAGAATAGAGAGGGTGTGACTATCACAACTGGAGAGAATGTAATGTAAAAGTGTTGTCTAAAATGTATAAGATGTTATTGGAATGGAAGACAAAGGAAGAGCATGTAAAATCCTCATTGATACACTGAGCAATAGATATTGGTCATAATATAGATATGGAAGCATGGAAACAATTGGGGAATATGGATATAAAATTTACAACATGTTATGGTCAGAGAAAATTATATGAAAATGATACATCGATGGTACCAAACACATAGTAAGTTGGCCAAAATGTATAAATCAAAATCGAGTAAGTCCTGGAAATGTAAAGAGAAAGAAGGTTCTTTTTATCGTATGTGGTGGTCTTGTAGCAAGGTTAAAGCTTACTGGGAAATGATATATGATGAATTGAAAAAGATGTTTAAAATAACCTTTGTAAAAAATAACAACAACCCAGAAGCTTTCCTTTTGGGAATGATAGGGACAGAACTACCCAAACTGTATAGAAATTTGTTCATGTATGCAACCACAGTGGCAAGAATGTTACTTGCCCCAAAATGGAAAGAAGCAGAAGTCTCAGTGAAAGAAGAATGGATACAAAAACTTGTGGAATATGCAGAAATGGCGAAACTTACCGGAAAAATCAGAAATCGGGATAACAAACTTTTTATAAAAGAATGGAAATGTTTTATTGACTATTTAAAAATAAACTGTAAACAGATAAGAACATTGGCAGGATTATTGTAATGACCTGAAGTTTTATAAGGGTATATATTTAAAGTAAAGGAATAAATGAGTAAATTAAGTTAATTTGGATATGCATAAAATATTAAAAAAATAAATTTAAGAAAGCGTAGAAAGAGGGGGAAGGAAGTCTAGTTTTGTAATGTTAAAATGATTATAAAATTATTGAAATGTACAAAATTGAAAATCATACATAAAATAATTTAGAGAGAGAGAGAGAGAGAAAGAGAGAGAGAATATGGAAAACTCTGGTTTCTGAATTAGTTAGAATATAGCCTATGGTACATCCATTTCTCTGCCCTCTTTTGCCCCTGCCCTTGCCCACCTCCGACTCCACACCCCATTGGCAGGTGGCCCCAAGATGGTTGCTCATAAGGGAATGTGGCCCTCAGACCACCTTCTCATTTCTCCCTCTCAAGATCTTCAGCATCCTGACAGAGAAGTCTCTTTTTCTGCCAGTGTGTTCTGCTCATGCTGGCCAGACAGGAGGAGACGGGCCACTTGGAGAACCGAAATAGACCCATCCTTCCACCTGTAGCCAGGGGCGGAGCAAGGGGGGCAGGGGGCGGCCCACCCCAGGTTCCAGGGGAGTGGAGTGACACTTTGGTCGGCCCTGCCCTACCCTGCCCCCACCGGGCGCGCCCCGAACGGGGGCATGCCACCTTTCAGCAGCTTTTTTTCTGCGGGAGGAGCGGGCCAGCGAGGAGGGGGCATCATGCAGGGACAAGGGTGACGCCCCCTCCTTGCTGGCCTGCCCCCTCGCAACGAAGAACAGCGTCTGAAAGGGGGAAAGGGAAGAGGAGCAGGGGCAGTCAAGATCCTGCTTTGCTTCCCCCTTTCCCCCTTTCAGCGGCCATCCACGTGCGTCGTGACATCACGACACATGTGTCATGACGTCACGGCGCACACGCCGTGCCCCCGCCCCCACCCACACCATATAAAACTGCCCGTAGCCACACCATATAAAACTGTTTGTTGTCCCCAATGTCACAGAGAGCCTGGTTGGCTTCACCCTCAAAGTCAGGCATTTGTATTGCTGGTCCCCTACTGTGGAATCTGTCGCCAGCAGAATCTGTCACCTTCGAGTGCTTGACTTTCAGGCCTTCTCAAAGACCCTTTTATGCTGACAGGAATCTTCAAGTTGCTCAAATTTTTGTTCGTTAGCCAAACGAATGATTATGTCGCGTTGCCTTTATGGCTTTTTCAGTGACATCGGACTTGCATATATTGTGCACACCACCTTAATATTTTATTAGGACTTCAAGGGTATGTAAATATTTATTTTATAAATAAATAAAAAACACACAAATCATCGGGTTGGGGGGGGGGAGACAGAGAAAAACACCACAACAAATGTGACAAGAATTAAATCAGAATTAATCATAAAGGTTCTTTTTTTTTCCAGCTGGGCAGCCTGCTGCCTCAGCTACGCTCACCCAACACAAATATGGGCATATCTTTTCCTTCCGCACAAGATATCCTTAGTTTTTTGTTTTGTTTGTTTTAAAGCACTTGCTGTTGCTCTTTGCATTTCGATTGAAGATGCAGGAGTCAGGCTTCTGATAATCTCATTTTAACCTCATATGTCTTAGGCCAAGGCTTGTAAGGAAATGGCTTTTTAAACAGTGATGTGCTATTTTTTCTATCTGTATGTTAATAGATTTGTTATATATACCGTATTTTTCCGTGTATAACACGCCCTCGTATATAAGATGACCCTTATTTTGGGGGACCCCAAATTAGGGAAATGGTAATGGTGGTGGTGGGGAGATTGCCCAGAATTGTTAAGCTTTCTGTAGGGGGGATTGCCTTGCCAAAACCCCCAATCGTCTGCCCGCTCGCCGCCAGCCGCCGCCAATCTCCTGCCCAATTGCTGCAGCAGCAGCCAATCGCCAGCAGGCCTTGCCACAGCAACCAATCACCCGCCTGAGCACCACTGACAATCGCCTGCTCATGGCTGCACCATCACACATCCCCCCTCTGCACTATCTGTGTGTAAGATGACCCCCCATTTTGAACATTTTTTAAATTATCAAAAAATATTGTCTTATACACAGAAAAATAAGCGATATATGTCAAGCCTTTATTTGTTATAATTGCGATGATTATGGCGTACAGCTGATGAGAACCCCAAATTAACAATTTCAACTTTGGGGTTTTCATCAGCTGTACGCCATAATCATCACACTTGTAACAAACAAAGGCTTGACATATCTCGCTTTGCATGTATGAGTCTATCTCGTATATTAAACTCCAGTAGCTAATGAAAACAATTGCTTACATAAATGGACTTTTCCACGATATTCTAATTTTTTGAGTTTCACCTGTATCTATCTATCTATCTATCTATCTATCTATCTATCTATCTATCTATTTATCTATCTATGGATCCTTAATGTAAAATTGGGCGAAGTCACATTTCGTCCACCACCTTGTTATCAGCATGGTGTGCAGCATCACGGATACAGAAACATAGAAACATAGAAATACAGAAGGCTGGCTCTCTAATGGGAACAATTGTGCCAAGCTGGGCAAGGATAAATCCACAGGCATCCACATTGGCACATGCTGGAGCCATCATGCCAAATTTGTCAGTGTCCTGCCAAATGGCGTGACAATCTCTTCAGAGGCATCCAAACAGTACAGTTTTGACCCATTGCACTAAAAATTGGGTGAAGTCGCCCCAAGTCTTGTTTCGGCCCATTACCTTGATTCAAAGTGGCCACTAGTGCCCCCTCCCCAAAAACCACTGCCGTCATCTCAGAAATCATAGAATGATAGAATCATAGAGTTGGAAGAGACCACAAGGGCCATCCAGTCCAACCCCCTGCCAAGCAGGAAACACCATCAAAGCATTCCTGACAGATGGCTGTCAAGCCTCTGCTTAAAGACCTCCAAAGAAGGAGACTCCACCCACACTCCCTGGCAGCAAATTCCACTGTCCAACAGCTCTTACTGTCGGGAAGTTCTTCCTAGTGTTTAGGTGGAATCTTCTTCTTGTAGTTTGAATCCACTGCTCCATGTCTTTCATTCATATTGAGAATGACATTGGTGCAGTTTGGACCCATTATGCCAAAGTCACAATTTGTAGTGCTGTCTAGAATCAAAATAATGTCTTGTGTTCAAACACTGACAAAGACTGTCACCGCCACCGCAGGAACCTTCATGCAAAGTTTGGCAGTGATAACTCAAATGGTAGCAAAACCTAGGCCAAAAAAAAAAAAATGGGCAAAGTCCTGCCAAAGTGACGTTTTGTTCTGCTGCCTTGATTCAGAATGGTGGGCAGTGACCCATCGTCAATGAAAACCGCTACCTTTGCGTTGAGTTTGGTGACAATATCTCAAGAGGCATCTGAATGCATGGAGAACAAACAAATGAACAGACAAACGATTTCCCCAAATGTATATAGCAGATACATACACCCTTTAATTGTTCTGTGTTTACGTGGTTTAATGGATTTGTGGTTTGTGCACTGCTTTGATCCTCAGAAAAGCAAGTTATAAATGGCTTATACAGATACATTGGGGGGGGGGGAATCTTCCACTCCACAGCTCTACCTTAAAAAGAAGAAGAAGAGGAAGCAGTATTGGACTTGTATTTCTATTAATTACGGCCAGAGCTGTGAAAATAGAAATAGTCCATTTAAAAATGCATGCAGCTGTAGATAGAATTTCTAAGCCCAAGATTCATAGCTTGCCATCCTGGGTCTGCAAAACCTCCAGATAAGTTTTTCATTGCTCGTCTACTACAATTCAGTGTTTCTGACACTTGGTGCTGTAAAATCCCTGGGTAACTGACACTTTCTCCCCTACCCCACAATTTTGTGCTGGTTTCTCTATGGTTTATTGACAGGTAGAAACTCAGCAAACAGCTGATCCTGAAAACCATCCAGCTGCAGGAGCCTTCCTGCCTGTCTCCTCCAGGGAAGCTGCCTCCTCAGCCAAGTACACAGGGTTTCGTTATACATCATAGACTTATAGAGAGACTCTTCAGGAAGGAAGTTTGGTTTTTGACACCTCTCATAGTTGGGCTGTTTCAACCAAGGAAACCTGGAAGGAGGTTACAGGCTACAGCTGCAGGGAGAATTTTGATTCAGTTCAAGGAAAACCTACCCGATTCTCTCTTTCCAAAATACAGCCACCTGTGGAAATTTAGTTCTCTGAATTTTGCACTGCTATTCTCCAACCAAGTAACGCATGAAAAAATGCATATACAGGGGTTAAAGGACCATAAAAACGCATAGAGTAATGACAAGTAACATAAAAATGCATTATTTTAGGGAATTGCATTGGAGATGTGTATATTAGGCAAGGTTGCATACAAACATTTGTATATTACAGGAAATTTGCACTGAATGCTGCTGAATTCTCACGAGGCTTTTTTTTTAAAAGCAACTTTATGTGAAGCACAGAATTTAAGACTGGAAAAAATGAGAAACCATATTTTTAATAGTGTTTAAATACAGATAAACTGTTTTACTAAAACAGCAGCAGCAACAAAAATCCTAAAGCAAAATTGATGGATTTACCCTTGGCTGCCTGGGGTCACTTTTTCTCCCATAGAATTTGCAAGAGGCCTTAGGACTCATCCAAATGACTTGCTTAATGAGCATTCAGCTTATATGGAGGTTAGAAAATGTGCAGTCTTTGCTGAGCATTTGTTCTGATTTGTTTCCAGGGGGTTATATTGCAATGAGTGCTGTTTGGGGCTGCCGTTGAAGATGACTCAGAAACTTTCACCTGGTCCAAAATGCAGTGAATAGATAATCAGCTGAGGGTCAATTTGAAACTCACATAACCCCTATTTTAAAACAGCTGCATTTGTTGTCTGTTCATATCCCGGCTGAGTTCAAAGTGCTCCTCCTAAATGATTTAGGCTCCAGGCATAGCTGTAATAGCTGCATTGCAGGCGTTTGGACAAAAAAGACTCTTGAGGGACCCTTTCCAACTCTTCAATTCTATGATTCTGTATCTTAAAAACTGCCTCCTCCCCTACAGGCCCTCTGATCAGAAGAAGGAGGTTCACCCTGGTTCCCACGTTTGCTCAGTGCTATCTGAGATTTTTTAAACAAACAAACAAACAAACAAACAAACAAACAAAAAGCGTTTTTTTTAACAGGACAGTGCAATTTGCGATTTTGGACACTCACACTAAAAATCAGGTGAAGTCACGCCAAAATTCTGTTTCTTTTTTCTTTCTTTTTTTAATAATAATTTTTATTATTTTAAACTATAGCTACTACAGAAATAAAATATAAATTCACATTCATTTATCAACTTTGGCAATCCTAGCCATGACTTCCCTCAGACCTTTCACATGGCATTCAGATTTCTATCTTAATATTATACTTCTTTAGTCTATCATTGCTATAATATCCTATACATATTAATCACTTTAACATTCATAATTACATTGATATTTCCACATTTAACTACAAAGCTTCTTGAAGTCCTATTAACTTATTCAATTGCAAATCATTGTTTCTCAAATAGTTCGTAAACTTTAACCAGTCTTTGATGAATTTCTGGTCCCCCTGTTCCCGGATTATTCCCGTCATTTTGTCCAGTTCTGCATATTCCATTAGTTTTACTGTCCAATCTTCCCAATTTCTTCTTGTTTCCACCTTTGTGCCAGCAAAATCCTAGCCGCAGTCACTGCATATTGAAAAAGTTCAACATCTTGTTTTTTAATGTCTTTACCTATAATGCCCAGTAAGAAAGCTTCCGGTTTTTTAACAAATGTATATTTCAACATTTTTCTCAATTCGTTATAAATCATGTCCCAGTAAGCCCTTACCTTCTTACACTCCCACCACATATGATAAAAGGTACCACTTTTTCTTTACATTTCCAACACTTATTATCAGACTTATACATCTTTGCCAACTTGACTGGGGTAATATACCATCTGTACATCATTTTTAACATATTTTCTTTTATTGCAGTACATGCAGTAAATTTCATTCCTTCTTTCCAAAGTTTTCCCCAGTCTTCTAACATGATGTTATGTCCAAAGTCTTTTGCCCAATGAAGCCAAAATCCTGTTTCAGTCCTTCATCTTGGTTCAAAATGGCAGCCAACATCCAAACTGTGACAAAGACAGCCACACTCACCATGCGAACCCTCGTGCTCGGTTGGGTGACAATATCTGGAGAGGCATCTGAAGCTATAGAAAACAAGCGGATGGACAGGCAGACAATTTCCCAAAACATATAGTAGATTCATTCTGATTCTCTCTCCCCACCCATGGGGTAGGATATATATCAATGGGCATCCAATCTGATTTGCTTTTGTGATGTTTGTATATTTTCCCATTATCCAGTCACCCTCAACTTTCCAGTTCACTTTCCTAGCCACAAATAATTATGTTTCTTTTAAAAAGTGGATTTGTTATGCCAGGCTGATAGAGAGATTTGGTCCATTTTACCTGCCCTGAAATAAATTCCTGGTGTGCTCTTGAATCCCTTCTGCAAACTACTGATAGTCTGAGGGTGACCTTAGTGTTCATGCTCCAGAATGGACAAGCACGACTTCATTTGACACAACATGCATCCACCTTCCCCCAACTCAGAAGGAATACTGTGTACTGTTTCGGTTGCCACATCTCAAAAACAATATTTCAAAGCTGGAAAAGAGGCAGAAAAGGGTGGCCCAAAAGACCAGAGAATGCGGAGCAGCTCCCCATATGAGGAAAGGGTTTCGATTTTGGATTATAGTTTAGTTTACAAAGGAAATGGGGACCCAATAAAGATTTATAAATTATGTCTGGTACAGAGAAAGTCGACAGAGAGGAGCTTTTCTCCCGCAAAGCTCTAGAGCTCCAGGGTAATCCCGTGACAGTGATTGGCAAGAGATTCAGAACAAACAAGAGGAACTATTTGTTCATGCAGTGCGCAGTTTAATCTGTGGAATTCTCTGCCACAGGATGTGGTGATGGCCGGCAGTTTAGCTGGTTTTAAAAGTAGATTAGGGAAATCCCTGAGGCATTAAGCTGTCAGTGACTCTGAGTCAAGAAAGGGCTTGCATCCTTCCAGATTCAGAGGCAGTTGCTGATATCAGGGCTGTTCCCTCCAAGTCTGACTTGCAGGCAGGCTGGCTAGAGGCATTTGGTTTGCCATTGTGGGAAACAGGATGCTTGTGGACTACCCGGACCTCCCATCTGATCCAGTACAACTGTCCTTATGTTTAAGGATTTTAACATCTGATACACTAACAAACCACAGCCTGTCCATTTTAGTCTAGATAATACTGATGGCATTCATCTGCCTCGAGAGGACAATGGAGGAGTGTGCCTTTTGTGGTGAAGTTAAACTGTTGGGAGATTATAGCGACTGCTGTGCTGTAGAGACCGATAAGGGAGAGACATGTTTTGTTGCAGCTGGGGCAGAGGAAGGTATCCAGTTGTGTTGCTGCAGATGTACCATGGCGTTTCTTCTTTCCGTGCTCCTCCCGGCAGTCATTCCTCCTCTCTGGTCACTGCTATGGATGCACAACCTGTCTGTCTGTCTCCAGGCACTGCGGTCATCTGCAAGAGATTACCATATGGCAGGGTTGATGTTGCCAGCCTTCATGTCATATTTCCAGTCATCTTTGTAACACAGAGTTGGTCTGCCAACAGGCCTGAGGCCTGAAGCCAGCTCCTTGTAGAGCATGTCCTTTGGGGACCCTTCTGTTCTGTGGACATGACCAAGACAGCATAGACGTCGCTTAGACAGAAGTGTGAACATGCTGTGGATGTGGGCTTGGGAGATGTGGGCTTGGGATCCTGTCCTGCCATGTGGATACCCAAAATCCTACTGATGCAGCGCATTGTGGAAAGTCTTTTTTAAAAAATTAACATTTATAGGGTTTTTTCAATTTAAATCACAGAACATTACATGGTTAAATTTTTTCATACTCCCCCCTCTCCCACCAAGGGGAGCAAATAACCAAGCCCCCCTCTCACTGGAGCACATACAAAAGATGTTCAAATTTAACCAATTAACTTGTATACATCATTGCTTAAACCTGGCCCTTTTCCTGGGCCAGAAATTCTTACGTTCCTCCAATTTCATCATCAGTTGACTTCCTCGGATCCCCCCCTGTTGAATTCCAAATCAAACCTAATTCCCAGTTTTCCAATTCATCATCTATTCTACTTTACACACTATAACCTTCCTCCTTATCACGTTTAAACATATTGATTCATCCGACTTAATTGCTTATAATTTTAACTCAACCTCGGCCTCTTAGTACTTCTGAACTCTTCTAAAACCTTAATTAAAATTTTCAATATTCAAACGAATTTTATTTAAATAAATTTTCCTCCCCCCCCAACCCTTTCCCTCCTTCCAGTCTCAAAAATTTTGGGCTAATAATTATTAACATTTCCATTACTGCAATATCCATACAATCTGTCAAAACCATGAAAAGAGAAAAATATCCATAAACATGTCCAATTTTAACCCACTCCAACCCTCTCAAAACCCTGAACCCAAAAGTCCAAGCAAACTGGCTTGTTTCTGTCTTGTCTCTTGTAACATTGTAGCATTATCATGACAATGTGCATCCCTCAATGGTTGCACCTTTATTCCTTCTTCTGCAGTCGAATTTTCCCATTGTCCATTCCATTTTGCAAGTCGACTCCGGTTGGTTTTTCATCTTGGATTTTCTCTTCTTCTGAATGCTCTTGTATTATATCCTCTAAACTTTCACTATCAGTCTCTAGTCCACTTTTCTGCAAAGCCAAATTCGAAAGTTTCACCTCCTGATTCATCTGGTTGACTTTTCCTGTTATCTGTTGGCAAAAGTTCCAAAGTCTTTGTCTGAAATTCCTCCGACCATTTTCTTTTAGTCATATTCAAGGTCGAAAAACAGCTATGCAGTCCAAAACATTATTCTTTGCTGCAAACGCAGCCATTTTAACTTGCAAAATGATTATGGCTTGCATGGGAGGGGAACCTCAAGTCCAGAGGCTGAATGCGGCCCTCCGGGTATTTCTATCTGGAGCTTAGTTTTTTCCTGAGTCCAGAGCCCTCACTGGCCCTTGCCTGGCTGGCATATGCCCTTGAACTCTGATACATTACCCCTTTGCTTGTTTGGGTGGAGGATAGAGGGAGAGAAGAGTGAAGTGAACGAGTGTCGTACCTGGCCCACTGCATGGAAAGTAACATTTACATTCATTGTTCCACCAACTTTTGTCTCTGGCCCCGCCGATCAGTGGCACATATCCCTGAATGGTTGCCCCTTAGGCTGAAAGAGGTTCCCTGCCCCTGATAGAGGAAGTGGGTACAGTTTTCGAACATATCCGTTCTGGAAGACTGTTCGAGTTCTGAAACGTCTGAAAACCGAGGTGCAAAGGCAGTCTGCAAATTTAATTGAGAAAACTGAGAAACACTCAGCAGAAGCCGTTCAACTTCTGAGGTGCATTCAAAATGGAAGCATTCACTTCTGGGTTTTTAGCATTCGAAAACCGAAACATTCGTCAACGAAGACGTTTGAAAACCGAGGGTACCACTGTAATTGCTGTACACAGCAGCACATCAACCAGACCTAGAGTTATCGACTCAAATCTGTTTGAAACCTTACACATCAGTGATCATCCAGAATTTAATTTCTCCCCTCTAAAGGCCTATTGCCTATTAATGATTCTTGCAGTAATTTGCAATTATAAACATTGTCTCCAGTTATTATTGTTGGAGCTAAGATTCCACCCTTGAACTTGTTCCTGTGGCTACACTCATTTTCCTGTGTTGTTGTCGTGCTGGCCCGTGAACCAGTAAATAATGAATGACCTTGCTTTTTCTTAAATGACAAGAGCTTAACGATTCTTTTCTTTATTAGCACAGTTTCCTATCAGTTCCTTATATCAGTTTTCCTTATATCATTTAAAATATAAATAAATGGAAATTTCGCATGAAAAATTAAAGCACCTCTTGAAATAATTGAGAGCCAATAGCATAGACCCCCTCCTCTAATAACTCTCAACAGTCTGAATTATGAATAGGGGAAAAAATTCCTTTCCTCTATCTCACTTTCTTTTTTAAAAAAAGCAACATCAATATAACAGAAGAATTCAGCTCTTCCCAGTCAAACTTTTTTTTTAATCTACTTTTGTTTGAGGTGCAAGTTCAGCAACTAACTGTGCTGGCCCCAAGGGTTTGTCCATGAAGCGAGGTCCAAGTCCAGTCCTGGGTCTATGGGTCCAAAGGAGATCAGTCCGGCGGGGAGCGAGGCAGGGAGCAGGTCAAGGTCCAAGGCAGGTTCAGGCACAAGGTTGCAGGTTGAGCACACGCTTGCAACTAAGTTGCTCACGCAACTTGGGCTGGGTCTGGCTGGCTTTTATCTGGCCCTATGCTTAGGGCCGCCCCGATCCTCTGGAGACTCGCCTCTCCTCCGGGCCTGGAGGCGAGCACTCCTCCTGCAGACACTTAACTCCCTTCGCCTCTCTGCCCTGAGCCTCTGTAGCTCAGGAGAGGCTGGTGGGTTACTGGGACCCAGGGGATGCCTCAGCTTCCTCTGAAGAGGCTGGGAGTGGAGCACCTGCAGGCAATGGGTCCTCCCTCCCATCAGGAGCCAGAGCAGACTCTGCTGATGCCTGCACCTGGGGATCCAGCACAGGTGGGGATCCTTCAGGCTCAAGCCCTGGCCCCGGCTCAGCTGGTTCTGGAGGCGGGGAATCCTGTGCAGGCTGGGATCCCTCAGGTTCAGCATCAGAGTCTGACTCCCAGGCCATCACACCATCCCCCCTCCCAGGCCTCCCCCTCAACCGAGGGGCCGGACCAGGCTTGCTGGGGTTAAGCTGCATGGAAATCACGGAGGCAGGCAGGTGCGTGGACGTTTTCCGCTGGTTCCCATGAACGATCCTCAGGCCCATACCCCTTCCAGTCGATGAGGTATTGGAGCTTCCCCCTGCGGTATCGTGAGTCGAGAATGCGCTCCACCTCGTACTCAGGCTCCCCCTCGACCAAAACTGGCTGCGATCGTGGATTGTCTGGGTGGAACTCGTCGGGCAGGGCGACTGGACTAAGTAGGGACCGGTGGAATACTGGGTGAACCTTGAGTGATGGAGGTAACTGGAGGCGAAACGCCACCGGTGACACCTGCGCAGTGATGGTGAATGGGCCGGCAAAACCGTGCATCCAGCTTTCGTGAGGGCCGAGAAGGATGCAGGTGACGGGTAGAGAGCCACACCCGATCGCCAACATGGAGTTCTGGCCCCTCCTGACGATGTCGGTCAGCCTGGGCCTTGTATGCGTCCTTGGCCTGGCGCAGTTGCTCCATCAATAATTGTTGCTGGGACTGAAGCTCCTGAAGCCAGTCTGTCACTGCGGGGACTGCGGAAGCTGGCAGCACGTCCGGGAACAAACGTGGATGGTAGCCGTAGGAGGCCTGGAACGGGGTCTGCTGGGTGGAGGCGTTCACTGCATTGTTGTAGGCGAACTCCGCCAATGGCAAGTGATCGACCCAGTCATCCTGCTGGAAGCTGCAGTAACACCGGAGGTACTGCTCCAGCACCGCATTTGCCCGTTCCGTCTGGCCATCGGTCTGCGGGTGGTGGGCCGAAGATAGACAGACCTCCGTCCCAAGGGTCTGGTGCAGGGCTCGCCAGAAGTGGGATGTGAACTGGACGCCGCGGTCAGAAACCACACGCTCGGGAAGGCCATGCAGGCGGAAGATGTGCTGCAAGTACAGTTGAGCCGTCTCCTTAGCTGTGGGTATGGACGGGCAGGGGCACAGTGCACCATCTTAGTGAAATGGTCCGTGAAAACCAGGAGGCAGGTACAGTGACGAGATGGGGGCAAGTCTACCACAAAGTCCAGCGAGACCGTGTGCCAGGGACGTGGTGGGACTGGTAATGGCTGGAGCAGACCGGGGGGTCGCCCAGTAGGACCCTTGGCCCGCCGGCAGACATCGCAACCAGCAACATAGCGTGCCACATCAGCCTTCAGGCGGGGCCACCAGAACTCCCGGCTTACCAGATGAGTGGTCCGGTACCGCCCAAAGTGCCCTGCTGCTGGGCATCGTGGGACATCTGGAGAACCTCAGCCCGCAATGGTCCTGGTGGGATGTATAGACGACCCTGGTGCAGCAGTAGGCCCTGGTGCAGGGCCAGCCCCGGATATCCAGGGCTGGCCCGTCAGACAGTTCCCGGAGCCGTTCCTGAGCCCAAGCGTCGACCCGTTGCTGTTCTCGCACCCGAGCCTGCAGTGGCTTGGCCTCCTGAGTGGCCAGGAATGTGGCTGGTGGTAAGATAGTCGTCGGTACTGCTTGCTGTACAGTGTCTGCGATGTCCTCGGGTTTCCGGGACAGGGCAATCTGCTTTCCGGTTTTGGGAGCTAGGGATGTAGCGGATCCGGAACTGGAACCGGGAGAAAAACAGCGCCCACCGGATCTGCCTTTGGTTCAACTTGCGGGTGGTCTGGAGGTACTCCAGATTCCGGTGGTCCGTTCTCACTTCCACCGGGTGTCGTGCCCCCTCAAGATGATGGCGCCAGACCTCAAAGGCCACCTTGATGGCCAGTAGTTCCCGCTCCCACACGGTATAGTTACGCTCCGCCGGAAGGAGCTGCCGGGAGTAGTAGGCGCAGGGTAACAGCGGCGCATCGGGTCCGTGTTGCTGAGGACAGGATGGCACCGAGAGCCGTACTGGAGGCATCAGTCTCCACCACAAAGGGACGAGAGGGATCAGGATGCTGTAAAATTGGCGCCCTCTGGAAACAGGCTTTCAACCCCTGAAATGCCACTTCAGCCTCCTCATCCAGGAGAAGGGCGTCTTGGGGCGCAGCAGTCGGGTTAATGGGGTGGTGCGATGAGCATAATCTGCAATGAAGGTCCGGTAATAGTTGGCGAACCCTAGGAACCGCTGTAAGTCCTTGCGGTTCCGGGGCGCTGCCCACTCTCGAACCGCAGCCACCTTCCCAGGGTCCATCTGCACCCCGTCAGGGGAGAGTCGGTGTCCAAGGAAGTCCACTGACCGCTGGTGGAACTCGCACTTGCTGAGCTTGGCATACAGGCGGTGCTCCCGCAAGCGCTGCAACACGGACCGAACATGACTTTCGTGACGGGCTGGGTCACGGGAATAAATCAGAATATCATCTAGGTACACCACCACGTATTTGTCTAGCAAGTCCTGGAACACGTGGTTGATGTACCGTTGAAACACGGCGGGCGCGTTGCATAATCCGAACGGCATAACCAGGTATTCAAACTGCCCATACCGGGTCCCGAATGCAGTCTTCCACTCGTCCCCGGCACGGATCCGAATCAAGTTGTAGGCCCCTCGGAGGTCCAGTTTGGTGAACATCTGCGCCCCCTGCACCCGCTCCAGCAATTCTGCAATAAGGGGCAAGGGGTACCGGTCTGGGATGGTGATCTTATTCAGGGCCCGGTAGTCATGGCAGAGGCGAAGCTCCCCACACTTCTTCTTAACGAAGAGTACAGGAGCGGCAGTGGGTGAGGTAGAGGGCCTAATGAACCCGCGTTCCAGGTTCTTGTGAAGGAAGTCCTGCAAGGCTTCACGCTCTGGCTCCGAAAGAGAATATAGGCGGCTCACAGGCAGGGGCGCCCCAGGCTGGAGGTCTATGCCGCAGTCGAAGGACCGATGAGGCGGCAGCTGGTCTGCTCCCTGTTCCTCGAACACGTCTAAATAGTCCTGGTACACGGCAGGGAGCGTTGACACGGCCTGCCCCATGGGGGCAGCTGCTACTAACTCGGACTGAGCATGGGAACCCGGGTCTGGGAGCGTACAGTCCGATTGACCCAGTCGATCTGAACATTGTGCGACTCCAGCCAGTCCATCCCAAGCACCAGGGGAAACCGGGGCATGGTGGCAATGTCCAGGGTTCGCACCTCCCGGTGCTGCTGGTAGCACAGGACCAAGGGCTGGGTCTCCCGAGTAACCGCGCCCGAGCGTAGGAGCCGTCCATCAATTGCCTCCACCTGTACTGGTTCCGGCTTGTTCTGAAGCGGCACCTGATGCTGAGTGGCGAAGGCAGAGTCCATATAGGAGCGGGTTGCCCCCGAATCCACCAGAGCGTGGGTGAGAATCCAGGGCCCACCGGGGGGGTATAGACGCACCGGTATCATGAGGTGTTGCAATTCCACTGGTGAGGGCCCATCATGTGATGCTTGGGGCCCCAGGTAGCCTGGGCCATCGGCTACTGGGGTTGGCCGTTTCACCTGCGGCTGGCGTTTCTCAGGGCAGGTTCGGGCGTAGTGTCCACTCCCACCGCAGTAGAGACACAGGTTCCCCTCCCGGCGCCGAGTCTTTTCCGAGGGGGAGAGGCGAGGCCGCGCTGCCCCGAGCTGCATCGGCTCCTCCAATGACTCAGCTCTGGCCACAGAACTGCAGGGAAGCACCGGCGCTGGGAGCCCGGAGTGCCGGCGGCCCCGGGCCTGGCGACGGTCCTCCAACCGATCATCTATCTGCAGACTCCGTTGGATGAGGGCATCCAGTGTGGCAGGGCGATCCAACGTGGCCAGCTGATCCAGTATCTCGTCTGAAAGTCCCTCGAGATACTGGTCCCGCAGTGCAGAGTCGTTCCAGGTCAAGTCCTGCGCCAGCAGCCGAAATTCTGTGGCATAGGTGGCCACTGTGGACTTGCCCTGTTTCAACCGTCGAATTGCCCGATTGGCTTGACTCCCCTTCTGAGGGTTGGCGAACGTGGTTTCCAGATGATTGCAAAACCCCATATAGTCTGTCAGCAAGGGGGAGTCTTGCCGGAGCAGCGGCAACGCCCACTTGGCCGCCTGGTCCTTTAGCAAGCTGATCAGGAAGTGCACCTTGGTGCGGTCGTCGGGGAAATCCCGAGCTCGCCCCTGAATATACAGCTTGGCCTGGGCGAGAAACATGGGAAAGCTGGCTGGGGACCCATCAAATTTCTCTGGCAGGGCCACTGGGTACTTGCCAGGAGCTGGGGCGGCGGCCCCAGGAGCCGGTAAGGCATCCAAACGCTGCTGAAGCGCCATAACAGCATTGCTTAGCTGCTGCACGGTGTGGGTCAAGGCCTGGTTCTCCTGGGCCAATGCCACCAGCGCAGCCGCCTGGTCAGCCATGGCTACTAGTTCCTCCCGAACGCACCCCAGCGAAGGGGGAGTGCGGGTGGGGCGTGAGCAAACTGTGCTGGCCCCAAGGGTTTGTCCATGAAGCGAGGTCCAAGTCCAGTCCTGGGTCTATGGGTCCAAAGGAGATCAGTCCGGCGGGGAGCGAGGCAGGGAGCAGGTCAAGGTCCAAGGCAGGTTCAGGCACAAGGTTGCAGGTTGAGCACACGCTTGCAACTAAGTTGCTCACGCAACTTGGGCTGGGTCTGGCTGGCTTTTATCTGGCCCTATGCTTAGGGCCGCCCCGATCCTCTGGAGACTCGCCTCTCCTCCGGGCCTGGAGGCGAGCACTCCTCCTGCAGACACTTAACTCCCTTCGCCTCTCTGCCCTGAGCCTCTGTAGCTCAGGAGAGGCTGGTGGGTTACTGGACCCAGGGGATGCCTCAGCTTCCTCTGAAGAGGCTGGGAGTGGAGCACCTGCAGGCAATGGGTCCTCCCTCCCATCAGGAGCCAGAGCAGACTCTGCTGATGCCTGCACCTGGGGATCCAGCACAGGTGGGGATCCTTCAGGCTCAAGCCCTGGCCCCGGCTCAGCTGGTTCTGGAGGCGGGGAATCCTGTGCAGGCTGGGATCCCTCAGGTTCAGCATCAGAGTCTGACTCCCAGGCCATCACACTAACACTTGATGACCAGACTGTGTGTGTACATTAGGTGTAATGAAAGCTTAGCGGTTAATGGGTATAACAGCCAGACATTGCGCAGCACATTCACCAGTTCTCTTGGAGAACGTGCAAATCACCTGTCCGTGAATAGGACACGGGGAATCGTCTCCTGTTCCCTGTTCCTTGTATCAGGTATCCAGCGCTTTATTGCTTCTGCATATGGAGGTTCCACTTGGCTAACATGGACAGATTCATTGTCCATGAATGGCCTTTAAAAAAATAATCCACCCTATTAAATAGTGGGTGGACACAGCAGACGACACAGTGATTCTTCAAGCAGCTCTGTTTATTCTCAGGCTGGAACAGGACTGAACTGAAGGGCTCAGCAGCCTGCTTATATAGAACTCAGCTACAAGCAACAGTAACAACTTTCTGTAGTTACCCAATCCCTGAACGTCACTTTCAATCCCTCATTTGCATGTGCGGACCTGAGTGAGAACTGCAGCAGAATGAACTAGATACACACACCCCTAGTGACCTAGGGTGAGAACTTCAATACATAACACACCCCTCTCTCTAAAAGCAAACTCAGGGGATGAGCTCAGTTGGTTTGAGTGTGGAGCCAAGTTTGCAGGAAGTGTTCATGCACACGAAAGCTCATACCAAGAACAAACTTAGTTGGTCTCTAAGGTGCTACTGGAATGATTTTTTTATTTTTTTTTTGCATGGAAATGATAAAGTTAAAGGACCCCTGGATGGTTAAATCCAGTCAAAGGCAACTATGGGGTGTGGCGCTCATCTCGCTTTCAGGCTGAGGGAGCTGGCATTTGTTTACAGACAGCTTTCCGGCTAGATGATCCTCAGCATCCCGTCTAACTTTATGATTCTATGATTCTAAGGGACCACTGAAAGGCAAGAGAGGATATCAGCATGCTCGCAGGAACCCTGAGGGTTGCAGAACTGTGGATTTTTTTGATTTTTTTTTTAAATAGAAAATATAGTTTTAAGAAGACAACCATCCCAACACCTCGAAATAAAACAGTCCCTTAAGGAATGAGTAAGCTCAGTAGCCAAGGAATGTTGTCTGCCATTTTGAAAAGTACAATGGAAAACTGGATAGGAATTTTATATATATATATATATATATATATATATATATATATATATATATATATATATATATAATCACAAAATGTATATACCACTTGATTGCAAGAAAACTTCTACGTGGTTTACAAAAATAATTTTAAAAAATGAAACTTTCGAAGTACTGATAAAAGCAGTTATTTAAAAACGCCCGAAAGATTATTAAAATCAAGAGTGAGTACAAAGAAATGAAACACATGAACTTTCTACACATGTAGTTTGGCTTCCCTAAAAAATAATGGTACAAAGAGGTGCTTCCCTGATGTCAGTAGGCAGAAAGTTCTAAAGCCACACTAAAAGATGGAAGCAGTTGAGTAGACATATGGGGGGTAAGGCAATCCTGTGAGTAAACTGGTCCCAAGCTGTCAGGGGGTTTCTGTGTTAATAGTAACTCCTTGAGCAGATTGGAGGATTCCTAATAGTTAATAGCATCCCGGAGGAATGCATGACTGGCAGTGCTGTCAAGTATCCCGTTTTCCCCGGGAATCTCCCTGATTTCAAGCAGTTTCCTGCTGCTATCCCTTATTTTTTATATCCCTTTAATTTCCCGTTTTTTCAAAGGAAGCGGCTGCTCTCCCTCCCCCTGCTGGCCAGGGACTGGGAAGACCTCGCCTCCTTGCAGCCTCAAAGCAAGCGGGAGCCATTTCCCGTGCTTACAGGCGTCGTAGCCCACGGGCAGCGTTTCCAAAATGCAGTAAGCCTACTGCGCGCATTCACACCAGTGCCACCCACTTTTGCTTCTGGCTCCGCCAACCCTGTCATGTGACTGTCCCCGGGATAGGTGAGGCTGCTGATCCCTTATTTTCAAATCTGAAACTTGACAGCTATGATGGCTGGCTGGCTGGCTGGCTGGCTAAATGGAGGCCTCCCAGCGAGCATGTGAGGTTGAGTGCCACCTTTTGCCGCTGGCCTCGTTTGTCTAAGCGAACAGCTTTCATCACACTGGATGAAGCCGCCTGCAAGGAACGTGTGCCACAACCAGTGCTGGATTTACATGTGAGCTAAACAAGCTAAAGCTTATGGCCCCACTCTCTTGGCTCCCCCCCCCCCCAAAAAAAGATTAAAGGAGAAAAAAACACCTGGATGTACATTTCCAAAATATAAGATACTAAAACAAATAAAATAAAACCTACATACAGCAACAGTGTTTTGTGTTGTGTAGGCTCCTATGGTGTACATATTTTGTTATGTGCAAATGGCTTTAGATACCCTATTAGGTCCATAAATTACCATATAGCATATATTCAAGACAGAAAAACAGTGACAGTTTGTTGCTGACAAAGGACAGCTGGACATATAAAGGTCCCCATTGCCTCCAGTAGCTTAGGGCCTCGTGAAACCTAAATCCAGCCCTGGCCACAACCAAACATTTTGGCTCTAAGGTCTTGTGCATCAGGGCAAAACTGGTTGGGATGGGGCGGAAATCAGTGCTGCTTTCTGCAAATTCAAGGGTGTTCCTTGTGATTATTATTATTTAAATCTCATTGTGTGCATATTTGTGCTTATTTGATATGGCCTAGTTTTCTGAATGCCGCCCTGCTAATGTCATTATGACTTTTTTTCCCCTTTTGGCTAAAGCTGTTGATAAACTGTTCCTTGCTGGCCTAATCCAATTGATTAACAATAGGCGCCCTTTCTCTTTTCGCCGACGCGCAGCTCTCAGCGGGACACAAGGTGGCGCTGTCCTCCATCAGTTACATCGGCTGTTCCATCTCCATCTTCTGCCTGATGATCACATTGGTCACGTTTGCGGTTCTGTCGTGAGTAATTTTAACTTTTCTACCTGCTGAGCTGATATTGCTCTGGAAATATGGATCGTCAGATATAAAGAGAGAGAAAGTGTGTGTATTCCATTTCAGAATTACTGGACTGGATGCTCTCAGGTGTTGAGAGTTTCATAAAAGGTTATTAATTTCTTAAACCTCTTTTAATTATATCCTGCATATATATTTGTAACACTTGGCTGGGTTTGGTCTAAATTACTTTAATTTCCTGAATCCGGGAAGCTATTTAGATGGCAAGTTATTTCCTTGCAATCTATTCTTCACTTATTTCTCCAGCCCATTCCTCTTTTTCAAAGCGGGGGGAGGGGGGGTTGAATGTGGCAGGAGGAATTAGAGAATTGTAGACTTGCAATTGATGCTTTTGAATTGTGGTGTTGGAGGAGACTCTTGAGAGTCCCATGGACTGCAAAAAGATCAAACCTATCCATTCTCAAGGACATCAGCCCTGAGTGCTGACTGGAAGGACAGATCCTGAAGCTGAGGCTTCAAACCTTTGGCTACCTCATGAGAAGAGAAGACTCCCTGGAAAAGACCCTGATGTTGGGAAAGATGGAGGGCACAAAGAGAAGGGGATGACAGAGGAGAGATGGTTGGACAGTGTTCTCGAAGCTACCAACATGAGTCTTACAACACTGCGGGAGGCAGTGGAAGACAGGAGTGCCTGGTATGCTCCGGTCCATGGGGTCACGAAGAGTCGGACAAGACTAAATGACTAAACAACAAGAAGAAGACTTGCAAAGCAGCCCCAGCAGTCATCTAGTCCAGTCTAGCTGCTGCATTCTGGATTAATTGTAGTTTCCTGGTCACCTTCAAAGGTAGCCCCATGTAGAGCACGTTGCAGTAGTCCAAGCAGGAAATAGCCAGAGAATGCACTACTCTGTCGAGGCAGTCTGCGGGCAGGTAGGGTCTCAGCCTGCGTACCAGTTAGAGCTGGTAGACAGCTTCCCTGGACATAGAATTGACCTGCACCTCCATGGACAGCTGTGGATCCAAAATGACTCTCAGGCTGCACACCTGGTCCTTCAGGGGGATGGTTACCCCATTGAGGATCAGGGAGTCCCCCACACCTGCTCGCCCCCTGTCCCCCCCCCCAAAAACAGTGTTAAAGCTATTTAATTTGTGAGCATTTGGTGGATGTGCTTTTTTGGCCCATCAGCTTGCAATAAGCAAGACTTTTTTGGATTCAAGCGGAATCTCTCGTGAAGGCACAGGCAGAGAAAGAAGCACTCATCCAAGGAGCTGCCCTTAGCAGGAATTGTAATGTGATTTGGGGAGCTAGTGATAAACACTTTATTTCCATATTTATAGAAAAGACACCCCTATGTAGAAAACAGCACAAAACGGTAGTTATGAAGTGTCAGATTTGATATAAATATGGAAATACTGGGTTGGATTCTCTGCTCTGTTTACTTGAATTTAAACCTTGGCAGTTTTCCACAGAGTTACTCCTATTTTTCCATCAGAGGATCAAGCCTTAGGCTGTTAATTGTGGTCTTATTTAGACCAATTTGCCTCCGGAACAGAGGCATACATTGTAATAGGCATGAAAGGCTACTGCAAGAAAATGAAAATGAATGCATATTATCACAATCCTTTCTGTTTCAAATTACACTGCAAACAAACCTGCCTCTTGGTTATTCTTTCCCTTGATTGGGAAGCTCTTTGCGATCTTGATGATTGACAGCCAATTCCTACTGGTCAGGGGCTATTTGCTGCTGGAAATTCTGCCTGCGCCAGCCAAACCTTTGCACAGAGTTTCGTACAGAGTCTGAGGTCACTGGCACAGATTTCAGGGTGATGTGATTGTGCCCTGCAACCTGCCCACGTCCGCCTTGAAATGACTAGGTGGCAATCTTCAGTCGTTTCACTCCCGTTGAAAGGAGTTGCTTTGATCTGTCCATTCCACACAGCCCTCAGTAAAATGTTGAAATAAATAAGCATGAACATATCGGAGTGCTATCAGTGATAAAACATAAACAGAATTAAAAACAGTACAAGTGATCATTAAAGTGATATACGTCAAATGAAACCATCATTATTGTCATTATCAAGAGCTGCAAAGGCCTGCTGGCACAGTAATTATATACATTGCTGGTAATAATAATAATAATATTTATTATTTGTACCCTGCCCATCTGGCTGGATTTCCCCAGCCACTCTGGGCGGCTTCCAACAGAAATCAAATACCAAAATATCACACATTAAAAACTTCCCTAAAAAGGGCTGCCTTCAGGTATTTTCTGAATGTCAGGTAGTTGTTTATTTCCTTGACCTGTGATGGGAGGGTGTTCCACAGGGCGGGCGCCACGACCGAGAAGGCCCTCTGCCTGGTTCCCTGTAGCTTTGCTTCTCACAGTGAGGGAACCGCCAGAAGGCCCTCAGCGCTGGATCTCAGTGTCCGGGCTGAATGATGGGGGTGGAGATGCTCCTTCAGGTATAATAATAATAATAATAATAATAATAATAATAATATTTATTATTTGTACCCCGCCCATCTGGCTGGATTTCCCCAGCCACTCTGGGCGGCTTCCAACAGAAATCAAATACAAAAATATCAAACATTAAAAACTTCCCTAAAAAGGGCTGCCTTCAGGTTTTTTTCTGAATGTCAGGTAGTTGTTTATTTCCCTGACCTGTGATGGGAGGGCGTTCCACAGGGCGGGCGCCACTACCGAGAAGGCCCTCTGCCTGGTTCCCTGTAGTTTTGCTTCTCGCAGTGAGGGAACCGACAGAAGGCCCTCGGCGCTGGATCTCAGTGTCCGGGCTGAATGATGGGGGTGGAGACGCTCCTTCAGGTATACAGGACCGAGGCCGTTTAGGGCTTTAAAGGTCAGCACCAACACTTTGAATTGTGCTCGGAAACGTACTGGGAGCCAATGCAGATCTCTCAGGACCGGTGTTATGTGGTCCCGGCGGCCACTCCCAGTCACCAGTCTAGCTGCCGCATTTTGGATTAATTGCAGTTTCCGGGTCACCTTCAAAGGTAGCCCCACATAGAGCGCATTGCAGTAGTCCAAGCGGGAGATAACCAGAGCAAGCACCACCTTGGTGAGACAGTCCGCGGGCAGGTAGGGTCTCAGCCTGCGTACCAGGTAGAGCTGGTAGACAGCTGCCCTGGATACAGAATTAACCTGCGCTTCCATGGACAGCTGTGAGTCCAAAATGACTCCCAGGCTGCGCACCTGGTCCTTCAGGGGCACAGTTACCCCATTCAGGACCAGGGAATCCTCCACACCTGCCCTCCTCCTGTCCCCCAAAAACAGTACAGGTATACAGGACCGAGGCCGTTTAGGGCTTTAAAGGTATGTATGTTTTAGCAGAGGTGCCACCTGCCACCTGCCCCCCCCCATCAGCTGTCTAGCCACTGCATTCTGCACTACCTGGAGCTTCTGGATCAGGCCAAGCTCAGCCTTGCAGAGACCACATGGCAGCAATCCAGTCTGTCTTGATACTGCTTTCCCTCAATTTCACAGGTCAATTTCATGATTTTTTTCCTGTTTCTCCACAGCTATAGGATCAACACATAACACAGGGCTGGGCAATATATAAAAAAATCTTCCAAAGCAAGTTTAAAATCCATATTGTGATATCAGTTTCATAATTTTTGACCTGGCCATATATTGCAAATCATGGTGTGTGCGTGCGTGTGCTATGCAAAAATCACAATGTGGGGAAAACCATGAAGCCAGCCAATGCCACTACATAGCTCCATCCTTATTTCAGACATTGTGATATATCAGTATATCAGAATGTTTGTTTTTGTTTAGTCATGTCCGACTCTTCGTGACCCCATGGACCAGAGCACGCCAGGCACTCCTGTCTTCCACTGCCTCCTGCAGTTTGGTCAGACTCAAGTTGGTAGCTTTGAGAACACTGTCCAACCATCTCATCCTCTGTTGTCCCCTTCTCCTTGTGCCCTCCATCTTTCCCAACATCAGGGTCTTTTCCAGGGAGTCTTCTCTTCTAATGAGGTGGCAAAGGATTGGCGCCTCAGCTTCAGGATCTGTCCTTCCAGTGAGCACTCAGGGCTGATTTCCTTCAGAATGGATAGGTTTGATCTTCTTGCAGTCTATGGGACTCTCAAGAGTCTCCTCCAGCACCATAATTTTTAGATGGCAATATATAATGATGTGGAAAAGCAGAAATCACCCAGACATTGGGGAGGGGCAGGTGTTGTTCACAGCCACCATTATTTAGAGAGGGATGAAGGGGCATTGGACATTCACACTATGGATGAATAGATTCCCTCATTCATTCCTTTAACGTTTGGTGGGTTCCTTCTGCTGTGGGTTCTGCTCTTTCTGAATTCTGCAATAACAGATTAAAAACAAAACAAACTGTCAGGGAACTGCCTCTTGGCCTGCTGAGGGGAATGGAG
The DNA here is from genome assembly GCF_009819535.1 of Lacerta agilis. Taxonomy (NCBI): domain Eukaryota; kingdom Metazoa; phylum Chordata; class Lepidosauria; order Squamata; family Lacertidae; genus Lacerta; species Lacerta agilis. Next base: position 7,202,907 of record NC_046328.1, read on the forward strand.
GGTCCGTTAGCATACAGAGAGCCCTGGACGCCAATTGAGCAGCAGCACCTCTTCCAGCTCGAAGAGCAGCCACACCTCACTCGGCTGGTCAGGAGGGAGGCACGCCATTTCCGGCAGCCCAGTTGCGCAGAGGGGTGAAACGCAAGGAGGGTAGGAGGAGATTTGGGGTGCCGAAGCTCTTATGCTGGGGAAGGAGCCGGAAGGGGCCACTCCCGGATTCTGTCAGCGACTGAGACAGACATGCTTTTTGTAGCTCTGCACTGTAAATAGTTTGCACAATAAAACTGCGAAAGACTGTTTGGGCTCTTGCTCCGTTACTCATGAAGCACCATCACAAGAATCTTACACAAACAAACAAACAAAATTGGAGCATTTACAGGGGGCCTCAGCTTCCAGTTCCTTGAGTTCAGTTGCATATTTCTCCCCTCTGTACATTATCACCACATGCTTCCACATTAATCAAGTGCTGCAAAAGAGCACACTTCCTGCAGTTGTATATATGATTGCATCAAGGGTATATATGACTGCAGATAGGAAAGAAAAAAGTCTGCTCACATTTAACAATAAGAATTCATCAGTCCTGATTTAAACACACACACACGGACACACACACACACCATATATTTTAATACGAGTCCATGTGTATAAACCGATATCCAAATGAGATTGCTGATTATAAGATACACATTCAAATGTCAGAAGGGCAGATTGAGAGTGAGATATTCAGACCGTTGAGTAACGGATAATGGGTGATTAGCTTTCCAATCTTGAAGTATGAATTGCATGAGTAGTTGGCTGTGGAGGATTGCGGTAAAAATTCACCTCGGCAGCACCTTGTTTGTTACCCAGGTGAGGAACAAGCACCTTTTGAATAAACCACAGAACCAAGGAAATGAATATTTTCAAGTCCAGCACCCAGATTTAGGGACCCAGCGTTTATTATAGCTATTGTAATAGGACAGAGCTCACTCGCCTCAATGTGTCATTTGAGAAGGTCTGCTTATATAGTAGTTCAAACAAAGAGTCATAAAACATCCTCACATATGTCAGGAAATGTTACAGGTCATGAGAAGTAAAACACTCATGGCTCCATACTGGTATCTTCAACCCCACAATCACCTTGGAGTGGCCCTGATGTGCCCAGATCATTTGACCATTTTAGGTCTTGGGTGTCGGACATTGCCCTGGCGACCTAGCCTTCAATGGGAGGGACAGAGCATCATAAAATCCTCTTCCTGGGTCTCAGATAGCTTCAAGGGTAGCTGATTTACCCTCCGGTGCTAAAACATCCTGCCATTTGTACCACTTTCAGGGTAGATTGAATGCAGCATAGGAGGGAGAACACACAAAAATCAAACCTAATACATTCTGAAAGGTTAAATGCAATTAAATTGAAACATTATCAAAATAATAAAAATATGCATCTGGGGTCTCTAATTCTTATATCAGGATGACCCAAAGAACCTCTAGTAATTGCAAAGGCAGCCTGGCTGTTCCCAAATCTCCAAGCTCTCATTTTCAAGCTGTTTCCCTCCCTACCATGGTCAAACACCACATGCAGCAATGCATACAAATGTTGCTGCTGCTGCTGGCATCCATCTGTCTCAAGAGACAATGGAGTGCACCTCCGGTGGCGAATTCAAACCATTGAGTTAGCAGCACAGAAGCAACCTCCGTAAGAAGCAAGACTAGGTGGTGTGTGTGGAGGCCCTGGGCTGTCCAGATGACAAGACCTGCTCTTGGCCTCGCTGATGTGGCCCAAAGGAAAGCAGAGCACCAGCTTGGCTGTGGGAGATGCCAGAAGGAGGCATACAAGACGGCATCCAACTGTCTTAGGGACTCCACTCCAGATTTGTGTAGGGTTTACGCCTTAGTCCAATAATATTTATTGCATTTTCCAAAAACAACAACAAATTAAACAAAAAAACAACAAAAACAAACTAGAAAAAAAAAACCAAATACAAAACAGTTAAGAGAAAAAACATCCAAAAATGACAACAAAAAACAATGTATCATTATGCTAAAAAGTTTCCATTTTCTTATCATCTTTTAGTGACTTCCTCCTGTTTCCCCTAATTTACGTCCCTCAAAAATATTTCACGTAACTTCCAAGTTTAACCCTTATCACATATTTTATAAATACCATTCAATCTTTAAAATTAAAACATTTTAAATCTAAAATCATTTATATCTAAAAAAATTCTCAATCAATTTCTAAAATCTATAATCTCCTAAAATTTTCATTATTTACTTCAAATTGTACATATGACAGCCTATCCTTCTTCTAAAATCGAAATTTCAAATATTACAATACTTTTTAAAATACAATTTAAATTTTCCCCATTCTTTTTCCACCGCGTCGTCTCTCAGATTACGGATTCTCCCGGTCATTTCCGCAGGCTCCATATACTCCAGCATCTTCATCTGCCATTGTTCAATAGTGACGCCTTAGCCCCTTCTTCTCCTGAAGTTATCCCACAGTGTAGAGGAGGTTTAGGACCAGAGTCTTCCTTCTCCTAGGTGGGCTACCTTCCCAGGTTGTCGAGCCCCATCTGCCCCTCACTTCCCTCTACAGCATGTGCAGGAACCCCCTTCTTGATCATTGGACCCACTCTTGGCCTAGTCCACTCAATCCACCAGAGTCTGTCTTCGCATGCAGGGAAGTCCCTAACTCAGTTGAAACCGTTTCCCAGGGCCTGGCTGCTGTCGCATGCTGACCGTTTCCAGGAGCCACAGGTGAGAGCTGAGTGCAGGGTGGGAACCAAAGGTGAACAAACTATCCCAGAAGGAACATGGCGTGTCCCCCACCAGAGGTCCTACCCACCCCCTAACACTCCATACCCCTCATATATAATGAACATAACATAAATATAAATGTAATAAACCCGAACACACACACATACACGCAAAGAAGTCTTGGTACAACTACTCATATATAGTTGGCCTTTCATGCTATATTGATTGCTTTTGTTGAATCCAGAGGCAGATTGTGGTAAGGGAACAGATTAGGTGTTGAATTATTTTTTTATTCTACTTTGTTGAACACCTGAAATCGCAACGATGCCTGTAGGTAGCTACTGTCCACCAAGTGACTTAAAAATTAGTTGGTGCAAAGGGAGTTGACATTCTGAGACCTATGTAGCATTTGCTTTGACATGGTACCATCCCAATTAAAAAATAATTTTGTAGCTAGAGGGCTAGGTCTCATTAGGATGTGAGAGAGGCATGTCACACTCTGCTGTGGAACTGCTGCAAGGTCAGATCTGTGGAATGTAGCAAATGATTAGGTCCTGCTCTTTCTGATGACAGCAAGCATCTAGTTCTTTCCTTAGAACATTCCAGCAGTTGCCTTCTGGTAGGCTGCATATTAAATTTATCTAACATCTATTAATGGACAGTTGCCATGGCCGTCCAGTGCTGCTTGCCTCCTGAAATGACTGTTGCAGCTTCTTTGTGCACCCAAAGCACTGTGGGTTGTTTATTATTATTATTATTATTATTATTATTATTATTATTATTATTATTATTATTATTAGCTTTCCTTATGTGGGTCAAATTGTGGAAAGATGAAATATAGATCAGTAGTTTTCCATATACAGGTAGGCAGCCGTGTTGGTCTGCCATAGTCAAAACAAAATAAAAAATAAAAAAATTCCTTCCAGTAGCACCTTAGAGACCAACTAAGTTTTTCCATAATTTCACAAGGAGCTGACTTAATTTTTACTTTCATTTGTGTGATACATGATGTTGAGCATATGGCCCTGCTTACTGCCATGCTTACTTTTCAACCCACTTCAGGTTATAACCAGTGGTGGCTGTTGACCATGGCTATTGGTAGGACAGAAACCAGGGGGTATCAATAGTAGGTGGCAGAGCCATCCAGTTCTAGTTTTGTCCCCATCCTCTTCTTTGCTGAGTTCTACAAGGGACAACACTGAGACTAAGGAGGAGGAAGCAGACATCCTGCTTCGCCCTTTGGGCTGGGTGTGAGTAGGAAGGCAGGCAGGTGGGGGCTGGCTGAGGGCAGAATGAGACTGGTGGGGCAATGCCCCATTCTCTGCAATGAACCAGCCTCCACTGCTTATGCTTTGATCTTCTGCCTGTGTTGATAGAATCATTACATGCCATAGCAATTCCATATGGGTGGAAGATAGAGATGTCACTCAGATAGCAATCCTATTTGTATATATTCAGGAGTAAGTCTGACTTCATTCACTTGGGGATTATTCCCAAGAACATGTGCATATGATTGAAACCATAACATACTATCCAGTCCTTTGGGTTGATTTCACTGGGAAATCTCATCCGACACAGCTTAATCCTGAAAGACGGGTAAATTTAGGAAACAAATTTCTTTCAGTTGCATTGTTAACAAGCCATTTCATCTCAGAATACTAATCAATTCCTTCCCTTCCCACAGCTCTGTCAGCACCATATGTAACCAGCGCTACCACATCCACGCCAACCTGTCGTTTGCCATTTTAGTGGCTCAGATTCTACTGCTTATAAGCTTCCAGTTCAATCCTGGGACGGTAAGTTTAAAATGGGTGGGAATTGGCAAGCAAACGTGTTTCTTATAAAACCTATATATGCAATTAAGTTTGCAATTACATTGTCATTGTGTTATTTTGCCCCATTCATTTCAAAGCAAAGGGAATGCAAATCAAGTGGTGGGGAACGCAGTCAGTAAAGTATCGTTTGTGGACTGAAAGCAACAGCAACAGTGAATACTGATTGTGTTGTATTGTACTGTATTGTATTGTATTGTATTGTATACTGGGTCGATTTCCATTCTGGACCTGAGATGAATAAAGCGAACATTGCCCATTTTCACTCCCATTTCTGTTTCCCACAGAACTCTCTGACATCCCTAAACACAGCCAATATTTAAAAGGTAGCAAGTGTACATTTTTTTAAAGCTGATTTGCCCCAGTGGCTACCCCAGCAATGGGGCTGTGGCACCATAATACTCCTGCCATTTCAAAATAGAGTTTTGTCCCCCCCTCCCATTTTGCATCAGTTCTACAGTCATCATGACAAATAGAACATGACAGGTGTGTGCACTTCCATTCTGGGCAGCATGTATCAGACAATAAAGTCATGCGTTAATCAGAAGCAGGCCGTGGGCTGCTGCTTAAGTCAGCAATTAATACTATTAATAATCATAATCATGGGGCTTCATCTCAGAATCTCACAGCATTTGATGGGACCTGGATCTCTTCATCCAAATATAGCCGGCAGAAAAATAGACATGTCAGACAGGAAATATAGTCCCAAGGACCTTTTCATGAGACAGTTCCATATGAAGTCTCAGCCTTGTCCTCCATTTTGCTCCCACTGGAAGCAGTGATGGCCCCCAACACAGATGGCTTTAAAAGAAGTTTAGACAAATTCATGGAGGAGGAGGTCATCAATGGCGGCTAGCCATGTTGGCGATGCTCTACCTCCATTGATGGAGGTTGCGATGCTTCTGAATCCAAGTGTCAGGCTTGAGAAATTCTCTCTCCTCCCACCACCCACTGGCACCAAGAGGCAGGGAGGAAACAAGAAAGTTCTTATGTGTGATTTATTCAGTCACCATGGTAAAGACAAAGAATTCTGGTCATTCCCCATAATGGAGTTGCTCGCACCGAACTCCTCCCTCTTCCCCCTCTAGCAACAGTGTTTGCTTCTATGGCATCTGCGCTGGCCCTAGGGGTTTGTCCGTGAAGCGAGGTCCAAGTCCAGTCCTGGGTCTAGGAATCCAAAGGAGGTCAGTCCGGCAGGGAGCTAGGCAGGGAGCAGGTCAAGGTCCAAGGCAGGTGCAGGCACGAGGTTGCAGGTTGAGCATACGCTTGCAACTAAGTTGCTCACGCAACTTGGGCTGGGGCTGGCTGGCTTTTATCTGGCCCTATGCTTAGGGCGGCCCCGATCCTCCGGAGACTCGCCTCTCCTCCGGGCCTGGAGGCGAGCACTCCTCCTGTAGGCACTTAGTTCTCTTCGCCTCTCTGCCCTGAGCCTCTGCAGCTCAGGAGAGGCTGGTGGGTTACTGGACCCAGGGGCCGCCTCAGCTTCCTCTGAAGAGGCTGGGAGTGGAGCACCTGCAGGCAATGGGTCCTCCCTCCCATCAGGAGCCAGAGCAGACTCTGCTGATGCCTGCACCTGGGGATCCAGCACAGGTGGGGATCCTTCAGGATCAAGCCCTGGCCCTGGCTCAGCTGGTTCTGGAAGCGGGGAATCCTGTGCAGGCTGGGACCCCTAAGGTTCAGCATCTGAGTCTGACTCCCAGGCCATCACAGCATCTGTCTGTGGACAATTGTCTTTGCGCTCTTTGTTCTTGCACCCTTAACAAACGCCGCGTTTTGGGAGAAAGGGGGCTGGTTATGCTGTCCAATGATGTGTCCGCTAGCTGCTCTGCCTCCCCTTCTCCTTCTCCTTAACAACACATAACTCTGCTGTTCTCCTGTCTCAGAGCTGCTATCTTGCTCAAGGCCCAGCTGTAATTTGAGACTGTCTCTCTCCTCTCTGGAAGCTACGGGAGAAGGAGGAGGTGGTGGTGATTTCCACCATTCCTGCTCCTCCCCTTCATCCTCTTTAGTCCAGTCTCTGACACCCAGTTGCTGGAAACAACAGGAGGGAAGAGTGCTCTTGTGCACAGATCCTGCTTGTGGGTTTCGCACAGGCATCTGGTTGGCTACTGTGAGAACAGGATGCTGGACAAGATGTGTCATTGGCCTGATATAGCAGGCTCCTTTTATGTTCTTATGTGGGGGCAGGACCTTGAGAATGGTGCAAGAGAGAGGTCAAAGGCAAGGAAAAGGTGAAGGAAGGCGCAGGTGCAGAAAATCCTGGATAGTTCTGAAGGCAAGAAAGATGGTCAGGTCCAGGTTCTGCTAGATGTTCAGACCCCAGAGATGGCTCTCCATTTGCTGCTGATACAAGCGGCAAAGCCCATTTCCTAGAAGCGTGTGAAGGTGTGCAAAATGAGAAAAGTTCCCTTCTCTCCCTCTCCTACATGGCAATTGGGCGGAGATCCTAAGCAACATCCCTGCAAGAGGCAGATAAGGGTATATGGTGTGGTGGTAAACGCGAGAAGGCAGAAGGGTTTACTTTTTAGAAGGGCAATCAAAACTTGGAGAGAGTGAAGCTGAGCAGAGAAGATAGAACCAGAAAATACAAAAAAAAAAAAAATCAAGGCAAGGGAATATACAATGAAACCATCTTCAATAAATCAGCAAGACACTGTGTGTAACTCCAGAGGCGTAATTGAAGCTGGAGGAAAATAGCATGAGTGTAGGGAGCAAGATCTGATTTGAATGGGCAGGGGAGAATTTCTTATTGTCATGGTTGCTGTCTTCATTTTTGCATACACACCCACACCCACACCCACAGTGTAAGCACCATTCCAGTTGAAAAGTGTTGAGTTTTGAAAGGCGGCAACTGTGTCTGGGCAGAGGGAGCAGAGACTTGATATCGTCATAAAATTATGCATAGTGTGGAGAAAATGAATAGAGAGGTTTTCTCATGCTCTCCAAACCCTAGAACTTTGGGTCACCCAAAGCACTGATGGGCGGTAGATTTATAGAATCCTAGAGCCGGAATTGGAACTAGGGGTGAAATTTATTTCTGTTCACTGGCATAGGAAAGGTGGGGCACCCCGGGCAGCACGATCCTGGTAGGGTTTCATCTTGGCTGCCCCCCCCACGCTGCATGCCATACCCCCAGAACCTGCGCCCTGCCCCTGCGGGCGGTGCGTCACGCCCCCAGAACACACGCCATGCCCATGCGGGCGGCGCACCCTGCCCCAGAACACGCGCCACACCCCCAGAACACACGTCATGCTCCTGTGGGTGGCACACCCCGCCCCCAGAACGTGCGCCATGCCCCTGCGGGTGGCGTACCCCGCCCCCAGAACGTGTGCCAGCCCTGCCCCCGCCTGCTTCCCACCCCCGGTGCCGGAGCATGAAGCTTCGCCACTGATTCTGTTCACATTTAAAGGTGAATCTACCAAATTCCCGTTTTCCCCAAAACAATAAGCAGGTTGCTTATTCAAGTTGCTTCACAGGCTTGTGCTGCAGAAAAGAAAAGAAAAATCCCCTAAACGAAGAACAAAACAGCGTTTGCTTCTACCTTGGCCAGAGGGTCTCTGCTCTTGCCTTCAAGGGTGCCAGGAAGCAGATAGACTTCACATAGCAGAAACAGATTGCAAATGGATTTTGAAAATAGGAAGGCAGTGTGTGTGGAGGCAACATTTCTCACACCTTGCCGTTCACAAAACATGTTCAAAAGGTTTTCTAGATGAGCAAAGAAAAGTGAGAGTTTGTTAGGGAAAGTGTTGAGATTCAGGGAAGCAAAGCCTTCCATGACCAGCTGGCAGTAAAAAAAGGACACACCGCACATTGGTGGCAGAAACTAGCATTGGTTTCCAGTTCCGCAGCCTGTATGTTGGATTGTTGCTAGCACTCTACTCCTCTAACGCAGCTTCAAACCTGTTGTGCTTTTGCAGTAAAGCAAAAAGCAAACCCAAATAACCTTCATCTCGCCCTCTCAAATCGCAACTCCCACTGAGATCTCTGTGTAGCCAGTGTTGGAAGCCCGATTCGCCAGGTTTTCACTCATGATTTGAAACTGCAGTTCCAGTACAGAAGAAATGGGTTCACATGGCTACCACCCGCAGGGGTTGGTGCTGTTTTTCTCCTCGTTCCTAGGGAATTCAGTGCAGGTTTTGTACAGTAAGGGTGATTCTGAACATATTGCCAAATGCTTCCCTTGCTTGAAAATATAAGTCTTGGTGGCAATGCATTAATATGCCAGAAGTTCTTCTTTGGCTTGGATTTTAACTCAAGTTGAAGAATTAAAATGCTTCGTTTCTATTGCCCTCCCACACCTCCCCAAGACTCATACTTTCCTCCTGGCGGTCTTTCTCCCCCACGTTCCAAACCCCAGGGGTGAGACTGGAAAGCAAGCCCCCCCCCCAGTGCTGGGAAACATAGAAACGGGGGCGGGGGAGGTATGTAAGTGGGTGGTAGGGAGAGGCTTGGAATGCTCACCATTCATTGAGTGGTGGTTGGAGGAGGGAGAAGACCCCACTGTGCCCTCACTGAAGTCATCAGGGGTTCTACAGAGGCAGATTTGGTCCAGAACTGGGCTCAAATTTGTTATAGTGTGGGGATAGTGATTCAGCAAGTGATTTCAGCTCTCTGACATAGCAGGCAGGAGACAGCTTCTTCATGTAACACTCTTTATTCAGGCAAACAAGACTGGGGAACTGAGGAGAGGGAAGCTACATTTATAGGGACAGTAGACTGGCTAGAAAGGATACATTTTGGAGGGAACAATTTCAAGCAATCACAAAGCTGCCTTTTGGTGGGAACCAATAAGACTGAGGGTCCAAATGCAGCAACTTGAATGAACCAATAGTAGCTCTTCCTTCTGGAACAGGAAGGCAGTTACTTTTCCCTAATGTGAATACAGACAATAGTAATACAGATATGATAACCCTTGAATCAATACACAACAAAATTTATGAATTGGGGGTGGGAATTCAATTCAGTTCACATTTAAAGGCAAACCTACCTAATTCACACTTCCAGAACTAACACTATCTCCTTTGAGATTTGCTCTCCTCTGAATTTAGCAATGCACTTTCCCCACCAAATGATGTATACAAAAATGCATATAGTGTGCTTGCTTTCCATTTGGATTTCTGCTCGGAGGAACTGGTGGGAGTCTGGGCTCCAAACTCTTAGAAATGCAGCTATTGCTTTTTTAAAACAACAACAACAACAACAACAACAACAACAACAACAACAACAACAACAACCACCTAATTTCCACAAGGGCTTCAGGTTTGCCTGAAGGGTTTTCCTCCAACTTTTCTGGCATGCAGTGCTTGCAACCAGTGTTAGAAACTGAGATATGAAAGCTAGGAGCTAAATGGCACCTTAAACCTAGGTTATGGGTGCAACAACGGAATGTCTAGGCACACTTTTTTATAACAAGAATACAAAGCTGAAAATGAATGAACTGCAGCTAAACTGTTACGTTCATTTTTGACATGGTCTAGTCCTTTCCCTGCCCACCCCCCTAATTATCTTAAGAGGGTCTCTTCTCCAGTCTTCAGAGAGTAGCTGGAAATGGGGAGGTAGAAAAAGGTCCTCCTTTCCTTCCACTCTGCAGTTTTAATCTGAAATCTTAGGCGCAGTACTGCACCCAGAGCTCAGAAACTGGTCGCGCTAATGAAATTCCCTGTCGCAAAATGCGCCTAGAACAATGGGAGTTTTGAACACTGCTTGCAACAGGCAGAGTTGACTGCTCTATTGGTCAGGCAAGACCAGAAAATCACATTCTTCCTTGCATTTCATATTAATACCAGACTTGGCCAGTTCCTAGTTTTTCTGAGCCTATAAACAGAGCTGACTCCAGGCAATGGAAGTTGGTCCATTAAGGAAAATGGGGCACTGAGCCACCAACCTTAGTCTGCTCTTGGCCAACCCCCACCTGCCTACCTTCTCAGTTACAACCAGTCCAGGGTGAGGGATCACACAGCCTATCAGCTTCCTCCTCTTTAGTCTCACTGTTGCTCCTTCTAAAACTCAGCAGGCAGCAGCAGGAGGACAAAACTAGAATTAGCTGGCTCCGCCTGCCATTGGCTCTGCGTCCGCCATGTGGTGGACTTTCTGCCTTCTGGCCTACCAGTTTCAATGGATGTCAACCTCCAGGGTTGAGGAGACATTCTAGCAAAGTGCCTGCTGGTAAGCCCCCTTCATGTTGTGGGTTCTGGTGACCCCACCTGGTAGTGGCAGGGAAATCTAGCAAAAGTGCGCTGATCAGTGTTGTGAGCTGCCATTTTGATTTCCAACTCTTCTCCTGACTTAAGGACATTTTCCTCAAAAAAAATCAGTGGAGCTGCAAGGATCTGTCTCAGATCTGGTCGTTTGGTGCTGACCAGTGCACAATTATTATTATTATTATTATTATTATTATTATTATTATTATTATTATTATTATTATTATTATTATTATTTAAAAAGGGAAAGGACTGAGGATGGACAGATCAGCCTATTTTTGTTCTGTGTCAAGTTCTTAGTGGGGCTCTTAGTTGTTAAGGTCTGCGTCCCCAAAGGGGAAAGCATGGGAGGAGAATTCAGGTCTATTAACGGAGGTTGGGCTGAGCTGCAAATCTTTAAGGGAGAGGAGGCATTTGCCAGGGGGGGATGGCGGATCGGTCATTGAGAGGATCCTGGCGTTGGTGTCAAGCTGATGATAGGATTGAGCCTTCGGGAGCCCATTTGGATATTGAGGATAGTTACTATGGCCGTCTTTCAGAGGGAGGCCCTTTTGGATCAGGAGTAGCTATTTGATGTAATCCAGTCTGTCAATAATTTATTGCTGCTTCGCTGGGGGAAGATTACCATAGTCAGCAATAAGGGCTCTTTCCTCGGCAATTTCCAGGACACTAAGCCCTGAATTTGCGTGACCCGGCAACGTGGGGGGTTGCACGCTAGAAGGCTTTGGTTGGGACAGAGGAGATGAGTTTGTAGAGTGCAGATTTGGTTTGGAAGCTAGTTTGGGCAGGTGCGGGGCACGGGCCCCAGTTGTTGTTAGATTAGGGAATAAAGGTTTGATGTTGAGATCTTTAAAGACTCTCGTCGGAGAGATACCCCAATTGGCCAGGTGCCCTTTCTTTCCAAGAAGTAGTAATGGAATTTTGGGTGTCCGGAAGGCAAGTAGAAACAAACTAAGATTGTTCTGTGTCATTATTACATGCTCCTGGATGTCCATTCGCCTTTGGGTGGATTGAAAAACTGCACAAAACATTGCAATTAGATTGTACTCATGTTGTGTGCATTTTGTGTACATATCCTGCTAAAACGCACATCTTTGTACTTTCACGTAAAATACCCATTTTTGAATGTATTTTCCAAATAAAATATACATTTCTGGGCAACTGCGTAGCAAAATTCAGAGGATTGTGCCATCTGATTGATAGATGCTTTCCAATCCACACAAGAGAATTAGGGCCATCCACTGTAAAATGTGTATTAATGTCTTCTCTGTGCTTACCAAGGGCAAGCGTCAAGGGTGAGCTTTCAGGGGCCCTGAGCCCCTTCAGCTGCTTGTGGGTGCTGCATTCTGACCACATGCCTGATTGGCACAGGTGTTGAGTGGCAGGTTCACACTGTCTGAGTTAGTTCCACCTTCAGGGACCGCCTGGTTCAGTTCTGAACACCTTTACAAAAAGTCCTGCCTGTGGTGGAGACCTTGTAGATCTCAGAGAAGGTGCTGAATGCTTTCTGCTTTCTGTAAAATGGAATAACTCTTCTCTCCACACCTGCAGTTCAAAGCAATTCAGGTCAAGGGGAATTGTACCCCGTACGTTACTTGAGGAACAAGGTGTTGTTGACGGTGACATCATCTTGCTGAAGAATAAGATTTGTTATTCTTCTGTTTTCTCTTTTGATGGATTCAAAACAAACAAAACTACACACAAAGGGAGAAAACCTCTGGCTTCCATGGATTATAATAACATGAATCATATTTTTTTCCTGAGGAAAATGCATTCTTTTGTCTTTTGCCCCGGCAAAGCAAAACAACCATTCTCAATGCAGTGGGGAAGCTGTGTCTGTAACCCATTTGAACAGAAAGCTGGGCAAGGTGGACTGCAAATAAATCCTTGACTTAATCCCACCACAAGGGTCTCTTGAAGGAAGAGCTCCAGCAGTCATTCGGAAACAAGTTACAGTGAAATCAGAAAACGCACTTGAGAAGGGAATGCAATGAGCACAAGAGGGAAACAAACACACATGCCTACATTAGGAGGGCGTAAGAGTGCACAAACCACTTTTTAAACTTGGCTGTTTTGACCAAGCGGGACCGGCATGCAGGAAAAGGGGAACTTGGGCAGAAAAGCTTTAATGATCTCTTTGAGGTGGAATAATAATATCATAGAACTGTAGAGTTGGAAGGGAGCCTGAGGGACATCTAGTCCAACTCTCCACAATACAGGAATCACAGCTTAAGAATCCCTGACAGATGGACACCCAAACTCTGTTTTGTTGTTGTTTAGTTGTTTAGTCAGGTCCGACTCTTCGTGACCCCATGGACCAGAGCACAACAGGCACTCCTGTCTTCCACTGCCTACCGCAGTTTGGTCAAACTCATGTTGGTAGCTTTGAGAACACTGTCCAGCCATCTCGTCCTCTGTCGTCCCCTTCTCCTTGTGCCCTCCATCTTTCCCAACATCAGGGTCTTTTCCAGGGAGTCTTCTCTTCTCATGAGGTGGCCAAAGTATTGGAGCCTCAGCTTCAGGATCTGTCCTTCCAGTGAGTACTCAGGGCTGATTTCCTTCAGAAGGGATAGTTTGATCTTCTTGCAGTCCATGGGACTCTCAAGAGTCTCCTCCAGCACCATAATTCAAAAGCATCAATTCTTTGGTGATCAGCCTTCTTTATGGTCCAGCTCTCTATGAAAATGCCATAGCTTTAACTATACAGACCTTTGTCAGCAAGGTGATGTCTCTGTTTAACTCCGTTTAAGAACCTCCAATGAAGGAGTGGTTTCTTTAGGAGTGGCCACACTGTCACCATTTTTCAAAGCAGCTGGAATCTCCTGCACTGCACCAACTTTTCAGGAGGAGCCTTATGGCATCTGAGATACCAAACTGACCTCAACCATCAGACCAGAGAGGGAGCACCTCTGTGTGTATGGGGGGGGGGTGTTCCTGCCGCCTCCCTGCCTGAAAGAAATACACAGTTCCAAGTACCAGAGGCCCTAGGACTGCAGAAGTAGGCAAGTTTAGCACCATCCAGCAGCCCAAGGAACAAGAGTCACCAGCTACTATTCAAGCAAGAACACCAGCAACAGCAGATTAATCGTTCTTGAAGCTGGATATAAATGCTTGAAGTTCACTCCTTTCTTCTGACCTTGAAGAACAGATCTTCTTCCTTCTTCTGCTATTCCTCTTCTCTCTTTCTTTTGTGTATCTTTTCTTTTTCATTTATAAATGTGATGGCAGGACCTCTCTTTCTCATTCGCTCACTCACTCACTCACTCACTCACGCTCTCCCTTTTATTGATGTGAGACCCTTTGAGATACAATTGCCAGAAAAGTGGGACAAAAATATTGAAATGAAATAAATGCAGAGAAAGGCTCTTAGGGTGTTTCTGAATGAACACTTTCCTTTCCCTCCAACAATATATCCATTTGGCTGTGTGCCCATTTGTCCGGTCTGGCATAACTAATACAGTTAAAATTAGGATCTGTCCACCACCTCAAATAAACACTTCATGAAATTCTGTTGAATGCTTCATCTTATTTTTATTTGCATCCACAACGATCCACTACTCTGAAGATTTCTGTGTTATTGTGGAAAGGACTCTGGCAGTATGTTGGGGTCAAAGGAGATAGCCACTCAGTTGCTTAGGCAACTTAGGGATCCTTGCCTAAGTTCCAGTCTTGCAGGAAGAGATGAAGCATTCCAGTGTTGTCTAGGTAACAAAGTAATGTTCGCCCTCTTCCAGGGAGCGAGCTTCTGCAAAGGAGCAAGTGTTGCCCACTTTCCCAGGCAACTCGGGGTTTCTTGCCTAGGTTCAGGCACTTCTGGAGCATTATGGGAAGTGAGAACAAGAATTCCAGTGTTGCCTAGAAAACTGGACTCTGTTGTAAGAGAGAAAGAGCTGTTTAGTTGCTTAGGCAACATCGGGACAGTTGTCTAGCTTCCTTTGCTAAGTGGAAAGGATGCATCAGAGAGTGGGAAGAAAAAGATGCAGCACTGAGGTTCTTAGGCAATGCTGGGATGTTCCCCAGTTCAGTGAGCAACCTTTCCCCAGTTTCGTAAGACCTTCCACAGAGCACCTACAAAGGGGTACATATACACAGCATTTAGGGAGAGGGGATAAATTTTATTTTGTTTTCATTTTGATGACAAACTACCTAATTTATTCTTGAACCAGTGTGTGAACCAAGTAAGTTTTATTTACGGCCATTGGCCCAACACTTAAAAACACAATTCCAAAACACATATAATATTTAAAACCTTCGACAGAGGCTGAACCCTCTGCTCGTTACTAAATAAAAGCACAGACTGTCTGACTATCTATTTTCACATTTTGGGTCCTAGATTAGCAGGGTTCCCCTGGCCATACCAGAGCCCTTTTCCTTCTTTAGAGCTAAGACTCTGTTCAGGTATTTGGCAACAGATCATGTTCTAGATGGATCTTCGTCATTCAATAGAAATCTCAGTTTGGTTTCTTTGGCATCACCCGTGCATCCCACTAGAATTGGAGCAAGTAACTTACTCCTGAGTGAGGAATAGTGAGGACAGCTAAGGAGAATGTGGTGCAGCGATTCAGATGATCCACAGTTACAATCACATAAAAGAGATATCTGTCCATTAGAGATTCTATTTTCCATTACCTTGGAAGGGAAGGAGTTGAACCTTGCCTTTATAAAGGCATATCTGTGGGATGCTACAGAAAGAGAATCCAAGTACTGGGGGAGTTTTTGCAAGGGTAATAAGCCAAGATTCAAGGGGGAACAAGTGCCATTACCCAGTGCCATCTTCTGGAGCAGATCTATCTCATCTAGTTTATAAATTACTGTTCTTTTGGCTGAAGCTAGAAGCTAGTGTGTGAACCAATATACATCTAATACACTTCTCTGAATTTTGCAATGCAGTTCTCCAATCAAACAGTACTGTGTACAAAAATGCAAAAGTGTTGGTGTTGACCTTTAAAGCCCTAAACGGCCTCGGTCCTGTATACCTGAAGGAGCGTTTCCACCCCCATCATTCAGCCCGGACACTGAGATCCAGTGCCGAGGGCCTTCTGGCGGTTCCCTCACTGCGAGAAGCAAAGCTACAGGGAACCAGACAGAGGGCCTTCTTGGTAGTGGTGTCTGCCCTGTGGAACGCCCTCCCATCAGGGGTCAGAGAGATAAACAACTACCTGTCATTTAGAAAATACCTGAAGGCAGCCCTGTTTAGGGAAGTTTTTAATTTGTGACTTTGTAGTGTATTTTGGTATTTGTTGGAGGCCGCCCAGAGTGGCTGGGGAGACCCGGCCAGATGGGCGGGGTATAAATAAATTATTATTATTATTATTATTATTATTATTATTATTATTATTATTATTATTATTATTATTATTATACCAGGGGAAATTGCTTCCTAAAACATGTATTTTAGTTAAAAATACATTTAAAACATACATTTCTTTTAAGAGAAATTCACAAATGGAAATTGCTGTGGAAATGTGGAGAACTGAATTTAAAACAGGGGGGAAATGAGAATCCGAGGGAAACAAAAATTGACAGATTCATCCATAGCTCAGAGGCACAACATCTGCTTTGCACGCAGAAAGTCCCCAGTTCAATCCCTGCCATCTCCAAGTAGGGCTGGGACAGACCTCTCTCTGAAAGTGTAGGTAGTCCTGAGCTATATAGACCAATTGTCTGATGGTATAAGGCAGCTTCATATCCACCCTTGTCACCTTTGCAGCCTCCAAGAAGTTGCTCTTTAACCTCAGCCGTAGCTCATACCTATGAGCAGTCATAAACTTTCTGGACAGCATAGAGTCTTTAAGCAAGATAGTATGAGCTTCAGTCTTTGCATCTATAATATGGGGATTAAAACATGGGAGCTGTAGGAATTGCTGAGAAAATGTATGTGACACAGTTCGGGCATTTGGTATGTGTATTGTAATAAATATTATTGGAAATGGCGCATTGGATGGTTTTCTGGGATCATTATTCCCATAAAACCAACATGCTTAAGTCTAATTAATGCATGAAAGGGTTAACACCATAAAGTAAGCTGTCCTGTCAAGCTTAGCTGTTTCACTTCCCTTATCTTGGGAGGAGATAGGTAATGAAGCCTATTATTCCTGCCCCAGTCAGTTCCTATACCAATAACCTAGGATTTTTTACTACTTTAAAACTTACGTTTTACTGCCTCTGCAACTGTTCTGAAGCACATGTACCTGACTTTCAAAGAGTTTGTAAGTTGCATGTCGAGGTTACCGTCCCAGCTCCCCCCAGTAATTCAGACATGACACATTAATTTTGGTTTGGGTTTTTGGCATAATTTTGGCCACAACTTTATTTAAATACAGCCAATGTGAGTGGTTGCTTAGGCATTGGACCCGACTACTGTCCCCCCAGCCATGGGACAGCTGACATTCGCTTTTGAGGGCGAAGTCAGAAAAGGGTGAACACCTAAGGCAGAAGCGGAGTCGGGCAACGACCCAGGCTTCTCCCCCAAATGCTCCCTAGGACTCCGCTTGGCCCAAGCCTCCCACCACTGGGTATGGACAAAAGCAGAAAGAGTCCCTGGATTCTTTTAACAGAATACCCTTATTTTCAGGGGTAGGCCCAACCAATTTCCTACCCCTGCCCCGCGCATTCAGAGGTAGGCCCAGCCTATCCATACCTCTGAAGCAGCGTTACTAGGGGCAGGCCCAGCCTATCCTGACCCCTAGTGCAAGCAAATTTATACCAATGCCTAACCGCCAACCTTACAAGTTGTGACGATTTGCTACGTAGTAGGCAAAACCAGTGACAAAAGCCAATCAGCCACCGGATAAATTCCTACCAGGCTCCCGCTTCAAAGCAGACAACCCCATGACAGGCATAGCAAGGTCAAGCAGCAAAAGCGCCGTTCCCAAATTAGGGAGGGCGGGCGGGAGATCCGTTGCACACCGCAAAAGTGAAACCAAAGTTTCACAAACTTAGGTTATAAAGGCAAGAACTGTCAATCAACCAACTAGCAACATGCTAAACTCCCCAGCAACTTGCCTTAACCAATCCTAGCTGTGGCCAGCCCCAAACCCCCTCCCATTAACTTGGAGCTGCTCCTTTAACCCTTCTGCAACCCGTGCTCTCTTCGATGGGAGAACACGCTTTGCATGTCGAGGTTACCGTCCCAGCTCCCCCCAGTAATTCAGACATGACACATTAATTTTGGTTTGGGTTTTTGGCATAATTTTGGCCACAACTTTATTTAAATACAGCCAATGTGAGTGGTTGCTTAGGCATTGGACCCGACTACTGTCCCCCCAGCCATGGGACAGCTGACATTCGCTTTTGAGGGCGAAGTCAGAAAAGGGTGAACACCTAAGGCAGAAGCGGAGTCGGGCAACGACCCAGGCTTCTCCCCCAAATGCTCCCTAGGACTCCGCTTGGCCCAAGCCTCCCACCACTGGGTATGGACAAAAGCAGAAAGAGTCCCTGGATTCTTTTAACAGAATACCCTTATTTTCAGGGGTAGGCCCAACCAATTTCCTACCCCTGCCCCGCGCATTCAGAGGTAGGCCCAGCCTATCCATACCTCTGAAGCAGCGTTACTAGGGGCAGGCCCAGCCTATCCTGACCCCTAGTGCAAGCAAATTTATACCAATGCCTAACCGCCACACGAGCTACCCCAGCTCGCCGCCAACCACTCACCATCCCAATCCAACCTTTCAACCCTCCGCAATATCCTCCAGCAAGATATCACTCCAACGGGAAGAAAGGTGGACTCCATCAGCCCGATAAAGCTGAACTGCCCTGGCAGAAATCCTCAGGTGCCTAATAATGGACCCACCCAGCTCCAGGACTTTAGAGGAAGCAACCAATTAATGCATTTCCTGGAATTTCGGTACCCACTGGGCGGAGGCTGCCTTGCCATTCCCGCCTCTGCCACCAATGCGATCAGAAAAGCTTAGACCCATGCACCAGCGACATTAATTCCCCCAGATCCCTCTGAATTGTGGAACGTAATGGAAGACAGTCCATGATCGGCAAATCATTTTCCCCCAAGTGCACCACTATTGCCTCAGGCCGACCATCCCAACTCCAGCGGTGCCGAATCAACGGTAAAAGTTCGCCCCACTGCAATCCATGCCTGGCTAACCATGACACCTGCACGTGATGGGGAAAGCCGAGCCCGGCACCGAGCCCAGACTCCAAAGCTCGGGCGCCATCCCAATGGACAATGCTGTGTCCCACAATCCAGATCCGGGTAGCCGCTACACCTGAGGGGTCAAACAGAAAAATATAAGTACCGCAATAACGCTTCCTCACATAGCCCTTATAGGCGTCAGAGTTCCACTGCCCCATGTTCCTGATTCTGTCAATCCCCAATGAGCGGCTGTAGATGCCGCCCCAATACGGAAAGATCGGGGGGCAAAATGGACGCCACGACCCCACAGGCTGTGATCGCCGTACGCATCACCCAGGAAAACAGCTGCCGCGTCAAGGGGAGCCCATTGGCATGGATCAACAAAGGGCTATCGCCTGCAGGTTTAACTGCCAAAAATTTTAGACATGTCCCACACTGGACGCGGCCCCACTAGCCCGATGGCCGGCAGGGAGACGGCCGTCCCCTTCCTCAGCTGGCCTGTTGCAGAGCTCCACATGGCCAGGGTAACCTCTGAAACAGGTAAGTCGACGGCCTGATAAAACAAGCCCCTGGTAAGCCCGGCCTCCGAGGTTTCCAAACCACCTCGCCCATCCGCAGTGCGCCAAAATGCAACAGGAAAGGCCGCTGAAAAAAGTCTGGCCTCGAAACGTGACCAACCATGGAATGCAACCTAGAACACAGGTTGGTCAGCAGCTCAAAGGAAATGAGCCACTTAGCAGCTGCTTGGGGAGTGCGGAGCCTACCCCAACCTTCCAAAGCCTTGCGAATCGACAGATTCTGCGCAGGATCTGTGTCGAAAAGGGGCCTTACAGAAAAGGAAATGGCGGCCAACTGCAGCTTAAGTGGTCTTGGCAGCCCTCCCCCATTGGAAAAGGTGCGCAAGGTACCGCAGCACCTGGGACAATGGGGATGTAGTTCCACCCCCACAGTCACAGACTCCCGGTGAACTGCCAGGAAGTCTCTCCAGGCTTTATCATAAGACCTAAGGGTGTCCAGCGAAACAGCCACCGCTACTCCCTGCCCAAGTACATGCTGCCAATATTCCACCGGTGCACTGGAAAGGGGTTCCGGGAGAGGCTGAGCGTTCTGGGTAAGACCTGAATTGCTCGATCTGAAAATGGGAAAGGGCGACAGCCACCTCGTTAGTAACCCCCGGCCCAAAGCGAGCCGAAACCAATGTTGAAATGCAAACCGTGGAGCACAAATGGCTGAAGCAGGGCTGATACCCGAGGCGAGCGGGAGCACTGTGTGACCAGAATGGGCACCACCGCCTGGTTGACCGTCCAGAAACACAGACGGCGGTCCTTGAAGTCCTCGACCCAAATATAGACTGCTATAGGGAAAAAACTCCAGAAAATTAATCCTGTGTGCCGGCCTCCCTTTGCTAGGTGTGCGGCCAATGTCGTGCCACCAAAGCCCATTTCAATAGAGGCCGAAGCTTAGCGACCCCGCTGCGTCCGAATGAACTAAAGGCCGATGTGCAGGTTCCCTACGACCTGCCACCATAACCACCAATTGAAGTCCTCCAGAAATTGCAACCAAACCTGCAGGTTTGCCTTCCCTCTCTAGGCAGCCGTTGCCCTTGGTGCGTGTGCAATGGGAGGAGGTCCTGCATAACCTTCTGCAAGGCAACTAATTTATCTTCAGGCGAACGAGACGTTTGCGATACCATAACCCATTGGATACCCCAGTGAGTTAGCTAGGTGGAAGGGCCCTCCGTCTTCCCGCAGCCAGGGAAACGCTCAATTCCTCCGACAGGGCCGTGAAGGCCCACATCAAGGTCAAACAGTCACCTGTATCGTCTGATGAAACCAGCAGGAAGTCAACGAGATAATGGGTGACCCCCCATAAGGCCAGTGTAAAAGTGGAGGGCCCAATCAAGGAGTGTGCTGAAGCACTCAAAGGCTGCCCAAGCAACCGAGCAGCCCATAGGCATTGCCTTGTCAAAATAATATGGCCCATCAAAGCGGAACCCCAGGAGCCAGAAGTCCTGGGGATGAATGGGCAACAGCCGAAATGCTGACTCAATGTCGCATTTGGCTAACAAAGCCCCCGGGCCAAATCTCCTGATTAATTTTATGGCGTAATCTAAATCGGACGAAGCAGCACTTGCTTCAGAGTAAGTATTACAAGTTAACTTCCTTCAGGCAGACAGCATCTGCATAGGCAAGCGGTATATTTGGGCAACGATATCCATCTGGATCCCTAAATACGTTAAAAGGGAAATAATATGGCCCTCCGACTAATCCGCTGCCACAAGGACGCCCAGCTCCTCAGTGAGGGAATATTTGACATTTGATAAGCTTAATCACCTGAATCCAGGGACTCCTATGTCATGAAATAAAATGCGGGATAGCCTCTGAGTTGCAATTAATTATGTATCATACAGAAATCACATGGGGCTTCCTTAGGGACAATCCCCCATGGGGATAACTGCAAGTCAGGAATAAAGGGGGAATCAAAAGGAGTCCCGCCATAAGTCTCAATGCAAACTCCTACCATCACCCTTTTTACTGGCTACCACAGGTAGCACTCTAACCGACTTTTGAATTGCTGTATTCCGGGCCACCAGCTGGCTGTGGGCCCCCTTCACCACCACAAGATGGGAGGGTGTCTGCCTATACCACAAGCAGCACAAAAAAGTGCATCCATTTGCAGGAGGATGGAATTAACGATCAAGAATGGACAAGCAGGGAGGGAGCCTGAGAGTTGTATTGGGCAAACTACCATGAAATGCAACAGTTGGTTCACCATCCCATTAGAACCACGCCAGAGCCTGCTTAGCACTGCAAGCTTGCAAGCATTTTTTTTTTCTTTTTTCTTTTTGCTGCATCACCAAGAGGTGCTCCCATCCTGGCAAACCGCCCCCTGGACACCTCGAGGTACCTGTGAGAGGCCGTTGATGAAGAAGAATCATCGCCTTGACTCCTTATGGTCTACTTTTGGAACGTCTCTTGTGGCAACGCTTTCCGCCTGAAGACGTTCTTGCTGGAACTGACAGGCTGACCTCCACAGAGGACTCAGGCGCAGGATCCTGCCGCAAAGCACCTGGGAGAGGCTGAGGAAAGGAATAGGTGAGATACCAACCCCAGAAGAAAGCCTGTGTAAGAACTGAGAATACCTCCTGGAACGGGAAGGGGCCTTTTGCTGCCCCCTGCTGCTAGCTGCCCGCTGAGCTGATGCTCCCACCACTCGTACTGGGGCCTGTGGAAAGAAAGGAACTGGACTCCGTGAAAATTGGGAATCAGCAATTAAAAACCCCCGATTCCGGGAGCTCCTCCCCTTCCTCGCTGGATGCCGACGTAGCAGGAGATGAAGCCCCAATTGGGGGTGGTGGCCCTGCTTGTGCACTGGTTTGACGGGCGGAGCGTTGAAGGGGACCATCCAACCCGGATGCAAAGCAGGCCAACACTTCTGGATCACCATCCAAACTTGCATGAAGGATTTAAATACGGCCCCCAGCACAACTAGGATTGGGCGACGAAGTGACTGGGATGGCCCCTTGATAGCCCTCTTTGCTGGGATAAATGAAGCAGGCTGCGCAGAAGGCTTCTTTGGAGCCATTCTAGCTGCATACAGATAAAAGGAATCAGGCAAAACTATCACAGACCAAGCTGCTGAACCATTAAACCCCTGGCAATCAGATCCTGTGTGAATTGCCTTGTATATTCAAATTTATTTATGGAACAATAAGCCTCTCCCCCAACCACTAAGGCTGTGGTGGTTAAACAGGCCAGTTGATTGCTGTATTGCACTGGACCACTAGGCCTATTAAGGCAAAGCCCTTTTCCAGTGAAATAACAGACAAGAGGTGACCTGCCGCCTGTCTAGGTACCCCTGCATGCCCTTCTTAGAGAGAGGCACCCCCTCGGAACCCATAGTTCTTTCTTTTGGGGGGTGGGGTATCAATAATATCACAAATGGGCTTCCCTCAGGCAGGGGATATAGAAACATGAATAAGCTGCACCAACAGGGTAAAGAACAATTTCTACCCATGGGCTGAGGGGCTGCTGAATGAAAGACAGCAACACTGCAGCTGACATTAAGGGTTGGAGGTAATATGACAGCACACAGAGTGTGACAGTGACTGGGAGATTGGGGGGAGCAGGGCTCACTCAATCTCACTGTAAACATGTGGTACAGTGACAATAAGTATGTCTATTTCTATTCCACCTACCCCATAATAGAATAGCCCCAGTAAGGAATACCAAGAAAAAATAGACATCTAAAATCGTGAGCGTCACTATCAGGGCAAAACATAACTGAAGGCAATAAACTTGCTCAGAAACAGGATAGCTCAAGAGCATACACAGAATGCTCATAGACATATGAGGCACAGATAGTCACTGGCTCCACTCTGTCTGCCTCAGCAATGTATTAGCAACAAGCTACTGAGCCTGCAAACAGATACATTTCTATAGAGAAAATGAGTCACATGTCACAGAGACTCAGCCACATCTGCTAACAGTGGAAGGCTTAGGCTTGATGCAGGCCGAGTAGGCCTCACTGATTCCACTCTAAGGATCTTTGTCATGATGAGGCCCACACAAAATAAAAAAGAAGCAGCCCAAAACAGTGGTAACATCAAAACGCTAGGAAAGCACCCTTGCAATAGCAACAGCTGCAGTATTAAAAGAACCTGACCACAATGTTCCTGCCCAAGGCTAGATAAAATACAGCCAACAGCGCTGCACACCCCCAAATAAAGGCAGCCATCAGGGATACTAATGAAAGTGATTCCAGCCAAATAGGAATAGCCCTGACCAAACCCCACCATTATAAAATGTGGGAAAGGGGGGAAAACATTTTGTGTGAAGGAAAGTCCCAAATGGGGGCTCTCACTATTGGGAAGGAAGGATTACGCATGGGCAGCACTCCCAGGGACAGGGGGAATCTTCCAAAGGTGCAGGGGTAAGGGCCCAAACAGGCTCCTAGTGTGGCAAAGCCCCTGCCAGGGGTGGGGTGGGAAATCAAACAGGAAAAGGGGGAATTAAAGTAATTAAGGGATTGGGGAGGAGTGGAAGGAAGGGGAAATGAAGAAATTTAACCAGACAATGAGAAGATCACTCCACTGTCCTCCAGGTGGTCCAAGTGTTCTAGGAGATCCGTTGCACACCGCAAAAGTGAAACCAAAGTTTCACAAACTTAGGTTATAAAGGCAAGAACTGTCAATCAACCAACTAGCAACATGCTAAACTCCCCAGCAACTTGCCTTAACCAATCCTAGCTGTGGCCAGCCCAAAACCCCCTCCCATTAACTTGGAGCTGCTCCTTTAACCCTTCTGCAACCCGTGCTCTCTTCGATGGGAGAACACGCTTAATAATTTTTGTTTTACTTACGACATGTGTGTTCTTTGCCTCTGCTGGGGGAAGAAGGAAATTTTGAATTTCATTTGGATGGGCATATTTTAAAGGTCTAACAGCTCGTATTTTCATGTTTTACTTCATTGCATATCTAGTGACATTAAATCCTTGCTGGGTTCTCTCACCAAAGAATACTTGCCCCAGATTTGGATCTTGGCATTCAGGAATTCTCCTTCCTATATAGTTGGTTTTTTGGGTTTTTTTTGCACCAACATTTTTTGTGCATTTTGATATTTATTTATTTGCTTGCTTCCCCTTTTAGGTGCCCTGCAAAATCCTTGCCGTTCTCCTCCATTTCTTCTTCATGAGTGCTTTTGCATGGATGCTAGTGGAAGGATTTCATCTCTACAGTATGGTGATCAAAGTGTTTGGATCTGAAGAAAGCAAGCATTTATATTACTATGGAATTGGATGGGGTAAGCAATGTTTTGTTTTTGTTTATATATATATAAACTTTGACCACTGTTGAGAACAGGATGGACCTTGGGCCTGATCCAGCAGGGCTCTTTGTGTTTATATTTTTCTCCTTTCTTTAAACTAAAGTGGGTGAAAAGGGGTCTTTCTAAAGAAGTTGGCATTCAAAATGCACACAAATGCTATTGGGTGACGGAGAGAAGGTGGAACTGCTCAACACCTACTTTGTCTCTGTCTTCACCCACAAGAAGAGCAGCTCCCAAACTAGTGATAACAGAATACAGTAATACCTCCTTGAATGTCCGCCTCGTCTAGCGTCCATTCCAGCAAACATCCACGGCAGACCCAGAAGTACAAGAACAGGTTACTTCCGGGTTTGCCTCTTGCGCATGCACAGAAGCGCAAACTGCTCCATGCACATGCGCAGACACGGCGCTTTGCCCTGCATCCTTTTTGGCTAGTGGCCGGGGCTCCGGAACAGATCCTGGTCACAAAACAAGGTACATCTGTAAGTGATGCAAGGAGGGAGCTGCAGCCCAAGATAGGGTGAAAGGTGGTAAGGAACGCTTCTCGAAATGAATTCAAATTTCCAGGGCCTGGTGATCTGCATCCAAGGGTATTAAAGGAGCTTGCGGATATACCAGTAATCTTAGAGCAAAACTGTATGCAGCTTGGAGCAGAAATACACAGGTATCATTTGCGGACTAAAAACAAAAACAATTGTTGTGGATACTAATTCACTCAATTCATTTGTGTCCCAAGGAATGGATGAATAAGCAGATACCAGCAATTTCTGCTCCCGTTTCTGTTGGAATTCTCTGACATCCCTTCTTCTCCCCATCATTGTTATTATTTTTAAAAGCCTTCCCCCCCTTTCACACTGAACCTCATTTGCATCCATTCCTTCCCCTCCTCAAGACAAAGGCTGCCTCGCTGGCATTGTTCTGGGGAGCTAAGAATTATGCTTGTCAAAGCTTCCCAATCTGGAAAAGAAAAGAAGAGGGAGTAACACTCTAGGAACAAAAACATGAATGATCAAAGGCAAATTATCAGTGTAATTGTGGATCGTTTAGAAAATATTTTAAAACATGCATTATCTCTTAAGCACACACACATATATTTAGGAGCTGAATCAAGAACCAATTACAGCAATTATGTAGCTATATCATCATTGTGATTGGAATAATTAACAGCTAGGCTGCAGTCTTGGGAAGCGACAGGTGAGTGACATCCATTTAAATGTTTATTAATTGTTGCTTATGTTTTCTGGTCATCCTCACTGCCTGTTCTTCTCCACCTCTCCTTCTGACAAATTTATTTCTAATTCCAAAGTCTCATCTTCCTTGTTTCTCTCTGGGCTACTTTAGACTACTGGATTCCATAGCCATGAGTAATGTGCTACTTTATAAGGCAAAACATTTTAAAACACACACACACACACACACACACACACACTGAGTGAAAGCTCTATATTTCTGCACCCACCTATCACATACAGATTGTTAAGCATGCTGTGTTCAGAAGGCGCATCAGCTTGTTGTCAAAGAGAAAATTGAAATGCCAGCTACAGATCCTTTTGCAATTCTCATCAAGGAAATTCTCTCCATATTGTGGAGTTCTGAATTTCCTGGGTTTCTTTTCTCTCTCTTTTTAAGATTGAACCATTATATTAGGAATTTGTTGTTGTTTTTCAGTCGTTCAGTCGTGTCCGACTCTTCGTGACCCCATGGACCAGAGCACGCCAGGCACCCCTATCCTCCACTGACTCCCGCAGTTTGGCCAAACTCATGCCAGTTGCTTCAAGAACACTGTCCAACCATCTCATCCTCTGTCGTCCCCTTCTCCTTGTGCCCTCCATCTTTCCCAACATCAGGGTCTTTCCCAGGGAGTCTTCTCTTCTCATGAGGTGGCCAAAGTACTGGAGCCTCAGCTTCAGGATCTGTCCTTCCAGTGAGCACTCAGGGCTGATTTCTTTAAGGATGGTTAAGTTTGATCTTCTTGCAGTCCATGGAACTCTCAAGAGTCTCCTCCAGCACCATAATTCAAAAGCATCAATTCTTTGGTGATCCAATGTAGCGCTAACTTAGTCACTTACTGCTATACTTGTTGCACTGGCAGAACACTGTTGTGCAAGGGAAAACACAAGTACATTGCCAAAGAGTCTTGTGTGGTGGATTGCACAACATGAACTAGCTGTTGCACAACAAGCAATCAGTAACACAGTTGTTGTGTTGAATTATTTTGCTGTGCACAGTTTAAAATCTGTCATCTGCTGGCCCAAGGGATCTTGCACTAGTGGTTAGAGAATGTTGGATCTGCCCCCTGTTCTCTTCCATTTCTGCATTAACCAGCACATTTTGTTTTCTTTAAAAACACACACACACACATGGAAACCTGCTTTTAAATTCCTGTTAATGGAACCATTTCTTCTCAGAATATGAAATTCTAAAGGTATTTGCTCTCAAATGCATATTGCTAAATATATCCTCCCAACACATATGCAGATATATTTTGATCATTAAAAATAACAACACTGAGAAGACTGTAGCTTCATGAACTGGTGCTTGTGACTCCCATTTTTCTTTCCCCTCCTTTTCCTTTTGTGTCATGCCGTTCGGATTGTAAATTGTACCAGAAGCCCTTTTAGAGCTAAAACAAGGGTGGGGAAACTTGGGCCAGGCGCAGGGAATGGAATGTGGCTCCCCAGACCTTAGAACTCTCCCTTGGTCATGCTTCTACCCCAGGCTATGCCTCTCACCTGCTTTTCTCCATGCTACTCTCAGGTGGATTAACTAGCAAAGAAAAAAAAAAACCAAACAGGCTAGTGCCTGTTTAAAACCACAGGGTTTTACACACACAGAGCCTCAGTAAGAGTGTTTAAATCACATTATTAGGCAGATTAATGAAGCATAGGAATAGGCTATTAAACCTTCATTCATTATGTCCCAGCTGCTTGAGGCAGCTGGCTCCCTTTCTACCCCCATGCAATGAAAAAGAACACACTCTGAAGTAAGTTTAAAAATGCTTTACTTACTTAATCTGAGGTCACAGTCATGCATTATCCTTGTTGTGACAATAAGAAATGCAGGTAAATGTTATTGGGTAGCAAAACATAACAAAGGCAGCCTCAGGTAGAGAGCTAAGTAGAGGAATAGCTGCCTCTGTTGCTTGTCACACACAATGTCTCAGAAATATGTCTCAGAAATATGGGTGCCATGAGCAGGAAAAAAAGCAGACCACCCCCAAAATCGACCTTGGCCACTTATGCCCTGCTCTCACAAACCTGCTCTCCACTATCACCAATCGGATCTGGTTATGATATCGTTGAGGGAATTTAGAGTGAGGGCAATACTTCTTGGATAGACCTTGCCTGTACTCTGAAGCACTTTTAGCATGCCCTCAGTGACATCTCAGTGTAGCCATGTTATTTGGCTGCATCAAGATGTCACTGTAAAAAGAAGACCGTTAAAAATAAAACTGAAGCTGGAGCCTGTGATCATCAGTGAGCAGGCATGAGAATAGTAAGCTTTGGTGGGGTCAAGAAACTCTTTATCCTCTCCCAAGAACTCTGGAAATGTTTATTGGAAAACATCCAGCTTAACCCTAGTGTGCATCTGCCCTTAGCAGGCATTGCAGAATAGATTCAGGATCAAAGGGGTGGGAGGAGGGGTGTTATTGCAAGCAAGGGATTTGCTGGCTTAAACCTCAGCGTCTGCTTGGATGGCGTAGGAGAAATTAGTTTAGTAAAACAAATTCGGCAGCAATCAGAGAGGCAGTGCACCAAATGTTCCTGCTCATCCAAAATCTCCTGTTTGCCTTCCTTCTGCCAAGTGCAAAGAACTGTGAGCCTTTGCTTATGGAAGCTTCCTGTTGTTAGGAAGGGGGTGGAGAGGGGAAAAAAATCGCCTTCCCCTTATAGAATTCTTTGGAGATTTGTCAGAAAATTGCCCTGTTGCCTAAGTGATTGAGAACAGAAGATAAGTGTGGCACATCACATTAAAAAAACAACAACAACATTGCGGTTCACCATTGGTTTGGGTCCTACTCTCCTGAGCAGGAGAAAAGAAGCTTGCGCCATCTTTCATGTGACACGTGGAAAATGGAGCAAGCTTGTTTCTCCTGCTCGGGATGGTAGCA
This sequence comes from Lacerta agilis, assembly GCF_009819535.1. Taxonomy (NCBI): domain Eukaryota; kingdom Metazoa; phylum Chordata; class Lepidosauria; order Squamata; family Lacertidae; genus Lacerta; species Lacerta agilis. The sequence continues at coordinate 7,231,700 of NC_046328.1, forward strand.
CCTGAGCCAGTGTTCCAAGTTATAAGATGAGAGATTCTGAATCAACACCAGAAAGAACTTTATGACAGTAAGAGCTGTTGGACAGTGGAATGGACTTCCTCAGAAGGTGGTAGACCTCAGAAGGAGGTGTTTAAGGAGAGGTTGAATGGCCACCTGTCATGGATGCTTAGGCTCAGATTCCTGCATTGCAGGGAGTTGGATTGGATGACCCTTGGGGTCCCTTCCAACTCTATGATCCTCCTCCTCCTCCTGCTTAATGAGATGGTTTGTCATATGAACGGTGTTTCCATGCACTGCTCTGGTTTGCCAGAAGTGGCTTTGTCATGCTGGTCACATGACCCAGAATCTGTCTGCAGACAAACGCTGGCTCCTTCAGCCTATAGAGCGAGATGAGTGCCGCAACCACAGAGTCGGCAGACTAAACTGAGCTAGATGGTCTGACTTGGTGAAAGGAAGACTCCAATGTTGCATTGTTTGTTTGCTTCCAAAAATTTATACCGTGCTAACTTGGTTCTCAAACACCTTGGTACTCAAACAACTTGGAACCCAAACACTGCAAACCGGGAAGTAAGTGTTCCGGTTTGCGAACTTTTTTCAGAAGCCAAACATGCTCCGTTGTGAGTGTCGGGCTTCCGATTTGAGTGCCACACTTCCGTTTGAGTGCTACGCTGAGGTCTGTCTATTTTGCTATTTATTTTGCGTTTTTGTTTTTGCGGCTTTTTTGTTTTGTTTTTGTGACTGTGTGGAACCCAGTTCAGCTACTGATTGATTGATTGATTGATTGTGTGACTGCACTACATTGTTTATTGCTTTCATTTTATGAATCAATTGTCTTGTTAGATAGTAAAATTCATGTTAAATTGCTGTTTTAGGGGTTGTTTTTAAAAGTCTGGAATGGATTATTCCATTTTGCATTACTTCCTATGGGAAAGAACGCCTTGGTTTTGGAACACTTTGGTTTTGGAACGGACTTCCGGAACGGATTAAGTTTGAGAACTAAGGTACCACTGTATATCCCTTGATTGTGCCTCAAAGCGATTTACAAAAACAAAACAAAAAAACAAACCACTATGAAATTATCAGTATATAGCCATAATTTAAAACATAGAGAAAGTTAAAACCACAATAGAATAGAATGGACTGAAATAATTAACTTTCTAAACATCTTGGGTAGGCTTGTAATAAAAATGTATCCCGGGACAGAAGTTCCCCCAAAAGGTGTTTAAGTTATTTATGTATGTAGCAACAGTGGCTAAGATTCTTTATTGCACAAAAATGGAAGGAAGAAGAAGTTGAAGAATGGATAAATAAGGCGATAGACAATGCTGAAATGGCAAAGTGAACAGCCAGAATAAGAGAGTCTAATGTGTGCAGGTATTATGTAAAAGTTCCTCCTGATGAAAGAAAGATAAGATAAGAAATATTCTGCAGCAAGCGAAGTGCTGAAGAATCAACAAGGCTGTTTCCAGAACCCAAACTTCCCGAGTGGTTCTGTTTCAGCCCTAGTTAATAATGCTTGTTTGTGTCTATGAGGCCTTAATGTGCTTATCTCAACTGCTGTGCCATAAGATCGTCCAAATCTCACAGCTTGCCAGCAGCCACAAAACGCCCAAGCAGGTGCTGAAATGCATGAGCACCTTTGTGGCGGGTGTTACATTGTCTGTAGGTGGATTTATCAAAGAAAACCCAGAATTATGGCTCTAAGTGAATTTGATTTCTTCCCTTTCCGGTGTCTCAAATGGTTGGTTCTTAGTGAGTCAATCTGTTTATTTCAGAGCAATGAAATCCAGTTGTTTGGCCCCTGCAGCCTACCAAACACCACCGGAATTTTGCCAATTTATCTTCTAATATTCCATTAAAACCAAGAAGACGAGAACTGAGCAGGGTGATCTGCAGACCATTTTACATTCATGGAATTAGTTCTTCTTGTTATCCAGATGACTGCCTGGCATTTCATCTGCATAAGTTTTATTATCTTGCCAGGGAGCTCTCTATTTAATTTTCTTCTCCAGTGCAGTTTTAAGCTGATAAATAATCAAGTTAAATCCTGGGGACATCTCAAATATGCTCTGGGTAAAGCAAGCAGGTTAAGGCTATATACCACCTAAGCAGACCTGTCTGAAATGTTTCTGCGGAATGAATGTTTCGGCATTGATATTTTCCTGTGCGTAGCTCTTGCACATGGTTTATTATTTCCCTCCCCCAATTTAAACCCACTTCGTCCCTAAAAGCACAGAGCAGATTGCACAGATATTGATGTTTTCACTTCGAAGAAGGACAAAGAGAGAACCTCCCTCCAAAGACAGAACGTTCTTGATGCGACAGAGGAAACAGCAACAATCATCCTTTGGGTAGCAATGGGCCAAAATTGTGGGCGCCCCCACCTACGGCCAGGGGACAACTTTCTGATACTTAACATGTAGTTCTGGCTCAGAGAGAGGGAGGGGAGGGGAGTACAACATAGGGGGTCAGATTAGATGACCCTCAGAGGTCCCTTCCAACTCTATATTTCCATGATTCTATTACTCTGTGACCCAGACCATTAGTCTTATCTATTTCAGTATTGTCTACACTGACTGGCAGTGGCTCTCCATGGGTTTTAGGCAGAGAATTTCCCCCAGCCCTAGCTGGCAATGGCAGGGACTGTAACCATCACCTTCTGCATGCAAAGTAGATGACCTACCACAGAGCTACAGCAGCTGTTGACCCTTGGGCTGGGGCCACTCGAAGGCTGGCAACATGGATTGGCATGCATGGGCATCTGCTGAGGACCTACACCCCAGTTTGTGTGTGTGTGTGTGACTAACAAGAGCCTCCCTGGATCTGCTCCTCCTCTTCAACCTCTTTGTTTGTTTGCTTGCCTGTCACTAAGGCCCTGTGCAATTATTTGGCCAGGAGTCTTCCCTGCTGTCTTTTGGGCATCTTTTAAAAAGTGTAAACCATGAAAGTATTTTTTCCATTACTGTAATAGGGATGGGAGTGCAATACAGCTTTCTTGTCTGGAACGGGGCTCAGCCAGTGCTTTTATTAGGATAAAAGCTGTTGGTACTCACCATGACGTTGTTACAGTAAGCGCCACACTTTTAACATGGAGGAGGGAAGGAAGGTACTGTTGCTGCGTACCCTTGAGTACCCCCTGCCAAAAAAGCACTGGCTCAGGGGCCTCTCTCATATGGCAACCGGGCCTCTCTCCAGGCTGCACTGTCTCCTGAGCCCCCACCTTGAGTCTTCTGCACCAGCCCAGGTACCAGCATGTGTGTCTGGGCACAGAAGACTCGTAGGGCCCTGCATTTGCATCCTCCTGAAAAGTCTTTGCCTGACTGGAATGTGTCGTTGAACTCTGGCGAAGCCTCTGGATGGAGAACGGAGAAGGGTGTGTGTGTAGAAAATAGCCTAATGTATAAAGGTAAAATGTGCACCTCTTGTTCTACTCACTTTTGCCTCTAGCGCTCCCACCACTGGCATGGTGACCCCAGAAGGTGGCCCAGAAGGAAATGTGGCCCTTGGGATAAAATAATGCCCCCCACCCCTGTGTTAGAGACCCTGGGAACATAGACCTATATAAGTAAAGTTAGCAAACAGGTAAAATCTACTTCTCATATTCTCCGGCATAAACACATGGATCTTAACATGGGTCATGTGTTTGAACACTGCGTTGGGCTAAAATATTCCTGTGTTGCAGGGAGTAGGACAAGATGAACTTCACAGACCTATTCTATTCTATTCTATTCTATTCTGTTGAGCCCTGGAACCTATCCAGCCTTGTGAAAGCAAACTGTTTCTCCCAACATACATTGCAACGTGATTATCCTTTCCCCAAAACATGCAAAATAAAAATAAAATAAAAATCCTTCCAGTAGCACCTTAGAGACCAACTAAGTTTGTTCTTGGTATGAGCTTTCGTGTGCATGTGGTTTCATTCCCACCCTTTTAGGGTTATCGTTCGCCATTCATTTGAGCAAATCACCCCTACTAGAACAGTAGTAGGCCACCTCATGAGAAGAGAAGACTCCCTGAAAAGACCCTGATGTTGGGAAAGATGGAGGGCACAAGGAGAAGGGGATGACAGAGGATGAGATGGTTGGACAGTGTTCTGGAAGCGACTGGCATGAGTTTGGCCAAACTGCGAGAGGCAGTGAAGGATAGGGGTGCCTGGCGTGCTCTGGTCCATGGGGTCATGAAGAGTCGGACACGACTGAACGACTGAACAACACACAAAACAGAACAGTAGGATGGGATCTTAAAACGCAATACTTTTTACGCACAACACTCTCCCTTCCACCGCCGCCCTTTTGGTAGCTCTCAGAGAGAGTAACTGGCTGGTGACATGTTTATAGCGGTAACTGCCGATCATATTATCTCCAGGAGACTTCGTTGTACTTTCTATTTGGAAGCTATTTTTAGCGGCTTGGATTGGGAGCCATTGACTCTGGAGTGTTATAAAGCAGATGAGGGTGATATTGCTTTTCCTGGGAGGCAGTGCTGAGAGCAGAAGCAAAGAGATTAGATTTTCTTTTCCTTCTGGGAAGCTGGATCAAGATACAGAATAGTGTTATCTACAGTAGCAAGGCCAGCGATCACCTTTTAATAACCGCGGTTCAGGGCCACATTTATTGATCAGGTTTTCTGGACAAATTGCAAACTCCTGGCCATCAGCAAGTTACCCTCTTCCTTCACAAGGGTCAGTTAACATAATATAGCCGTCCTAGAAAGTAATCATTATGGCTGTGCTGAACGGTTGCAAGCGAGCATTTCGGGTGTCGAAAAGGGACTCTGTTAAGGCGGTGGGGCCGATCCATTGGCTTGGCCGTTTATTTGTCAGGCTCCCATCCCTAAACATGACAGCGACTCCTACTTGCAAGCAAGGGTGAGATCTTTTTTCCCCCACGCCAAAAGCAGTACAGGTTCATCAGGTTCAGAAGGCAAGATTCTAAGGTACGCGAGCAAGGGAAGAGGTTCATAACTGAAAGGAAAGCAAGATGGTGTTGCAACAGTTGATATACACCCTGCGGCCAAACTTTTAAAGATGAGGTGGGGGCGAGCTCACGTATGGGACTCTCTCGCCCTGTGAGTCTTCTGTGCCCAAACACACATGCTGATGCTTGGGCTGGTACACCTGGTTCTCAGAGACACGACTGTCACTGCCATTAGCCATGATGGCTGCCCTCTGCCTCCATAAGTGTAAGCAGGACTGCTTCCCGAATGCCAGTTGTTGGAAACCATAGCAGGGGAAAGTGCTTTTGTGCTCAAATTCCAGCTTGCTGCTTTCCACAGGCATCTGGTTGCCATGTGTGCAAACAGGATACTTGACTAGATGGACCATTGCCTGATCCAGCAGTCTCTTCCTATGTTCTTACGTTCTCCTGCTGCTCCACCACCAGCTTCTCCTGTTCAGCCCCTTCCTTTAGCTGGTTGAAGTCCTGCTGTCCCTGTGATGGGTCCATGCCCTCTGCAGGAGGGTTCTGGAGACAGAGCTCCTTCCTGACATCTCACATTTAAAGGGGAGGATCAGTGCCGGATTTCAGTTGCATACCGAGGGGGGGGGGCGATGAGGGCGGAGTGCCCTGGGTGCCAGCCTGGGGGGAGGGTGACACTCGGTGCTACCCCCCTCCCAAGCTGCTGCCTGGTACCCCTTCCATGCAGCGGCGGCAACTTTTAAGACTGCAGCGCATGAGCAGCAGCACAGACCTATCTGTGCTGCTGCTCACGCGCTGCAGCCTTAAAAGTTGCCGCCGCCGCACCCGCATGGAAGGGGTGCCGGCTGCTCGCAACTGGTATCTTGGGTGCACTGCGCATGTCTGCGCATGCACACTTCACCCTGGATGCTGCACATGTGTTGTGCCTGGCGTGCTCTGGTCCATGGGGTCACGAAGAGTCGGACACGACTGAACGACTGAGCAACAACAACAACAACAACACATCCCATTTGGTTCAATGAGACTTACTCCCAAGTAAATGTGTATAAGTTTTCAGCCTTAGCCACTAACCTTCCCCAGCAGTCGTGGTCAGAGTGTGTGAGGTAGAACCTTGAAGACCAGTCATCCATGAAGCTCACTTGGTAAACTTTGGGCCAGTCCTGTCTCTCAGCCCAATTGTGAGGATACAATGGAGAGGGGGGGGGAGAAGGGCGTGTGCCACCGTGAGCTCCTTGGAGAAAGGTGGATTAGAATATAATAACAAAATAAAATGAACTTCAGAAGGGGGCCACTAATAGGGCAAATGGGGCCCTGCTCCAACAACCTCAGTCTGCCCTCAACCAGTCCTCATCTGCCAGTTTTCTGACTTTCAACCATTTCTTTTGGTGGCAACTTCCCATCGGCTCCTCTCCTTAGTGCTAGTGCTGCGATTGTAGAACTGGGAGACGGGGAGAAAGACAGAATCAATTGTCTGCCTGTCTGTGGCCCCATCTGCAGGCGGGGCTCCCTGCTTCCACCCCACCAGTCCCATGGGCACCAGCCACCTCTGGATCTTGTCCCTTTATGAAAGGACTGGTGCAGTGCTATTTGTGTTGTAATTAGTTGTTGGGTCTTAATAGATTTTTATGCATATATAGAGAGTTTTGATTCTATCAGTGTTTAATTGTTTTTAATGACCCCCCCCCACATGTTTAGCTGTTCTTTTTAATCCGTAAGCTGTCTTGAGTCCCTGTCAGGGAAAAGCAGGGTATATTAGATAGATAGAGATAGATAGATAGATAGATTTGATAGACTTTGTGCTGACATGGGACATGTAAGCCTGCTTGTGATAGAAAGAAATTAGAGGAAGCAGTCTATTCTGTTGTTGTTGTTTTCTTCAGTAAGAAGAAAGAATGGTCTAACAAATTCCTTTTTTTAAAGTTTTTTATTTATACTTTTCAAATTTATTACATTTCATTAGTTTTCCAATCAATTTCACATTTCAAAATTTGGCTTCCTCCCCCCTCTTTCTGCGGTCCTTAAATTTATTTTTTTAGTATCTTCTGCATATCTAAATTCATTTGACTTACTTAATTATCTGCTGTAAATATATACCCTTATAAGACAGCAAGGTTATTACAATAATCTGACTAGCGGTCAAATAAAGGATATTCTGACTATCGGTCGAATAAAGGATATGTATGTATGTATGTATGTATGTATGTATGTATGTATGTATAATCCTGCTAATGTTTTTATCTGTTTACAATTTATCTGTAAATATTCAATAAACCATTTCCATTATTTTATAAAAAGTTTCTTACCTTGATTTCTTATTCTTCTGGTAAGTTTCGCCATTTTCTGCATAGTCCATCAGTTTTTGTATCCTTACTTCCTTTACTGAGGCTTCTGTATCTTTCCACTTTTGGCAAGTAACATTCTTGCTGCTGTAGTTGCATACATGAATAATTGGTCTGACAAATTTATTCTCCTTCTCCTTCTCCGTTTGAATTTTTCAGGCTGCCCACTGCTGCTCTGCGTCATCTCAGTAACATCAGCTGTGGAAGCTATGGAGAAGACAAGTAAGTGCTGAAATATAAAGAACTGTTTGGGTCCCAACAGTGGGTGGGCATTGGATAACCTGCCACAGCTGTTTCACACCACCATTGCCCAGGCAATTTCTCAGCCTGAACAGTAAGCTCCTTTCTGAATGGAGGAGTCCATGTATCCTTTCTTGTCCAGGAAGCATTCCTGTATACCTGAAGGAGCATCTCCACCCCCATCTTCAGCCCGACACTGAGATCCAGCACTGGAGGCCTTCTGGCAGTTCCCTCACTGTGAGAAAGCAAAAGCTACAGGGACCCAGGCAGAGGCCTTCTCGGTAGTGGCGCCCACCCTGTGGAAACACCCTCCCATCACAGGTCAAGGATAAACAACTACCTGACATTCAGAAAAGACCTGAAGGCAGCCCTGTTTAGGGAAGTTTTTAATCTGTGATATTTTAATTATTTTAATATTTGTTGGAAGCTGCCCAGAGTGCCTGGGGAGACCCAGCCAGATGGGTAGGGTACAAATAAATTATTATTATTATTATGATTATTATTATTATTATTATTATTATTACTATTATTATCCAACTATATCCCTGTCAAGTAGCACCGTCTTTGTGACAATGGTCAATTAGAGGTGCCCACAGGACACCGTAAGCAGGACAATGAAGGTGAACAGCAATAGAATAGGAATAATTTATTACTGGCCAAGTACAATTTTCCAACATACTTGGAATTTGTTTCGGCTACATTGCAATGTAAACATACAGGACACGGTTCCTCTCACAATACAAAGAAGCAAAGAAACCCCACCCATAATTTACCTTCCCTTCAGCTATACAACTACGAATTTAACAATTTATGACACAAGGGAAAAAAACTATTCTTGTGCCTGGCCGATTTTGTATATGAAGTCCTGTAGCGACGTCCAGATGGAGTAAGTCAAGCAGATGATGACCGGGATTGTAAAGGATCTGCTACAATTCTCTCTGCTCTCTTCCTAACTCGGGTAGCATAATGTCTCTATTGAAAGGCAAGCTAACACCAATTACCCTCTCTGCAATTCTTACAGCTCGTTGGAGCCTTTTCTTGTCTCTCTTGGAGGCTGTACTGTACCAAGCTGTTTATAGAATTACAGAGAACAGTTTCAATGATGCCTCTGTAGAATTGGATCAACACTTCCTGGGACAATTTAAATTTCCTTAGTTGACGCAGGAAATACAGCCTCTGTGGACCTTTTTAATAACACTATTGATGTTGCTTGACCATTTAAGTTATAGAAATTATAGAGCCCAGGAACAGCCCTTGCTGTCTCTGATCCTCGAAGTAGTATACAGCCATATAATGTCTGCTTGCCATTGACAGGCCTTCCTTCCCAAATCTATCTAATGTCTTTGTAATGACAAAATAATAATAATAATAATAATAATAATATAATAATAATAATAATAGAATAATAATAATAATTATTTGTATCCTGCCCTCCCCGGCCATGACGGGCTCAGAGCGGCTAACAACAGGTAAAAATAGCACAGTGTACATAAAAATCACACAATCAATTAATTAAAATACATTCTAAATCAATTCAGAATCAATTAATGGTAACCATTGGGTTAGAGTTCTATAAGGATTACAGAAGGAGAAAGCGGGTCAGACTGTGCCTTGGCCAAAGGCCTGGCGGAACAGCTCTGTCTTGCAGGCCCTGCGGAAAAATATCAGGTCTCGCAGGGCCCTAGTCTCTTGTGACAGAGTGTTCCACCAGATCGGGGGCCATGGCTGAAAAAGCCCTGGCTCTAACCTCCCTGTGGCCTGGGATCTCCAAGATGTTTGTATTTGAAGACCGTAAGGTCCTCCGTGGGACATAACAGGAGAGGCAGTCCCGTAGGTACGAGGGTCCTAGGCCGTATAGGGTTTTAAAAGGTTAAAAAGCAGCACCTTAAACCTGATCCTGTACTCCACTGGGAGCCAGTGCAGCTGGTATAGCTTGGGGTGAATATGGTCCTGTGGCAAGGACCTCGTAAGGAGTCTCGCCACGGCATTCTGCACCTGCTGGATTTCTGGGTCAGTCTCAAGGGCAGCCCCACGTAGAGTGAGTTACAATAATCAAGCCTGGAGGGGACCATCGCGTGGATCACAGTGGCTAGGTCAGGGCCAGAGAGGGTAAGGAGCCAACTGCTTAGCTTGGCGGAGATGAAAAATGCCCCCTTTGTTATAGCTGCAGACCTGTGCCTCCATAGAAAGGGAGGGTGTCAAAGATTACACCCAAACTCTTAACGGACGGTGCTGGCTCTAATTGTGCCCCCACAGGAGATGGGAGTTAGCCCCCCAATCCGATATCGTCCCAACCCAGCCAAAGGACCTCTGTCTTCCAAGGGATTTAACTTCAGCCAGCTCCCACGTAACCATCCAACCACAGCTTCCAAACATCTGATCAGTGTGTCTGGGGCCGAGTCAGGATGGCCGTCCACAACTTGTGGCCAGCAGATTTCACAAAGGGATTATGCACCGTGTGAAGAAGCACTTCATCTTATCTCAATCATGTGCTGGTCTGATTCGTTGGATAGCCCCCCACATTTGGCATTTAAGTTGGAGAAAAGCTTATTTCTAGCCACTTGCTCCATGCCATGAAAAGAGAGAGAAGCCTCTTTCTCTTTTCCTCTGTCTCTCTCCACTTGAAGGACAAAGACGAAAAGAGAATAAGAAGGGTCCTAGACCCACTGGAGTATAATGGAGGAGAAATTTCCTTCAGTTCGTATTTAGAGATGAACCTACCTATTTGCACTTTCCAGAACAACAAGCAAGCTGAAACACAGCCATTTTTCTACACTCACACTTCTCTGATTTTGTAGCACAGTTCTCCAGCCAAATAATATGTAAACAATGCACATACTAGGATAAATTATGCATAAAAACGACTATATTAGTGAAAGCAGTATACAATAATGCGTTGTTTTTTTTTAAAGGGAGATTGCTTAGCAACTTTGCTTAATAGACACATTATGCAAACAATTTCCCCTAACATAATGCATTTGGGTATTTTATTTTCACCAATGTATGGATTTTTTGGCACACTTTCTGAAGACTTCTTTTTGATTGCATTGCAACATATGGAAAAGAGCAAAAGAGCAATGTTTTGGTGGGGGGGATAGTTGTGTTTTGGTTCACAAATGTGAATTAGATATATTTTCATTAAAATGTGAATTGAACAGAATTTCTCCTCCCCATCCCTATTTACATCTGAAAGAATGAGAAATAAGTCACATACTGCCTCCTCTTCTTTGCTGGACAGCTGGAGGAGAGAATCTGGATTACTCCCCCCCCCCACACACACTCTCTCTCCTTGCTCTTTGAAAAAGTAATGCTCACAGCAAGTTGTTCTTTGATGAATGGCATGTTATCCAGTTCAGCTGCCAAACAAATGACAAATTGCATGTGTTTCTGTATATTTGCCCCAGCAACACCACCTGGAGACATGTCAGTAGAAGCAATTGCTGCTTTCCACCTGTGATGTACCTGTCTGAGTGAAAGCCCACCCAAAAACTGCTGTGCAGGAAGTGGGAATCATAGGTCTACCCCCTAGTACCCTGTTCCTATGGCTTAACACAGGCGCAGGCAAACTTCGGCCCTCCAGATGTTTGGGACTACAATTCCCATCATCCCTGACCACTGTTAGCTAGGGATGATGGGAATTGTAGTCCCAAAACATCTGGAGGGCCGGAGTTTGCCTGTGCCTGGCTTAACAGATACCTGGAGGCAGGGGTACATTCTGCCACCCCAAATTCCACCGCCAGACTCAAGCGGCTCGGTATGGCTCAAGATGGGGCTGGCCCTGAACATTAAGAACCTGGAGGTGCATCAGTGTAGCACTAGCTCAAAGTCACTTTGCAGTATGCTTGTCCCCTGGTGAAATGTTTGTACCAGCGGGATGTTGTTGCATAAGCAGGTTGCTGGTAGTCTGTTGCCTGAGCTTCTGCTAGCTGTGTGCCAGTTTCTGCTGTTGTGTTGGATTCCTCTGTTGTGCAACGTTAAAACCCACCCATCCGCTAGCACAAGAGCCCTTGTACTAGGGGAAAGACAACGGCTGGATGCAGCTCTTAGCCTTTTGAATACGTAGTCCTGAGCAACCTTGTAACCCTTCTGCTTTCTCTCTGCAGCTGCTGGCTTTCGCTGAAGAATGGCACAATCTGGGCTTTTGTGGCCCCAGCTCTGTTTGTAATTTTAGTAAGTGCACCCCCTTTTTTCTTTTTATCATTTGTGCATATTAGGGATGTTGATTTGGGAGGGGGGGGGTGAAAGGCAGCTTGAAGTCTGTGGCTAAATCCTGTCAATGTGAACCGCAACACACCCTTGAAAAGGCTTTGACGTTGCTAGAAGTCCTTTCTCGCCTGATGGAGTGGATACCTGTCTGTCAAGGATGTATCGTGCATTACAGATTCTGCAATGAGCAGGGAAGGTTGGACCAGGTGACCTTCAAGATCCCTTCCAGCTTTAGGAGTCTATGAAACAGAGGGATGGTAGCTGGCAGACGTAGTTGAGCCTGCAGACATCACACGACCATTCATGGAAGTGAAGTTGAACTTGCCACCTTTGGAAAACCTGCTATGAGCTAGTTCTGGGCTACTAAGGCGTGTTTGGTCTTAAAAAGACCCCCTGGTCACCTCATTAACTTAAATAAGGAAAACACAGCCCACCTTAACCTTTGAGAAAGACTTGCTTCCACCTATCACAAAATGGTCAAAAAAAGGTGCTGTGAAGGTTCAGCGCAGCACTAGGATAATTATTATTACTATTATTTTTTTAAAAGATCTGTGGGAATTTGGAGTGACTTCAACAAGGCTTCCAACCCAGCAAGGACTGTACCACGAGGTGCACTTTGGCTTCAAGCCATAGATGGTGATAAAAGTGGTGTGTGTGTGTGTGTGTGTGTGTGTGTGTGTGTGTATTGATTCATGGCCATAACAACACAGGAATAGTGTCCAACTGCAAATGGTGGTGCATGTCGTGGGGTCAGAATGCACTCCTTGGGTGCCACTTGGATGGTGGCTGGATGGTGCATGTGCTGGATGGAAAGTGGCTAGGAGAGCCCAGTGAGGATGGCACCAGCCTGCAGCACTAGGGTTGCCATGTGTCCTCTTTTTCTAGGACATGTCCTCTTTTTCAGGGGTAAAATTTGAGACAAATTGCATTTATTTGCTTTGAATGGACATCATAGCGTCCTCTTTTTTGCTCTTCAAAAGATGGCACCATTAGGCACTGCTAGTCACTTTCCGGGCTGTACCATACTGCTTTGGCCCAATCCTCTGGGGACTCAGCACCTTTTTCAGCTGTGGCCGGTCCACCGTCCCTCAGACCATGTGGTGGGCTGGACTATATTTGAAAATAAAATAAAAATGAATGAATTCCTATGCCCCACAAATAACCCAGAGATGCATTTTAAATAAAAGCACACATTCTACTCAGGTTAAAACACCAGGCAGGCCCCACAAATAACCCAGAGGTACATTTTTAAATAAAATGACACATTCTACTCATGTAAAAACACCCTGATTCCCGGACCGTCCATGGGCTGGATTGAGAAGTCGATTGGGCTGCATCCAGCCCTGGGCCTTAGGTTGCCACCCCTGCCCAAGAATTTAAATTATGAGAGAGGAGTTAATGAGCCATGCAAGCCTCACCTCAACCTATTTTAGCCAGTCATACCTCAACGCTTGATATAAACAGTGGCCATCACAAAAGAGGAAGAGCCTTTTCCCTTTGCTACCATGCAATAGATAGAACATTCAGACAAAGGATGGGTGACTTTGTCAATGTTGATTCCCTTTGGTTTCTCTCTCTCTCTCTCTCTCTCTCTCTCTCACACACACCACACACACACACACACACACACAACACACACAATCTTAAATTCAGTTCTCTACATTCCTGAAGCATTTGCATTTTTTTAAAAAGTCATTGTGAAAATCTGTTAGCATTTTAGTACAACCCCCCCCCATTAACACATTTTAATATGCAGGTTTGACAGATAACATGTGTTTTTGCAAGCAAATCTCCCCAATGTAATGCATTCTGTAAGCTCTTTTCACCTATTTATGCCTTTTCATGCACCCTTCCCCCTAAAATATGCATAACCTTGTACACATTACTGGGACGGGGAGTGGCGTTCCAAATGTTGAATCATAGCTGAGTTCAATTCGCATTTTGATTTGAGAAGTGCAGATCGGGTAAGGTAAAGGGACCCCTGAACATTAGGTCCAGTCACAGACGACTCTGGGGTTGTGGCGCTCATCTCGCTTTACTGGCCGAGGGAGCCAGCGTACAGCTTCCGGGTCATGTGGCCAGCATGACTAAGCCGCTTCTGACAAACCAGAGCAGCACATGGAAACACCGTTTACCTTCCTGCCAGAGTGGTACCTGTTTATATACTTGCACTTCGACGTGCTTTTGAACTGCTAGCTTGGCAGGAGCAGGGACCGAGCAACGGGAGCTCACCCCGTCGAAGGGGTTTCGAACCACCGAGCTTCTGATCAGCAAGCCCTAGGTTCTGTGGTTTAACCCACAGCGCCACCCACATCCCGCAGATCAGGTAGTTGCTCATTAAAATGCAGAAGAAGAAAAATTCTCCCCATCCCTAATTCAGACCACTATACCCCTAAATCTATGTTATATCTCCAAAGCAAACAGCTAAAATCGTATTTCCAGAATCAGAGGAATATGTTGCTTTCAAGAGCACATTTGATCTTAACTGATTCACATTTCAAGAACAGGTATCCCAAACCACTGCATAATCCCTTTTACCCAGTTACATTCTGGGGCCTAGACCGAGCAGCTGTTATGCACACATCACCCTCCCCTGTTAAGTTTTTAACAATGGGAAGAGATTCAAACTCTGCTTCCCAGTTCCTTGCTTTGATGCTCTCATAGCCTTTTAACACTTGATCAAAGGAGGGTAGTTAAAGCAGGTCTGTTAAGTTCAGATGGCTGCTCAGGGTGCATCTGTCGGCTGTAATGAATTTAATCTTTCTAGATGGGAGTTGCAGGTTCATGACTGAGTTACTGATACGTGAATGTATTACAGCGCTTTAATTATACCCGTGCATTAAATTACAGGGAATCGTTGCTTAATCACTTGAATTGCTCAAGGAGGTTGCAAAGGATAGGTGTTTTATTTTTATTTTTTTTGCGAGGGATTAAGAGGGAGCTCGCTCCTCCGCATGGCTCTGTACAGCAATCCCCTCTGCTGATGTTTTATTATTGATCAGGCTGCTGTACCTCCTGTGATAAGAGGAGATGGCTGTGGGGCTTACCGGCAAATGGAAGGATAAACATATCGATCGAGAATTTACACCTCCGTTTTCCGTAACTTCCAAAGGGCTTGTTGGTTTTCAAATAAGAAAGCAGGAATGTAGCATGCAATTCTCAATGCCGCCCTGTTTGCATTGCACACCAAGCCCACCTAACCCCTCACGCTTTTGTCTATTCCTTACCCTTTACATCGCACCCCAGCTCCCCATAACTCCTTGCACCCAACCAACCCTAGAGCTCCTTGACCTCGTAGTGATCCCCCACAGCTCCTTCCACTCCCCTGCTGCCCACCTGTAAATCACCTGGCATCATTGTGAAGTCTGGTGTGATCTGGTGAGCTTCCCGCCCCCCCGTCAATTTTAACACTTGCGTAGCACCTGAGACAAGCCACAATATCAGCTTAGAGCAAGCCCTACGCTAAGTGCACTTCCGGCAAGCCCTACTTTGGGCAGGGATCAGCTGCAGTTCCTTGTCTCAGCAGAGCTTGCTGTCAGTGCCCATCGGTTGATCAGCTCTGACAGCAATCCTTGCCTGTCAAGGAATAATTGGGAGCATCCTTTAAGACTCCTGATAGTTCCTCTGCAGCTGCATCTTTGACTGCAGGGTGTGCATTTTAGGGAAAGCAGATTTGCGGACCTAATTCAGTCTCCTGCCAGTCCTAATTTGGCTCACAGACCAGAGCATCTTCTGGACTTCTATCTTCTCATCTCAATAACTTGTCTTTCACTTGGCTCCTGCGTGGCCTCTTGATCTTCCTTTGTTTTGTATATTTGCAGAAGCTTCTAAAGTGGTGTGACTGCCGATGAATAATGGAGTGAATATATTTTTTTAAAAAAACCCAATATTCTGATGTCATTTAATTGAGTTGGTACTTTCTCCATCTTGCTTAACCTTCTCTGCAGAGAATTTGAGGCAATTAGCAACATTCCTTAAGGCTAATGCCCCAAAATGTTATTGATTGCAAAGCAAGCAAAGGCAGTGCAAACACTGACTTTGCTAGACTCAGAGTTGTAAATTAAGCCTGTGAGCCCTGATGTTTTATTGAATATATCTGGACCCCGTGAAAGCAAATGATTCATGGGGTTGAACTAGACACTTTTGCAGAAGGATCAGGTCACTGACAGTGTTGCAGAATCCTGAGTGGAGCGTTGGGGTGAGTGGATCTTCCCCATTTAACCCCCACATCCATCCTGCATCCCTTACTTTCAGGTTAACTTGGGAGAATTTTTTTAATTAATTCCAGAATTGGAACATCTGCAATTTGCCACAATTCTCTATTTCTTTAGTGGTGGTGGAGGAAATATTTTGCAGAGTTATCCCCCCCCCCTTTTTTTGAAACACAAAACATATAACAGGAAACATGTTTAAGAGGAGAGCGTTAATGTGAAATATATGCCTTCATTTGCCTTCCAGAAATTTAGCATGTGGGGTAAAGCTCACCACCCCAGCCCTTGAAAGCTAAGTAAGCATGGTGCTGGTATTTGGGAAGGAGGCATGGAGGCTCTGACAGGGTTCTAGAGTCCTCCTGCCTCCTTCCCAAAACCTAGCTGGTACTTTCTCAGCTTTGGGAAGTAGGTAGGAGGGATCTAGCACTCTGCCAGAGCCTTGCACCTTCTTCCCAAAGCCTGGCACCTTGCTTATCCAGATTTGGGAAGGCAGCATGAGGGCTGGGGCGGGGTGTGTGTGTATCAAATTTTGGGCTCACCCCCCCTCCCCCCACACACCCTGCACCACAAGGCAGTGCGTGGAGTTCCAGGCTGAAGTATTCTTGCAGCCAACTTGGTCTGAGAGGTTGGACTGCCCTGAGCTAAGGAACGGAGATCCTCCTTTGTCTCTCCAGATGCTACTGGACTACAACTCACACCATTCCTGACCATGGGCCGTGCTAGCAGGGGCTGAAGGCAGTTGGAATCCAAATACACCCAGAGGGCCAACGTTTCCTCGACCCTGACATTGCTTATACCATGAGGATGAATGGATCGCTGAATGTTGGAAAGTTTAGGACAGATAAAAGAAAGTACATTTTCATGCAGCACATACTGCAGCTAAACTTTGGAACTTGCTCCAACAGCAGACAGCGATGACTAATTAGATTGCTTTGAATAATGGTTAGAAAAATTCATGCAGGAGATGGCCATCAACGGCTACTAGTCATGATGGCTATTCTCTCCGATAACAGTCTTCTTCTGAAAATCAGTTCCTGGAAACCACAGGAGGGGAAAGGACTCTTGAGCTCAGATCCTGCTTGCTGGTTTCTTACAGGCATCTGGCTGGTTACTGTGAGAACAGGATGCTGGACTAGACGGGCCATTGGCCTGATCCAGCAGGCTATTATTATGTTCTTATAGAATCAAAGAATTGTGAAGTTGGAAGGGATTCCAAGGATCATGTAGTCCAACTACAAATAGCAGACAAAAAAGACTATCGGTCTGGATCAGGACCACGGTGAGTGCAAGTGGCTAAAGCCCTGTCCCCTTCCCTAACACCAGAGTCTCCACCTAAGCCTCCTCCTGCTATACATTTTTTAATATACACAAACGTAATTCCTCAGTAGCCCTTAACTAGATTCTCAAACAAATCTTGAGGATGGGGGTTGTTGTAGCAAGGAGGGAGAAATTTTATTTGGTTCCAGTTTAAAAGCAAACCTCCCTAATTCTCGAAACAATACGAGAACTGAAATGCATCCCTTCTTGGGGAAAATCACACTTTCCTGAATCTTGTAAAACAACGCACAGACTGCAGTAAAGCGTGCCCCAAAGTGCATATATTGGTGAAAATAAAATAAAAAATAATGCATTAAATTTGGGGAAATTGTTTTGCAAAAAAAAATATATGTCTATATTGGGAAAAACTGGCTACAAATATGTGTATATTATGAGAAATCAGACTAAAACGCCAATGAATTTTTGAAGAAATGTGGAGGTGCGGAGAGCTGAACCTAAGAACAGAGGCACGCATCCTTAAATAGTTGTTCTTGTAAGGACCAGCCTGCATAGTTCAGGGGCAGAAGGTATTTGATGGAGCTGGGCTTCTGGCAAAGATGGAACGGGCCCCCTGCTTTCTCTCTCTCCCACTTTGGAAGCCTGATGGAATGGCTACTCCCAGGTGATGGTTGAGGGGAGAGGAGCCCTGATGGGGCTGGTCCGTCACTGCAGAGCTGATGGAGTGAAAATACTGCTATAAATTTAATTGCTTTCCCACCCAGCAGGGACCCTTGGCAAGATGCATAAGATTGACTTACTTGCTTATTTCATGGCCTGAATAGCAAATGCGGGCTTAAATAGACCTTTCTTTGCTATATAAGTGCACTGTGCAAAATACAGGTGTAAATCACAAAGAGGTGGATGGATTCTTCTTAAATAGCACACATGCACAGTGAGAGTAAGGGTCTCTGGGAAGACAAGCAAAGCTGGAGGCCAGATCTGGAAGTCACCGGGGTGGGTGTTAGATTGAGCCCATTGGCTGCTAATTGTATATCCCTATGATTTATCTTTTATGCTATTTAAAAAAAACAACCCTGCTCTACCAATTCAGTTTTTAAAAGTCTGCATGGAATCTTCTGGCAGCTTATGAAAAATCGGTGGTAGCCAGCCAACATGCAACACTAGGGCAAGACTTTCGGCTTGCCCAACGGAACTTCCTCCCTTCTCAAGCCGTACCTCCTAAATCTGTTTTAGGGGTGCCCCCAACCCTCTGTAAAAGATCTGGAAAGAGCACAGGGGTTGTGCAGGGGCAGAAGAGGAGAGGAAGTTCTGCTGCACAAGGGCAAATCTTTACACTGATGCAATGGCTGGAAACCGCCCTAGTGCTAATAGGAAACCCTGTGGGAAGGGATGCAGTTAATGATTGAGATGGATTTCCCTTCAGTGGTTCGTCATTTTCATCTCTCATCACTCTCAGCTGTGTTGTTTTGACATCTCGCCAAAACTTTTGCCCGCTATTATAGGGCAACTGTCCGTCTCAAGAATTTATGAGTTCTCCGACAGGTATAGGGCAAATAAATTCCATGGTGTTCACCCTGGGATCATGGCTCCTCATTGGTTTGGTGCAGCCATGGATCAGGACGTGCCAAGCTTTCCCACTCCATGCAGGCCCATCTAGCTCAATTGACAAAAATGCTAGACGGGTGAAAACACACACCATCTGCTTAACGATTTCCTATGTGACCTCGTGAGATGCCCCAGAGCCACAATAACTCGCGATGGCAAGTGTCACTGTTAATGATGCCGGGGTGGGAGTTAACTATTATTAATTCAACTCCTACTACCAGAGAGTCCATTAAAAAGTCAAGGTTGGGCAAATCATTTCAAAGAAGAGACCTGGAAATTAAGTGGAAACAGAAACGAGTCTACATTCCCAGGAGTTTGTTCCATTGATTTTAGTTAGCCTAGTGCAGAGTTGTTCTCCAGCATCTGCAGAGGAGGTGATAAAGGGCCTGGAAACCAAGTCTTATGGGGAACGGTTGAGGGAGTTGGGAATGTTCAGCCTGGAGAAGAGAAGACTGAGAGGTGGTGTGATAGCCGTCTTCAAATATCTGAAGGGCTGTCACGTGGAAGATGGAGCGAGCTTATTTCCTGCTGCTCCAAAGGGTAGGATCTGAACTGATGGGCTCAAATTACAAGAAAGGAGATTCCGTCTAAACATTAGGAAGAACTTTCTGATGGTAAGAGCGGTTTGCAGTGGAATGACTGCCTCAGAAGAAGTTGGGTGGCCAGCAGCCAGGGATCATTTAGCTATGGTCCCTGCATAGTTAAGGGCTACTCAGGAATTGCGTTTAATGTATAGCAGGAGGAGCCTTAGATTGAGTCTCCGGTGTTGGGGAAGGGGACAGGGCTTTAGCCACTTGTACTCACCGTGGTCCTGATCCAGACCGAGAGCCATTTTTGTCCGCTATCTGTAGTTGGACTACATGATCCTTGGAAACCCTTACAACTCCACAATTTCAGGAGTTTCGGGAGGGAAAGTTGCAAAGACCAATGAGGAGGCATGGGGTGATTGGGATCAGGGGTCGTGTTGGAGGCATAAGGTGAAAGATGTGGCCCCGTTCCCCATCAGGGTCTTTGTACCTGCTCTGTAAAGCCCATTCATCCAATTGCTACTTCTATGAATTGTGTCACGTATACCGTACTTTTCCATGTGTAAGACTAGGTTTCTTTCCTTTTAAAATCATGCTAAAAAGTGGGGGTCGTCTTATACATGGGTGGATGTTTGATTGGTCGCTGCTGCGGCTGTCAGCAGCTATTCTGCATGTTATTGGTTGCTGCGTCAAGGGCTGGTGTGGATTGGTTGACGCTGCGACAATTGGGCGGGCGATTGGCAGCTTTCTCCAGTGAGGGGACAGAGGAGAGGCATTTTTCAGCAATGTTCCCTAAAAATAGCTTAGCAACCCTGTGCAACCCCCCCCAAAAAAGCTCAACAACTCTGAGCCATCTCCCCCCATCTTCTTAATTTTGAGCCCCCTTATACATGGGGGTGTCCAATACACAGAAAAGTACGGTAATTTGGCCCTAAGAAGCAAGCAAATAAAAATGGCGGAATTTATAGGAACCTTTGAAAGCAGGCAGCTAAATGAGCAGCACGAAATATATGCGAGGGCCATAAAGCGTTGCTACCCCAGTCCAGAGTGCTTAATTGCTTCCAATCTATTCAGATGCTACTAATATGACGCATTAAGCAGATGCCTGAGATTTCAGTAGAATGTCCTTAATTCTGCCATATATATATATATCATATGGAAATTCACTACCATGGCAGATGGCTGGGTAAAATGGAAGCCTTCTGCTAAAAGACATACCCCTTTCCTCCAAAAATGCAGGCACTGTGTGGCTGCATGTGGGCATGTGTGTACGGTAGTAGCTGTTCGACAGTGGAAGGTGACAGACTCTTTCCTTTAAACAGAGGTTGGATGTCCATCTGTCAGGGATTATTCAGCTGTGATTCCATTGCAGGGCATGGCCAGGATCATTGTTTCCCAACCCTTTTCCAACTTTGGCCCCCTTCCGACCTTGTTTCCTTTATGTGCCCCCCATGGGTGTAGCCAAGGGGGGCAGGGGGGAAGCTGCCCCCCCAATAAGTAAGTACAAATCAAAATATATCTGAGGTTCTGCCCCCCCCCCCCTTAACAAAAACCTTCCCTCCTAAGAAAACTCCTGGCTATGGCCATGCTCTCCCTGATCCTACCGGTAGAAAGGTAGCTATTTAAATATTTTGTTTGTAAATAGAACGTGTTTCATTTATATTTTTTTATAATTTATACAAAATAGAACTACATAAAATGCTAGGAACATAATGTAATATTGTTGAAGCCGAAGGCGGAGGAAGCCTCTTTGCTGCCCAGGGCACGATGCGTGTGCCGTGACGTCATGACGCACGTGGATGCGGCATGGAGGTGAGGGGTGCGCCAGCGAGGAGGGGGCTTCAGGCTTGTCGCTGGCATGATGCCCCCTCCTCGCTGGCCCGCCGTTCGCGTGGAAAAAAAGCCGCTGAAAGGGGGAAAGGGGGAAGCAAAGCAGGCGCTTGAACGCGCCTGCTCTGCTTCCCTTCCCCCCTTTCAGCGGCTCTTTTTCGGCGCAAGGGGTGGGCCAGCGAGGAGGGGGCATCATGCTTGTCGCTGGCATGATGCCCCCTCCATGCTGGCCTGCCCTCATGCTGAAAAAGAGCCACTGAAAGGTGGAAAAGGCGGCATGCAACCAGGCTGCGGGGTGAGGCCGCTCCGCCCTGTGGCCTGTTTAGGGCCTGCCCAGCGGGGCAGGGTAGGGCAGGGCCGGCCAAAGTGTCACCCCCTTCCCCTGGAACTCAGGGCAGGCTGCCCCCCCACCCCTGGTTGAAGCAGAAAACATTGTTGAAGCAGAAGGTTTGAACCACAAACCTTCTCGTCGACACACTGACCCATTGTGCCACTGGGGGTTCCTTAGTAAAAGGCGGCTTTGTGTGTACATAAATGCCTTTCAGTTTATTTCCGTCCCTCCGAGAACCTGGCCTCATACATTTACAAAATGGTTTTTCTTGACAAAGCCTGCAACTTACGTGAAACCAGGACTGGTTTTATTAGCAATATTGTTTTTGATAGGAGTAAGCTACAGCCTTGGCTGCCGGCGCCTAGTGAGCTGAGCCAACAATCCTGAATTCATGTGTAATTATACCGCAGGAATAGCAGCAGCCACACAAAGCGCCGCTTAGAAAGATAGCAATTGGTTCGACATACAGCTCCCAAATCTAAATGTTTATTCTTTCTCGCTCAAACACCGGTATATACACAAGAGTGCTGTTTGTGCTCACATCTACACAATTAGAGCGTAATTCTTTCTTGGTATTATGGTTAGAGTATTTGGAGAAGTTTGTTTAAATATATATATGTAATGAGTGCTTCATCAGCCACCAATTTTCTCCAATTCGAACTGTTGGCAAGGTATTTACATAAGATACTGAGCTATGGAGGGAGGCGAACAACCATTGGTGGGATGAGATGCTGGGTCTTTCTCAGTTTTTATTACATAACGTAAGAGGAATGGATTCTTTGTTCCAGACAGCAAAAACATTAATAAAAACTATTCATATCTAATCTGTTTACACAAGCAAGGTATGAATACCATTATTTACTTTATCTGCCTTAAAGGCTAGTCTGTTCGACTACTTTTCTTGCAAAACATTTTTTTTTATATTTAGGGCTGAATCACAAACGTTTGCCTGTTGTTGGGAGAATTTGGACATAGTGCCAAACCAGGGGTAGCCATTGTTGTGCCCTCCAAATGTTGTTGGACACCAGTACATATCAGCCCCAACCAGCATATTTTGGCCAATAAGCCAAGGATGATGCCAGTTGCATTCCAGCAACATTTGGAGGGCCACAGGCTCCCCATCTTTCCCCTCCCAGTCATGTATAAAATGGAGCGATTGAAAGGGAGTATGGGTGAAGGGAGCTGAATCCTAAACAGTTTAGGACCACAGCATACAGAAGGACCTTTCCCTCTTCTTCTGTATGAACTCTCCCACAATGTTTTTGGATTGCTTCTCAGGGGCACACAATCTTTGGAGGTTCATATGGAAGAAGGTGTGCTCCTTTCTGATGACATGTCCCTAAACTGTTTAGGGTTTAGCTCCCCTCTGCCATGTGACACTTTATACATCATTGCAGAAAAGGTGGGCTTAAATCAGGGATGAGGAACTTGTGTTACTCCAGAGGTTGTTGGATTACAGCTCACAATTATCCATGGCCAATGGATGCTGGCTTGGTCATCCGCCCTTCCCTTCTCCTCTTCCGTGGCAGCTGTGAGTTCAGAAGCTTTTGCTTTCGTTTTTGCTTAACCACAGCTTGTTGTGCTACCCGAACCAACAAACTGTGGTTGGCGTTAAGAATCACTTGCTTGAAATAAGTCGACTTTCCGATACAAAGCAAAATTGGCTTTGAAATTGACTTTAGTTTAAGGTTTGGATGACATGCTGGAACTGTAATTAATGAAAAGAGGGAAGCAAACATTTCTGAGCTCCTCAAAGCTATGTTGTTGAGGAGGGGAAGGAGAAAGAGCATGTGAACCCACGAGTCATTGTCATGCTGAGCAATGGTTTCCTGCCCCTTTCACAACAATCAGGAAGTGTTCAATGACTGCTGAACATACTCAGTCAACACTGAGCTGATTTATATGTTCATACACACCCCTTATAGGTGCTTCCTCACCAAAGATGTCTGCAAGCCTTGGAGTTCTTGGAGTTTTGACTACATTACCAACAAACACAAACAAACACACACCAAACATAGAAAATAGAAGCAAATATTTTTGCATTGTCCATCCAGAAAACTGTAGAACTACGTTTATATATTTGTTTGAGTTTATATGTTTGTTTACATGTTTATATGACAATGACAACAACAACAACAACAACAACAACAACATGTGAAGTGTGGGTGACAGGCATGTGTCCTTAGGTGGGAAGCCATTATTAGTGAAGGCTGGTCAATTTGGGTGAACAGGGCACAGCTCCACTGGCCTCATTCTGCCCTCAGCTAGTTCCCACCTGCCTACCTTCTTAATCACAACCAGTCTAGGGTGCAGGACAGCTTCTTCTTCCTCCTTGGTCTTGTTGTATTTGGAGGAGAGGATGGGGACAAAATTGGCTCTGCCTGTCATTGGCTGTGGCTGCACCTACTGTTGGCCTTGAGCCCCAGCAGTCCCAATGGAATGGTTCCTACTGCTCACAACCCATGCATTGGTGCTTATGGGTGCATTTTTGTCATTTGATGAGATGCGTTTGTTACATTAGACATAGAATAAAACCTAGGAAATGTAGTGCAAGGCCCATGATTTCCTGAAAGTTTTGAGCATCAGCTGGAATAGCTCCCATTATAATATAACTACATTGCAAGCTTCATGGAACACATCCCATAGACGGTATATATTTCAAATGAGGCATAATTGGCAGCCCTGAACAATTTAAAAGTGCTGGCTAAATATTGAAATGGAATCCACTTTTCTAGCTAATTATTTAGATGGAGAGCAAGCGCCAGGGTTCCAGTTAAATAATAGCAACTGTCTATTATCCAACTTTCTTTGGATGGCTGCATAATGAAGATGTTTGTTTGCAAATTGTTATTCAGCAGGAAAGCTGTCATATCCTCCCCCCGCCCCCACTCTACAAGCAAGTTAACAGGATCTCCTGCCAAACAAGGCCTGGAATTCTAAATCTGGATGCTTAATAACCAAAGCATTATTATTCATGATTCATGTGTTGCTGAGCAGTTAGGCTGGGACTCTGTAGGGTTACTCCAGAGTATCTGTGTAATGGGTTTCAGTCTGCAGTGGGAACTCTGGAAGCTCGTGCTTATTAGGACTGATAAGACTGAAGGCAGGGAGGCCAACAGCAGGTGGAGCCAGAGCCACAGATAGGCAGAGCTACAGCCAATGATAGGTGCAGTCAACTAAGTCTTATTTTGGCACCATTCTCCTTCCTGCTATGTTATATAAAGGCAATGCTGAGATTAAGAGGAAGGTGGTGGCTGACAGAAAGTGCCACTCCCCAGATAGGTTGTAAGTTAGGAGGCAGGCAGCTGGTGTCTGGCTATGGGAAACTGAGGTTGGTGGGGCAGTGCCCCACTTGCCTTAACAGACTAACTTCCTTTAAAATAAAAAAATAAAATAAAATCACCTTTATGATACATCAATACATGGGTTTATCTGTATAGCTTCATGTTAGTGTTGGCTATGTTTTATTCTAAAGTTCCTCTAGATGTTTTAGATGTTTTGACTTTTTTCTGACTGACAGTCGAATAAAGAATGATGATGATGATGATACATCAATTAATGTCAGTTTACATATAATTTATGCTATTTAACTTAGACAATACTTATAATACAAACAATACACATTATCACAATAGTTTTAAAGGTATTCTTTAAACATTATACAATCTTTATTAACTTTCTGTACTGAGTTTCCTCTTAGTCTCCCTGTCATCCTTGTGAGTTGTAAATATTCTATCATTTTGGCTTGCCAGTCAGGTTTGCGGGGATGTTATCACGTTTCCAATTCTTTGCTACCAGAATCCTAGCTGCTGTGGTTAGGATAAAGAGAGGTCTAAAATTTCTCTTAATTTTCGTGGACATAATTCCTTGTAGGAAGGCCTCAGGTGTTGTTGTTTTTTTGTGAATGAGAGTTCGAATATATTTTCAAGTTCATTATATATGCTATCCCAAAATTCTCTTATTCTCTTACATTCCCACCACATGTGCACGAAAGTACCTACCCCGTTTTTACACCTCCAACAAACCTCTGAACTGTTCTTGTACATCTTGGCCAATTTGGCCGGGGTTAGGTACCATCTCTTAACAGACCAACTTCCACTGAGTGGCAAAGAATGTGACACTGAGTTCATCCTAAGGATGGGGCAGGATTGAGCTTGGGGAGGGGATACTTTGGTGATTGAACTTTAATTGTTCACTTTGGTTTAATACCCCACTCATAGGAGACAACTCAGGGACCGAGGGGTTTACGCTCCCCCATAAAATAATTGAGGGGACAGCCCCCCAACTTGATGGGCATTGCCATTCAAATGGTTTGGGTGCACCTCGTCCTGTGATTGATTATGCAGGGCTTACCTGCGCCCCTGGTATTTTATTCAACGTGGTACCCCTGATCCCACTCCTAGGGGTCTTGGTAGACCACAACCTTAACATGAGTCAACAACATACAGCAGCAAAAAAAGAAAAGAAAAGAAAAAAGCTAATGATATTGTATGATGCATAAACAGAAGTATGATGTCCCGATCAAGGGAAGTAATAGTACCACTTTATTCTGCATTGGTCAGACTACACTGGGAATACTGTGTCCAGTTCTGAGTACCACAATTTCAGAAGGATATTGATAAGCTGCAATGTGTGCAGAGGAGAGTGACCAAGATGATCAAGCGTCTGGAAACCAATAATAAATTTAATAATAATAATTTATTTATACCCCTCCCTTCCTGGTTCAGAAACTCGGGCACAGGACAGCTAACAACAAATTTAAATCACTTAATTGTAATACAACATAAAAGCAGCATAAAATACAGTATAGAAGCATGGATAGCAATAAAATTCAAAGTTCAAAAATCAATTTGGGGGAAATCCATCCAAAAAACATTATATAGTCACCAGGACTAGCTGGCTAAATTAGCCCTACTTGGGCCAGCAAGAAGGCCAGGGGAGAATTAGCTGTGGGGTCCCAAAGCGGGTAATCTTCATAAAAAAGGGGGGGAGAAGGGAAATAAAAAATCAAGCTGAGTTCAAATTAAAGGCCAGGCGGAATAGCTCTGTCTTATAGGCCTGGTGGAAGGAGGTTTCCTGTAGGGCCCTAGTCTCATGGGACAGAGCATTCCACCAGGTCGGAGTGATCACTGAAAATGCCTTGACCCTGGTGGAAGATAGTCTGATGTCCTTAGGGCCTGGCACCTCTAAACTATGGTTATTCATGGACCTTAAGGTCCTCTGCGGGGCATACCAGGAGAGATAGTCCCGTAGATATGAGGGCCCTAGGCCACAAAGGGCTTTAAATGTCACCTTGAACCTGACCCTATACTCCACCAGGAGCCAGTGCAGCTGGTAAAACACTGGGTGAATATGCTCCCATTGCAGGGATCCCGTGAGGAGCCTTGCTGCAGCATTCTGCACCTGCTGGAGTTTCTGGGACAGTTTCAAGGGCAGCCCCGCATAGAGCGAATTACAGTAGTCAAGCCTGGAGGTGACCATCGCATGGATCACTGTGGCCAGATCAGGGCAGGAGAGGTAAGGGAGCAACTGCTTAATGTGGCAAAGATGGAAAAATGTCTCCTTAGCTGTTGCTGTAACCTGCGCCTCCTTGGAAAGGGAGGCGTCAAGGATTACACCCAAACTAAGCCTTATAAGGAATGGCTGAGCGAGCTGGGTATCTTTAGCCTGGAAAAGAAGACTGAGAGGAGTTAGGATAGCCATCTTCACATATCTAAAAGGTTGCCACGACGTGTCAGATGGAGCAAGTTTAATTTCTCCTTCTCGGGGGGGGGGGCAGGACCCAAACCAATGAATTCAAGTTGCGAGAAAGGAGATTCCGACTAAAAATCAGGGGAAACTTTCTGATAAAGCAACTGAAGAGGCTTAGAAGTGAATGGGATAACACAGCTAGTGCATTCAAAATGCGCTTGCATTAAAAATAAATTCTAAGTTGGTGACCACCACCAACATCTAGTGGAAACAAATTCCATAATTATTTAATGATGTGCTTTTGTTAGACTATGGAATTCAGTTCCACAGAATGTAGTGAAGGTCGTCAACTTAATATGTCTTTCGAAAAGGATTAAACAAGAGGAGGGTAAGGGCCAGGTAGGGGTTAACTTTTCTGACAGTTAGAACCCTCAGGGGCAGGCTTAGCCTGGGTATAAAACACCCCTCCCAGTGGACAGTAAGGGAGTTGAAGTGTGGGCAGGAGAGAGAGTTGAAGTGTGGGCAGGAGGAAGTTAAGTGCGGGGAGTTGAAGTGTGAGTCAAGAGATAGAGCTGGGAGTTTAGAGTCTTAGGTGGATGTTAGCAGAGAGGATAAAGAGATTGTGAAACGCGTTGTTATTGATATTTAGTTTACTATTAGAGGTATTAGGCCGGTATAGGACAACTGTTATAAGCTTATTGAACAACCTTTTATTTATCAGCAACCACAAGCTTTGTACGCAATAAACATCTTTTTAGTTCACAATATCCTCGTCTGTGGTGAATGAAGTAAGCAGGATCCAGCCAGTAGTCTGAAGAGCTGCAGCTGGGGACTGTTTGTCGTTGGTGCAGCACTCATAGACCGTAAAACGTCCGGGGGTGGGCTGTACAGGGCGAAGGGCCCGCGACATTAAAGTGGTGGCAGCGTCGGGACGAAAGATAGACATAAAGTGGTGGTCACATTGAGATCAAAGATAGATCTAAAGTGTTGGCAAGAAGTGCCAAGGTACAAGAAGGATTTAAGAGTGACGCATTGTGTGAAGTGTGAGGCTTAAAGAGGATTTAAGCAAACTTCTGTGAGACTCTACAATCTAGTCAGGAAGGGGATCGCATACACCTGGAAAGGGAGAAGGGGAATTCAGAGAGGAATTACCTGGCCCTAGGGTGTGGTGTGATAGCGCCTAAGACTGTGAGATTGTGAGAGAGTTACAAAGATACTTTGCGTTTGAAACTATTTCAGGCAGAAAGGTTTATAGTGAGAGGTCGGAAAAGTACGCTGGACAAAGTGCACTGAGGTAACTTTAGGCGTGACTTTGGACCTAAACTGTGGAAACTAAGCCTGGAGAAATAGTTTAACTGAAACATCCTTGATTTAAGTACAGAAATAATACCACCGAATAAATAGAAAATGCCACCTAGGAAGACGAAAACAGCTCTTAGGGACTCACAAGTAGAAAGCTCTGAAGAAGAAAATGGGGTTTCGCAGATTGAGGAAACCAGTACTGAAACAGTTAACAAAAATCCTGCTGAGGGGACTAGTTTTAAAGCCTCAGAGGAATTTGAGAAATGGAAACTTGAGAAAGAATATAATTTAAAAATCGAGCTAGCGAAATTACAAGCTGAAGCAAAAGAGAGAGAATTAAAGTTACAAGCTGAGGCAAAAGAGAAAGAAATGACCTTAAATATTGAGAGAGAACTGAAAGAAAAAGAAATGACCTTAACTATTGAGAGAGAAAGAGAGGCAAGAGAACTGAAAGAGAAAGAAATGACCTTAAATATTGAGAGAGAAAGAGAACGGGAGGAAAGAGAATATTTATTAGAAATGAAAAGACTTGAATTATCAGCTGTAGATAATAGAAACAACAACAATAGTTCCACACAAAATCCTAGCAGGGTGGATTTAAAAAGATTCCCTGACTTCAGAGATAAAGACGACCCTGAAGCATTTATCATTTCTTTTGAGAGGGCTTGCGAAGATTTTGAAGTAAAAGATGAGGAAAAAATGCAAATACTGAGAGCGCGTATTAGTGGAACATTAACAGAGATTTATTCTCAAATGCCATCTGATCAATCTAAAGATTTTGAAGCATTTAAACAGTTGGTTTATGTTAGATTCGGAATTACTGCAGAGCAACTGAGACAAAAGTTTAGAACAATAAAAAAGGTGCGTGAGGAAACATTTGCTCAACTAGGAGCTAAAACTACAAATTATTTAAACAAGTGGCTAGAACAGGAGGGTGCTGATTCTGTGGCGAAAATAAAAGAGGTGATCGCATTAGAACAATTTTATGACACGATTAATAGTCATCTGAAGTATTTAATTAAAGAAAGACGCCCTAAAACCATCCTGGAAGCTGCTAATCTGGCAGATGAAATAAATGAAATCCGAGAACACGCTTATGATGCCCCAAAATATAAGGACAAACAGTGGGAAACAAATAAGTTTAAGAGAATGCAACAGCCCACAAAGTTTACCACAGAAACTGCCAAGAAAATTTTTCCCGCCAATGCAAATGTTCCCCATAACACGCCTATGACAACGGGGGGGACTGAGGGAAAAGTAAATAAATATAGTGAGGGTAAAAGGCCTGAATTAATCTGTTGGCAATGTGGGAAAAAAGGCCATAGACAACTGGACTGTAGAACTGAAATCAGAACTAGGAGTGCAAATACTATCCCTCAGAAGCAGACATATTGTGTCCAAACTGTGGAGACAGAGCCAACTGCCAACATGGTTGCCACGACAACCGAGGCCCAGTCAGAGGCTGATGAGTTACCAGTGGCCCAAGTTGTGAGGTGCTATATAATTCAACAAGATGACATGTTATTATACAAAACAGGAGAAGAAATTTGGGTGAATGGTAAACAATATAAAGGCTTAAAAGACACAGGGTCTCAGATTAGTATCGTACATCCTGATTTATTAAAGCCAGAAGACTTTATTAAAGGCAAAACAATCGGTTTAAAAGGAATATCAAAACAGCCAGAAATCTTGCCAGTCGCATTAGTTAATCTGACATATAAACAATGGTCTGGAAAATGGCAAGTAGCAGTTTCACCAGAAATCCCAGCTCCAATGTTAATCGGGTGGGATTTACTTGACCATGTACAGAGTGCATTTGTAATAACTAGGGCACAAAAACTGCGACAGTTACCTCAGGAGGAAAGGCCTGATACAATTGCTGAACTGACACAAGATACAAGTATAATGCCAGTTACAAATAGTCAAGCAGCTAGTTTTGCAGCCAAGCAGAAACTAGATACAGATTTACAGAAATATTTTCAAGCCACAGCCGTGAATACAGTATTAACCCCTGAAAGCCCGGAGCGGTTTATAGTCAACAATGGGTTGCTATACAGGGAGATTCTTTTAAAGCCTAATAGAGGGGGTAATGAGATCCACAGGCAACTGATAGTACCTACTGAATTTAGAACCAAGATAATACAACATGCATATGGCAGTATATTTGGAGGTCACTTGGGAATCACCAGAACCAAACAAAGGGTATCCCAAAATTTCTTTTGGCCTGGGATGGGCAAGCAAATAACGTTACGAAACATAGAGACTGAAACAGTGGCTTCAGCTCTAATAAGTTATATGTGTCGGCTAGGGTTTGCAGAACAGATCGTGACAGACCTTGGAGCCTCATTTACCTCTAAACTGATGCAGCGTTTGTGGGAGAGGTGTGGGATAAAACATATAACCAGTACCCTTGACCACCCACAGACCAATGGCCTTGTAGCGCGATTTAATGTAGTTGACTACCTATTTACATTGCAGAACACTCTCAAACGATCACTAGAACTGGTAGGAGAACAGTGCAAGGTTGCTCAACACAAACAGAAAGTTTGGTATGACACAAAAGCACATGAGAGATCTTTTGAGCCAGGACAAGACATTTTATTAATCAGACCAGTAAACAGTGACAAGTTACAACTGACACGGGAAGGTCCTTGTAAGATCATTTCAAAAATGAATGATATAAACGATATAATTCAATACGGTGAAGGGAGGCGGGTCATGCATAAGAATATGATAAACCCAACCCAGTCACTAAACCATGAACCCAATCTAGACTACAGTAGTCACGTTATTGAAAAAGCCTGTGATATTGGTAAAGGAGTGTCTACCTGCAATATGACCAGTGACCTATCTGTGAGATCAGTTAAAACAACTAGTCATAGTTACGATAAACCATTCATCAGTTGGAAAGATAGAAAGAAAGACGTACTGGAAGTTATAGCTGGCATGGGGTCCCATCGACTTTCTATGAAAGTGAAAGTGTTTCCTACACTAGAGATTGTGTGGTGGGAGGATGGGTACCCTGCTGCTCATGCAACACAAATAAATGTCCAAAATGAATGTGGTTACACAGCATTAACAGGACTACCACGTCAAAGGCATACAAAAGTAATCTTAAAATTGCTCGAGGTGGGAACTAATAAATCACTACAGACCAAAAATGAACTGACAACAAGGGAGATTGCTATGAGCAATAAGCAATCAGAGCTTGTTAGCCTACTTTCATTAAGAGATCACGCTTGCCTAGAAAGCTTCAGCAAGCTGACTAAAACAGAAGATATCCACAAACTTCTGCAAATAGTTCCCAGTGCATTTAAAAGCCAGACAACCAGTGTTTATGCAGCTTATGATGATTTGGAGATGTGTGTACAAGTCTGCGAGCTTAAACATTTAACAGAGATCCTGAAGGAGGGAGAGGTTGAACTAAGAGAGCTTTTGACCCTGAGAAACAAGGACTCTACCCAGCTTGGGATCCACAATCGTTACAGACGCCTCGAGAGCAGAGATCGGAATGGGACTGTGTCATCTGGCCAGGGAAGACAGCTTACATCCCATCACGTATGGCAGAGAAAAGACTGGTGCCCAGAGAAAGATACTTCTTGCGACGGTTAAGGACGATAAGAAGCGTGAAAGGATCCTAAACATCATCGCAGACGCCTTATAATGAAGACTCAAAGACAAAGGTTAATGGACAGTTACGGCTTTTCTTGCAATAAAAGCCTAACGCTGCATGAACTATTGTATATAATGTGAAAAGCCCAAATATTATGCCAGTATGATATGTGGAGTTAAGGTTAGGAAGCATAGTAAATGTTTGTTTATGTTAATGTTTTAAAAAAAAATGTTGTTTGTATCAGAGGGATACTTTGGCTAGTAACTCCTCTGATACAAACCTAAAAAGGAGGGAGGTATGTGGAGAACTAGCCCAATGCCAGGTAGGGGTTAACTTTTCTGACAGTTAGAACCCTCAGGGGCAGGCTTAGCCTGGGTATAAAACACCCCTCCCAGTGGACAGTAAGGGAGTTGAAGTGTGGGCAGGAGAGAGAGTTGAAGTGTGGGCAGGAGGAAGTTAAGTGCGGGGAGTTGAAGTGTGAGTCAAGAGATAGAGCTGGGAGTTTAGAGTCTTAGGTGGATGTTAGCAGAGAGGATAAAGAGATTGTGAAACGCGTTGTTATTGATATTTAGTTTACTATTAGAGGTATTAGGCCGGTATAGGACAACTGTTATAAGCTTATTGAACAACCTTTTATTTATCAGCAACCACAAGCTTTGTACGCAATAAACATCTTTTTAGTTCACAATATCCTCGTCTGTGGTGAATGAAGTAAGCAGGATCCAGCCAGTAGTCTGAAGAGCTGCAGCTGGGGACTGTTTGTCGTTGGTGCAGCACTCATAGACCGTAAAACGTCCGGGGGTGGGCTGTACAGGGCGAAGGGCCCGCGACAATGCCGACTTCTGCAAACAGTGTGCAAAAGAGATCAAAAGCATCTCCGCACTGTACTTTGGATGTGCATGCCTATTCCTAGCAGGGTACAGGTGTGCACAGCCAAATTGAGCAGGATTGAATGCTCCACTCACCAGCTGGTAGGTGAGTGTAATTTTCTTTTTAATGTCCTCTCAGGACAAATTCAGCCCCCTGGCGAACCATAATTGGCTTGTGGGCCATAGGTTCCTCACCTCTGCCCTATGTTGCAAAGTGACACTATGTTGAACCACGTGAAACGTTTTAGTCCCATGATCGAGCCTGGCCTGCTGATTCTTCTTCCATCCTTTACCCTGGTGCTGTTCAAACACTCCACAGATGTCGTGTAACTTTGGCTGAAACAGAGCCAATGTTTCCTCCTCCTCTTCTTTGTTTTTACTGACTCGCTCTTGAGAAGCTTGGGGCCTTTCTTTTCTTTTCTGACAGCCTGTGTGCCTTTTGATCAGCCTCCTTCAAGGGGCAAAGTTTTATTTTCCTCACCTGTGACTCCAGAGATCTTGGCAGCTGCTCATTTTGTTCCTTCTCTCATTGTCAAGTCTTTTCAAGATGCCTTGGATTTCTGTCGAGAGTTTTCTTTTCATTGCTCAACCGCTTCTGCTGGGCCTTAACTTCAAACCCAGTGTGGCTTCTCTGAAGACTTACATTTCCTCCTCCCTCTCTGCTCATTTTAAAATGATCTCATATGCTTTCAGCACCGAAAGGGGTCTTCCCAGGTTCACAGCTTGGAGTATGTGAGACTTTTGTTCACTGACAAAATTGCCAGAAAAAATATTATCTGTAACCAGGCAGCCTAAGTATTGAATGCACTCAGAGATTTAAGAGACGCATGAGAGTCTCCAGGCTACCCTTTACCAATGTGATGTTCACCAGATGCTGTTGAACTAAAAGTCCCATCAGCCTCAGCTAACATGGTCAATAGTCATGGATAATGGGAGCTGTAGCCCAAGAATATCTGGTTCCAGGTTGGGGAATGATGATGTAGTAGATGATGTGAAGGATTTCTGAGTTAGCAAGCATTGGGCCAGGGCCTCACAACTAGCGATGGGGAAGAAATCCAATTGAGTTCACATTTAAAGGCAAAACTATCCAATGTGTACTTTCTGGATCAAAACACAAACCAAAACATAGCCATCAAAATTTTGCACTTTTCTTAATTTTACAAAGGAGCTTTCCAGTCAAGTAATGGATGTGCTACATTATCCCGTGAACCGCCCTGAGAGCTGTGGGTATGGGGTGGTATAATGATGATAATGATAATAATGATAATAATAATAATAATAATAATAATAATAATAATGCACATTAATGCATATATTTGTAAAAATAGCTGTGAGCATGTAATATCAAAATGTAATTGAAATGCAATAAAACATCAGAAATACTGAAATGTTGCCTGTGAACTGTTTACAGTGCTTCAGATAGTGACTGAAGAGTCACTGACAATGGAGGCAATATGGGTCAGATGAAGAAAATGCCTTCTAACAAGGCAGTTTCATGTGTTCCTTTCATGACATTGCTAGAGGTCATCGCTCAAGGAGTGATTCCCGCCTGTCAGGGCACCACCAGGGGTCAGCAGAGAGCATGATGAGGGGACGAGAGGGGTCTCGGATGCTGAGGTTTCTGAGCAACGCCTGGAGAGTTCGAGCACGTCATGCAACAGCGACGAGCAGGAACAGGGCAGCATGGTGGAGGGGCTGTCAGACTCTAGAGAGCCCGAACGCCACCTGAGCAGCCACCTGAGCAGCTTGGGAACAGAGGGGGAGGTGGCAGCCCCGTCGCCTCAACATCATAGGGGAATCAAACGGAAGGAAGAGAGGAGGAGATTTGGGGTTCCCCAACTACTGTGTTGGAGGCGTTCCCGCCCAGCGCCACTTCTGGAATCTGAAAGTGACTGAATGGACGCTAGAACCTTAGCTTTGACTTGTACATATCTGTATAATAAAGCAATGTGAATATACAGATCTGGAGTCGAGAGCCGTTACTCATGGGAAGCACCACTACATCCTGACACCGCCCCCACTTTCTTTAAGTAGCAAACTCTTCCCCGTGAAATATTGCTTGGCAAAAATAGTTCAATTCCTGGAACACACATGGTCGTTTTGTTATCAGCGCTATATCAGGAACAGAGCCAGTGGCAGGTTGTTCTGACACATGTTTGTTTCTGAGTTTCAAGCAGATATTTCCACTGTTTTACTGAAACATTGCGGATGGGGCAGTGGGGCGGAGGCACTTAACTGACCTCCCAGCATGCAAGTTTCTGCTGCTTAGTGCGAGGAAGGACAGCACAGTTCAAATGAACCAGCAGCTGGACCTGATTGCTCCGCTGATGCTTTTGCACCACACCAACCTCACTGCTGCCTCACCCCTCCCAGTAAGCTGCAATGACTCACCTGTTGGTAGGTCAACTAAGTGCCTCTATGCCACCATGCCATCCATGACTGATGTTTTGAAAGGAATGTTTCCCACACTCCTCCTCACAAATAATCTTGCCTATTTCTCTCTCCCTGAATCATTTCTTTATTTTCTCCTCTAGGTTAACATCGGCATTCTCATTGCAGTCACCAGAGTCATCTCAAGAATAAGTGCAGAAAACTATAAGGTGCACGGAGATGCTAATGCATTCAAGTAAGCCTCTTTTATTTATAGTGACTTATAACTCTAAGTGGGTCTGAGCTTGGAGTGTGGTACCTAAGATCTAAAAGGTTGAGTATGGTTCTAGACTTCATGGATGCACCAAACAGAAAATCCAAAGAATAGTCTCTCTAGATAAAATTCTGTGGCAATTCTTGACGCAAAAGGGTGATGCACACATTGCATGAAGATATTCAAAAGTATTGTTAAGTGTGCATCTAATCTCATATGAACTCTCTGTGCAGCTGTACACTATTGGGGTACCCTGCCAAAGATGAAACAGTCAGTTTCTGAGCGTTGCAGAGCTCTTTTTTGTTCAAGGTACATCCAGCAGTACAATTTTCATGTAGCATCAGCAACCGAGTGAAAGAAAGTCAACACTATCCTGATAAAAGATGTGATGCTGGAGCATATGCTTTAAATCATACTTTCAGAAGAGCAATTTGTTGATTTAGATTACTTGCTCCTTTTCCAAGCAAGCAAGCAACTTTTCTGAGATTGGCAGAAAGATCTGGGCTAATGAAAGTTTGCTTAGTTATTGTATGCCTTTTCCAGAATCGAAGGGGAAGCCAGTAAATATGTCTCTGTTAAGATCTATGCTCTAATTATTCTGTAATGAGTTTGAGGTATTGGAAAGAAAAATGATGCCTGATGCTTTACTTTGAAAAGCTGCAAACTGCATAGTCCTTTGAGAAATGAACGGTGTTCAATGGCAGCTCAGATTCCCCTCCACCCCATTTGAGCTGTGACAAAATTGTAGGTTTCAATTTGTTACGGGAGATGTAGGTGTTTTCCTATGTGGATTGTCTTTTGTTGATTTGTGTTCAGGCTGCGATTTAGATTAGGGCAGGACTGGAACGGGTAGACCTGGTTCTAGAACTGACTGTGAGGTCAGAATGAGGTTGATGAGACCGTCCCCCCTTCACCCTAATGGACTAGCCTCCCCTCAAAGACTTACCTAAAATTTATGAAAATTTCCGATTTTGGGGGATGGGGAGCAACTCTCTAACAATGAAGAGCAGCAGGAAAAACTGGGGAGAAACTCTTTGCTGGTAAGGACTCTTCTTGATAGTTGCTGCTTGTTGGCAACCTTTTCTACCAAGCCCTCAACCACAGCGATCATATCACATCATCACATATTTTTGTTCCAGGGACATGGGGGTGGGGAGTGATGGTTCATTGGCTGGCACTGAGCTCCCATTGCTCAGTCCCAGCTCCTGCCCACCTAGCAGTTCGAAAGCACATCAAAGTGCAAGTAGATAAATAGGGACCGCTCCGGCGGGAAGGTAAACGGCGTTTCCGTGCGCTGCTCTGGTTCGCCAGAAGTGGCTTTGTCATGCTGGCCACATGACCCGGAAGCTGTACGCCAGCTCCCTCGGCCAGTAACGCGAGATGAGCACTGCAACCCCAGAGTCGGACACGACTGGACAGGGGTCCCTTTACCTTTTTACCCTCAAAAAGGAAAAATCTCCAGAAATACCTTTCACTACCAACACACGTGACCACAAAGTTTCGGGAGGAGGCATATCAGCTTGGTCCTATGCATTCCCATAATTTGAGTATGCACACGCAGACACAGAGGGGCTTCCTTCTGAGTAAACATTACAAATGACACTGTAAGTCACAAAGTTCTGTTTTCTATTAACCCACGGTCACCAAGGGATATGTCGAAACAATTCCTTCCTTCCTTCTCTTTCATATGGCCATAAATACGAGCGACCCTGGAAGAAATTATGGGATGCTGCAAACGGGTTTCATGTATAGGTGCCCTCCATTTTTCTTAGAAACAAAGAGCCTGTCAGACCTCCATCCAGATGGTTCAGTTCACTTGCCATTAGCCGTGGCAGAAACTTGCAAGATTTATCTGGAGTATTTATAGAGGAGTCCGAGGTTGATTGAACCTGCATGACAGACTTTTTCGTGAGATGCAGAAAGAGGAGATCAGCACCTTGTGTCTCCCTGCTGAAAATATGTAGCACTACAGTGTGAGGAACAGGTGTTTATCTTCCATAGAACCAGAGTTCTGAAGACCAGAAAGGGACACAGAGCTCATCTAGTCCAATTTTCTTAAAATGATGTAGGAGCTAACATAAGGGTGCCATTCCTTGAGTCTTCTGTTCCGCCACAGAAGACTCAGAGAAGGAATGGCACCCTTATGCCAACCCCTTGATTTCACGTGGAGTGGCCATCTACATATTACAGGCCCTGAAACTCAGGACCATCTTTTGGGCTAACTTCCCTTAGCCTTAGTTTTATGTATCTTCCTGACATAGACACAGTCGACATGCCCTGCTTGTGCTTTTTTATTATACTTGTTTTACCCAGCACGATTTTACCTCCAGTGTTTTATCTGTTTCTGTTTTATTCTTTGTATAATCGTGCCAGGCCACTGCCTGGTCTTTTACTATGTGCTATGGCTGAAGAATTGATGCTTTTGAATTATGGTGCTGGAGGAGACTCTTGAGAGTCCCATGGACTGCAAGAAGATCAAACCTATCCATTCTTAAAGAAATCAGCCCTGAGTGCTCACTAGAAGGACAGATCCTGAAGTTGAGGCTCCAGTACTTTGGCCACCTCATGAGAAGAGAAGACTCCCTGGAAAAGACCCTGATGTTGGGAAAGATGATGAGATGGTTGGAAAGTGTTCTCGAAGTTACTAACATGAGTTTGGCCAAACTGCGAGAGGCAGTGAAGGATAGGGGTGCCTGGCGTGCTCTAGTCCATGGGGTCACGAAGAGTCGGACACGACTGAACAACAACAATGGCCATATGGCTAATGCAATAAATAAATTGATTGATTGAGTCTTCAGTTAGTGGAAATCCAAACACATTTCTTAAGAACGTAAGAATAAACAGCTGGTTCAGGCCAAAGGCCCACGTAGTCTAGCATCCTGTTCTCACAGTGGTGGACAAGATTCCTATGGGAAGCCTGCAAACAGGACCCGAGTGC
Source organism: Lacerta agilis (assembly GCF_009819535.1). Classification (NCBI taxonomy): domain Eukaryota; kingdom Metazoa; phylum Chordata; class Lepidosauria; order Squamata; family Lacertidae; genus Lacerta; species Lacerta agilis. The sequence goes on from NC_046328.1 coordinate 7,270,240, forward strand.
AACAGCATTCTCTCTACTTGTGATTCCCAACAAATGGCATTCAGAAGCAAATTGCCTCCAACAGTGGAGGAAGTAACATAGTAATCTTGACTAGTAGCTATGGATAGTCTTGCCCTCCATTAATTTGTCTAATCTTCTGTTAATGCCACCCATCTTGGTGGCCATACCTGAAGGGATGAAGATGATGACGATAACAATGACGACAACGATTATTATTATTATTATTATTATTATTATTATTATTATTATTATATTTATACACCGCCCCTCTGGCTGGGTTTCCCCAGCCACTCTGGGCAGCTCCCAACATCATATTAAAAACACGATAAAACATCAAATATTAAAAACGTCCCTAAACAGGGCTACCTTCAGATGTCTTCTAAAAGTCAGATAGTTGTTTATTTCCTTGACATCTGGTGGGAGGGCGTTCCACAAGGCGGGTGCCACTACCGAGAAGGCCCTCTGCCTGGTTGCCTGTAACCTCACTTCTCGCAGTGAGGGAACCACCAGAAGGCCCTCAGTGCTGGACCTCAGGCTGAACGATGGGGGTGGAGATGCTCCTTCAGGTATACTGGGCTGAGGCCGTTTAGGGCTTTAAAGGTCAGCACCAACACTTTGAATTGTGCTCATAAACGTGTAGTAGAGAAATAAATATTACACCGGTAAAGTAAAAACTGAATAGTATTTATTTATCTGTTCAGTTTTGACTCAACTTCTAAGTCCGGTCCTTCAAACTTGCTACGGAATGAGACCATTTCTACATGATTACTTATTTCGCTGTTGGCAAATAGCCCCCCACCCCCCAAAAACAAGCACCAGCAGGGAGTGTCCCAGGGCTCTGGAAAACATACATGATGAAGTTAAGCGCTTTTGTCCACTTTCTGCCAATAAATAAATATCAGAACCATGTCAGGGTTAAAGTAACCTACAGTTTTTGTACAATAAGGAACACAACTCATGACTCCAGCTGGCAAGAACAAATATTGGTGGGCGTCCGTTGATTTGCCCAGATGCCTTGAGGGACCCCAGGAGAGAGGTTTGTTGGCAGCAGAAGTGTGTATTTGCTGGAGGGGTCTTGTTTCTCTTGGCAGCTGGCAATAACAAATAGATGCAATTGTTGCCAGTAATTGTTACAGATTTTTCCATACGGTGCTGGCGAGCCGAGCCCAGCGTGTTCATTCGATTAGCAGTGCAGGACAACATAAGCCTGGCCTTATATAGATGTTTACAGAAATGAACGTTTTCATCAGCTGTGACCAATTTAGCAAACTTTAATATCCTCACAGACCCAAATTTCAGATTTCTGCCTTCTAAATTCAGGAAGAACTCTCTCTCTCTCATCTATCTATCTATCTATCTATCTATCTATCTATCTATCTATCTCTATCTATCTATCTATCTATCTATCTATCTATCTATCTACCATCAATCCATATCTATCTATCTATCATCTACTGATATCATCTATCTACTGATATCATCTATCTACTGATATCATCTGTCTATCTATCTATCTATCTATCTATCTATCTATCATCTATCTACTGATATCATCTGTCTATCTATCTATCTATCTATCTATCTATCTATCTATCTATCTATCTATCTATCTATCTCTATGAGAGTTGGCAGCAGAAAGATAAGTTGCTTTTCCCACTGTGACAGCACTGCTATAGAATGCCCTGTTTCTCATTTCCCGCCAGTCTTAAGTGTAGTTCTCCATATATCCACATCAGTTGCAGATTTTGAAAGAAAAGTCCCAATGAAAATTCATCACCTTTTCAATGCAAATGCATAATAATAATAATAATAATAACAATAATAATAATAACAATAATAATAATTTATGTGTACCCCGCCCATCTGGCTGGGTCTCCCCAGCCACTCTGGGCGGCTTCCATCAAATGTTAAAATACATTTAAAATATCACAGATTAAAAACTTCCCTAAACAGGGCTGCCTTCAGGTATTTTCTGAATGTCGGGTAGTTGTTTATTCCCTTGACCTCTGATGGGAGGGCGTTCCACAGGGCGGGCGCCACTACCGAGAAGGCCCTCTGCCTGGTTCCCTGTAGCTTTGCTTCTCGCAGTGAGGGAACCGACAGAAGGCCCTCGGCGCTGGATCTCAGTGTCCGGGCTGAACGATGGGGGTGGAGATGCTCCCAATGTGCGCATTTTTGCACACCATTTCCCCCTAATAAAACACATTTTTATATGTTAGATTCACCAATATTTACATTTATATGCACACTTTAATATATGCATCTTTTTATACACAACTAGGCTGGAAATATGCACTGCAAAATTTGGAGAAGTGGAAATTCTGAAAGATGTTTGTGTTTTGCTTCAGAAAGTGCAGTTAAGAAATGCAAACTGATTTGGATTTTCCCCCTGTTCATGCACATCATGTAGCAGCAGTGATGATGATCTGGATCTTGCTAGTCAGGAATAGTTTGCGAATTTTGTGTGGGTGAGCCAGGTCTTGGCCGAGGCTCAGTGAACCCAACTTTGCATCCCATTTGTCCTTGCAGGCAGAGTCTCATTAACTGACTCTCGATAAACTGCCAAGCCCAGATCTTATTGGATGTTTTTTCATCGCCTTGTTCGAAATGGTCCGATGGGCTGGAAAAATCAGTATCATTTATATAGCAAGCACAAGGCTCCCGAAATGAGAGCGGTTGTGCCCAGCCATGGAGAAAGCAATTAGAACATTTCTTGAGCTCCCTTCTCTCTCTCTCTCTCTCTCCCTCTCTCTCTCTCTCTCTCTCTCTCTCTCTCTCTCCCACCTCAAAAATTCTCTGTTCTCATTTTTCTTATGTTGCCCATTGGTGTTTCACTTAGTAAAGTGTTGATTCACACAACACTCCTCAAGGGAAAGAATCGTGTTCATTATAAGAATGCTTCAGCCAATAGGCTTCTGAAAATGAATGCAAGGGTAGGACAGGATTCATCTATACACATCTGAGAGGTGAACAGCGCATGGTAGACTCCTCAGATCTCAAGTCAAGAATTCCATTTTTGAAAGCCCTCCAAGCATGGACACTTCCTCTGTGTCTCGGGTGGGGACTTCAAGTCTGGAGGTCCAATGTAGTTCTTGAGGCCTCCCCTTAAGCCATGCCCTCTTCCCAGGTTGTATTCATCACCGGTTCTGCTCTGCACCAATCACAACCCCTGAATCTATCAGTAATCTAGACACCAAGCCGGAGGCAGCACAAGCAGAATATGGGGATCCATGTCTGGGACAGGACTCGGAGTTGACTGTGGAATATAGGGAGACCATTGTGCTTGGGGTGGTTGGACAAGGACTCCCAGAGGAGTCCCCAAGACCACTAGGGCTTGTAGTGCCAGAGAGCCTGGGCACCTTTCACTGAGCCTGAACAACCAGATACCTCCCATAGCACATCACCAGCCTGGCAGTTCTATCAAGCTGGCGGAGTCTGGAAGCAGAGCTGTCAAGTTTCAGATTTGAAAATAAGGGATCAGCAGTCTCACCTATCCCGGGGACAGGCACATGTCAGTGGTGGGCGGAGCCAGAAGCAAAAGTGGGTGGAGCAGCAATGTAAACTACAAGCGGGCTCGGGCTCAGAGCGGAGCAAAGAGGAGGGCAGCCAGCAAAGAGGAGGGCAGCCATGTGCTCCACACGATGGAGCCCCATTGTCGTCTTGTCTGATCCCATCAAATCAGGACAGGAAGCAGCAGCTGCTCAAAGGCAGCCAGGCTCCACCCACCAGCTAACCCTATTGGCCGGCTGAGGGGCTTGGCGGCAACGGATAGGGGCTGATGCAGGGGGAGGAATACACCCCCCTGTAAGCATGGGAAACGGCTCCCACTTGCTTTGAGGGCTGAGGCTTTTCTCTCCAAGTAGGTGAGGTCTTCCCACCCAGTCCCTGGCCAGCAGGGGAGGAGCTGCTTCCATTAAAAACGGGAAATTTAAGGGAAATAAAAAATAAGGGAGAGCAGCGGGAAACTTCTTGAAATAAGGGAGAATCCCGGGGAAAACGGGATACTTGACAGCACTATCTGGAAGAGGTATCCTGCTCCCAACCTTTTTTCAGAGCCAGTTGCTCACTTGGAGCTGTCCACAGTCCAGCAACCATTGACCAGTCTTGTCTACAGCCTCATTGCTTTCATGTGAGTGAGAACATGACAGCACCCTTGTTGAAAGCTTTTGCTTGGCTTGAATGTGCCCTTCAACTGTAATGGCGCCACTTGCTTGTCTAGATGAAGGATGCAGTAATGTGTGCACAGGTGTGTAGAAATATAAAATAAAATAAAAATGATTTTTTTTTATTTGTACCCCACCCTCCCCGGCCGGAGCCGGGCTGCTCAGAGCAGCTAACATCATATAAGTCATACAATATGCATAAAAACAAGCAATCAATCAATTAAAATGCATCCCAAAATTAATTCAAATGAATTAAAATTAAAACTGAACAAATGACAATCCTTGGGTTAAAATTGAAAGCGGTTAATACTCGCCAGGACCAACTGTTTCCTTTTCCCCCCTCAAGAATTTATTCTTTATTAAATATTTTTACATATTTTACATATTATTTTTACATATCTTTACATATCTTTACATGTTATTCATTCTTATTCCACGAAATAAGGAGAGAGAGAAAATGTCTAAAAGAAAATAAATTATGACAACATTCTTCCAATTAATTAGACTTCCTATCTTTTCCCATGAGCATTCCTTTTCTGCTTGCGAAAGTACTCAACATTTTTTCCTTTATCCTTTATAACATTTCAAAAACAATCTAAAATCATAACATAGCCTCAACTTATACCATACAATTATTACATCTCCAGGGTCATTCAAGGGCCGCCATAGACTTTACACCGTTGTTAATGCCGTGTAAATACATTCTGTATCTCTCCCATTTTATCACAAAGGCCTGTCCGTTATTTCCTCTCAAACTATTGGTCAGTAGGACCAACTGTTTCCACTGATATTATAAGGACCTGCGAGCGGGCTGGGAAACCTCCTTCCTGCTTGTTCTTATACAAAGAGAAAATGAGTTTGACTGAACCCTGACCAAAGGCCTGGCGGAACAGCTCCATCTTGCAGGCCCTGTGGAAGGATGTCAAATCTTGCAGGGCCCTGGTCTCTTGTGAGATAGCATTCCACCAGGCTGGGGCCACGGCCAAAAAGTATCATGTAAAAGATTTGACTTTTACACAACTGCAATGCACACAGTGGCCCCAGCCATCACTTGCAAGTGATATAAAAACAACCCCATCGAGGGAATGTAGTGTCTAGCTTCTGCTTGACCATTTCCCTCAACCTTTGAGTTCCTCAGTGCTAATTCTCCATAAGCAATAGCAAAAGTACAGAACCTCATTGTCACCTCATTTCGCTTGCCAGAGCATGGAGCCCCCATCAATCACTCTGGTGCTCCAGCTAATGTTGCCATCCCTTGTACTCTTTTTAAAAATTCTATTTTATTTATGATTTTCAATTTTATACATTTCAATAATTTTACAATCATTTTAACATTTCAAAACTTAACTCCCCCCCCCCCCCATTTCTGTGAATCCTACAATGTACCTTAGGGAAGAGATGCCTTGGGCACACCGTTATCATGCTTTCACCCTGCAGGCAATCTTCTCTAAGCACCCGGCTGACTGATATTGGAAACTTTATTCTAGACTTTGGTCTCATTCAGCAAAGCAAGTGGTACGTTCTCATCTGCATAAATTGACTCCACTTGCCTGAACATGATTTCCACTGTTTTGAGAGAAGGATAAAAACGTCTCTTCTCAAGGTTTGCCAAAAAAATCATAGACCTGTAGAGCTGGAAGGAAGCCCAAGAGTTGTCTCGTCCAACCCCCTGGAATGCAGAAATATTGAGGAAACCCATTCCACCGTTGAGCAGCTCTTACTGTCAAAAAAAAGTTCGTCCTGGTGTTTATATGGAATCTTATTTCTTGTAACTTAAATCTATTATTATGGGTCCTTAGTAGGAGAAAACAAGCTTGCTTCATCTTCCATGTGATAGCCCTTCAGAGATTTGAAGATGGCAATCATATGTCCTCTCAGACTCATGTTCTTCAGGCTAAATCTACCCAACTCCCTCAACTGTTCCTCATATGGCTTGGCTTCCAGGCCCTTGATCATCTTGGTCACCCTCCTTGGCACACATTTCATTTCATTTCATTTCATTTACTGTATTTCTTTTTTATATATATATAAAGAATTTATTGGTATTTCCACACAAAACAACAAATAAAAACATACATACTACATAAAATACAAACACACTACAAAATTCAAATAACAATCAAATAAAACAAATACATACCTAACACCCCACAGGAACACAGGAACACACCAATATAGTTATTTTAACCTTATTTCCAATTCTTACTTATGGGATTTCCTCACGTTCTCTCTTCTGCGTTCAGTTCGAATTTACTTTAGTAACTTTGTAACTATTTTAACACTCATTCACCATTATTCTTAATCTTAAACTAACATCTTATCTTATCTCTATCAACTTATTCTTAATCATAACATCTAATATAAAAAACACAATCTTAACTTCTTATATACTATTTTAACCTAACATTGTATAGCTATCACCTGTTATATTCACTGATTTCACTTCAAATATCCAACTTTTCACGTTGTTTCAAATAGTCTTTGAATTTCTTCCACTCTTCTTGCACCTTCTCCTCCCTCTGGTCTCGGAGTTTCGCGGTCAGTTCTGCGAGTTCCATATAGTCAATTAACTTCATCTGCCAATCTTCTACTGTTGGGAGCTCTTCACCTTTCCAGTTTTTAGCAATCAAAATTCTAGCAGCTGTTGTGGCATACATAAGAAACACTCTATCTTTTCTGGGTGTCTCATGGTTGGTTATGCCCAACAGGAAGGCCTCTGGTTTGTTACATTTACTGTATTTCTATGTCGCTTTTCACTCACATGAGTCACAAAGTGCTTACATACAATAAATATTAACACAGTAGAACATCACAATTGCAACATAAATAATATAAAATGATTAAGAAATCATCAATACAGCTTGCCAACATTCTTCTTAAACTGTGGTGCCGAGAACTGGACACAGTTTTCCTGGTTTGGTCTGACCAAGGCAGAATAAAGCAGTGCTATGACTTCCCATGATCTGGACACTAGACTTCTGTTGAGGCAGCCTAGTATAACCTTTTTTTGCTGCTGCATCACACAGTTGATTGAGGTTCAGCTCTTACAATCAAAATTCTCTTCGAGGTGTTTACTTGGAATGTCATTTCTTGTCATTTTAATCCATTCATTAGGGTTTTTTAAAATATTTTTTAAATTAGTTTTCCAATATACTCCCCAATAATAGCCAAATTATAACAATAACAATTAATTCCAAAATTATACAATTATCAGAGTGCCAATCAACTTCCAATTAATACATTTTAGTTAAAGTGTCTTCCCCACATGATGGTTTGGGTGCATTTCCGATCTTATACAACTGCGTTCCATAATCTTAATTAATGTCAGTTACATTTCAATTATTATAATCATCCCTTAGTCAACAGCTACATAATTAATGATATCTATTCATGATGTTACAATATATAAATTTATAAAGTTTCAAGTGAGGAACTCAAACTATTATCTTTATTCTGCCCTGCGTGTGAAAACTGTTATATCCTTCTGTCCATATATGGCAGGCTTCCTCAACCTCGGCCCTCCAGATGTTTTTGGCCTACAACTCCCATGATCCCTAGCTAGCAGGACCAGTGGTCAGGGATGATGTGAATTGTAGTCTCAAAACATCTGGAGGGCTGAGTTTGAGGAAGACTGATATATGGTGTTTTCCTCTTCACTTCCCAGCCGTTGTTTTCTCCTATTGTGGCTTGGGGCGCAGAAGAAACCAAGCTTGCCATAACTTTCATGTGGCAGCCCTTCAGATATTTGAAGATGTCTTGCCTACACAGTCTTCTTGTCTCCAAGCTAAAAATTCCCAACTCCCTCAATTGTTCCTCATAAGGCTTGGTTTCCAGACCAGTCTGGTGCTAAATGCCATAGTTGCTACACATGATACATTGGGGGGGGGGAGTATTAATTAATTAATGCGACGAACCTCCCCGTCACACTCTCCCCTTGTGAATTTCTAATCAGGTGTTCCGGGTCAAATTTCAGTCCTCCCCACCTGTCCCTCTGAGGTCCGTCTGTGATGTCAATCCCCTTTTATTTATAATCTGAGAATCTCTTAGTAACGGGAGTTTTCTTGTCCAGCTGCCGTGGCTGGTTATATCCTCTGCTCTGGGCTTCAGGGGTTAAACTCTTCTTTGCCTACAGTTCGGGGTCTCTCTTTCATTAGATCCCTCACTATATCAGTTAGCTAAGCCCTCTTAGCCACTCTGTGGCAATGCCAAGGTTTCCACCCGCTAGCCCCTCCTGAGGGAACTCCAAGACACAAACTATCACCCTGCAGGTCAGTTTTGTCTTTTCCCTGAGTTCACCTCCTCCTGAGCATACATAACTTGCTGGACCAAATAAATGATGATACTTTCTTAGCTGAACAATAACAAGTCTTTATTTCTTTCAGAACATAACCGTTTCAGTAATTCAATCATTTATAAGCTTAGTTTCATTACAGCATAAACTCTTTCTTTCAGCATCACATACTCATCATCTTCAACCTATCCTAACCTACCCAGTATTCTAATCTCTCTCCCTCATCAACAAAGACTCACTTCCATTTTGTAGAAAAGAGCATTTCTCCATTAGGCAGAGTAGGTTGCCAAGCTGGATCAGGTTTGGAATTCGTATTTCCTGACAAATCCCTGAGGATGTGGAAGGAGCTGTGGAATTAGCAGAGAGGAAGATGTTCCTTGAGCCTGGCGTACAAAGTGAGGAACAGTATACATACCATCCCGGATTGGAGAACACAGAGGAAAGACATTAAGCAAAGTATATTAAGCGCTGGCCATTAGCAAACCAGAATGCTAGCCACTGCTGATAATGTTTTAAAGCTAATTAAATCCTTGGCTCATTGGACATGACAAAATACAAACACTGTTTGGGTCACACTTTATTAGACTCAGGAGGAAAAAAATGCTCAGAGCAATATATATATAGAGGGGTGTGTGTGTGTGTGTGTGTGTGTGTACGTGTGACAAGTGAGTGCAAAATAGATGGAGAGTGAGTGTGCCTGTTGTGAAAACCTTGGAGGGGGATGGAATGGTGAATCCCGAAAAGGCTGCTACCACTATTTAAAGGGGAGATGCTTGCCACAGTCCAACTCCCCTCCAAAGATGACTCCAGGTGTCTTTGCCCTGGGGCAGACTTAGCAATGCTCTCCATGTGGAGATGAGCCCAGTCGGACCTGGGGAGGTGCCAGGCTGTTTAAGTGGGTTCCCCCTCAAACTCACTGCCATTCTCATCTGCTGCATCTGCCCCCATCTCCCTCTCTTTACAATATGGGCTGTTGCTAGCTGCCTGTTTCAGGGGGTGAATAGGATTTTGGGGGCAACCCCAGGTTGGTTTTGGGGACTCTGCACACCCCTGCCTTTTTCCTTCCAGTAGGGAGTTTAGTTGGTTTGAACTACCTTTTAGACTGGTTACAGGTAGGTAGCCGTGTTGGTCTGCCATAGTCAAAACAAAATAAAAAATTCTTTCCAATAGCACTTTAGAGACCAACTAAGTTTGTTCTTGGTATGAGCTTCCGTGTGCATGCACACTGTATCTGAAGAAGTGTGCATGCACACGAAAGCTCATACCAAGAACAAACTTAGTTGGTCTCTAAGGTGCTACTGGAAAGAATTTTTTATTTTGTTTTGACTTTTAGACTGGGCAAGTGAAATTTAAGGTCTGGTCAGGAAAACCTGAAGCATTATTGGGTCAAGGGCACCCTTAGTTTAACCAATGCTAGGTTGGCTTTGGGGGAATTGTGGGGTCCTTGGCATGTGCAATATTTTGAATGTTGAACTGGCAGGGCCACGTGGCACTTCTCCTGTTCACTGACATTAGGTTCTTGGGAAAAGAGGGAGAGTTCCTTCCAATCCTTTAGCCACAAGGCTACAGGAGGCCCTATAGATGTGTCTTAGAATAACAGAATCTTAGCGTTGGAAGGTACCCCAAGGGTCATCTAGTCCAACCCCCTGCAATGCAGGAATCTGAGCTAAAGACTCCATGACAGGTGGCCATCCAAAATCTGCTTAAAAACCTCCAAGGAAGGAAAGTCCACCCCCTCTCGTGGGAGACTGTTCCACTGGGAACAGCTCTTACTGTCAGAGTAACAGCTCTTGCTTCCCTGTCCGTACTGTATTTATTTGGTTAATTCAGCTGATTTATTATCGGCGGATCCTTTATATACGTTTACACTGACATTTGAATAAATGTAACTGTTAGGACGTTCAGTGGTTGCTCATGAGTAACGCGACGCCACGCAGAACTTCTTCAAACTAAGTTCTTTATTGTGAAAGCTATGTACAGTGCAGTAGCAATTCAAGCGTCCATCTCAATCCTCTGCAGAGTCCCGGAATGAAGTCTTCCGGTTCTTTGTCCAGCAAAAAAGCCGTGGGATCCTAAACCCCCGCTTCCCTCTCCCACGTCCTTCCTGCATCCTGCCCTGAAGCGTGGGAACCTGACCCCTATCCCCACTTTCCCTGCGGTGCTGAGGCTCCCTGACCCCTTCCAAGCCCCTTCATCACCCTCCTGGCTCCACCTCCCCTTCTCTGCTTGAGGAATGGTTGCTTCCTGCCAAAGACGTGGAGGAGGAGCTTGTGAACAGTAGACGTGGGTCTCTGTAGTCCAAATGCTCCCGCGGCCCCGGCAGCCGCGGGGAGGGGGTTTTCCTGACAGTAACTTTTCCCTCCATACGATGTGTCATGAGTCTTTTCTGTGGGTGGGCTGAAAAAGGTAGGCCTCATTGGAACTCTGAACAGAAGCACCCACCAGTGCTGTAACATTTTGTTGCAAGCATGATTTGTATAAGGTGACTTTAAATGGAAGCACTTGGGCAAAACTCAGAAGCATTTAACTTTTTTTTTTAATCCTTTCTGCTCAGCACATCTTGCTCCCAGGTGTGGGAGTAATAATGTAATACAATTACGGGATTTCTGACGGTTGGTTTTGTTTGTGTGTTTTGCTTTTGTTTTGTTTTTTTGTTTGCCTTTTCCCCCTTGAACTTAACATTTTAAATTTGCACAATGAGGGAAAGAAAAATTCATTTAGTCAGACACGCTCTACCTAAAGAGCTTGGGCACAGAACCTTTTGTTATTCCTAAATTCAGTGGTAATAGTACATTTGTGAAGATTAAACAATATGATTATTATTTTTTTAAAAGGCCACCTCTAGTTGAACAGCACTTTCCTTTGCAAGAAAAGATTTGTGCAACTTTATAGAAAAATGTCATATTGTGATAATGCACCAGGTAACCTTAATCATGATCCTTGACTGGCAAGCATTTCAGTTTTGGGGGGGATTTAAATTTTAGTGGCACTTACTCATTAATTTGAAATGTAGGTGGGTGATAAATGAGTTTGAAGAACTCATTCAATCCCCCTCCTCTCAAAAACACTGCAAACCCAGCAGACATTTTTTTTTTAAAAAAAAGTCTACGGTATATGTCAGCATTATTCATTATTCATGGCATGGAAAATAGAGGAAACTGTATTACTTTTAAAGAGAAGGATTTGCTGCCATCAACTTTTAATACAGGCAAAAGACGTGAGTTCTTAAAATTTGATGAGCTCAAAGTGATCTGTGGAACAACTGCAGAGCAAGCTTGGTGGACAGGTCTTCCCCCCCCAAGCCCATGTCAGTTTCATTTTGTGTTTGGTCATAAAACCATCCCATCCTGTTTCTGCATCAATCTGTAAAGTGGGGAAAAAATGCACAGCAAAATACCATTTGTGTATGCCATGGGTAGGCAAACTAAGGCCCAGGGCCCGGATCCGGCCCAATTGCCTTCTAAATCCGGTCCACGGACAGTCCAGGAATCCGCATGTTTTTACATGAGTAGAATGTGTCCTTACATTTAAAATGCATCTCTGGGTTATTTGTGGGGCATAGGAATATGTTCATCCCCCCCCCCCCCAAAAAAAATATAGTCCGGCCCACCACATGGTCTGAGTGACGGTGGATCGGCCCCCTGCTGAAAAAGTTTGCTGACCCCTGGCTGTATGCATATTTATATGCATTTCACCCTAACAGGGATGGTGAACCTGCTGGGGAACTCCCAAGGGAAGAAGGCTCAGAGCCATGGGATTGGTAGTGGGATGATGATGTGTGGTCAGAGGGAGAAGAAAGAGAAGACTGGGAGGAGGAGGTGCCGGAAGCTGGAGAGGCGACAGGGTTTAGTGGATTTTGTGGCAGGGAGCAGTGCACAATCAGAGGCAGAAGAGGAGGCTGGAGAGGAGGGGGACCAAGAGGCAGGGATGAGTCAGGCTAGTGAGGAAATCAGCCCTGAGTGCTCACTGGAAGGACAGATCCTGAACCTGAGGCTCCAATACTTTAGCCATCTCATGAGAAGAGAAGACTCCCTGGAAAAGACCCTGGTGTTGGCAAAAATTGAGGGCACAAGAAGAAGGGGACGACAGAGGACGAGATGTTTGGAAAGTGTTCTCAAAACTAATAACATGAGTTTGACCAAACTGCGGGAGGCAGTGGAAGACAGGAGTGCCTGGTGTGCTCTGGTCCATGGGGTCACAAAGAGTCGGACATGACTAAGTGACTAAACAACAAGTGAGGAAGCTTGGCTGTCTCCCTGTTCTGCTGCGACCAGCTCCCATCCACCTGGTCTCCCAGAACCCAAAGAGGTATGGAGAAGGAGGAACAAAGACATGCAAGACAAGGAGCCTCAGATTGCTTGGGAAGGAACTGGGGGAGGAGGAGACTTAGGGAACTATGGAAGCTGAGGACCTTCAGTGCCTACAATTGCCTCATAGGAGCACGTTCTACTGGGAAGAGTCACTGTGCTCTCTAGGCCTGGTCTCCTGAGCTGTCTTGTTTCTTCGAAGAAAGAGTTAACCTCACTGAAGCCATGTGATTTATTGGTGTCCTGCTCCCGGGACCCACTCCTGACAATCAGTTCATAAAAACTCATCGCTGGCAAAAGATGCTCTAGCTGTTGCTGCCACCTGGGCTATGCACCTGCTCCTTCATCAGGATTGCAACCCCATCAAGAACAGACAGATTACCTAGCTTCTGGACTCAGGAGTTTGAAGTGCAGCCCCATGAGGGCTGAACCTTGGAGGGGTTCAGCAAGAGAACTCTGTCTCGGCAGAAGCTGGTCCATTGCGGCAGAGGAAGCAGTGCCCTATCAACCCCAGCCTGCCCTCTGTCAGCCCTCACCTGGCATGCCTTCTTACTTATATCAAGTCCAGGGGTGGCCCTGGTTGTCAGCTTCCTCCTCCTTAATGTCAATGTTGACCTTGTAGAACTCAACAGGGAGGAGGATGGGGAGGAATCTAGAATCAGTTGACTCTGCCTGTTATTTTTCAGAACTGCTTTTGCAGCCAAACAAATCAGTTTTGTCACCGTGATAGCATGCAGTGCAAATTTCTTTTTGTAAACCAGGTTGGTAGACTCCTATAGTGGATTTGAATTGTCAAACTGCCTCTCAAAAGGGTTTCTTAAAAGCGCAGATTTCTAGCAGGTTGTTTTCTCTGCAAAACAGCTGCCCTTATCAGCAGCATTATGCAATTTGAAAATCTCTGGCTGAAACCAATCAAACAATGACAGTAAAGGCAGTGACATGAAGACGCAATGGAGAATCAGCTCGATGTATTTTATTGGTTCAGCATCAATATTCAGCAAGACTACAAATTGCCTGGAGTTCTTGGTTAAGGCAAAAACAATGAGCAAACACAGTATTGGCCGAACAATCTGCAGACTGTTTCTTCTGGTGGAAATTTTCAGTGGAAAAGCAACAGAGGGAAGAATAACTTCACTTCCCCACTGCAACTCCCTTTCCCCAAACCAGGGATCCAGACACAAGTTTGTAAGGCTAAACATGCACCTGGCTTACTGCAAGGAGCAGCACAGCTTGGGAGCAGACAAGTTGCCATGGAGAAGCTTAAGGCAGGTGAAGGGCTAACTCCTGCCCTGCAGCCTGAATATGTGAGCAAAGACCTAGGAATCAAAGGACTCGCAGTATCTGACACACAATAAGAGATTTTAAAAATGATCATTTTGTAGAACCCGGTTAATAATAGCAAAAAGAAAACAAGAAGGTTGCAACTGAAATAGTCATGTGAAGCGGTCATCACTGAGAAAATCAGTTTTCATTTCTGCCACACAGCCTGAGTCTGTAGTAGTATTTTTATTATATACTAGCTGTACCCGGCCACACGTTTGCTGTGGCTTAGTGTGTGAAAGGTTCTGGATGCGGCCTGTCTCGGTGTCGGAGGCGGCTTTTGGGCCTGGTCTGGCTCACAAGGTGGCGTGGGAGTCAGCGGAGGCGGATTTTGGGGCTGGCCTGGCTCTCGAGGCAGCGGTGGAGACAGCTTTTACACCTGGCCTGGCTCTGGAGGAGGCGGTGCAGGCTGGAGGTGGTGGGGGCGTCGACTACGGTGGTTTGTAGGAGGAGGAGGAGGGTGGAGGGTGGGGTGTAGTGGTGAAATGAGATTACGTCTACAGTTTTGACGTCCACTGGAGGGCGCTATGTTGTTTTGCATAAAATCACGTTTTTACTGGTGAAAGGTGTGCTATCTGTACAATGTAAGTACGCACAAACACTCCCATATGGCCATGGAACGTTGTGTCCAAATTTCAACGGAATCGGTCAAGCAGTTACGAAGGAAGGTGATCGGTCACAAACATACACCTTTTACATTTATATATATATATATATATATATATATATATATATATATATATATATATATATATATATATATATATATATATATATATATATATATATATATATATATATATATATATATAAAACCAGCATACTCTAGTTAATGCAACAAATCCAACAAGTACTAGTATGGTTAAAATGAAGTATAATAAAATGGTAGATATACAAAATTAAAACTCAGTGATTTTTTTTTTTTAAAAAAGATAGAAAGTATATGCTGACCCAGTAGGTAGAAGTAACTGACTAATTTTGTAGGCCGTTGCACAAAATTTTGTAACTAATGCTGTAGTCTTCTAGAAGTAGACTGGGCAATTCCAAACTTGAACTTCTGGGCATTCTTCTAACCAGTGGGGCAATAGTCTTTGTACAAGCCTCTTGATAATAGGGGCAATGTAAGAGAACATGGTCTGTGGTCTCTACCATTGCAAGAACAGAGCCTTTTGACAAAGGTTTGTTTCTGTAGCACCCATCTAAACCCGCTGATGGGAGGGCAGCACACCTTGCAAGTATAAAAGCCCTCCTATGACTATGAAAGTCTAATTGTGACAGGTAGGCAGCTGATTTTACAATATATCTTGTTTTAGCAGTGGGATAAAAAGGAGGGCGCCAAATCTCAAGAACTCCTGTCTCACAGGAACTGCAAGGCACCCTCCGTCCTGCTCTAGCTGAGAAGTGCCTTCCCTGCATTTAGCGACTGGTCGTCAAAGGAAGAGGAGGCTGCAGTTGTGCACTGGTCCAACCTGCCGCAGATTCCCCACTACAGCTATAAAACAATAGCTTTCACATCATGTTGTCTCTGTTTCCCTGGTTTCTAAACAGCAATCAAAAAAGCACATTAGCAACAAAAGAAGCAGATGAAAAGATGACTTAAGAGGTCCCCCCGGAGAGCTGGAACACCTGGCTGTACTCAGGGGCCTGGGCAAGTGAGGATTCTGAATATAGATTAAGCTCTCTTAGGGGATGATTTGATATGTGAGTTCCTGGAGGTTTGTTGCCATCCCCTCTTCAGACATCTTGCAGCCAGAACCAAACTTCATCTAAATTCAGCTCCGTGCTAATTGTTATTCCCACCTTGTGCTGTTTTGAACAGTCATAGTCTGGAATGTTTTCACTGGATTGCTGTGATAAGGGCTGTCAGTATGAGTCAGCCAAAGTGAAGCAAATTTTCAGTTCCATTAATGGGAGAAAGTTAAATCTGCCATAGGAATCTTCAGGACTTAAAAACACACAACTTGGGCTGGACTGTCATTTGCTCAGGCATGATGTTCTTGTTTTGTCAGTTGCGCGGTGAAAAGATAGAGCACAGACTGGCATCATTTTTAAGTTTGGATGCCAGAGCTTTATTTAAAAAGAGAAATGAAGACATAAAAAATATTCTAGAATATAGAGTATGTGTTGGGGAGTTGAAAAATCACATCCTGAGGCATGAAGAATGCTGAATCCAAAAATACAGATTCTTCCCTCCTGTTAATAATTACCCCATATTTTTTTTCATTTTTTGCTTTGGGAGAATGGTGCAATGAGATATATGCATATCAAGCTCTGCGCTGCTAAGCGAGCCACTAGGTTCCATCTGTGATTTATGCCACTGCCCATGGAGCAGTGCAAGGTGCTTGTTTGAATGAGTGTTTACTTTATGCAACAGCATAACTTTGATATTAGTCTTCTGATTCTCCATAAAGCTGACACAGAGTCCTTGGATTATAAATAGGGCCAAGGATGCTAGCCTGGCAATTTCTGGCAACGTCTTTAATGTATCACATTTCATGGCAAGTTGTACCATCTTACAAGGAGCGTAGAATTTTTTTACTTTGCTACCGTGCACAGAGATGCAATACATTTGCCGTTATCCTCTTTCAGCTTAGTTCCGCACATAATTTTAAAAGAGAGTGAGAGGGAAGGAAGGAAGGCCTAGGGTCTCATAAAGTGGTGTAGGAGTTAATGCAGAAGGGCAGGGACCCATAATGACAAGGTCTAAATATGCAGCCAGCTATGCTGATCCTTCGTGCACACACACAGTAGTAGTAATACATAGCATAGCACCCAATTTGTTAGGGTCCGCTGACATAGTATAAAGCTGCC
The DNA here is from genome assembly GCF_009819535.1 of Lacerta agilis. Lineage (NCBI taxonomy): Eukaryota > Metazoa > Chordata > Lepidosauria > Squamata > Lacertidae > Lacerta > Lacerta agilis. Next base: position 7,287,132 of record NC_046328.1, read on the forward strand.
TTCATTCACAAAATTCCTTTATGTTCGTGTGGAATGAACAATAATAAAACTTGAAAGCTCTGTTATTGCTCCATTCACTAGCTGGAGCAAGGGGAACCCACCAAAGTAATCTGGATGATATTGCCATCACTCTGGAAGTCCACTCACTTTTCCCCAGTGGGCAGCATTGTGGCCGGGCAGCTGGGTTTCAATAGTATACCTGGCTTAGGGATGGAGGGTTCTGCCTCCCTCCTATGTCATGCCGACTGCATCACGTCTGCCTTAAACACTAGGCACCCACCCCCCATATATCTGCCAAAGTTGGTTCCTAGTTCTGGAGATCCACAGTTCCCACTTTCACAATTGACTCCACATTCTCACTGGAGCAGCTCCAGGGGGCTCTTGTCTATGGGCCCCCTATTCAGGTGTATGTCAGTGATGGCCAAACTTGGCCCTCCAGCTGTTTTGGGACTACAACTCCCATCATCCCTAGCTAACAGGACCAGTGGTCAGGGATGATGGGAATTGTAGTCCCCAAACAGCTGGAGGACCGAGTTTGGCCATCACTGGTGTAGGTCCTTGGCAGATGCTTGAGCGTGCAGCCTCTGCTGTTGCCCCGAACTTCACAGTTCACCGGATGGTTCTCTTTAATAGGAGGCAGGGGCAAACTGAGTACCAGTTTCTCTCTCTTTCTGAAAATCCACTTAACAGGACTGACCGCCTTCCAACTTCCACCAGATGGTGGGGATTTGACCTTTAATTCCCTAACAGTGAACAGAGTCCCCTGCTCTGTTTCCCTGGGTGACAAAAGCATGTGAAGATGAATGCCTTCCTCTCTCTCTCTCTCTTTCTCTTTCTTCCTGCCTCTATTGAAAGCATCATTCAGAGAAAGAAAACACCCTCTTCCCAACAAAGCATCAATGTTTTGGAACATGGTGACTTACAAGAACTTAAGAGGAGCTCTTCCGAATCAGTCTTACTTTTCAAAGGACAGCCCTCTGTTTGAAGGTCTATTCAGAGAAAATTCCTCTGTTTGAAGCTGTCCTCTATTTGAAGATCCGTCCAGACCAAACCTGGTTTAAAGATAAAAGAACTTTGAGAAAGGAGATCAGAGGCCTTGGAGTGGCCTCCCAACAGTGAGATGGAGCAGACCCGTAGGTCAAATGGTCACAATCTCCCCCGTCTGGGTGAGATGTCTTGCATTCTTATTCAGTGTATAGTAAACCACATTGAGGTCTTTTTGACAATCAAGCAGTATATAAATTTTATGAAATAATAAATAAGTAAATAGCCCTTTCTAAATTTTCATCTATATATAAGAAGAAAAGAAGAATCTGATGGATCATCAGGTCAAAGGCCCACTTATTCCTATATTCTGTTTTCACACTAGAGAAGCAGAAGAGGAAGCCCAAAAGTGAGGCCCGAGCATAACAATGCTTTTCCTGCCTGCTGTTTCCAGCGTTCTGCTTCCAACAGTGATGGCAGAACAAAGCCTTCATTGCTAGTAGACGCTTACACCGTTATCTTCTATGAATTTGTCTACTCCTCTTTCAAAACCATCCATATTGGTGTCCTTCACGGACTTCCAGTGGTTTAAGAGAAGTAACAAAAATCTCACCCATTCCCAAATAAAGTTGTCAGAATCTCTGTCTGGTAGGAACTCAGGTGTCGATTTGTACTTATATATGTTCCTCCCTAAATAATGCATGCTTTACTATACTAGTCTGCATGCCTCAGTTGGTTACAGTCTGGTGCTGCAGGTTTGAGCCTCGTATAGGATAGCTGTATTGCAGGGGATTGGACTAGATGATCCTCAGAATCCCTCCCAACTCTACAAGCCTATGATTCTATATGCAATTTTTTTCGTACACCATTTGACCGGAAAACTTCATTACAAAATTCAGAGAAGTGTGAATTTTGAAAAAGGACTGCTTTTCAGTTTGCCTCTTGTTTCAGGAAGGTAGCTTCACCTTTAAATGTGAGCTGGATCACCCCCCCCCCCGTTTCTATATGTGGTTCCCCGCTCCCCCAAATATCTATGATATTCTGCAACATGCAATAGTGGTCCTGGAAAGACCTTGGGTGGTAATCCTGATACATGAATAGAGGTGTTATGAGGATTTTCGTCTGTGAAATACTGCCGAGTATGCCTCTTGATAGAATTCTGTTAGGCAATCGTCACAGCTGTAGCTGAGCTGAGCTAATATTTGTTGAACAAATCCTAAATAAGGGACAGTCAGCTAAAAACATATTGGTCAAGGTACTGGTTTTGATAAGCTGCTCCGGGAAAACTTCCACCTTTCCTCGACTCTTTATATAACCTTGGTTTATAGACCTGAGCATCATCTCTAACTCAGCAGATGGAATGGCTGAAGTAGTGGAGGTCAGCCACCTTCAGAAGGATTAGTTACAAACACATCTAGCAAATAAAATTGATTTGTAAGTTATGGGCCACGTTCCTGTTTGCGATAGAGTTGGCGTCCCTTGAGTGGTGAAATTTCTTTCTAATAGATGTTGGGCAGGCAGGTGTTCTCGCTTGCTATCTGATATTGAAAGGACTAAAGGGGGAGCATTAAATAAAGGAAGGGAAGGAGGAGGAATGGAGGAGACAGTTCTGAATGCCACTTTGAAATGCCCTGGAAAACGACCTTTATGCCCTGACAGAATTCCAGAGGTGCTTTGCTAGCACTAAACAAGATGACTGTTGCATTGCATCATTTAAAAAAAATGATTGCTGATTATTTAGTTTGGCTTCTTCGATTGTTATTTTTTATTTTTTGAATGCTCAGCCTCTGTTTGGCATTTTACCATCATCATCATCATCATCATCATCAGGCCAGATTCACATTCATGCCCAGCAGTGCAAGAAGTCCTCCTGCATGGAGTCTTCCCTCAGCCTTCTTGTAACTGTTCCATAGGGATGGAATTGGTCACATGGTGAGGATTGTAGGAAGCTGCCTTATACTGAGTCAGACCTTTGGTCTATCTAGCTCACTTTTATATACAGTGTAGACAATAAGCTAAAGTGTAGACTCCACCATGATTGACAGCAGCTCACCAGGGTCTTTCCCAGTCCTACTTGGAGATGTCAAGACTTGAACCACCTACTCCATTGTGCCAGAGACTGGCACCATATTTGGTCCCTGAAGTGCCCCAACCAACCTGGGCTGTGGTGGAGTTGCTAGGCACCAGCAGCTAATGGCTCGTGGACCAGCAATGATCCACAGAGCACCACTTTGAGCAACAACTGACCTAAGCACCCATCTTCTCCCCATCCATCTGCAGAGGCACTTCTGCAGGGGCCCAAATGTTTGGTAGGTGTCTACCAAGAAGGCACCTGTGTCTATTGCAGCTGCTGCACCAAACTTTACAACCTCCTTGATCAAGTTGTCCTTTTGATTATGTTATATATGTTTCTAGCATTTTTTTATTTAAAAAGTTACAGATTGTGAAGTGAACAACTGTCCTCGGCGCTCACCGAATCTCTTTTCTATTCCTAGCTGAGCATTCAGAATTATTTGTAGAGTGATATTTCAGTCAAGGGCAACGAAATTTCTAATCTATACAAAGAATCTCATCCAGCCTTTCTTCTGTGACCCAGATTTCTCTATTCCACTGAAAGGAGGAGCCCTGTGCAGTTTTGTAGTGTGTCCTTTTGAATCAAGCACAAAATGATTTGTTTGCTAAGGGGGTGCTGTGAGAACTAAGCCTTCTTAGATCTCAGTTATTTAATTTAAAAGATTACCCCCTTTTTTGTTCTCACACTTTGAATCGCATTATGCGGGTACTCTTACATTCAGACTTTTGCTTTCTAGAGCTAGCTGAAACATCAAATAGCAGAGCCTGGTCTTGTGTTCATAAGGTTCCCAGTATGCACAGTATCCACAGACTGGAAGGCACTTGGTGGATGGATGCTCCTACCAGAAAGCAACAGGGTGAATTGGATGGCTCTTTTAGTCCATTTGAAGGCCCATTCTAGACATTATCTGAGTTAACATGGTTGCTGCCTCTCCATAATTTCACTCCAAACCTCTCCAATGATTTTATGAGGGTGGGTGGGGTCATGGTTTTAGGTGAAACTTGGTGGCAGCTGCATACCTTCAAACCGATCCATACTTTCAAGCTGTTCGTGTTTAGTATTTGATCCATGGCTCTGATAAAACAATGTCGCTGTAAGAAAGTCTTCTAGTCTCTTGTATTTTTTTTCTCTCCCAGCTCATCATATTGCATGTTTCTGTCATGGAATTCTACTCAATATTGATACAGAGCAGTTTTATAGTTATAGTTATAGTTATAGTTATAGTTAGCAGAGTAAAAACTTAAACACATTGCAGCATCCCCCCCCAAAAAAAAAATAGATCAGAGGCAATTGTATTTCATCCAGCAGAGCTTTACTGCTACTGAAGGCAAATGAGCATAATGGTCACAAATCCAATACATTCAAGATTGGGACTGTCCATAAGAAATCCAGTCACAGCAGACTTAACTTAAACTTACAATAACTTATAATAAGTCTAAACCTTAACACTAAGCATACTACGTAAAGAACACCACACCAGAAGGAAAAGATATAGAAAGTGAATCCCAGGCTCCTTCTGGCCTTACTTTTATATTCAGCGTGACCTTGACAGAAAGAGATAACAGAACCAGTTTAAGCCAGCTATACTCAGCTTCTCTGAAGGAATAACCCAAACATCATGAACCTTTTGCTTGTTTCTTTCACACAGAGAAGCTTCCAGAACCCTCTTCCAGAGAGCCAGTGTGGTGTAGTGGTTAAGATTGGTAGACTCGTAATCTGGGGAACCGGGTTCGTGTCTCCACTCCTCTACATGCAGCTGCTGGGTGACCTTGGGCTAGTCACACTTCTCTGAAGTCTCTCAGCCCCACTCACCTCACAGAGTGTTTGTTGTGGGGGAGGAAGGGAAAGGAGAATGTTAGCCGCTTTGAGGCTCCTTCGGGTAGTGAAAAGCGGGATATCAAATCCAAACTCTTCTTCTTCTTCTTCTTCTCTTGAATTGAGTAGAATAGTAAAGATCTCTATACATCAGATCAATACTTTCTGCACTAAGAAATGCAAACTGACAGTTTTGTCCCCTAAAGCCATCTTGTTACCTACCTCCTTTCCTTCTTCTGACCCATCCAGTTGTCTTATGTAAAGTCAGAGGTGGCACCTTCCATCCCAGAATCCCCTAAGTCCTGTGCTAAGGAAACTTCAAGTGCATAGGAACATAAGAAACTGCCATATTCAGAATCAAACTATTGGCTGGTCTAGCACAGTTATGTCTACTCCAGGGGTGGGGAACCTTAGGCCTGGAGGACCAAAAGCCTGGCCTCTTTGACTGGCCCTCTGAACTCTCTCAAAGCCAAGCCAGCTCATTGGCTCTACTTTGCACTCAAAGTATTTTTGCCTGGCTAAAATGTTTCCCTGAACTCTGGTGATACCTCTTGCTTTTGTGGATGGAGCAGGGTGTGTGTAGAAACTAGACTACTGTAAAAGGTAAAGGGACCCCTGACCATTAGGTTCAGTCGTGGATGACTCTGGGGTTGCGATGCTGATCTTGCTTTATTGGCCGAGGGAGCCGACATACAGCTTCTGGGTCATGTGGCCAGCATGACTAAGCCGCTTCTGGTGAACCAGAGCAGTGCACGGAAACGCCGTTTATCTTCCCACCAAAGTGGTACCTATTTATCTACTTGCACTTTGATGTGCTTTCGAAGTGCTAGGTTGGCAGGAGCAGGGACCGAACAATGGGAGCTCACCCCATCGCAGGGATTCGAACCACCAACCTTCTGATCAGCAAGCCCTAGGCTCTGTGGTTTAACCCACAGCGCCACCCGCGTCCCTCTAGCCTACTGTAGAAAGGTGAAATCGTCATTGGTTGCTCACGTCTCATTTGCCTTTCTTCCTCACCCACCACTGGCCTGTAGCTCCTGGAAGGTTACCTGGGCAGGAATATGCAAGTTATACATTTAATCTAAGCTGCAATCTTGTTGTAATTTAGAGATTCTCATGCTCTTATTGTAAAAAGTTGCCACTCTTGTGAAAAATCCTTGGATTCTACCACTATAGAGGTAAGATGAGTTGGCAGGACTCAAGTGACCTCCCAACAGCTGAGTCACTGTAAGCTACAATGACTCAGCTGTCAGGTTAGATGAGCACTGGCGCCCCATCATGGTGTCTGCTGGTGGCTTCTGTTCTTGTTGTCCTTTGCATGTTACACCTACATAAAGACTAGCCATTTTTCTCACCCGCAGTGGGGAGGGGGGCGGGGGCGGAAGCCATGCATCAAACCAGCTAGGAAATCCACAAGCTTATAGAAGGTTTGCGGTAGAATTGATGAGACCCAGTTTCCGCAATAATTTGTCAGTCAGTTAAGTACAGTGCTTTAGATAGTTGACGAGTAATTGTATGGCAAGCACGGAAACAGGGTACTCTGATATAAGGCAGGCTAATGTCCCCCCCATAAAATGACTCCTTTCTGAAAGTGGTATTGATTTACTTCCTCCTGCGTTCTGTGAGCATAAATATGCCCTCCTTAGAGTGTCATGGTGTTGATCAAAAGCCAGTGGCTAATCCTTCAAACATCAGTTTCTTCTCTTTTCACATTTAGTCCAGGGAGCACAGGGGGACCTAAGATGTTATACAGAGACTCTTAAGATGTGGCACAGGGCCACAGCCACTGAGGAGGGTGTTGACTTTTGGGACGTATTCTCTTGAATGTTCAGCTGACTTGTCTTACTTTAGCTAAATATATTTTAATATGTAACTTTAAAGTGTGTGTGTGTGTGTGTGTGTGTGTGTGTAATCTGTAACTTTAGCATCTTCTTCTTCTTCTTCTTCTTCTTCTTCTTCTTCTTCTTCTTCTTCTTCAGCAATCACTCATAGCCAAGTAAGATTGTCTTCCATAAACACGGTTTTAACAATGAGTCCGTAAGTGACCGTGGAGGCCAATTCTGGACCCACACGTCCTTCCACAGTGGGGACATTGGTTCCCGGGCGGGGGTTGATCACGGTGTGGATTTGCCAAGCGTACCTGGAGGAGACTCTTGAGAGTCCCATGGACTGCAAGAAGATCAAACCTATCCATTCTGAAGGAAATCAGCCCTGGGTGCTCACGGGAAGGACAGATCCTAAAGCTGAGGATCCAATACTTTGGCCACCTCATGAGAAGAGAAGACTCCCTGGAAAAGACCCTGATGCTGGGAAAGATAGAGGGCACAAGGAGAAGGGGACGACAGAGGATGAGATGGTTGGACCATGTTCTTGAAGCGACCAACATGAGTCTGACCAAACTGTGGGAGGCAGTGGAAGACAGGAGTGCCTGGCGTGCTCTGGTCCATGACTAAATGACTAAACAACAACACCTTCCTCATAGCACGTTTCTCCCTTGCATTCTGAGTTTGAGTGTCTTCAAAGTCCACTTTAGCGCACGCATGCACGTGCACACACACACACACACACACACACACACAAAACAAACAAACACGCACACACATATATGGTTGGTTTCATTTATATTTTGATTTTAAGAAACAAACTTGCTTTGACTTGTGACTTACTGACAATTCTAATGCATATTTTATATTCTTTGTAAGCCAATTTGAGGTTTTATTTAAAATTAAGTGGCTACAAATTACATAAAAAAATACAAAGAGCAAGTCTCCGGCTCTCTTTTAGTTGAAGAGCTGTCAACTGCTCCAAGGCGAACACACATCTATCATGAAAAATGGCAGCTGTACATATAGACCTTCTTTTGATTATTGTGACTTGCCCATGTCGTGACATGCCAACATGCCTCCAGTGGCAGCTAGTGATGAAAAGTAGCAGGAAGGGGAAGGTATCTGTAGATTCTGTGAGACTAGAAATTCTGAAGAGGAAGAAGGAGCTGAAGATGTAGCTCCTGTTTTCAGAAACAGCAGTGGGTTTTAGCATAGCATCTAGATTAGCTTTCAAGAGGTATCAAGCATCTTGGGCCTGTTTGTGGTGCTGGCACTGGAGGTTGTCTGGCTGGCAGTGACGTGTGACAGGGCCTTCTCGGTAGTGGCTCCCCATTTGCGAAATGCCCTCTCTTAGTGAGGTTTCTCCTTTTTTCCGTCATTATTATTTAGGAGGAATGTATAAAAAAATATTCCTGTTTACCCAGGCATTTGATAGCTGATACATACTATACTTGGCAACCCTGAAATTATTTCCTTCAAGTGTAGGGGATTTTTAAAAGATATTTTAAACTCTGTTTTAGATATTTTAATTCTTTTATTACTGACGTGTTTTCTGCTCTGGGCATCTTGAGGGGGAAGGTCAGGAGATAAATAAAATAACAGAAAAGGGGAAAGGAGATGTAGTAGGATTAGTAGCAGTAACGGGCAGGAGTTCTGAAGGATAGGTACTGCAATGCTAAAGCCTGATTCTTATATCATGTGGACCTCCTGGTAAGATGGTATCTGCTGGTTTACCTTGTCCGGCAGAATATGGTGATCAATAGGGCCTTTTCTCCCATACTTGTACCAGACCAGAATGAGTGATGATCCTTTCCCCCTTGACATGGTAGTATCTATATATATATAATACATGTTGTTGTTATTATATTTCAAAATCTTCATTGTGTTGAAACCCCCAACCTCCCTCTTTATCTTACAGGTTGACGGCCAAAGCAGTTGCTGTCTTGTTGCCTATCTTGGGAAGCTCGTGGATTTTAGGTGTTCTGGCGGTCAACATGCATGCATTGGTGTTCCAGTACATGTTTGCCATATTCAACTCCTTGCAAGTAGGTTCATAACCCAGTTAAGGGGCTAAGTGTTCTGCAGTGCAGCAAGGCAAGACCTCACCAGGGTGTGAGGTGAGGCGAGGCGGGACAAGGGGTTCAGGCAGAGGCATAGCTGTCAACTTTTCCCTTTTTAAAGGGAAATTCCCTTATTCCGAATAGGATTCCTCGCAAGAAAAGAGAAAAGTTGACAGCTATGGGCAGAGGGTGAAGCAGGGCAGAGTTCAGGCTGTGCTATGAGGAACACAGAGTTCGGAAGTTGTTCTAGAAAGGAGCCATTATATCAGTGTTTCTCAACCTTGGGTCCCCAGCTCGTGGTTGCTGGACTACAACTCCCACCATCCCTAGCTAGCAGGACCAGTGGTCAGAGATGATGGGAGTTGCAGTCCAACAATAGCTGGGGACCCGAGTTTGAGAAACACAGCATTATAGAGCAGCAGCAACAGGAGCAGCCTGCTTGTTAACACCATCTGTGCTGCAAGATGCACCTCTAAGGCTCCTACTGAGATGGAATCAGAGAGCCCCAGGTCTTTTGCAATGGAGCCCTCTGAGTAAGAGAATGGCAGCAACACAGCGGATGGCACTGTGGGTTAAACCACAGAGCCTAGGGCTTGCCGATCAGAAGGTCAGCAGTTCGAATCCCCACAACAGGGTGAGCTCCCGTTGCTCAGTCCCTGCTCCTGCCCACCTAGCAGTTCGAAAGCACGTCAAAGTGCAAGTAGATAAATAGGTACCACTCTGGCAGGAAGGTAAACGGCATTTCCGTGTGCTGCTCTGGTTCACCAGAAGTGGCTTAGTCATGCTGGCCACATGACCCGAAAGCTGTACGCCGGCTCCCTCGGCCAGTAAAGCGAGATGAGCGCCACAACCCCAGAGTCGTCTGCGACTGGACCTAATGGTCAGGGGTCCCTTTACCTTTACCTATCCTCAGGCCGAGGGGGCACTAGCTTCACAGGCTCATTTGAGAACACTTCTGCTGCTGCTGCTGCTGCATGCCCACAGTCCTCACCCTCATCCCCCAAAGATGAGGAATCTGACTTCAGCGTTGTGGCACTAAGAAACCTGAAAGATAAAGGTTATACGAAACATTCTATATACAGATTGTGTGCAGCATCTTGCCTCTCTGTCCGCCCCGCTTCCTCTGACCTTTCATGGCCTCTGTACATCACTCACAACTAACAATAACACTGGGGCCTCTGGAGCAATGTCGTTGTTTGTGATCTTATGCACTAAATATGAGGTGAACCAGGCAGTCAGAGTATTAGGTTGGCCAAGGTTGTGCTATTGTCCATGCTCATTGCTGTTGGGAGTTGTAGCTAGAAGGCATAGATTTATCTCTCTTAGAAAATGGAGCAGCATACAGGGATTCTGCAGAACTCCGATGAAAATGAAATCAGGAGCAGAAATTGCCGGTGTTTGCTTATTTGTTGCATGCCCAGAATGGAAAGCAAAACCAGGGAATACAAAACAGTGTTTGCTGCTGCAGTTGTTTTCATTCGACAAAGGATACGTGATTCATTGCACACACATATCCTTTGCATTGCGTTTCCTTTGCATTCAAATAAATGGGGTGGGGGTAACGTAATGACAATGTGTGTCCCTGGCATTTGCTCGTCTTTTGTATCCTGCTCCTTGTTTGTGAAGGGCGATGATCTCTTCTCTTACCTTCTTGGACCATTCTCTTGACTTAGCCATATTTCTAACATGCAGCCAAATTTGACACTCAGCAAGCCCCGAGCCAGCTCAGGTATGTCATGTGTTCCAGCTCAAGCACATCTGGTGCAACACATGAAGTCCTTGATTAGTTGCATCAGGTGTGCTTGAGACAACACCTGTTGTATTTGTGCTGTTGTGAGTGGTTCTATTCAGGGGGTTGAATAATAGTGAGACTGGAGAAGCCGGTATAAGTTGCAATTTCAGATGAATTTGGGGAAACCACTTGAAGCATCCGTTGTGTTGAGCTATTTCAGTTGTTTTTGTTTGATTTGCTCATTGCAAACAGTCAAAAGTCTGTAAATTTTAATAATAAACCTGATTTGCAGTGGGGGGTTGAATAATTTTGATTGCAACTGTATGCGGCAGACTTCACCTGAAAGTTGCCTTGTCAACCGGCATTCCAAAAGGCTACCGCTGGTCAATGATTACTATTATTATTCTCTGTGCCCTGAAATTTTAGGATTAAGGACAATCTAACTGAATAAGATCTTGCTTGGATATGGGCATTGTCAGTGCCTAGAGTACAACATGATATCCCACATTCCTCTTTCAGGGGTGTAGGGCAGAGTGGCAATTGCTACAGCAGGACTGGCCTCTGCCTCCAGAAAAAGTCTCTGTGGATGGATTGTATGTTCCCCAGAGTGTTGCAGCTGTAGCTGGGACACGGCATAAAGAGGGACACTATTAATACAGCCTTTGCCAAGCTGCTGCCCCTCCAGATGTTTTGGACTATGGCCTCCATTAGCCCAAGCCAGTGCAGTGCTGGGACTGATGGGAATCGCAGTCGAAAACAGCTTGCCAAATGTTGCATTGGGGTCTCCGTGCAACTGACCTTGAAAGACCATCTAGAGGCCATTTAGATTCAACAGCAGTTGCGCAAACGATCCTTTGTAAAATCCTAACCTCTTTCTTTTTATTTCACTGTTTCAGGGGTTCTTCATCTTCCTATTTCACTGTCTCCTGAACTCAGAGGTATGTTTTTAATGTAAGAGAACCTTTGGCAGTAAAAACCAATGGCCCAGCAATGCTGGGATTATTATATATGTTTTGTGTGTATGTATTTATTTAGTGAAGCAATACGATGATTTAAAATTCGGTTGTAAATCAGCCACAGTGTTAGGAGAATGGCGCCATTTAATTATGTTTCTCTGGGGAGTGGGCCTTTTATTCTCCTTGGTGAATGTGTATTATATATATTTCGCTGCTGTCTTCCATAGTTTATGGCATCTTCAGAAAAGCTAAGAGACTAGGCTGCAGTAAAGGACAGCCACTGAAACCTTTGATTGCCGGTTGATGCTACAGGACAATTGGTCATGACCTCTAAAGTCCCATATACCTTGGGCACAGGCTGCCCAAAATATCGTCTCTCCCTACAAAAACTTGCCTGGATGTTAAGATCTTTGGATGAGCATCCTCTCTCAGTTCCAAGAAAATTAGAGGCATAGTTGGTGGTGACATGAGAGAGGGACTTTTTCTGCAGCTGCCCCGAGACTGCGAATTTTCCTTCCAAGAGCAGTTAAATTGGTTATCTTTCTGGTGCTCTTCCTCCGGCAGCCTAAGACCTTCCTGTCCAGAAAAGGTCTTTGTGAAACTAAGGTGCAGCAGTGCTGACCTACGGGCTGCTGTCAGGAAATCTGTACAGTGGTACCTCAACTTACGAATTACTTGACACACGAATTTTTCGACTTATGAATGAAAAAAGTGCCCGCACGCCTACAAATTTTTCGACATCCAAAGGACATCCGTTGGCGGTTTTAGATGGGGTTTACTCGACTTACAAATTTTAGATGCGGTTTACTTGACTCACGAATTTTTCCAAATTTTTCGTTTCCAATGCATTCCTATGGGGAAATCGCTTTTTTCGACTTACGGATTTTTCAAACTACGAGTGTGCATTCGGAACGGATTAAATTCGTAAGTCGAGGTACCACTGTACTTTAATGCTGGTGCTAAATGTGTTTTGATGTACTTCTGTACTGTTGTTTTTAACTGGATCGGTTTTTATGACTTTGTATTTTACAATCTTTTTGAATTTGGTAAGCCACCATGAATACCAGCTTTGGAGAAAGGTGACATATGAATACATCAAACAAATGAATAGGTGGGGAAAGGGGGTTTCCCCAAGACATTTTGCTGCCTGAGAGAAATGACAAGGTTGCACCACACCGCCAACTGGAATGGCAGTTGAATTTTGAACCCTGGTCACAGGACTGTGTCCTCCACCACACTTGAGGGCAATGGTCTGGCTTAACAATTACAGCTCCATGTGGCACTCGCAGCTCCGTCATCCAGCAGAGAGGAATAGTGAGATAGAGCAGGCAGCTCAGGAGTGAGCACGGGGGCTACCACAACTGCCCCACACCTCCAGCACCTGCCACCTGAAGCAGCCACCTTGGCTGTTAGAGTGGGAAACCATTTTCCAGTCCAAGCACCACTATCTCCTTAGGGCCACATTCTGAGGACTATGTTTCAGTGGTGGGCTAGGCCAGAGGGAAAAGTGGGTGCAAAAACCAACGCAAATTCTGTCTTTGTAGAGTACGTTCTATACACACTCACTACAGCCCCTTTCCACACCCCACACCCATTTTGCCCCCGTTCTGCCCTCATCCGGGTCCAAAAGGATCCACATATCAGCGATTGCACATCAATTGGGCGCTCGCAAAATGATCACTGCCTCCAGTTGTTCCTGTAAACAATAATTCACCATAGACATGCATATTTGTTTATTTTGACTCTGAATTGAAGCTGTTGTCAAATACATCTCATTGTGTCTTCTAGACTTTGCATTACCTGGGCTCTACGTGACCCACATACCCAATGAGTAAAATGCTTTTTACAGGAGTAGGAGAGTTAAGCAAACTAATAATTTAAGGGCGGGAAGGAACCCTTCCCAGTTGTTAAGAAATCCTGACAGGGACAAGTAAGTTCTATTGCAGCATTCAGACTTGATGACATCAGGCTGAAATTCCATTTCTTCCTGACTTTTACAAGCAATAACATAAGGGCTGGATGGGAAAGTGTGCTGTAAAAAAAAGGAGCTATTTTGATTGCCTCAGGAGCTGGCTGTGCTGGGCTTGTATATGGCATTTCATCTTTCCCCGTTAGATTTTTGTAGTTTGCCATAGAAACATGGGAGGGTGAGAGACAGTAATTGACAGGGGAAATAAATAATGGCTGCAGCTATTATAGCAAGGAGGGGGGAAACTATGGGTCATATCCAACATTCTCTGCCCCCTAGTGCCCTAGCACTAGTGAATTGCAGAGTTTAAAGGTTGCACAAAAAAGGCAGAAGGTTGACGCACAACCATATTTGATAATATGTTTCCTCTTGTGTAGCAGCGGATTCTTCTGCAACTGCTCATTCTCGTTGCACAATTTGCTGCTCAACGATCTTCAGTAACGTGCTTTTGTTTTCACTTGCGGAACAGCAATGCACCAGCACAACAAGCGTACGGTTAAATACTTTAACTGATTGCTACATTGGAAACAAACCTTAATACAGTGGTACCTCGGGCTACAGACGCTTCAGGTTACAGACTCTGATAACCCGGAAGTAATACCCTCGGGTTAAGAACTTTGCTTCAGGATGAGAACAGAAATTGCGCAGCGGCGGCGGCGGGGCGGCAGCAGCGGGAGGCCCCATTAGCTAAAATGGTACCTCAGGTTAGGAACAGTTTCAGGTTAAGAACGGACCTCCAGAACAAATTAAGTTCTTGACCCGAGGTAAAAGGTAAAGGGATCCCTGGCCATTAGGTCCAGTCGTGTCCGACTCTGGGGTTGCGGCGCTCATCTCGCTCTACTGGCCCAGGGAGCCGGCATACAGCTTCTGGGTCATATGGCCAGCATGACTAAGCCGCTTCTGGCGAACCAGAGCAGCGCACGGAAACCCGAGGTACCACTGTACTTCTTTGTGGTGAAGACAGCATCTACCTCTAAGGCTAATAAAGGGAGCCCACCAGTCCATTGCCTTTCCTGGTCAAGCTTAAAATTGTAGGCACCAACTCACATCTCCTTCCTATGCAGATGAACCCCAAATGGCTGGCAAGGAGAAGAGCAGACTAGCCTGCATGCGCCCACCTTGAAGCACCATCACCTAACCTTCCCCTTACCTGCCTTTCCTGCTCCAGAGAAGGAGAGTGTGGAGACAGAAGATTTGTGTGGAGAGGGGTGGTTTTAGGATTGAATCTTTCTAACTGTTTCGTCTTTCTTCTCCCCGCCAAGGTTAGAGCCGCCTTTAAACACAAAACCAAGGTGTGGTCACTCACCAGCAGTTCGATCCGCAACATCAATGTGAAACCTTTCAACTCGGACATTGTAAGTATATTCCTAGAATTCCTAAGGCTTCGTTATCCGACTGGACAGATGATTTGCCCAAACGCTTCTTTCCACTGCACAATGGCATGCATGCAACTGAAAATGGACCTGAAAACATAGCTGTGTTTGTTTTGTTATGCTGTTTGGTGAATTTGTTCCATGGCAGATGTGCACATGGTTGTGGAAAGTGTCCCTTGAAAACATGAGACTTGAAAACCACTGAACCTTCCGGTTAATCAACTGTTTGCCTTAGTTCTGCCCTAAATTCAATGTCTCTTTGCTCAGACAAGACTGCATTTTGGGAATCAGAAAGGGTACTTTTATAGAGCCTAGATAAAACTTGCAGGTATGTTAAATGTTGTTTATTAACTACTACCTTTGATGATGTGAGTTCTGAGACAGTGATGGGGAACCTGTGGCCCCCTTGATGTTGTTGGACTCCAACTCCCATCAGCACCAGGTGCCCTGACCAGTGGACAGGGATGATGGGAACTGCAGCCCAACAACATCTAGACATGGGTTGCCACCTGAGGGAAAACCAGTGGGTTCAAGTTTACTTCCATGGGAGTCAGTGGTAGTTTGCTTGAAGCAGGAAATGTACTCACACAATTTTCTTCCTTTCTCTCCCTCCTTCCCACTCCAGATAACTGGGAACAGGCCAGGAACAACCCCCACTAAACTCAACACTTGGGACAAGAGTACCAATTCAGCAAACAAGATTGATCTCTCAGCAGTTTGACGGCAAACCCTAACGTCCCTCCTCTCTGATATCCAAACCGTATCCTCAGGATCTTTGACATGCTGCCTGCCTGTCCAGTATTTTCTCAGAATTTGTGCCAGTAGGAACCACTCCTTTAACCACCACCTGCTAAATTGGGGAGAGAATTTTTCATGCTGCATTGGGGTTGAGTCAGTCCTTCCAGCTTCTGCTAGCATTGCTTACTGCCTGCCACTCGTCCATTGGGAATAGCTATGAAATAGCTAGTGACAAAATAACACTGGGTGGTCTTGTAAACAGCAGCAGAGACAGTAAGTGTGGGGAAATGGATTGTACTCCCTCAGTAATGGGACTTCGGACGTTTAATGGCACCTCAGGAACGATGATCATGACATGCTTTTCCGCCTTGCAAACCAAATGTGTGTTTTTGTGTGTGGCATTATTAAAACCGTGCCATTCCTGTCTAGCGCTACAACCCCCACTTGCATTAAATAATATGAGCAGTCCAATTACCCAGGAGAAGCATAGCCAGAGAACACCCAGCCAACAGACATTTCACCTGGAAGTGGCATGGAAGTCAAAGACAGATGGGGAAATAGAGTCAGGATCAATGTATCACATGGCACATAGGCCTTGGGACCAACAATGATGGCAGATGTTGAGTGTGTATGGCCTATACATCTGTTTGGGCTTTGCCAATGACTGTTTTGTCCACCTGCAGGGTTATTTTATTTCAGCGCTGTCCTCATCAGCCAAAACACTCTTTGGTATGAGTAAGGTGTCTGCAGCCTTTCAGATGAGAATCAACGACGGTCTGCTGAATAGATTTTGCGGACAGAATTAACCTGTGCGCTTTTGGGAATCATAACAGAGATGACTCTTGGGTTTATCTGTCTTCTTTTCCTGGCAGCATAGGACGCTGAATGCCAAACAGGAGAACCCTCTCCCCACAAAGAAATGCAAAAAACAAACAAAACAAAAACACTTTCATACAAATCAGCAACAACAAGAAGAAAAATTACTGTGAAGTCGTCAGCCGGACTGCAGCTGGGATTGTGTTATTATCCACAGATGTTGTTATTTTATTTTATCTCATCTCCTGACAAACAAACCTTTAGTCTTTCCAGCAGCGCAGTGATGCAATGTCTTTTGAAGGGGGAGAGCAACACCTGTTTTAATCCTACAAATGTATTTCTTGCCTTTATTGGCTTTGCTACTCGTGTTTATTTTCTGATACAGTTCCAGGGATTGCATAGACTCAGTTCAAGCCACCTTTGCAGCCGTAAGGGCTGGCAGATGGCTTTCTTAGAACAGGCCAGCGCAAAGGGTTCTCACCACCATTGCCCGCTTGCCCAGCACTGCTTCCTCGCAGTGAGAGGTGGCTGGGAAAGTGCCTGCGTCGTTGCCACAACAGCTAGAAATCCTGTTTAAGCTCAGGGCTTATCCACACTTGCCTTTCCTCCATGCTTTCCATGTGGGTCTTTTGTTGCTGTTGTCATTCCAGAGATTTCCCTGCGGAAAAAACCACTCTTTAAAGCTGAATCAGACCAAACAGCAATCTGCGGACAACCCAAATTGTTATGCTTCTGCTTTAAAGAGTGGGCTTTTGCAAAGAAAGCACTTGGGGGGGGGGGCTATACCTGGAAAAAGTGGAGCAAAAGAGAAATTTGGTTAAGTGCTCAGTAAATAATAATAATAATAATAATAATAATAATAATAATAATAATAATAATAATAATATTTTTTTTAAAAAAAAAATCAATTACCCGTAATGTAAATTCATTCCCCCTGCTCCCAAGTTTAAACTGAACTTTTTAGCTGCCTTGGTGATGGTGCAGGCCTTCTCCTGGCTGCTTTGCCCAGAATGCCTCGCTCTGAGGAAGAATCCCCTTGGTTCTTTCTCAGAGTGAGGAATAACAGGAGAAGGATGGAGAAACCACCAACAGGGCAGAGCTGTGGCTTTCAGCTTTTTCTTTTGCTCTTCATGCCTGCAACATGGGGAGGGGGCAGAGGTGATCTTGACTCAAGTGTAGGATCTCATCAGATCCAGAGGACGGGAGGTATGTCTTATTTATTTATTTATTTCATAAGCTTTATAGACCATGTGACTGTAAAAAACAAACAAACCCCGAAACAAACCCTCCAAGTGGTTTGCAGAAAGGATGAAACAATGAAATCATGGGGGGGGTACAATTAAATGAACTATCTGAAACATATATTTTTTTTGAGCTGGAGAGAGAATGGCAACCCAAGCAGAGCAGAACAGGACCAGCGGAGAATGAGGCAACCAATGGAGCAAGCTGCTTGACATAGCTGCTTCATTCTGCCTCCTGATTGGTCTGGCCCTGAGTATTACTATTTAAAAAAAAATGAAAGGGGGATGCTTGAGACTAGAGTTCAATGGTAGAGCACCTGCTTTGCATGCAGAAGGTCTCAGCTTCAATCCCTGGCATCTCCCACTATGGCAGGGAAAGGCTCCCATCTGAAACCTTGGAGAGCGGTTGCCATTCTTGGTAGATGACATTTACCCAGATCGGCCACTAGAAAACACTGAGATAATTGGTCTGAATGGGTATAAGCCAGCTTCTTGTCTACCTGTGAATCACACAGCTATGGAAGAACTTTAGGCAAAGGATGGTGGTGAGAGGCCTATCCATGAGTCAAGGTGAAGTGACCACCTCAGGCAGTAGGATCTACAGAGGCAACAGATCTGGCCTCCAAGGAATGCAATGCTCACTTGCTTCTGGCGCGGTGGCAGTGATGGCTGTGGTGCTCTCCTTGGAGGTTGGATCTGCTGCCTTCTTGACAGCCCATCCCTAATTCTGCTGCTACAATGGCCTTTTGATGAATGGGAGGTGCTGCTAGACTCCTTCCACCCCAGACAAAAAAGGAATCTAATCCAGTGATTGATTGATTGATTGATTAAATAAATAAATAAATAAATAAATAAATAAATAAATTCCATACTATTACTAATAATATCCATACACTGCCCATCTAGTGGGTTGCCCCAGCCTCTCTGGCTGGCTTCCAACATATATAAAACACTGAACATTTAAAACTTACCTAGACAGGTCTGCCTTCAGAGGTCTTCTAAAAGTTGTATAGTTCTTTATCTCTTTGACATCTGATGGGAGGGCATTCCACAGGGTAGGCACCACTGCCGAGAAGGCGTTCTGCCTGGTTCTCGCAGTGAGGGAACCACCAGAAGGCCCTCGGAGCTGGACCTCAGTGTCCGAGCTGAACAACGGGGGTGGAGATACTCTTTCAGGTACATAATGTTGTTGCAGGCATGATGTGCACTGTGGTTGGCTCTGAAAAGGAAGGGAGAGCGGATATTTCGCAGAAGAGTGGAGTGGGGGGCGGAATCTGCAAGCCACTGCAATGGTCCTGGGCTCCCAACAAGGGGAAATTGTCGCTGTTACGTCTGTACCAGTTTATGCCTGTTTTATTTATGACCGCATGGTGAAGTTAAGTAACTCAATTTCCATGCTTTGCATGTACATATTTAACAACACCTTTTTAATGTGTGGTGGTTTTGGGAGCTAGAAAACACTGTATTAAGAACTGTTTCTTTGGAAATCATTTTTTTTTTAAATCCTCTTTTCTTTGATCAGACACACTTTCTGATCAGACACACAGGGTAGTGTGTACGTGTGCATGTCGTGGAGGCTGGGCCATTAGGGCAAATGGGACCCCATCCCCACCAACATTATTCCCCTCCTGCCTGTCTTCTCACTTAGAACCACTGCCTGATAGCTTCTTTCTCCTTAGTCTGTGTCAGGGCCGTCTTAAATATATCCAGTGCCGTGGTGCAAAGATCCCGCCGGCACACCCCCCCCCCCCGTTTCCCAGTTGCCAACCTTTTTATGGCACTGCCGGCAGCTTTGCGGGGCTGGAGGAGGTGGGCAGCAGCTGGAGGGTGGCTCCTCCGGCAGGGAAGAGGCGGAGGCTCCAGGTGCGGTGCTGCTTCAGCTAGGCGGGCGAGGGCAGCGAGCTGATGCTGGGAGGTGCTGTGTCCAGCCTCCGCCTCTTCCCTGGCACCCTCCAGAACTTGGCGCCCTGGTGCCCCGCGCCACTTGCCTCTATGGGCAAGACGCCCCTGGTCTGTGTTGTCCTTGAAGAACTCAACAGAGAGGAGAATGAGGACAAAACTAGAATTAGTTGACCTTTGATGGGTTCTAACTACACCTGTCATTGACTCTGGCTCTGCCTTCCTCCTTACCAATCCCGATGGGCACCAGCCAACTCTGTGGGCATGGCACATAAGCACTGGAAATGAGTAAGCCATAAATGGACCCTGTGCATTTTCTCACTGCTTTGCAGAGTGCAATAAATGTACCAAAGAAGGAACGCTCTAACAAATCTCTTCCTCCTCTTCTTCCACCGCAGCCCTTTTGTATGAAAGTATGAAAGTCTTGCCATTTATTTATGGGCTCTATGATGTGGCTTTTGTGATACGTCTTCAAGACAGCACTGTGTTGTCAACAATATGGAACCTTAATTGAATGAGATGTGAGTTAAAAATAGATTATGTAGCAGCAATGATGACTTTGCCTCTAAAGTAATAAAATGGTTGATATGACTGCTCCCCCTGCTGCCTCTCAAAATGAAAAAAACAACAACAACCAACTTTCAATTTCTTAATAAAGATGAATGTGAGCTTGCTCATTTTTTCTCCCTGTCATTGTAGATTATAATAGCATGGCAGGGGTCGAGGGCTGTGTGTGTTGTAGTGCTATGAACATCAACACTTGGGACAGGAAACAAAGGATTCAGCCACTAGGGACCAAATAAGAGTTTTAGTACAAGGCGCAGCCCAGGCAATCTGAACATCTGAACCTTTTTTCATTCTCTTCTGGGCAAAACTTGGGGGCAGGGAGACTGGCATATGCCAGTGGTGCAATGAAGCCAGAAGTAAAAGTGGGCACAGCAATGGAATGCAGATTTTACTCTTTTACATAGGACTAGTTTCTACATGCACTAGTCACAGAGCCCTCTCTTTCCTCCATCAGGGGCCACACCAAAATTAGCATGGCTGCCTTGAGTGCATGAACAAAAGGTATGATGTAGACACTGGGGTTTTCAGTGGATGAGCTGAACCCACACTGCCCCCTATGCTGCCAGAAGAAGCCATAGCACTGCCAATGTGCAACTACAGTGGTACCTCGGGTTACACACCTGATCTGTTCCGGGGTGCCATTTGCACCCTGAAAAGTACGCAACCTGAATGTCCATTTTGCGCATGTGCAAAAGCCTGATATCACACTTTTGTGCATGCACGAACTGCGCAGAATGATTCTGCACATGCGCAGGACGCTTCTGTGCATGCGCAGACCATGTGGAACGCTCTGCGCGTGTGCGGCACAGCGATCTTTACTTCCGGGTTTGTGGAGTACGCAACCCGAAAGTCCGCGACCCAAAGCGTTCGCAACCCGAGGTGTGACTGTATACGCATCATGTTATCAAATGCATAAATATGGAGCCAAGTCCATGCTGAGTACAAGACCAACAATATGATGTTGATTTTGGGTACTCCAGTGCAACATTGCATCTATTTCATCAGGTAACTGTGTTCTGGTTAGATGGGTTGGGCATCCTATCTCCTCCAAAAAACCAACCAGCAGACATGCCTTAAGTTTCCCAACTCAGATGAGCTGTCCTTACAATGGAAAACTGATAACAGATGGGCCATTAAGGGTGAGATCAAATTATAGGACACAATTTTCTAGCATGACATCCGGAGATTGCTTGGGGAATAAAGTTCTTTTCCCCACAACCTGGGAGCCTGTTTGTCAAGGCAGCTGCTCAGAGACCACTTCTTGTAAAGCAGACAATTAGCCAGGTGGTCAAATGACCATTAGCTGCCTGTATGTCATGTCGGGTTAGAGCATTGCCTTCTGTGGAAGAGCAAGCAGAGGAAATGGTTCTCTGCCAGAGATTCTGGCTTTCATCCCAGGTGCTCCTATGACCCCCCATTGTCATAATATTTGATTACCTCACAAGTATTAGTTTAACACTAAGGAAAGAGTCGAATCAAGAATTCAGGATGCAAAGAAATCGACACTGAATATCAGCCAAAAGTGAAGTTTGAGGTGAAGTTATGTCAGATATGAGCCTTAGGCAGCCGTAAGCACAAGCTAGCAGTCAGGAGGTGGTCAATAAGT
Organism: Lacerta agilis; assembly: GCF_009819535.1. Lineage (NCBI taxonomy): Eukaryota > Metazoa > Chordata > Lepidosauria > Squamata > Lacertidae > Lacerta > Lacerta agilis. The sequence continues at coordinate 7,308,788 of NC_046328.1, forward strand.
TAGAAGTCAGATGTTTAAAGACATTTTGTTTTCCCAGGCCAAATCTCAGGGCTGTATTCAACATTCTCTGTCTGTTAGTGCAAGGGCGATGGGTGAGTTTTGATGTTGCACAAGAGAGGAATCTGTCACAATTGCTGTAGCAGAAGCTCATTCTGCAATCTATTGTGCAACGAGGTTATGAGGAACGTGCCCATGTATTCTCTTGCACAAAAACACTCCACTGATGCAAAACATTTTGCCAGCAGAACAAGCACATGGCTAAGTGATTTTAACTTAGTGCTCTACTGGATACACTCTTCTCCCTGCCTAGTCTCAGACAGCATGGCAAATGGCCAGGCAGGGACAACATTGGGGGGGACAGGGGGCAGAGCACCTCCCCAATTTTTTTAAGGAGGGAGCCGAGGCACAAGGAAGAAGCATGCCGCAAAATGTTCATGCGAGACATCAGCATGTTGCGCAATGTGCACGAGTAACACCAGCACATCACACAGTGTGTGTGCATGACACCAGCAGGTCACATGGCATGCACGTATGGTGTGCACACGTCATGCAATACCGGCCTCCCAATCATGGGGGCAAGTCGGCGTGCAGTAATATTTTCTGAGAAATTCCGGAAGAGTTTTCTCTTCTGGGTACCCCAAAAGCAGTTGGATAATATTTTGCTGCTGTTGGTTGAGTGAACATTTCAAGAAATCCCCCCCCCCAACTTGCTGTGCACATATCCAGTGGAGAATCTGGGTGGAAGTATTGGAATATTTTTGAAGGGATCGTGTGTTTGTAGTTGGTATTTCAAAAAAAGTCAATCGTACGTTTGGCTGCTGTGGCAAAGGCAATGTTCATGTTGGAGATCATAAGGAAAGAAGTGAATCTACAGCTGCCAATATGCCAAAATGTGGTGTGACCACACTTGGAATACTCTGTACAGTTCTGATAACCACATCTCAAAAACAGTTTTGTGTGCTACTTATGTTCTTAGTGGTGGCCACCAACTTGGGCAGTTTAAAAGAGGGATTAAACCAAGTGATGGAGAATGAGGCCAGTGGCGTAGGAAGCCGCTTGGGCACCCAGAGCGGTAAACACGAGGTGCACCCGGGGGCGGGCCATCGCTATGTAGCGCGCATGTGCAGCGTCGCTTTGTACGGTGCATGCGCCGCTTCATATGACGCATGCGTCACTATGTAGCGATGCTGTGCATGCGCGCTATGTAGCGGGTTGCTGGTGGCAGTGCCGGCAAACCACGAAGTGAGGTTTTTTACTGGGCACTGCCCGGTAAAAAGCCTCACTCCTCAGCTTGCTCACTCACCTGCTCGGCGCTTTGCTTCGTTCCTTCCTGCTCAGGCTGCAGGGGGAGGTGAGGGGTGGGCCAGGGAGGGGCCGGAGCGGTACCTATTTATCTACTTCCCGCCGGAGCGGTACCTATTTATCTACTTGCACTTTGACGTGCTTTCGAACTGCTAGGTGGGCAGGAGCAGGGACTGAGCAACAGGAGCTCACCCCGTCGTGGGGATTCGAACCGCCGACCTTCTGATCAGCAAGCCCTAGGCTCTGTGGTTTAACCCGCAGCGCCACCACGTCCCTTACAATAACATATCAACACTTAAATTCATACAAATACAAACTCACAAAAAGAACAGAAAATGTTTCTAGAAATAAACTAAAAAAGACTTCCAAATATTCTCATTTACTATATCTATTCTTTCCTTTGCACCGCACAGTCTTGTATTGTGCTAGTTTATCTTCACAGGTCCACACAGAATGTCATTTACACTTTTTATTTTACAAGAATCACTCTAATTCTGCCAAGAGATTCTTGTTCATACAATAGGTTTTTTTTTTTTTTAAATATTCTCCATTCCTTATAGACTCTCTGTTTCAGATGACTTCTCACTCTCCCTGTCATCTTTGCCTGCTGGAGGTATTCAGCCATTAGGGCTAGCCACTCTGCTATTGTAGGTATTGTTTCGTTCTTGCATTTGGGACTTCTTAGTTTATAGGAAAAGGGAGTAAGTGGTGACATGATAGAAGTTTATAAAATTATGCACGTTATGCAGAAAGTGGACAGGGAAGAGTTTCTTCTCCCTCTGTCATAGCCCTAGACCCCATGGACCTCCTATAAAACTGAATATTGGAAGGTTCAGGTCAGATAAAAGGAAGTTCTTTTTCATGGAACTTGCTTCTACCGGAGGTGGTGATGGCCCCCAACTTGGATGGATTTGAAACAGGATTAGACAAATTAAAGAAGGAGGATCAAGCTGTCAACAGCCATTAGCTATGATGGCTATGTTCTACCTCCACTTTTCATAGGCATTATGCCTCTGAATAACAGTGGCTGAGAATCACAGGTGGGCAGAGTACAGCTGTCCACCTTGCAGGCTACGCAGAGGACAGTGTGAGAATGGGAAGCTGGTATGATCCAGCAGGAGCTTATTATGCTCTCAGTAATTGCCGGAGGCTATTTCCTGCTCAGCTTTCACCGCAAAGCAATTCTCCCTCGCCACAGGCAAGTAGCTAAGTGGAATTGTCCATGAAACAGTTGAGGAGAGTCATTTGCCATCGCATCTTGGGAGATTCCCTCACCTCTCTCTCCCCGAGATTATTTTTGAATAAGGAACAAAATCAATCCAGATGAGAAATACCTCTTGAGTGAAAGAGAGACGCAAGTGGATGAAACGACCATCTCTCACACACAGCTGTCTTGCAGCTCCAAGGTTAAAGATAGATCTGGAACAATTGACTAACTCAGTTCCTACCACTGTGTTCATTGCATGAATATAGATATACTGTAGAGTGATTATATCCCTGGTAGTTTTAATGAAAACTTTATTATTTAAGTGACAAAAATGGCTCAGCGGGGACTGAGATATAAACTTCTGTTTCATGTTAATATCAAAAAGGTATATTTTCTTCCCATTTTTGGAAAGTTGCTTTCTTTTCAATGCATCTTTTGTTCTTCTGGACATTACAATCACATTATGACAGGATCTCTCATTTAAAGCATATTTCCCTATCAGGTATTTTTAAATTATTATTACATCTGCAGTTTTTCTTGGAAGGCCCACCGCTGTTTACGTCATGGGTGGTTATTGCAAAGTAATTGCCCTCATTCAGCCAATTTTCTTCTTCAATAATCCCGTTCATGCATGGAATTGGGGCAATGCTCTTCGTCTTGTCAGCTACAATGCTAACTATACCACAAGCACTGGTAGATTTAATGGGCACAAATGTGACTCATAGAAATTTTGTTTGCTTTTGTTTTTTTGCCAAGTGATCCTTATCAGTTGTGGTGTAGCTCTGATGTATATTTTGCTAGGCTCAGAAATATGGATTGCAGCAAACATGCCTTGCCTCCCTCCCTGCCCTTAAACTGGGATGAGGAACCTTAGGCCCATGGGACAAATGTGGACTTTTGGACACACACACACACTTCTTCCCTCCCTCCCCCTCCCTCCCTCCTCTCTCTCCCTCCTCTCTTAAACTCTTACCATTGTCCCAGTTGCTCTATACACTTAAAGCAGTATCATACCGCTTTAAACAAAGAATCCTGGGAAATGTACCAGTAGTTTGTTGTGGGTGCTGAGAGTTGTTAGGAGACCCCTGTCCCCCTGGCAGAGCTATAATCCCCAAAGATCCCTGGGAAGAGAGATGGAGTGTTAAAACACTCCAGGAATTGTAGCTCTGCGAGGAGGAATGAGGATGTCCTAACAACTCCCAGCGCCCTTAACAAACTACAGCTCCCAGGATTCTTTGTGGGTAGCTGTGACAGTATAAAGTGGTATGATACTGTTTTCAATGCATAATGCAGATGGGGCCACAATGCTACTTGCTTGCATTAGAATAGAGAGGATTGTTTGAGTGTGTGTTTAAACTAAACACAAGGTAAAGGTTAGGATCAGTGCTCTGCCTATTTTTGCCTCTGGCCCTGCCCACCATTGTCAGAAGGGTAGTTGGCCCTTGCTTGGAAGGCAATGCTGAAACCTTGCCTTAAACCTGTACATCAACAGCCCTGGGACAACCACATTTCCGAGTGCTCTTCGTGCCAGATTTGCATTCACAGCAACATGCCAAGCAGCAGAGAGAGGAGCGAGGAGGGAGATCTGCAGCCCTGCCACTTTGAGGATAAGTGAGGTGTTGGTAGAAGGAGATGAGCAGGTGAGTAACTGGTTGGCCCATTGGTGGGACTGGAGAAAAGTATGGACAATGTGGTCTTCCTAATGACATTGTGGGGTCACGGCAGAATCGGAATGAGGTCCAAAAATCTGGGGCATGGAATTAAATAAGCTATGAATTGGGCTGAAAAGCTCACAGGGGAAATAGTAGGGGGGTATTTTTTTGTGTACACAGTCACACGTCCACATGTCTTAGAGGGAAGCCATAGCTAAGAGGCATAACATCTGTTTTCCATGCAGAAAGACACAGGTTCAATCCCCAGCATCTCCAGGTAAGGATGGAAATGTCCCAGTAGTTGGACCAGTGCTGTGACTCAGTATAAGGCAGCTTGCTGTGTACCTGCTGTGTATGATCAGGAGGCGTTTATGTGCTGCTGGCAGAAACAGATGTGTTGACAGCAGCACTGGCCGTCTGAGGTCCCCCTCCACCATTTGAATGTATCCCGTAGTTCATTGCAGGCAGTGATGATGCTCAGAAAGCAGGACTTATGTCCTTGCCTCCCTGAAGCTGAAAGCACTTGGTCATGTGAGGCAGCCCACTCCCACTACTACTATTACTACTAGCAGTAGTAACACTAGTAGTAGTATGAAGAGGTCTCTATTTGTAAAGGAGACAGCAGACAGCAGTTTGGCATGGTAATCTCATAGAGTCGAGACCCCCAGTGAAATGTGCTCCAAACCCCTGTAATGCAGGAATCACAACTAAACACTATGGAATCATACAAGCAAAAGAGTTGGAAGGAATCGCCATTATCTGAAACTATATGGAGTGTCAGCTTATTAGATGTAGACACTGAGGAGCAGATTATGGAGAAATTCTCTCATTTCATCCTCCAGGTATTTTGGATTACAACTCCCATAATTCATAACCACTGGCTGGAGTTGGTTGGAGTTGTCCTCCAAAACATCTGGAGAGCACCAGGTTGGGGAATTCTGGTGCAACTGGAATCCAGGAAAAAACCCAGTACTCAGGACTTTATGAAGATAAAAGTGATTTAGCCCAGAGATGAATCATGGTCTTAGAAGTTTCTATTTAATTGAGACAGACCTTTGCTCCCCAGGTGACAGTTCTCCTAGGAAGACCATCCCTCGGTGTCTAATCAAGATCAATTATTAAAACATGTTTAAAATATTCATTTGGCTTGGCAGGTTCAGGGAATGGCAGGACTTTCTGCATCATTATTTAATGTTCTCTCTCTTTTTTTGTCTCTTTGACATGTATGTCAATTCCCATAAAATTGGCACGGGCAATGTTGCTTCCATCTCAAAGTTAGCCAACTGCAGAATTGGCTGAAATTCAAACTACCTGACTGGAACATGGGGTTGACAATGAACTGAAAGCAAAGTCATACAAAACAAGAGGCTGTGATGGCCACGAACTCTGATGACTGCAAAAGAGGATTAGCCATCTGTCAGGGATTCTTTAGCTGCGATTTCTGCGCTGCAGACTAGATGACTCTTGGAGTCCTTTCCAATTCTACAAGTCCTAGTGTCGGCGTCTCCCTGACGTTCTAGCTTACTACATGCAAGGATTGGTTTTATTTCATAGATAATTCAAGAGACTGTCCCCAGCACCTGCAATCTGAAGTCTTTTGCGCTGTGCATTATGGCATTTTCCACTTCATTGGGCCCGTTAATTTCCTACCCAGCATGACAAACATCACCTGTCACCATGAGCTGACACATTCCTAAGATATATCTCTACATAAAATTAATGAGGTGAAAAATCATTGGGTAATTTTTACTATGTTAGAAGTAAGATATGAATTAGCTCAGGAATGCATTTTTTGCCTTTGGGATGTTTGAGTGATATTGTTATTGTTGTTTAATTTTGGAGGCTTTACTGAAGCATGATTTGAGGTGTCCCTCCACAGATGAGACCCTATTGCTCAAGAGTTGGCTAAGGAACAGTTAGTCACATTTTCTTTTAGTAGAATTTTGCCCATGGGCAGCACAATGGGAATGATGCTTGCAAAATGGGAGGACACACCAGAATCAGGATTGAACTGGGGACAGAGCATGCTGGAGAGAGAGGTTTGGAAGAGAGATCTTTATTCTTTCATAGCAGAGTTAAGCACAATGGCAATTGCTCCAAGCACATTAAAACTTGATTAGATTTTACACCTGCTCTCATCCACTTTTAAACAAATGTCCCCCACAAAAAAATACTTTGGCTAGAATAAATCACAGACACTTAGGTTTCCAAATAAGTGAAGATTTCACTCACAGACTTTCCAGATGTTATAGCAAACAAGTCTCCATCTGCTGGCAGTAAAACAAAGAAGAAAAAGGTTCCAAACAACTTAAAAAGAAAAATACTTGGTTTCCTTACAAAAAGGATAATGCAATCTTGGGGTTAGCAAAGTCTTTTTGGAGAGATTCAGTTCACTTCTTTTTTCTTGCAGTTGGGAGCCATTGGCCACATGGCTCCTTGCATGTTCCAGGAAGCACAAAGAGAAAAAGAGACTGAGGGGTGGAGAAGCAGAGGCTGCTGAGAGCCTGCAAAATCACATCCACTCTGATAATCTAAACTCAGGTCCTCAGCTTAACCCTTTCATGCGCACACTTTTGAGTCAGTAACTGTATATTACAACAGCTCTGATTAATCTTCAAGCAATGTGGGACACAATTAACTGAACAAGCAGTGGTGTGGGACAGGGCTTTCTCTGTAGTAGCACCTTATTTATGGTATTCCCTCCCCTTGGAGATGCATAAAGCACCTTCATCAATTGATGGCTTCCTCCAGGTCTTTTATGAAAACTAAGTTGCTTGGGGTTGGTTGAAACTGAAATGTTAAATTTGCTGCTGAAATGCAAATTAACAATAAATCATAAAGAAGAATATCCATAAATAATTGGGGAGGGGAATCATTCTACAATAGTTCTTAATTATATGGATGAATGTTTTCCTGTGTCCTATAGCACACATGCAAAATAAACTTATAAATAAATTACTAGGTTTTCTATCTTCCCTTACCCTCACTATATATTAATTAGTTTAACCATATGAGTTATTCCCCAACCTTAAGAATCCAATCTAATATGGGGCTTCATGATCCCCCCCCAAAAAAAATTACCATTATATAAGCAACTGTTAATAAATGGATCATGATTTCTTTTATTTGTTATTAGTTTTTATTGGGGGATTTTGTGTTACAAAGCAAACAGATAACATTTTTCTGTTATGACTAGGTCTTTAAAAAATAACTGGATAACTAATAGGGTGACTAATATGCCTTATTCTGTTGTAATGTCAATTTCATTTATTGCAGCACTCCAAAATGCCATTATTTGGGGAAATATACTTGTGTTGAATCACATGGCTCTATTGAAACTTTATGATTAGTTTTATTGTTGTTGAACTGTAGATATTTTAAATAGCTTGGGATCCTGACAGATGAAGGATGAAAAATGAGTGAATGAACAAACGGATATAAAAGGAGACCCTGAGAAGTGCAGAAGCCAGAAGGAGTCATCCCTGGGCTTGGAAAAACCTCATAATGGGAAGCCCTGAAATCAAGAAGTGGGAAAGACCCACATTGATCCATTTCAATATCTTGTTTCATCCTCAGGGGGAACTTGGAGACGGAAAATAAAGACTATTCCACAGTATACAAGACAGAATAGGTGAGAGCATCTGGGAAAACTTTAGGGAAGGGCGTAGTCATGTGGCAGGCAAAAGGTCCCAGTTTCAAATCCCTGGCAGGGCGGAGAAAGAGTCGTATCCTGAAACCCTGGAGAGCTTCTGCCACTGAGTGTAGAAAATGACCACATCAAACAGAGGGTGCCATTTGCTTGTCCGCGCACAGCACCCCCGATCCTACGTGACTCCCCGGCAGAGCGCTCCTGGACCGCCTGCCCAAGTCGTGAACCTTGAAGTTCCCGCCAAACCTCAGTTCAAATCTTCTTCTTCTTCTTCTTCTTCTTTGGTGATCACTCATAGCCGAGTAAGATTGTCTTCCATAAACACGGTTTTAACAATGAGTCCGTAAGTGACTGTGGAGGCCAATTCTGGATTCACACGTACTTCCACAGTGGGGACATTGGTTTCCAGTCGGGAGTTGATCATGGTGTGGATTTGCCAAGCGTGCCTTCCTCTTAGCACGTGTCTCCCTTGCGTCCTGAGTTCGAGTGTCTTCAAAGTCCATGACACCTTTGGTAGAGGTTGTTCTCCAACTGGAGTGCTCGCAGGCCAGTGTTTCCCAGTTGTCAGTGTTTATACTACATTTTTTAAAGATTTGCCTTGAGACAGTCTTTAAACCTCTTTTGTTGACCACCAGCATTACGCTTTCCATTTTTAATTTCGGCCATAGCTGAAAGGTTATCAGTGCACTCCCCTGTGTTGCGGTGAAATGGGGGGGGGGCTCTCTGCTTAAACATACGTCTTCCAGAGCCAGCCCAATCCCCAGACAGATTGGTTAACCCTGATGTGCTCCAGATCCCCAGCCGGGGACTGGGAGGAATAAACGCACAATGCCTACATCTGAAAGTTTAATAAAGTTGTGTCCAATTTTAATCCCACAACACGTTGTCACGAGTCATTATTCCACCCAGGTGTCGCCTGGGGTTGGGGGGGGGGTTCTCCCCCTGGACACGTAATGTGATCTCAATGGATCTCAATATCAGGAAACTTTCTATGTTCCTATGAGCTGCAAACAAATTATTAGGGCTGCAACATTGATGGGTCACAAGTGAGCTTATCGAAGGGGCTGAAATGTCTCCCAGTGCAGTTTCTCTCCCCCCACACACACACTTTCTGTGTTCTTTGCTGCTCGTCTCAGCAGCTGCTTTGACCACATTAGGTTTTTAGTATCTTCTTTCCTTAGCATGCTGACCCTAGCCAATGAAGCATCACATAGCCAACAATGATAGCATTGTGCAGCCAGTTCAGAGTGAGGGCAACACTCCCTGACCTCACTCTGAATCGGCCGCAGAAAATACTTTCATCCCACAACCGCCATGTGCAAAAGCAATATACCCTGGGAGTATCAGGTGCTAGGGACAACCAAAGGCTCATCCACACTTAAGCTTGATCTGTATTTTGATCACATTCTGTATTGATTTCTTATTGCGGGTCTGAGAGCTTTTCCGTTCTGCTGCTATATCCTGTTAAAATCTGGTGTTAACTGCTGAAACGGGTCTCCCAGTGACAGTCTTCTCCTGAAAGATCCCTTTTGGATTCATTCTGTTCCATTTGATTTGTGGGATTATATTTCAGAAGCCAGAAATGGAGAAGGGGGCTTGATATTATGCCTTTGTAAGGCAAGCTGTTAAACACAGCGTTTAATATGCAGCCGATCACTCGGCATCACTCTCCAAAATCAAACTGCAAGCATACCTTATTATTCCCCAAATCATTATATGGAAAACAATTCCATACACAAGCTAATGAATAATAATATTGATGGGGTTTGATTAACACTAAGAGGCAGCAGCGGTGGGGAAAGCAGGTCAGAAAGAGGAAAGAGGCTACGCAGTGAGTGGCTGAAAGACATTTCTTTCATTATTCATTAATTCCAACGGTGTAGGTACCCAGCATGAAACAGCAGCTTTTCATAATGTCTCTGATTAGCTTATCGGCACAGGGCAAAGCACACACAAAAGCAGCTTTCCTATTTCCATAGGAGCTCTGGCAGGCAAAGGAGAAAATAGACTCTCTCCCCTGAAAGGGAGGCCAATTGTATCATGTGTCATGGGCCCAGCTGCCCAGTTTGAAGGCAGCAGGGAAAATAGCCAGGAACGGACGGATTGGCAAAATTGTTGCACCCTCATTAGTCACTGAGCTAAGAATTAAAATAAATGAAGAAGTTAAAAATAGGTGTGGTGGTGTTTTTTTTTAAGAATCCTACATCAGTAACCTTTGACAAAACCCTTTTCTGGCACAAAATGCACCTTAAGACAAACTATTAAGAACACCTAGAAGAACTGGTGGAGGGAGGGGGTGCGGTAAGTGCAGTTACCGCCGGGTATCATCCTTGAGGGGGGGTGACATCACCGCACCTCCTGCCTGGGACGCTCGTCCCGCCCCCGGGGGTGGCTAGCCCCGCCCCCAGGTGCACAGCATGTGCACCACTCTGGGTGCTGGAGCAGCTAGCTCCGCCTCTGCCTAGAAGTTTAAGAATGTGATGTAGAATCATAGAATCATAGAGTTGGAAGAGACCAAAAGGGCCATCCAGTCCAACCCCCTGCCATGCAGAAAACACCATCAAAGCATTCCTGAAAGATGGCTGTCAAGCCTCCGCTTAAAGACCTCCAAAGAAGGAGACTCCACCACACTCCTTGGCAGCAAATTCCACTGTCAAACAGCTCTTACTGTCAGGAAGTTCTTCCTAATGTTTAGGTGGAATCTTCTTTCTTGTAGTTTGAATCCATTGCCCCGTGTCCGCTTCTACCTCCATCTGGCACCATTTTGCAACTGGTTGGCACCAGTGTGGTGTAGTGGTTAAGAGAGGTAGACTCGTAATCTGGGGAACCGGGTTCGTGTCTCCGCTCCTCCACATGCAGCTGCTGGGTGACCTTGGGCTAGTCACACTTCTCTGAAGTCTCTCAGCCCCACTCACCTCACAGAGTGTTTGTTGTGGGGGAGGAAGGGAAAGGAGAATGTTAGCCGCTTTGAGACTCCTTCAGGTAGTGAAAAGCGGGATATCAAATCCAAACTCTTCTTCTTCTTCTTCTTCTTCTTCTTCTTCTTCTTCTTCTTCTTCTTCTTCTTCTTCTTCTTCTTCTTCTTCCTCAGTACTTCCTGCACTGGCTGGCAGCAGCTCTCCAGGATTTCAGGCAGGGTCCTTCCCCAGCCCTAGCTGGAGATTCCAGGGGTTGAATCTGAGACCTCCTGCGTAAAGATTGCCTGGAGTTACATATAGCTAGGGCATGATTTGTTTGTCCACAGCACTCATCATCCTTGAGCATTGGGCCATGCTGCCTGGGGCTGATGGGAGTTGGAGTTTACCAAATAATAATAATAATAATAATAATAATAATAATAATATCCTGCCCATCTGGCTGCATTTCCCCAGCCACTCTGGGCAGCTTACAACATATATAAAAACACAACAAAACATCAAACAATAAAAAACAAAATATCCCACACAAGCAACAAACAAACAAATAAATCAATAGAAACCAACAACAACAACAACAACAACAACAACAAACAGTTGCAGTTATACCCAAAATAAAGTAACCGCCAACCCCAACTAAACATTTAACCAACACCAACCCGTCAAAAATGAAACAGAGCAACCAAAATTAGAACCAGCTGGAAGACTGATTTAACGGCATGCAAAGGATGTCAACTGGACTCTAAATAAGAAATGACGCGGCCATGCAAGGAAATGATGGTGATCATATGTTTGGAACAGGAGCTGGAAACCTGATTTCAAGAAATTAAATTAAATTGGTTTTATTGCAATAATTTGGAAAAATAATAAAAAAATAATTTGAAACAAAAATAACAGTTTAAAACGTTTTAAAACATTTTAGCCAGTTGCCCCAACCCAAGAGTTGTTCCAGCAATGTCTCTCCGGCTTCCCAGGAGCCTCTTTTAGCTGTTCGAGGTGAGTCCGGGCCCCACCCTTAGGCCAGGTGGAAATGGGCCTTGCAGCAGGGAGAAGGTCTTCCTTCCAGCATTCACAGCAGCAGTATTGTGATGGGGGGGGGGGGTTCCAGGTTATAAAGGCCAGGTTAGTATGCTGGGCTAGGATGGGAGAATCTGGATTCAACACACACACACACACACACACACACCCTTTTGGCCTTGACGTTCACAGAATCAGTCAGTATCTCCCAGGTCGGTGGCTGTTGTCATTTTCAAAAAGTCAAGTAAGGGGAAACATTGTAGAAGTGTATAAAGTTCTGCATGGGGTGCAGAAGACAAATAGGAATGTTTCTCTCCACCCACTCATAATCACAGAGCCTGGCATCATCCAATGAAGCTGAATATGCAACAACTCAAGAGGAACAATAGGAGACACTTCTTCGCCTACAAACTGCGGAATTTGCTCCTCCAAAATGTAGTGATGGCCACCAACTTGGTTTTCAAAGGGGAGTAGACAAACAGCGGGTGGCGCTGTGGTGTAAACCACTGAGCCTTGGGCTTGCCGATCGGAAGGTCCGCAGTTCGAATCCCCGCGACGGGATGAGTTCCCGTTGTTCGGTCCCTGCTCCTGCCAACCTAGCAGTTCGAAAGCACATCAAAGTGCAAGTAGATAAATAGGTACCACCCTGGCGGGAAGGTAAATGGCGTTCCCGTGCGTTGCTCTGGTTTCGCCAGAAGCGGCTTAGTCATACTAGCCACATGACCTGGAAAAACTGTCTATGGACAAACGTTGGCTCCCTCGTCCACCAGTAAAGTGAGATGAGTGCCACAATCCCAGAGTCATTTGCAACTGGAGTTAACTGTTAGGGGTCCTTTACCTTTACCTTTTTAGAAAAATTCACAGAGGAGGAGACTGTTAATGGGTACTTGTCATAGATGCTATGGACTTCTGAATATCAGTTGCAAGCCTTGTGCTCAGCATTTGGAAACCCCCAAGTACTGGGCTTTCCAAATGCCCACCAGCAGTGCCTGCCAAGCGCACCTTTGTGTGCCCTACACCCGATGACAAATCTGATCTGCAGAACAATTGAGGGTAGCTTGACCAAACCACCCTTGTAGGCCAAAAGGGGAGCCTGGTGGGCTGAATTAGACCTCTAAGCAAGAGGTTTCCTGTCTCTGCTGCAGGTTTTGGCTCAGCCTACAGAGGTCACTATTAAGTAAAACCCCACCTTGAAGAAGAAGAAGAAGAAGAAGAGAAGAAGAAGAAGAAGAAGAAGAAGAAGAAGAAGAAGAAGAAGAAGAAGAAGAAGAAGAAGAGGAGTTTGGATTTGATATCCTGCTTTTCACTACCCGAAGGAGCCTCAAGCGGCTAACATTCTCCTTTCCCTTCCTCCCCCACAACAAACACTCTGTGAGGTGAGTGGGGGCTGAGAGACTTCAGAGAAGTGTGACTGGCCCAAGGTCACCCAGCAGCTGCATGTGGAGGAGCGGAGAAGCGAACCCAGTTCACCAGATTACAAGTCCACTGCTCTTAACCACTACACCACACTGGCTCTCTTGTTAGCTTTTCCCTTGCTGGCAAATTGCTCTGCCTTCTTACTTTCTATAAGAATCTTCCTTCCTCTGCTGCCTCTTTATTAGAAATGGTTCAGGGCCACAAAGAGCGATTATCAATATATCTCAGCTACAGGAGGGAGAGAAAGCGCAGAAACAATAATGAACATTTATGGAGCAACATAATCCAGTTATTGATTTTTCAGGGCTTGCAGTCCTCTGGGGGAGCCTTGCAAATCCACTCCGAGTTCTGAGCTTTGTGTTTGCTCCTCCGATTTAAGCTGGAGGGGGAGAAAGAAACGTACACACTTTCAGAATAAAACATATGTATAACCAACTCTCTGTTGGTTCTAATAGAATCAGAAGGAGTCGTTTCCCAACACCAACACCATAGCTGTCACTCCATATTTATGGTTTCAGACATTGGGATGGGAATGGAAATTTGCTTGCCTAAAATGAATACCTCCCCCCCCCCCCACAGTGGTTCTTCCTTTTTTTCTTCATTTCTTCTTTCTGCTTATTTATCTTTTACATGAGATATAGAAACAACTGTAGTTTGAATGTCACCCTACTATGGATGTGAAATATAAGTACCAGTATCTTTCCATAATTTTTCATGAGTCACTAGTGGTCAGTAGCCAGGCTCTTTTGTAGAAGCATATGCAATAAAGTCGACCTGTGTTTTGCAAAGTGTCCTTGTTTATTCTTCATTCACCTAGTTTTCTGGTCAGCTTATCCATTCGTGTTATGTCCCACATTTGATTCAGCCACATTTAATAAAGTCAATATTTAGAGCTATCCTGTTTCAGCTGTTATTAATTGCAATATAATCCATGCGGGTGGTGCTGTGGGTTAAACCACAGAGCCTAGGGCTTGCCGAACGGAAGGTTGGCGGTTCAAATCCCTGCGATGGGGTGAGCTCCCGTTGCTCGGTCCCAGCTCCTGCCAACCCAGCAGTTCGAAAGCACGTCAAAGTGTAAGTAGATAAATAGGTACCGCTCCAGAGGGAAGGTAAACGGTGTTTCCGTGCGCTGCTCTGGTTCGCCAGAAGCAGCTTAGTCATGCTGGCCACATGACCCGGAAGCTGTACGCCGGTTCCCTAGGCCAGTAACACGAGATGAGCGCCGCAACCCAGAGTCGGACACTACTGGACCTAATGTTCAGGGGTCCATTTACCTTTACCTTTACCACATGTGGAAAAATAAAATGAATACATTGTTGTCCCACGATTTGATATCGGCTGCTCTTGTTGCCGACTGTTTCTCTGAACTGGGTTTGCTCATGCTGCAGCCATCCTGACGATGTACTGTGAGGATTTTTTGAATCGCAAATGGTATGCAAAAGTGATGAATGGAACTTAAGGTGGGGGAAACCAAGGAACCAAAATCGACAGGTTTGTCCATCCAAAATGCATCCATCCTGAGGAAAAAGGAACCGAGGACAATAGGGAATTGCCATTAGGAGTGGCAAGATGTCTTGGTGGAATCATACCATTGTGGATTTAATGCATGGATTATTGTACAATTGGTTTTATAGTGGTTCTATACTTTCTCCAAGGAGCTAAAGGTGGCACACATCGCTTTCCCTCTCCTCATTTATACCCCACGACCAATCCTGTGAGGTAGGTTGGTCTGACAGGCAGTGACTGACCCAAGATCACCCAGTTACAGGTGGGTAGCCGTGTTGGTCTGCCATAGTCGAAACAAAATAGGAAATTCTTCCAGTAGCACCTTATGAGACCAAAAGATCACCCAGTGAGCCTCATGGGCCAAGTGTGGATTTGAACCCTGGTCTCCCAGTTCCTAGAGCCTGACACCCTAGCCACCACCAGCTCTCACAGATAGGTGCAGAGCAGTACTTTGTTACCATGATTTTCTGTTTCTGGGCAAAGGGCCTGTAGCTCAGCAAGTCTTTGCCAGGTCTCCAGCTCCCGTTTATATTCACATTCCCAGATGGTTCTTTTGCGTTCTGTATTTATATCCTAGTTTGATGGGAGCCATTTCTCACAATGGCAAGTCGAGGGCTAACAATGACTCTGCCTTCTGCTTTTTGCCATCCACAGATGGTGGGTTTTTTTCACATACAGTAAAATCAATTATAAATTGAATAGTATTTGTCTGCAGTGTAAACCACAGCTGGGTGGCCTTTTGTTCATGGTAATCACATCTCTTTACCATTCTTGTTCTCCCATTTATGCCGTTGACCTCGATTACACGTTGGTCTTTATTTTACGGAAATTGTCCCTGGATACCCTCTTGGCTTTGCAAGCACCATAAAAAATATTAATGACAGATATTGTCTCCTAACCACCACTCACACTATCGTACTGGGAGCTAATTTTCTTCTGCATACATTTGTTTGTTTGTTTGTTTGTTTGTTTGTTGTTGTTGTTAAATAAAATAAATGTATCACTAAACTGCAGAAGGTGCCAGTTGCTGAGTTTTTTTCTGCACACCTTTGGTTTGTTTGCATCTTCCCAGCATATCTGATGCACACATTTGCAAGGCCTGATACATGATTGCGACACATTAACTTTCAAAAGTTCGTTTTACTAATATGGACCAAAGGAAAGGGCCAAGGACTGTGGTAGGACATCTGCTCTGAGTACAGAGATCTCAGGTTCAATCCCCAGCATCACTAGGATGTCAGGGTTGGATTGAGGAGGAATGGTGGGAGCCCCCCCCCAAACTTCTTAACTTTCCCAGTGCAGGAGGACAGAATTTGTGGGAATATACTTTTCAGCTGCGCTCGCCCTCTGTGGTTATTTGTGTTTATTTGTGATATTTGTGCTTAACTTTTACTGTATCCTTCCCACCTGGAAGGAAAGGTAGCAGTAGGATCCGGCAGGCGATTCACTGCTGGGATCCCTCCACGGACAATTAGTGGCTCCAAAACTTTGAATTAGGCAACAGTCAGTTAATCTGCTTCCCGCCCAATTTAGGGCAGGCAACAGAGTTGTGGATTGCGGTTTGTGGTATTAAGTTATGGACGTTGGTTATTCACTCAATAAATAGGCTGCCGCTCCCTGTTTGTGGTGTGAGAACGACATGCGTCGGGGCGAAGCCCCACAGTGAGAACGAACGTTGCGGTGACAAGGCCTAGGCAAAGGAAAGCGAAACCATCACACGCAGGGCAGCCAAGCCATTTTCCTCCAGACTGCAGTCTCAGTTGTTTAATTTTCACTTTGGTGCTTTTAAAGTCGTTTGTTTGGGGCCCGTTAGTTTTGGCCCACCTGTAGCTTTATTTTCCTCTCTTGCGGAGCTTTTTGGACCAGGAACAGACGCTTGCAACCAATTACGAGGCAAACTATTCACCGGACTCACAGAAACTCAAACCCTCAGATTGCAGCCAGCGGATCCCTTCGTTCATGGCGACGGTGGGAGCAGGCTCCAGGATTACCGTCCCGTCACCCCAGTCCGCAGGCTGCCCCAACAACGGTGCCCGTGTGAGGCTACACACGAGAGGCGTGGTTATTCTACAGCATTGATTTAGAAACAGTGATTTGACGAAGAGTATAGTCCAGAGGGGGAAAAGCTGGGAAATACTGAGTGAGGAACAGACTAGAAGGGCATACATAGGAGAGGAGACAACAGCTGGCTCATTCAGTTGCCTTGGATAGCATTCCTGAAGCCCCCCTTCCCTTAAGGCTAGATGGGCTGGAAAATGATTGGAACAGAAAAATGCAACAGCAACAAGCTCAGATTACCTGACGTAGGAGTGACATTGATTAATGGGGGAGAAAGGGGGTGAACCTTTACTGGGAGAAACACCATTTTTTAAATATGCTATGTCTTCCTTTGTCTCTCGCTGTGATAATTAAAGAACATACCTGCTAAGAGCGCTCTCTTTTCGTTTGATCTGCTTAATTACTGCCACCGGGGGGAGGGATCTGATTCCCCCAAAGCCTGACTTGGGGGAAGTAGAGTTGGAAGAGACTCCTTGCCTGAAACCCCAAATAGTCACTGCTAGACCATGTAGAAAAAAATGGAACTAGATTAGCCAATGGTCTGACTCAGCACAAGGTGAGACAGCACTCTGATGCCCATCAATGAAGCAAGACACAGGCATAGAAAGCTCAAGACACCCTTGGCATTTGCTGCAAGAACAAGCATGGCTGGTTAGAACATATCCACAGAATAACTAGCCAAGTTCTACTTCCTCAGAAAGGAATGTTGCTATAGCTCAGCAGTAGAGCACAGCCAGGGACTTGGGTGGCATAGTTGTTAACCTTCCCTTTTTTTGCAGGAAATTCCCCAGTCAGTCTGTAGTATAGTACTGATAGGGGAATTCCCCACAAAAATGGGAAGGTTGACAGCTATGGTGGGTGGCGCTGTGGTCTAAACCACTGAGCCAGTTGGGCTTGCCGATCAGAAGGCCGGCAGTTCGAATCCCTGCAACGGGGTGAGCTCCCGTTGCTCTGCCCCAGCTCCTGCCAACCTAGCAGTTCAAAAGCACGTGAGTGCAAGTAGATAAATAGGTACTGCTGTGGCAGGAAGGTAAACGGCGTTTCTGTGTGCTCTGGTTTCCGTCATGGGTTCCGTTGTGCCAGAAGCGGTTTAGTCCTGCTGGCCACATGACCCAGAAAGCTGTCTTTGAACAAACACCAGCTCCCTTGGCCTGAAAGCGAGATGAGCGCCACAACCCCATAGTCGCCTTTGACTGGACTTAACTGTCCAGGTTTCTTTGGCCTTCTTTACTAGTAGAGCACATGATCAATCTTGCCATCCCTGGCTAAAACCTTTGGGGGAAATGGCCTCACCTAACTAGGCATACAAGCCAGAGCTTCCCTACCACTGGCAAATATGCTCAACAAGAAGATATATATATGTCATTTACTTGCAACATTTGTACTCTGCCCTTTAGAGAAAGAAAGAAAAAAAAAAAAAAAAAGGAAAAAGAGAGGAAGGAGAAGAGAAGCCAGAGGGGGAAAAAAAAAAGAAAGAAAAAAGAAAAAAAAAAAAAAAAAAGAAAAGAAGAAAGAAAAGAAAGAAAGAAAAGAAAGAAAGAAAGGGGGGAGCTCTCAGTGTGGCTTACATCTGCTTTGTCTGCAGAAGGTCTCAGGTTCAGCCCCTGGCAACTCCAGGGTAGGGATGGGAGAACATTGTCCAAAATCCTGGAGATAATTGTACCACTTTGAACAGTTTATACAGGTTGCACATTCATTGTTGCACCCTGTATGGGAGGTATTGAAGTAGTATAAATAGCAGTATTTTCCCCCCTAGTGGTAAAATATTTTGCACCTGGGGAACGTTGTTGCGCAAGAGTATGCAAGAGCAGTTTGCTGGTAACTTTGATGCACAATAGATCACATGGGTTTCCGCCAGTGCAACGGTTGCACTGGATCTGTCTGCGTGCAACGTTGAAACTCATGCAGTCCTTGCACTTCCAGACAGAGAATTTTGTATACAGCACACAAGCCTGCCTTTTAGACTCAAGAGGGCTGAAAAGTCAAGGTCCACATTTCCCCACCCCCCGACTGTCCACTTGGCATGTGTCTGAATCAGATATCACTGCTTGTCAGATGCTGCTCGGAGGAATGATTTGTGAATGCTCCTTTCTTCTCTGCCTTGCACAGAAATCATTAGAGAAGATTAATCAAGAAAAAGTAATGAAGTCCATGGAAGCTGCCCAGGCCAAATGAGGATAATCGCTCAACTCCTACAGAGCACCTAGCCTGTTAAAATATGCCTTAGATTTTTTATAAAAAATTAAGGCCCACATATTTTTTCCTATTAAGATAACAACAGTTCCATTGGTCCTTTTGATTGGATATCTGACTATCTCACTACGTGCCCCTGCCCTCCCCCAGCTATAGTCTTCTCTGTGGTTATTCTTCCATTATTGAAATTTATCTTTCATTACACTAAAAGACATAGATTTATTATTTTTAAATTATACCAAAACTGTATTTAGGGCTTTAAATAGCAAAAAAAGGCCTCCATCTGAAAATGCAGCCTTCTTAAAAGATTGCAGATCTGATCGGGCTAGCAATGCTTTCTTGACATGATAAGATGTGTAACAGAAGAACGCAGATACTCATGGTCCGAAGTCCATGGCCTCTATTTCAGGGGGCGAGGGGGGGGACCTTAGTCTCAGGGGACAAATGCCTCGATTATCTGGCCCTTGGAACTCTTTTCGAAGGTTGATTAGTTACTCATTTCCCTAGCTCGGCGGTTGGATAACTCCATACCCTTCCACCATTTTCAACAATGTAAACTTAGGGAACGTCCTAAGGAATAAATGTGGGACATTCCAGCATCATATTCCGAACACCAGGACAGCTTCTGTACAATCTTGAAACTTCCCCTGGCAAAGAAGGTCACCTGGACGGCAGTGATGGTGGAAGAAGCAGAAGAAGAAGAAGAAGAAGAAGCAATAGACGATACGAGAAGACAGAAGAAGAAGAAGAAGAAGAAGAGTTTGGATTTGATATCCACTTATCACTACCGAAGGAGTCTCCAAGCGGCTAACATTCTCCTTCCCTTCCTCCCCCAACAACAAACACTCTGTGAGGTGAGTGGGCTGAGAGACCTCAGAGAAGTCCGGGACTAGCCAAGGTCACCACAGCAGCTGCATGTGGAGGAGCGGAGACGCGAACCTGGTTCCCCAGATTACGAGACCTAACGCTCTTAACCACTACACCACACTGCCTCTGGGATGGGGCCAGCCACCACATAAGGGGCAGGGCAAGCCAGGGCACGGATGCTCCGTGGGGCCTATGCGGAGTCTGCCTGCCTCCCTCCCACTCAGCCACCCTAAAGGCTGAGGGGGAGGTGATGGGTGGACCATTTTGGGGCAGCGTGGAGCTTGCGGGCACCAATGCCACCGCGTCATTCCAGAAGAGACGCGTGGATCGGGTGCACTGCAGGCCGAATGGCATTTGTCACCCCCCTCAGTGGTGACGCCCCGGGCGACCTGCCCCTTCCTCACCCCTTTCCTCTGCCCCTGCCTGGAGGGTCTGTAAGCTGATGAATTCCCTCCCTATAGAGCTATGGTGGATTTTTCCACTATGCAACCTTTTCAGCAATGCTGAGGATTCCCTCTTTGGCCTAACTCTTAGAGTTGTGAGCCCACCCTATCCCTGTGACTTGTCACCTGTCTTATCTGTTTTTAATTTTGAATTTTAAACTGTTGTAACGTGCCCTGGAACCTTCTGTTAATAAATAATGTGCAGGTGGTGGTGATGTTAATGGCGGTGCCCTATTTGCGATTTCCCAGAGGCATCTGGTTGGCGGATCACTAGGCTAGCTAGACTTTTGCTCAGATCAAGCGTGGCAAGTCCCTACACTTCCATAGCATTTCCACGACAAGGAATGAGATGGTAAAAACAGCTTGGCATCATATTAATGCCAGAGCCTTCCAGCTGCTAACTTTGCAGTGGTGACACAGAAGTCGATTAGGATTGCTCTGGAGCAAGCCAATTAAGTACCCGTAGGCTAATAGCATTGACTTGCAAAATGCGTCAATGGTTGCCAGCAAAAATGCTGTTTGTGCTGAGCTGGTTCCTGTATAATTTACAAGCTGTATTCTCTCAACCTCCCCCAATGATTAAATGATTTATAGGACTATCACAACCCATTTAGAATGTCGCTGTTGATGGAAATCTAAGCGATTGGAGGCCAAACATCCTCTTTTTCGCAAATATTTGTCCTGGTGAAAGCTGTGTGTACATGAACAGTAAATGCGCTCCTGATATTCTGAAGAGCTTTATAAATATTACATTTCATTATCATCGTCATGAAAACAAATCAAAGAAACCGAACTGTTGATCAAAGATAAACAGAATCAAAGATGCTGAATTTGGATACACAATCTTTTCCTCACATCTCCTCCCACTCTCTGTAATCGGATCAGTTCCACTTTCATGGGAATAGCACTTTCCATTTCTGCTTCAATTGGGCAACTTTTTGAAAGCAGTTGCGTTTGCACAAACCGACCAATGAAGTGTGAATTCTTGTGTGAAGGAGAGACTACCATCAAATGGCAATGAATGGGGAGAGAGAAAATAGGATTAAAGGAGGTTGAGCTGAAACTCCTAATGGTTTCTCCAAGACACTGTCTGCATTGTAGCACTATGACCAGCTGCTAATGATTTTTTCCAGAAGTGTTTACCTGTTTGCTTGTATTGCATCATCCTACTCTGTCTACACTCATCCTCAGTGATGTCCCCAATTAGCAGCATCGCCTAGTGATACCCTTGCATTCTGCATGTGATCACAGATTGTCTAGGATCCACCACTCACCAGAAAACACTCTCCCCTACTACTGACTTTGTTTTCTTAAGGTTTAATTTATTACACTTTTAACCCTACCAATTCCGTAAAGATTGGAACATGATCCTCCTTGCCCTTATCACAACTACCCTTTGAGGTAGATGAAGCAAACAAGCCAATACACACTGGTCGCCACATTCACTCCCGTGACCTCCATCGCCTTAATAAATCTGATTGGTGCTGTTTTCCTTTCTCCCTGTATTCATCACACGCAGCACTGTTGTCATTCTGCTGCAGTTCATCTTCTGCCAAATCTACGTTATTTATCCTGGAGTGTCTGCAGTTATGAAATGATGCAATGTACACAATTAATTACATAAATTACATAAATTGTGTTGCCATCACGTTATTCAACTCCATTCATTCAATGCAAAGGAAACACAGTGCAGATGGGAGAGAAATGTAACCAGTCATTATCATTTGCACACTAAAAGCAACAACAACAGTGAATACCCTAATAGTTGCTGGATTGCTTTCCATTCTGAACATGGAATGCAAAAAGTGGTCATTGGTAATTTCCACTCCCATTTCTGTTTTCATCTGAATTCTCCAGCATCCTTATTGGCTACATAATATTTCAAGGCTATTCTGTTAACTATGTGTATCACTGGTTGTCTACGACGGGTTGACTTCTATGACTACTCCAGCAGAGAAACAACCAGAGGAGTAAACAGCATTAAAGCACAGTTATTGTTGTTGGGGAACCAATGGCGCTAAACAGGGATATATATATATATATTTAAAAAGGTGATATTCACACACAGTGTTTTGGAGAAAGAGACACGTAATTGGAAACCATTCTTTTCAACCCAAAATAGAGAAACTGGGAAATATGGAAAAGAGCCCAAATAGAAAAGTAAACACTCATGATTTCTGTCTCTCTTCTCTGGTTTCATATGTGATCTGAAACACCCGATGCAAATTATTTTCAAGTGCCATGCTACTTTGCTCCCCTCTCACTCCCATAATGAATGCACCAGGATTCCGTAGCAATCTGGAAGTAAATAAGTGACATGAGATCTGCCGCTGTGAGCTGTTCGTTTTCAGTGAGCCTCAGAACTTCAAATTAGCCTAAAGAATACAGGTATGAGTTCTAACCAATGTTAGTCCTACTTGGAATAGGCCCATTAAAATTAATACATATGCCTTAACTTAGGTCCATTAATCTCAAAGGCTACTCTGTGAGGGACTTGGTTGGATATAGAATCATAGAATCATAGAATAATAGAATCATAGAATCATAGAGTTGGAAGAGACCACAAGGGCCATCCAGTCCAACCCCCTGCCAAGCAGGAAACACCATCAAAGCATTCCTGACAGATGGCTGTCAAGCCTCCTCTTAAAGACCTCCACAGAAGGAGACTCCACCACACTCCTTGGTAGCAAATTCCACTGTCCAACAGCTCTTACTGTCAGGAAGTTCTTCCTAATGTTTAGGTGGAATCTTCTTTCTTGTAGTTTGAATCCATTGCCCCGTGTCCGCTTCTCTGGAGCAGCAGAAAACAACCTTTCTCCCTCCTCTATATGACATCCTTTGATATATTTGAACATGGCTATCATATCACCCCTTAACCTTCTCCTCTCCAGGCTAAACATACCCAGTTCCCTAAGCCGTTCCTCATAAGGCATCGTTTCCAGGCCTTTGACCATTTTGGTTGCCCTCCTCTGGACACGTTCCAGCTTGTCAGTATCCTTCTTGAACTGTGGTGCCCAGAACTGGACACAGTTTCCCAGGTTTGGTCTGACTAAGAGCAGATACAGTGGTACTATTACTTCCCTTGATCTAGATGCTATACTCCTATGGATGCAGCCCAGAATTGCATTGGCTTTTTTATATAACCCAGCATATTTCTTTCGGGGCATTCAGACCACGGTGCAGAGTATTAGGGCCATCTTACGCACTCAGCAGGATCACGTGCCTCCCCATCCTGGGCTGTACCACTGCTGGTAGAGGCACAAGAGCAAGCCAAGCCTTCATCCATGTGGTCATTTGACAATCCTGCTTGCATCCCTGCTCTTTCTGCAGCACTGACGGGGCTGTGGCTCAGCGGCAGAGCATCTGCTGTTCATGCGAAAGGTTCTAGGGTCAACCTCCAGCATCTCCAGGTAGGGCTAGGGGAGACACTCTGCCAAATGCTTGAAAGTGGCTGCCAGTCAGTGTAGGAACTACTGAGCTAGATGGAGAAATGTTCTGCTTATAAGCAGCTTTCTGTGTTCATATGAAGCCAGGGCTTGCTTGCAGAGGCCGACAGAAGAAACAACAGCAAGATTCCTTCTATCTGTCTGTTGGGGAAATGAACTTCTCCTTAGCTGTGTTGGGTTTTCTTCATTTTTTTTTTTTAAGAAAAAGGTAAACTGAGAACACTGACAACAACAACGACCCATAACACAAAAACATATCTCAGGCAACTGGTCTTTGTTACTGAAGCAACAGCAGCCCAGTGCAAATAAGTTTGCCGCGTTTGAAGCAGAGGTTGTGCCCCTTGCCCCTTATAGTTCAACCTTGCCAGAGCTTGAACAAAAACTAATTTTGCTATTGACCTATTGTGGAAGCAAGAGCATTCCCCTAACAGACTGTCTGCTAGATAATCTGCCCCAATGAAGCTAATTTTCCCTCACCCCCCCCCCCTTAGCAGACTAGTTGGCTACGAATAAATGGCCTGCTCTACAGCAGTGCTAAAATGAGAATGCACATCTCCTCCGTCTCATAGTGAGGTAGGACAAGATACTATTTCTGATATTTGTGTCTCCTAATCAGATCATGTTGAGCAGCTTTTGCCTCGTTTCTTATGCAGGGTGGATTGAATACAATGCGTCTCGGTCTCATTATCCCAGCAAAGGCATATGAACTGGCTGCACTGGAAGCCAGCCCAGGATGTCTAGGCAAGGAGCCAAGGATTGTACAATGCTGAAGCATGTGGATCTATTCAGCCACTGTTGCTGTGGCAATGCCTAACTCAGCTACCTCCCTCTCTCACCATTACTTCAGCTTTCCACAATCTGGTGTCCTCTGGCTGTTTTGGACTACAATACCAATACTGCTGGCTGACAATGGTGGGAGTTCTAGTTCACGGAGGTTAAACTGGCCTCAACCAGGACCAGGGCCTTTTCGGCTTTGGCCCCAGCCTGGTGGAACGCTCTATCGCAGGAGACCAGGGCCCTGCGGGACTTGACATCCTCCTGCAGGGCCTGCAAGACAGAGCTGTTCCGCCTGGCCTTCGGTCTGGGTCCAGTTTGATTCCCCTGTCTGGGACCCTGTAAGTTACCTCTTTGGACCTCTTTGGACCTTTTATTGGCTCATGTGGGACCAACATGGATAGCTGGCCCTGATGAATACTTGAGGTTCTCGACCCCTATGGTTGTAATTCATGACAGTCATTTAATTTTACCCTGATTCTAATTTTTAAGCTGTATTTTAATCAATTGTTTTTTTTAATGTATTTGATATTTGATGTTAGCCACCCTGAGCCCGGTCTTGGCTGAGGAGCGCGGGGTATAAATAAAATTTTACTTACTTACTTACTTACTAGTTCAAAAGTAGCTGGAGGATGCTAGGTTGGCAAAGATGGATTTATTTAGTTTATTTAGGTAATTTAGGTGTTGCTTCCTATTTGAAAGAAATTCTCTAAGTGATTTACAACAAATAACAAATAAATGTAAAAAAAAAAATACTATAAAGAAATTCCACAGCACACATACAATTAGACAAGATACTCTTAAACATCAATGCAAACCGAAACAAGCTAAGATGTGGGGATCATAATAACTCACAGGATATCAAAAGAACAGAAATACTGTGGAGACAAGCAGCCCTACCTACTAAATATATACTTATATATTTGTAAAAGCGCAGTGGCCTTCAGCCGGTCCCAGACCAAGATCCACCACTAACTCACAGCTTACAACATGGGATCCACTTTCACATTTTCACTTTTGATTTATACTTTAATAATGCACCTTCTTAATTCTAAAATGGGAATTCACAGAGCACTGTACCTTAGCATTACGGTTAAAAGAAAAGCAGTGACTTTTGCTTAGCTGAAATGCTGAGCAGCTATTCAAAGCCAGCAATTTTGCATTCCGAGAGACAGGTTGTTTTGGGGGGAGGGTGGGGGGTGAGGGTATTTGATTGTTTTTTCATTTCTTGTCTTTTTTTCTTTTTTGCTTTGTGTATATATGGATATATATATATGGATTGATGAAAGGATATGTTAGGTTAACACCATCTAAATTAATACAGATCTTCATGTAATAATTCAGAAAGGAATGGAACAATAACCCAACAAAATGATGACAATAGTTGTTAATGGTTGTTGTTGTTTTTTTGAAAAGTTTTTATTATGATTTGCAGTTGTAATATTTATTGTATATCTTTGTTAAACAGTTTACAAATAAACTGTTTTGTGTAAAAAAAAAAAGGAAATGGATACCCTGAGTGCTGTCTCAGAAGAATGCATCCTTGCCCAGACACCACATGTAGTGCTCCTTTGGTTTTAGCCAGCCTTATCTTTAACCCAACATGGCAGATACAACTTGGCCATGCCCTACTGGTGTAGCCTATATAGCAGAGGTTCTCTAACTATACACCCACCAGTCCCACTTGAGAGGGCTGCAAATTACTGAGGAGAGAAGAAGAAGAAGAAGAGTTTGGATTTGATATCCTGCTTTTCACTACCTGAAGGAGTCTCAAAGCGGCTAACATTCTCCTTTCCCTTCCTCCCCCACAACAAACACTCTGTGAGGTGAGTGGGGCTGAGAGACTTCAGAGAAGTGTGACTAGCCAAGGTCACCCAGCAGCTGCATGTGGAGGAGCGGAGACGCGAACCCGGTTCCCCAGATTACGAGTCTACCTCTCTTAACCACTACACCACACTGGTGCCAACCAGTTGCAAAATGGTGCCAGATGGAGGTAGAGTCTGGCCATGATCAGCAGATGATTACTGCCATCATGGTTTCTTGATACTTCATCCTTCATTGGAAATGGCAGATATTCCACACACACACACACACACACACACACAATAGCATTTCTCTTGGGGCAAGGAGTTCCTGGCTCAGCTTCCCTCAAGCTAAGTACAGGCGTTTTCTTTGGAGGTACTTCCCAGCATTCCCAGTATAACCCAGCTTTCCCAATTTAGGCAGAACTAGCTGATCCAGAAGCTTTCCCTTATTATTCCTCAATTCCCATCCCCTTCCACCACCACATGCCTCTCAAACTACACCTCCTGTGATTTTTTTCCTTTCTTTCGCTCTTTCACACTCAACTCGCACCTTACTTTTACCCCACCAACCCCAAATTGTGAGTTTCTTTCTTCCCTCCTCACTGGTCTTTGTACCTCCTCCTCCTCCTCCTATACCTCCTCCTCCTCGAAATTCACTTCTCCTCTTCCTTTCTGTTTCCAGTAAGAGCTGTTCAAAAGTGGAAGGGATTACTTGGAAGGTGGTAAACGCTTCTTCCTTAGAGTTTTGGAACAGAGTCTGGATGGCCATCTGTCAGGGATTCTTTAGCTGTGACTGGAGTAGAAGACCCTTGGTCCATTCCAATGCTACAATTCTATTATTTATTTCTAACTCATCCTTGCAAGAGGCTTTAGAAATTAGGTGAAGGCCACATTCCACCCCAAGGCTGCAGATTGCTCATCCCTGGCTAGCATCTGCACACAGAGATGCACATATTCCTGGGCAAGGCTGTCCCCTGGAACTGAGCCACTACCAGATGACATTTCTGGCTATCTCCAGGGCTGTAGCTTTTCATCACCCCTATGTGGAATTGAAGAACTGTGGAAGGCAACAATTGAAAAAGGGAGAGGGAGAGAAGACCTGCTGTATACGGTAGTTACTTAGGAGTGATTACTCACTTTATAACCCTGAGAGGGTGACGCTGGCATAGGCAGGCCACCCGAGCAGGTCCCTGATGGCGATGATGTAAAGCTTTGGTGGAAAGCATGCTTCACGACCAAGTGTGGGTCTGCACAGCTCACCCATCAGGTTTCAATCACAAGGTTAACAGTGATGTGTAGGCTGCAAGAGCACGCAGATTGAATTCAAGGAGCGGAGTCACTGAGCTATTATTTCAACAATCAATATTTGAGAAAAGCTTTTCTTTTAAAAATAAAAAAGTACTTGAAAAAGAAGAGTCATGACCACCACCGCCACAGCGATGTTCCTTTACATGCCTTTTGAATATGCTTGGGCATGTTTGTGCAAGCGTGTGCACATGCACGCATGCGCGCACGCACACACACATGCACACACTGGAGTGTATGTGTGTATCTCATGTTTATTTATCCACAACTTCACATCGGTTTGGGACTCTTATTTAAGAAGAGTCATCCTGAAAATATCTTCAGCATTTTAATGCAAATATCTTCTAATATACACATATTTGTATGCGATTTTGAATATCATTTGCATTTTTAGAAAGAATTTTCTCCTTATTAATGCATTTTGTATGCTACTTTCACTAATGTGTGCTAGTTGAATTTCAAAGGCTAGCTGTGGTTTCAATGTTGCATTGTTTCTGAAAGCAGATTTGCCTTAATATTGTGAACATGAATTGAATTTCAGCCATCTCTAGTATTTATAAGCATGTCGTGTGTAGTCCAGCTATGGCTGGCCACATCTCCTTTGTGACCACACCTGCCACTGGCATGTGCTCCTGGAGGAACTGGAAGATGGTGATGTCCCCAAGTTCAGGTTCTGTGTGGCAGTTGGACAAGAAGCCTTCAGTAGGGAAGATAAATCAGTGTCCTTCTGGTCCAATTTACTTTTGCATGTGACATGCAGCCTGTGAATAGATTGAAGGGCGATACAAAAATATGTAGAACGCATAATACATAATACTAGAGAATGGGGGGAAATTTGATTCAGTTCTGCATTTGAATTCAAAACTGCCTATTTCATACTTGCCCAAATAAAACACAGCTATAACTTTAAATTCACGCTTCTCCTGATTTTGTAGTGATATGGTTCTCCAAGCAAAAAATGCAGACAGATTCTGCAATGAAAAAATGCAGACAAATTCACACATATGTGAAACAAAAAGCCATGCGCAAAAATATATGCTGCATTAGGCAGCACTGATTTCCAAAATTGTACCAGTTAAATAAAAATGCATTAAAAATGTATGTTAAGAGAAAATGTATGAATTGTCTTGCAGATTTATTTTTTTGAAAAGTAATCTGATGTTGAAATGTAGTGAACTGACCCCCAAGATTGGAAAAAGGGGGAAACTGCTGGTCACCGAAGATTGGCAGCATTTGCTAGTCCTAACACATAAATCCCTAGGAGGGCTTTGGGGGGGAATGGAGGTAGGAAGGCTAGGAGTGGGGGAGCCCATTCCCCACCACCAACCACCACAGAGCAGGGACCCTAAACTCTTGTGGCCTGTTGCTGCATAGATCTAAAACACACTGACGCTTCTCTTCCCTGTTTGAGTCAAAGCATTAGATTCTCAATAACAACTACAAGAATTGCCCCACTCCAGATTCTGCACCACGCCCCCACTTGCTTTGGGAAGGCGTAGGGCCTTGTTCCTGGATGGTTTGCTTTGAAGTCCAGGCAGAGACAGCAAGGGTCTATGAAAGTTAAAGGACTGATTGAAATGCAGAGAGGCTCACCTCATGGGCAAAGAAAGACAGGGAAGAAATGAGCATGAGGGAGAAAGGAGAGGCGGGGGAGAAATAACACATGGGAAACCTAGCATTTGTTGTAACTAACCAGGCTCCCAGGTACAGTGGTGCAGTTCATAAACACACCTGTCTTTTTTTATCCTGCTAGCCTGAGAAGGCCAAGCCTGCTTTCAGAATATAAGGCAGGGAACGAATGAAACCAAGCGCCTTGCCCACGATGCAAGAAGATTGCCTGTGACTAGGGATATAGGATGGCTTTGTTTACCTTTGTGTCCTGCATTGCTCGCACGCAGCGCTGTTTCTGTTCTGCTGCAGTTCGACACCTGCCCCAAACTAGGTGCTTTATCTCCACTGTCTGCTGTAGTGAAATCTTACACAATTTACATAATGGGTCACATAAATTTCCATTGATGTCAGTGAGATATTCTTCCAGGTAAAGGGGCTTAATGCACAGCACAGAAGTTGTTTTATGGTTGCCGATAATGCTATACATGTTGAGGAGCCGTGGAGGTATTTATAGTTAAGATGTATACGGATTTTGATAGAGAAATTAAACATGCAAATCAGTGTCCTATTTTGGGGTGAGGAATTTACTTTTATTTGGAGATGTTTAGGTGACAACCTTACCTCTGTGGATGAAATCCACAACCACTTGTTCTGGTAGTGCCCCGGAGGGTTGCATGGCATTCTATGAGTAACTGTCAGTATCAAGAGTGGCTTCTCCATCTTCTATTTAACTGGGGGTTTTCTTCAGTCAATTTTCTTCTGACCGCAGTTGTTCAGCGGGCCCTTTGCTTTGAAGTTTTGTTCAGATTTCCAGATCTTGTTTAGTTAGAGAAACTACCTGTCTCAGTTATTACAGGTCATTAGATAGGAAACACACAGACAAACCACACAGACCGACACACATTCAGGTGAAAATACTTGACAATTTGATGTGGCAAGGTGAAAGGCAATACTGCTGGTTTGAGGTAAAAATTGATTTTCTTTTCACATTCATCTGAGCCCCTATAGGAGAGGGGGGAAATCTAACCTGGGTGTGTGGGTGTGGTGGAGAAAAGAATCAATAGAATGAGCAGTGTAAGATGTGTTTTAACCTCTTAAACTTCAAATTAAATGAAGACTTGGTTTTTCCAACGGAGTTTCAGCTAGCAAGTGATCGGTGAGTTGCTTCTCAAGAGGGGCAAACCTACTTTGGAAAGAGGTGGAGAGTGGTTTCTTCTGTGGCTAAAGTCTTTTAAAAAAGATACTATAATGTGGGTTAGAAAGAAGCTGCCAGAGAGAACTGAAATCAACTAAGGCCACTTAATGGGATTGCTAGCTTTAAATTCCAGGTGTTTCTATTAGATTTCGCTTAGTTTGGACACACACACACCACACACAGAGAGGAGAGAGAGAGAGAGGAGGAGAGAGAGATGAGAGAGAGAAATAGCAACACCCTCAGAAGATCAGCTCATAAACCTTCAGCATGAGTGGAAACTGTCTTAATTGCATGAAAGGTCTTGGGGAGCACGAAAAGAAAATCATTACAAAGAGAACAGCTTAGCCAAATGCACTCAGGAATGGCCTCAGGCTTTGGCTGGAATGTCTCACACTGACTAAAGGTAAGTGCAAGATTACTGAGCTGTAGCAATATCGAGGAGCTAGTTTAAAGAAAAGGCGAGTGAGAGGCAATAAGATAGAAATTTATAAAACTATGCATGTAAGGGAGAAAGCAGCTAGAGAAAAGTTTTTACTCCTCTTTCATAACACTAGACCTCATGGACACCCAATGAAGCCAAAAGTTAGAAGAATCAGGAGAGCTAAAAGACTCGGGAGACTTATTCACTTCTTCTTCTTCTTCTTCTTCTTCTTCTTCTTCTCTTCTTCTTCTTCTTCTTCTTCTTCTGCGATCGGTCGTAGCCGAGTGAGATTGCCTTCCATGAAAATGGTCTTACAGTGAGTCCATAAGTGACTGTGGAGGCCAATTCTGGATCCACACATCCTTCCACAGTGGGGACATAGGTTTCCAGACGAGAGTTATCATGGTGAGGGTTTGCCAAACATGCCTTCCTCTTACCATGTTTCTCCCTTTTGTCCTGAGTTTGAGCATCTTCAAAGTCCATGGCACCTTTGGCAAAGGCTGTTCTTCAACTGAAGCACTCACAGGCCAGTGTTTCCCAGTTGTCAGTATTTATACTACATTAAAAAAATGCCTTGAGAGGGTCTTTAAACCTCTTTGTTGACAACCAGCATTGCACTTTCCATTTTTAAGTTTGGAATAGAGTAGTTGCTTGGAAGACAATAATCAGTCATCCGAACAACATGACTGGTCCAATGAAGTTGATGTTGAAGAATCATTGCTTCGACACTGGTGATTTTTGCTTCTTCCAGTACACTGGCATTAGTTCACCTGTCTTCCCAAGTGATATGTAACATTTTTTGGAGACACCATTGATGGAATCTTTCAAGGAGTCAGAGACGGCATTTATAAGTGGTCCATGTTTCATAAGCGTACATTAAGGTTGGTAGAACAATAGCTTTGTAAACAAACATGTTGGTTTCCCTGCGAATGTCCTGGCCCTCAAACACTCTGCACTTCATTCGGGAGAAAGCTGCACTCACAGAGCTCAGGCGATGCTGGATTTCGGCATCAGTTTCGGCCCTTGTGGAAAGATAACTGCCTATATAGGAGAAGTGGTCAACAATTTCCAGTGTTACACCATTGAGGTGGATTTGTGGCACTGCAGAGGGGTTGATTTGTGCTTGTTGGTGCAGCGATAGGCCAAGCTTTTGATAAGCTTCTGCAAAGATATTTAGGATGGTTTGGAAGTCACCCTCTGAGTGTGCGCACACTATGTTGCCATCAGAATACCGAAGCTCTATGATGGAAGTTATGGTAACCTTACTCTTTGCTTCCAGCCTGCTCAGATTAAAGATGTTATGTACTGAGTTGAATAGGATCCAGAATGCAGCAATCTGATTGGTCTGCAGGAGCCAACCCAATCCAGCTCCAGGTGGAAGTGAATCCGCAACCCGATTGGCAAACAGGAGTATCCCGGAATTAGCCAATCACGTGGGGCCCATTGTGTAAATAGTGTATATAAATCAGACATTTTGGGGGGAATTGCATTCCTCGCTACAATGAGCTGAATAAAGAGCATGAAATCCACACTTGACTCCGAGTATTTTTCAAAAGAGCTTTCCATCTGTTCGATATATGATTTCTACTCCGGTGGGGTTTCTCTTCAACAAAGTGTAGGACCACACATTTATATTATGCAACTCGCTCTCACAGGAGGTAGTGGTGGCCACCAATCTAGAGGACTTCAAAATACAATTGGACAAATTCATGGGAGAAAGGCTGTTGAGGACTATTGGCCTTGATGGCTATGCTCTGTCTCCACAGTTGGAGGCAGCAAAGGTTCTGAATACCAGTTGCTGGAAACCACAGGAGGGAGGAGTGGTCTTGTGCTCAGATCCTGCTTGCATGTTTCCCACAGGCATCTGGTTGGCCAATGTGAGAACAGGATGCTGGGAAGTCAGGACTCAGTGGCAGGGGATCAGCATATATGGCGACATTGGGCAGGGCCAGCATACTTTCCTTCACCCTGCTGCATACTTTTTTGCCCCCACATGCTTAGATTGAACACCCAAAGAATGCTCATAAAGAGAAAAGGGAACACGGGGCAGAATGAACAGCAGGAAAACAAGAAATTGAAGTGATGGTCCTTTCATCCTTAGCTGGAGCGAGCAAAGCTCTTGTTGTTGTTCAGTCGTTCAGTCGTGTCCGACTCTTCGTGACCCCATGGACCAGAGCACGCCAGGCACGCCTATCCTTCACTGCCTCTCGCAGTTTGGCCAAACTCATGTTAGTAGCTTCGAGAACACTGTCCAACCATCTCATCCTCTGTCGTCCCCTTCTCCTTGTGCCCTCCATCTTTCCCAACATCAGGGTCTTTTCTAGGGAGTCTTCTCTTCTCATGAGGTGGCCAAAGTACTGGAGCCTCAACTTCAGGATCTGTCCTTCTAGTGAGTACTCAGGGCTGATTTCTTTGAGAATGGATAGGTTTGATCGCAAAGCTCTAGGCACATGTAAAGAACGTTAAGGTAAGTCTCTCAAAAAGATGTTTGTGCTCTCAGGTTCCAGGAAATGAAGGATTCTGATCAACACCCCAGATTCTCTTTTGTCCTACAGACACAAATATTAGGGGCTGTTCATTTACATTTAAATTAAGGTGAGGCAGTTCCAGTGAGCAACACAAAAGAGAGAGAGAGAAAAGGCCTCAGTAATTCCCCACTTGATGTGAGAGAACAGCCACATTATTCCACACAGAGATAATTTGTGTTCTCCAAAACAATTGGTCAAGCTGCTGTTAGTGGCTATTACCTGTGGCTCAGCAGGAGGATAATGAGACAGTGTGTTTTTCAAAGCTTAGATGTGTAGCATTGAGTGAAAGGGAATAATATGGGGGGGGGGTGGTTGTATAAGGTTGTCCAGCCAGAACAGTAGAAATCAGTAGATGGAGCAAGAGATATCTGACTGGAGAGGCAAAAACTGATGCCAATAAGTTACGGAGAGCTCTAGGCCACTCATTAGACTAAATTAGGGCAGTATTTTGTAAATACAGGCAGTGCTGTTCCTGGAGACCAGGGATGGGGTAATAGATTCCCCATGAGTCAATGTTGAGAGATTGGTGGGGGGGGGGGACTGACCTGCCAATCATCTGACACAACAATGTCAGGTGAACCATTTTCGCCACCTTGGCTTGATTCCATTTCTGACATCATCCATTGAGAGCTAGCTCAATTGGCCAGATGTTATTTGCTGATAATGCCAAGGTCGCAGGTCTGATCCCTGTAAGGGACAGCTGCATATTCCTGCCTTGCAGGGGACTGGATGATCCTCATGATCCCGTCCAACTCTGACATTCTATATAGAGCTGAGTGGGGGTTGCTGACAGGGCAGAAGGTGGGGAAACCAACAGAAGGTGGAGCCATCAGACTCACATTGGACCTGACAAGCAATACAGTGGTACCTTGGTTCTCAAACGCCTTGGTACTTGGAAGCCAAACACTGCAAATCCAGAAGTGAGTGTTCTGGTTTGCGAACTTTTTTTGGAAGCTGAACGTGCTCCATTTTGAGTGTTATGCTTCCGATTTAGTGCCACACTTCTGTTTTGAGTGTTACGCTTCCAATTTGAGTGCCACACTTCCATTTTGAGTGTTACGCTGAGGGCTGTCTGTTTATGCTATTTATTTTGTGTTTTTGTTTTTGCGGCTCTTTTTGTTTTGTTTTTGTGACTGTGTGGAACCCAGTTCAGCTGCTGATTGATTGATTGATTGATTGTGTGACTGCAGTAAATTGTTTATTGCTTTCTTTTATGGATCAGTGTTCTCGTTAGATAGCAAAATTCATGTTAAATTGCTGTTTTAGGGGTTGTCTTTAAAAGTCCAGAACGGATTAATCCATTTTGCGTTACTTTCTATGGGAAAGCGCGCCTTGGTTTTGAAACGTTTTGGTATGGATTTCTGGAATGGATTAAGTCTGAGAACCAAGGTACCACTGTAGACATTAACAGAGTTCAAGCCTGAATTCCAGCCAAGCAGAAACACTCAGGGTGCAAAGCATGGCAGAGAATGGAGAGAATTCCGAGGGCCAAACAGAGAGGAATGCATTTGGCCCTGGGCTTGAAATTACTTGGCCTTGGTTTAAGAGCCAGTGTGGTGTAGTGGTTAAGAGCGGTAGTCTCGTAATCTGGGGAACCGGGTTCGCATCTTCGCTCCTCCACATGCAGCTGCTGGGTGACCTTGGGCTAGTCACACTTCTTTGAAGTCTCTCAGCCCCACTCACCTCACAGAGTGTTTGTTGTGGGGGAAGAAGGGAAAGGAGAATGTTAGCCGCTTTGAGACTCCTTCGGGTAGTGATAAAGCGGGATATCAAATCCAAACTCCTCCTCCTCTTCTTCTTCTTCTTCTTCTTCTTCTTCTTCTTCTTAAAAGTGGGTTACTAGATCACTATGGCCAGCTTATGCCTTGTCCAGGAATGGCCACAGCTGGTCAGCCACTTTGAGTTGCATGTTCATGCAGCATTTCAGTTGAACCCTGCTTTGCTTCAAAACAGCACAAGAAAGAATTTCTCAGCATCTAATTTTGCTAACTTTATGGAACCGAATGAAGATGTAATACCACCGACTGCATTTATTGGCAATTAATGCCTTCTAAATGCCTTGCACATTGCGCATTACAGTTCATGGTTGTCGGTTAAAGTTATAGCATATTAAATTTGAGCACCTTGTTCCAAAAAAACGAGTCAGAGATGAATTAAGGTTTTTCTAAAATCTCGCCAGGTGGGAAGTGCATAAGCAAGATTAATGGATAAAGCTCATATATAAGAATTCCACCCCACCCCCCTTTAAAAAGAAAAGAAAAAGAACCTAAATGATAAAGGTCAGCATGTAATATTTACAACACCTAAGAAAGATAAGGAGAATAAAGGGAATTCAATAGATAAAGTTATTTTATTTAAAGCCACCTTGATATAGCTGCCTCTCTCTCATTATAAATGAAACGGGGATAAAAATTAAAATAAAAGAACAGAAGAGAAATATGTTTGCTAAGGTCACATTTGAGCTTCCTTTTGGAGTAAATTTATTGCTAGCCATTCTTATATCTAAATTGATGGCACGAGCCTGTAACAGGCTTCGGAGAAATGCTGTAGCTCATTGTTGGAGAATCTGCTTTGCATACAGACAGCACCAGTTCCATCCCTGGCTCTCCTGACTTCTGGCTGGTTCCATTTCTCCTGGTTCTCAGCTACTGGCTGGCTTCAGAGTTCTGCTCCCAGCCCAGCCTTTATACATGGCTGCCTTTCCTTCAAAAATTGGTCATTTTAAGTACGAGGGGGGGGATTTACATGTGGTTAACACCGGCATGGGTGTGGAATTTCAGGTAACCTCCTTCCTACCTCTTGTTCCCCTCGAATCTTTTCCTATGTTCTTCCTACTTATCTGAAAATCTCAGAGTGGATTTTCAACAATTCTGCAGGAAGCCCACAGCTGGAACAACAAGGAGATTAATTTAATTATTAGGGTGTTGTTTTTTTCTCATCTGGTGTGAGACAATAGGAAAGAGAAAAGATTGTATCTGGTGCGTGTTTGTGCATGTGCTTTCCAAAAGCACCCGTTCTTCAAATATTATATAGAAATGTTATTTCCATTATTGTCATGGCCATGGATAATAAAAAAATATATCAATGAATGGTGGATATTAAAATGAGGTGTGGGTGTTTGGGTAGGAGGGTGCCCTGTGGATGCATTGCTAATGTGAACTGGGAAATGAGGGAGGCAGTGATTCCCAGCTTTTGCTCATTTTAATGTCCTGCCTCACACTCCAAAACATACAGGCAGAGGGTTGTATTTGGAAGAAAGGAATAGAAATCTATTCAGGTACATGGCTTGGGAGCCATGGTTCAGGAGCTCAAGAGGAGGGCCAGAAGTTCAGAACTGGACAGCAGCAATGTAGATGTTGCAACTGTTTCCGTGCTCCACCCAGCCAGCTTTTATGGATGAGGAATGGTGCACTCACTCATGAGACTCCCTTGCTTTGAAGGAATGCCAGGATTGCAAACACACACTCCTCCGGGGTGTGCGGGTTTACTCCTATCTGCAAAGGCAGTGCCTGGTTCTAGGTGACAAGACCTCACCCTCCTGTTTGGGTTCCTGTTAAAACACTGCCACTTCTAGTTCCACCTCCCTGCTAGGCAGATAGAAGCCCTCCCTGGCCTCCACCAAAGCTCTCTGCTCTGCAAGAAAGTTGGGGTGGGGTGGGAGAGAGAGAGTTATCATTCTTGCTGTCCCTTCCAAAGCAGCTGAAGTCAGGGCAGAGAGGAGA
The DNA here is from genome assembly GCF_009819535.1 of Lacerta agilis. Classification (NCBI taxonomy): domain Eukaryota; kingdom Metazoa; phylum Chordata; class Lepidosauria; order Squamata; family Lacertidae; genus Lacerta; species Lacerta agilis. Next base: position 7,345,820 of record NC_046328.1, read on the forward strand.
GATTCGCCTCCCTACATACCAGGTTCCCATCTTCCACCCCCTCTGATTCCTTTTTCTCATGGCCTTGCATTAGTACCTTTCAGTCCAAACCTGATATTGACACCTAAGCCTTATTCAGGTGTTGGTTTCCTACCTGCAATTAGGGAGAGCAGGGTGTTAAACTAAGGCCTTAAAATAAGGTACGAATTCTGCTTGTTGGGTCATTTTGCTAACTCAAATTGTATACTCATAGTTCCCTCCCTGCAATCCCAGACAGCAGAGATGTACAGGCTTCCCCCATCCACCCACCCCAGTACAGTATGTCCCTGTCCCAAACAGTGGTGATATTTTTGTTGTTTTGCTCAATCATTGTTGTAATATGAGGCAGCATTGCATAGTATTTAGAGTGTTGGATCTGGGGTCAAATTCCCACCTGGCCACGAAACTCGCCTTGAGCCAGTCACTGTCTCTCAGCCTAACTTCCCTTCTGGGGTTGTTGTGAGGATAAAACAGGGAGTGGGGAAACCAATCATACTACCATGGGCTTTATTGGAGGAAAGTTGGGATATCAAAATAAGTTGTGCAGAAAGTCTGTGCGATTATTGTGAGCTCCACATTGCAGACATTTGTCCTCAAAGATGTATGGGGAGTGGGGGAGGGCACTGTGGTGTGACATAAGGGAAAGGGGGTGACCAGAGCACCCCCCTTTCCCCTCGCACTATTCTAATCATCTGGAGAAAAACCCTGAAAATAAGTCTCTTTAAATCTAATGCAGTTCAGAAGTATGGTGAAAGGAAAAGATCTTTAGTCCCCCAACCAATGGTGTTTGGGAGCATAATAGGCTGAGATGTGGTTCTTCTTGTAAATTATTTCACAGCAAGCCCTGTTAGTTCAACAGGAGGCCTGGCTGAGGGCATCTTGTATGCTCCCGAAGTCCAAAGATGCTTACAGTAAATCTCCACCCCCTGGTCCCTTATGTAGCAATTACGCCTCTGCTTTTTTACTTCCAGCACAGTCACCTGGAAGAAGCCGCTTCAGATCCTGTTTTCTTTCTTTCTTTCTTCACAGCAGTTGTACTTTCAAGAACAAGTTTTCAAATACTTCCCCAGCCACAATACTTTTTTTTTATGAGGATGGGGAAGCTTGTGTCGTAGTGGAGGATTTTGAGGGATAGGCAGCCACTGCAGATGTTCTACCAAGTTCCGCTAGATACCCATTATTGTAGTGCAGGTAAGCAACGGGTTTACATGCTGTGCTAGAAAATAGATAAAACTTCAGCCCTAGGCTCACTTAAAGGACCCCTGACAGTTAAGTCCAGTTGTGAACGACTCTGTGGTTGCGGCGCTCACCTTGCTTTACTAAAGGAGCCGACGTTTGTCTGCAGACAGTTTTTACGGGTCATGTGGCCAGCATGACTAAGCTGTTTCTGGCGAAACCACAGCAGCGCATGGAAACGCCGTTTACTTTCCCGCCAGAGCGGTACCTATTTATCCACTTGCACTTTGACGTGCTTTCAAACTGCTAGGTGGGCAGGAGCTGGGACCGAGCAACGGGAGCTCACCCCATTGTGGGGATTCAAACCACCAACCTTCCAATTAGCAAGCCCAAGGCTCAGTGGTTTACACCACAGAGCCAGCCACGTTCCTTAGGCTAACTTACCTATGAGTAAATGCCACTGAACCCATTGGGGCTTATGATTCTGAGCAGAGGTGTACAATAGGTTTGGGCTTGGTCTGGTTTTCCAGACCTTCTCCTTTGGCCTGGCAAAGCTACTCCCACTTGCCAGGATGTCCCATGTGGAGCTGCAGCTCACCTCAGAAAGAATATTGCATAGTTGGAACTCCCCTGGGATGAAAGGTTGCAGCCATTTCAGTTTACAAAAATGGGGAGGAAGAATTGGCATGATAGAAGGGCATAAGATTATACACGACATAGGAGAGGGTGGGTAGAGAAAAGTGTTTCTCCCTTTCTCATAGCATTGGAACTCATAGACATCCAATGAAGCTGAATGGTAGAGGATGCAGAAGTGGCGCTAGCTGTTCTGGCACCCGGAGCGGCCTGTGGGGGCAGGGCTAGCCACCCGCAGGGGTGGGGCTAGCCGCCGTGGGGGTGCTCCGGTGGTGGCATGCATCCAAGGGGTTGTGCCGGTGGTGGGAAGCGTCCTGGGGGATGCCACCCTCAGCGATGTCACCCCCCCCAGGGATGACACCCATGGCAGCCCGCTCCCACCTTGCTCTGCCTCTGGGATGATGTACTTGCTTTTTGTGTGTCCTGAATCCATGGTTCAGTTTTGGAATTCACTCCCACAGGAGTCAGTGATGGCCAACTTGGAAGGCTTAAAAAAGTTTGGGCAAACTCGTGGAGACTATCCATGGCTACTAGCTATGATGGCTATGGCTATGGCTTTGAGGCCCATAGGTTGCTTTTCAAAAGGCTGACAATCAGCTGTTTTGGCCCACAGGGTTTGGCGGGGGAGATACAGTACCTAACTGGACCAACATCCAGATCTGGTTCCTCGCCTGGATCTGTAAGATTGCACTGTAAGTCTAACTACTGGAGAGAATGCACAGATTGTGTTATTGAGTTATTATGTAAATTTTACTGATTTTTCTTAATTCTGGTTCCCATATGCTGTTTTCTCTGAGTGATGAATTTAAAATTTGCAGTCCACGAGAAGACATACACCCTTCTTTTCAGAATCTGTGCCGCTCATACTCTTTTATATGGCAATTTGTACAAGGAGCCCATTGAGAGGCTGGTTCTTCTGTTATTAGAAGACCCAGAAGACCTGCTGAAATTCCAATATCCTACTGTTTAAAATGATGACTTTCCCCCCATTACTGAAAAGGTAACTAATTTCTTTCTGCGCTCCACACAAATTAGGAGCAGATGGCGAAGTATGAATCCCACTTCGGCTTCTCTGGGAATCTATTGATATTCTTTCTACATCCATTGCCTTGCACATATCAAATTTCATCGGTGTTCTGGAAAGATGAGGGAGAAATTTGATTCCATTCACATTTAAATTTGAACTCACCTAATTCACACATTCCAAAACAATATGCAAATCAAAGCACAACCCTTCCTTCAAAATTTGCACTTCCTTGAATATTACAATGTAGCTTTACAGCCAAGCACCACGTACCAATATGCATAAACTAGGGCGATGTGTGCATATAAATGCATATATTAGTGAACATAACATACAAAAGCATGTTATAATATGAAAACCATGTTGCAAAAATATGTATATTAGGCAAAATCGCATATAAGATGTGTGTTTAGGAGAAATTCACAGTAAAAGGTGAATTTTCATAGGTAAATTTCATAGATTCATAGTTGAGTTGGAAAGGGTCCAAAAAGGATGCATCCAGTAATCTATATTGCTCCAATTTTGTTTTGGCTCCAGGTATCTGCAATGCAGGAACTCATGAGCAACCTAAATTTATAAAGAAACTTTGAAGTAGCAGAAAATAAGCTGCTAGGTTGCTGACTCGTGAGTAAATTCAAATAAAGTATCAATCCTGTTAAGAGTTACAGTCTTAAATAAAGATAATGGTTTCACATTGAAAAGTCTCTTGAAAGTCTTTTAGAGGTTGATGTAACTGCTTCTACGATGCGAGTCAGATGTATGATGAGACAACTGGAGACCAGGACAGGGCCCCGTTTCAGCGTAGATGCCTTCCTCAGCTCGTTTTTTTGAAAGAAGTGTAATATATATATATTATTTCTTTGATTCTTGAGTAAATGTGGCGTCTTAGAGAAAGTTTTCCTGTGTTTTCTATGCGCAACCTCTAAAAGACTTTCAAGAGCCCTTTCAATGTGAAACCATTATCTTTATTCAAGACTGTAACTCTTAACAGGATTGATACTATATTTGAATTTACACACGAGTAAACGTATCTTTGTTGTTGAAACTTGCGGCCAGAGTTCTTAGTAACATTTATTTCAGTGTATTTTGCAATAAGAACTCCAACTTAATTCAGGTTGCTGACTCGGGCAAGACAGTTTGAGCACATAAAATCAATCCTGGCCCACCCAACTGCAATGGCTGCCATTTAATTTCCAGGCCCAATTCAAAGTGTTGGTTTTGGCCTATTAAGCCTTAAATGACTCTGGACTGCAATACCTCCTTCAGTCATCATCTGAGGTCCTTCTTCTTGCGCCTCTTCCATAAGAGGTCCAGAGGGCAGCAACACACGAGTGTGCCTTTTCTGGGGTGTCTCCCTGTTTGTGGAATGCTCTCCCAAGGGAGGCTCGCCTGGCTCCTTCGATACATATCTTTAGGAGCAAGGCAAAACCGTCTCTCTTCTCAGAGGCCTTTGGCTAATTAAACAATCTGTGGCATTTTAAACTGTGCATGCTGGTGGGGTGATTGTTTTTGTTCATTATGCTGGTATGTATTTTGTGTTTTCGTATCGTAAACTGTCCCGTGTTCTTCAGATGAAGGGCAGTATAGAAATTTAAATAATCATAATCACAATAATTTCAAAACATGGGAACAAATGTGGGTCAATCATGTTTCTGGAAGCTCCCTCACCCCTGTCAGACTCCTGATTTCATTTAGCAGCTGCCTGACTCTTTGAATGGGGACCCACTTTTACCCACTAAGAATCACAGATTTAAATATTTGAAAGCATTTCCGCAGTTTTGAAACACACAGCATACTTTTGCCTGGTCACAAAGGGATGGGGAGAATCAAATTTGAACCTGCCATTCTCTGAGGTATTACAGTATACCTGTTTGGGATAGAGTGAAATGAATTTTTCACGAGGCCACGTAATGTCGATGTGTGTATAATAAAGATAAAACATTGCAAAGCAAGACGAGGCAGCCCACCAATCCCAGGAAAGGACACTCTGACATTCTAAGCGGTGCTTCATTGCTCATAAATGCAACTTGAAAAACAGTGGAAACTTTCCCAGGGAAATTTGTGCAGGAAATATTGGTCTGGCCAAAATAAAGCAGAGCAGAGAGAGAATGAATATGATGATTGTCAACCGTCACTATTACCGTATTTTTCGCTCCATAAGATGCACTTTTTTCCTCCCAAAAAGTAAGGGGAAATGTCTGTGCGTCTTATGGAGAGAATGGTGGTCCCTGGAGCCGAATTGCCCAGGGGCCAAAAGCAGATCCTGCTTTCTTTTTTTTTTTTAGAAAGAGAGAGAAGGGGGTGTTGAAAGGACCCTGCTCAGCAGCTGATCAGCAAGAGATCGGGGGAGAGATAAGACTCCCGGCTCCCTCTGGGCCCCGCCCCCTTGCCCAGGCCTCCATTGTTGAATGTGCCTGCAGAGGGAGGCTGTTTGTTTCCCCAGCCACATGTAACTGGCTGATTAGATTATCTTTCTGCAAACTGTAGAAAGGGCTCCTTAAGAATCTGCAGAAATGTGAGTTGAACCCCATAAAAATGGGGCTTTCCCTCTTGCTTTTCCCCCTTTGCAAAAAAAGCTTTGCTTTCCCCCCTTTACAAAAAAGCTGCACAAATCTGAGCTGATCCTCAAAAAAACAGGGCTTTCCCCCTTTCCTCCTCTAAAAACTAGGTGCGTCTTATGTTCAGGTGTGTCTTATGGAGCGGAAAATACGGTATATAATGTTTTCTGTTCTGCCCTGTTCTGTTTTCTTTTCTGCAGCAGTGTTTCTGTGCTGCAGTTTGGCTTCTGCCAAAAAATGGCATTATTCTGCTGTGGTGAAATTATGTTGTCATCACATTATTCCACCCCATTCATTTCAGTACAAAGGAAAGGAACCACAAGGCACATGGTGGTAGGACATCCCCGCGTCTTCCACAGGCCGACCAATCCGGTCGACCAGGGGGCGTGTCCTGATTCCTTTAAGCTAGAGACGGGCGGGAAGCTCGCCCTCTTTGTCCCGCTTCCCATCCGCATAGGTTCACCCGCCCACCCGTCCTTTAGGTTTAGCTTCGACCTTGCTATGGACTTTGGTTTTTCGGCTTGGTTGGCCAGGGGGCCTGGTAGGACTTTCCCCCACTTGGACTAGCCAAAGGGGTTTTTTCACCTACCTCGTAGCAATTCGTCACAACTCTTGGTCTGGCGGTTAAGCATTGGAAAATTTCCATATGAAGTGAGGAGGGGAGGTAGCGCCATCAACTGCTTCTCAATGGAAGGGTATTCCATTAAAGGATTCCAGGGGCGTGGCCCTGTCCAAAGCCCAGGGAGTGTGAGGGCCTAAGGCACGCCCCTAACGGTGATCACAGGGGGAGTTCCGGTCGATGTACATCACTGGAGTTCCTTACTGGTGGTTAACCCTTCCCTGACTTCCAACACACGGGTTGGGGTCGGATATAGTCTGATAGGGTCCAATGCCTAAGCCAATAATGCTCAACATCCGTAACTAATAAATTTGTGGCCTTTTTGCCCATTAAAATTTACACAATGTCTTTGTGTCATTATTTTCCATGGGGAGGGGAGAGACATTGCCACACAATGAACACAGATCATATTCACAGGATAGATTTCTGTTCTGTACATAGGATGATTAAGCAGTTGAGAGAGTTGGGTCTGGAGGAAAGCAGGCTGAGAGGCGATCTGATAGCCATTCATTTGGACACCTCTTGAGATTCATCTGACGTAGCAGTGGAGTCAAGGTCCCAGTGGATGCAAGAAATTTTATCCTGAAAATGCTTTGCAAACAAGTCACAGTGAGCTGTCATTGGTTCTCCTTTGGGCCAGGCTGTAAAAAGGCCTTGCTCTGCTGGATGGCACAATGAAGATGCAATGAGGCAGCAGAGTATGCCTTGTTTGATGCCTTCACAGCCACAATGTAGGCTTGGTGATGAGCCTTCAACAGTGTTTAATTACATTCAACTAGTTTTTCTCCACTTGCATTTGAGACATCTCCCAGCTTTCTTCCTCACCCTAAGCTCTGGAGTATACTAGGGAGCCAAGTGGGATTCATGATGCAGAAGAGGGCACTCAGACCGTGTCAATGGCCCAAGCCATTTGGATATTCCAGATATCAGCCAGGGCTGGTCATATCAGCCAGAAAATCCCCCTTAGCCATCTGGAAATAAGATAAACTTTATTAGCTATTTAAAGAGTGAAGAGTCTCTGTTTAAGGAAGTCATAGCTTCTCTCTTGCTCAGTCATTCCTTTACCCAGAGGCCCGCCCCCCCAGCCTCATCTAGTTCACTTAAACACGACCCACTTAAGGGATAGTGTTCTCACAAGCCTGGTAACCACACCGCCCGCTGTTTGTGAGAAGAAAGCCAACAGAAGTGTGGCACAAATGCTCTGCCACAGCAAAATGCAGCCTTTTAAAAGCACTCTGATATTTCACAGATTAGCACCGTGACACTTTTATCTACTTACCACACTCCTATTCTCACACCAAGGATAAGTGCTGATCTTCCACGTCCTCCGCCCTCCGCCCCAACTCCATTACACATCGCTGAAGGCTCTTCTCCACCTGATGGTATCCATTTACCCTGCAATCAGCTGTCTTGAAAGCAAGAGAGCTTGCTCTTGTTAAAAACTACACACAATCATTCCATGCTCTGTTATCGACCATTTGAAATGAACCTTGCTAGCTGTAGCTTGTGAAGTGCTGCTGATTTTGCTCTGCCCTTAGCAATGATGTGGAAGCATTTACACGCTCGCATACTAGAGACCCCAAAAAAGGGCAGTGCCAAAGAACGCTCCAACTACCGCACAATTGCGCTCATTTCACATGCTGGCAAAATTATGCTCAAAATTCTACAAGGCAGGCTAAGGCAGTATGTGGACCAAGAACTCCCAGAAGTACAAGGTGGATTTCGAAGGGGCAGAAGGACCATCACCTCCTGGCAAACAGAAGGGGAAGAAATGGAGGCAGTGACAGACTTTACCTTCTTGGGTTCCATGTTCACTGCAGATGGTGACAGCAGCCACGAAATTAAAAGACGCCTGTGTTATGTACTGAGTTGAATAGGATCTAAACTGCAGCAGTCTGATTGGTCCTAGAACAATAGGATTGAGATTGCAGCAGTCTGACTGGTCCCAGAACAATAGGATTGAGATTGCAGCAGTCTGATTGGTCTGCAGGAGCCACCCAATCCAGCTCCAGGTGGAAGTGAATCCGCACTCTGATTGGCATACAGGTGTATCCCGGAATTAGCCAATCACGTGGGGCCCATTGTGTAAATAGTGTATATAAAGAAAACGTTTTGGGGGAACTTCATTTCCTCACTACTATGAGCTGAATAAAGAGCATGAAAATCACACTGGACTCCGAGTATCTTTCAGCCTGCTTCTTGGGAGGAAAGTGATGATACCTTGTTGACAAAGATATGTATAGCATGAATTTGATTAAACTCCAGGAGGAAAAATTTCACACAAAGAGAAGCATATTAGGAGAAATTAGCATGAAAATGCTGGTGAATTTTCTCAAACAAAAAAGTTGGTGACCCAATGCAGAAACGTGGAGAAATGGAGTGCAAAAATAAGAAACATAGGGAAATTGTGATGAAGAAATCCATCCACCCCTAACTGTGGCTTATGAGAAATTTAGAGTCCAACAACATCTGGGTTTCCACAGGCTCCCCATTCCTGTTTTAAATGACTGGGCAAAGAAACTGTTATTCAGGAAAAAAGTAAATACGCCAGATTTCAGCCCAGATCATAAGAACAGCTTTTACATTAAAAAGAGGGTTTTTCTTTTTCATTTTAGTGGGGCAGGTGCCCTCCCACCAGGCAGAGAACAGGAACCCCATAATTTTGATGAAGCAATTTAAATGCAGATTGTCTTTCATTTTTCAAGGAACCAAAATGGCTAGCATCTTAATATTTAATATTACGGTGGTGAGCGCACTTCTCTCTGCTTTATATTATGCCCACAATATGAAACTGAGGACCAATAAACTTATAATGTGCAATTACAGGACCTGGAGAAGAAGAGGCCCAGCTGCTTCTTGGCTGGGGATCCTGCTAGATTCCTGCCAATCTGTTCTATGGTCTCCATAGCAAATGCCAGCTGTTTCCCCTCCTGTCCTCCTGCGCTTGACCTTCATGGGTCCCCTTGAAGTTCCAAAGCTCCACTTATCCTCCCCACCCCCCACTTACCATCAGAAATGAATAACATCCTGTAATTAATAGTCGAAATGAAAGCAGGTCCATTAATGATGCACAGTCCATTCGTCCCTGTGGTGCATCATCCTTTTTTTGGAACGCATGAACACGGCTCCCTGAAGAGATGTACACTCAACCAGGCAGCTGCATAGCAGCTGAGATGGTGGAGTAACGCCTCTGACCGGAGGTGGTGGAGGTGGTGGGGGAATGAATCGTTCCTTGCACTGAAGCCACGGAAGATTTAGAAAGGAGCTTGTGAAAATAAAATAAATAAAGGGTTCCCAGCTAAAGTTTAAAACTAGAGAGTCTTATTTCTTCTGGATCAGAAAGGCACTGATCATGTATGCTTCTAGAACTGCAGGAGAAACATATGCACATCCGATTCTGTCCCCCAGACATAGTGGTTTTAAGCTTTTAGAGCTGTTTATGCTGCTTTTTTCCATTGCATTGCCATACATCCAGGTTTCCCCTGGCATTTTGCCAATTCGGCAAAATCCCCCCCCCGACGCCATTTTTACGCACGAAAACAAGGACATGTAAGGAATTTTCCTGACATATGGCAAGCCTAGATTCTGTAAACTAGAAGTAACACCTTGTGCATTGCCTGCCAAACTTTGAGTGCTGAATTCATGTTCTACAAAACGTGTTGGTAACTAAATGTATGTATGTATGTATGTATGTATGCATGTATGTAGAGTTCTTTTATTTTCTTAGAGAAAAAATAAAATAGATGACTCTCCACACCTTCAATCTGAGGCTGTATAGTTCAGGAACAATTTTACCACCCTAAATTTTAGAATTGACCTCACCTCTTCTAGAAGGCCCATGGGTGAATATACCCTACTAGCTGAGAGGACCCTCAGAGCCACAAGACCCTTCATAATTAAATGAGTGGTCCTGCTGAGCCCCTTATTCCTAAACTAGAAAGTTCAGGACTGCTCTCAATACAGGGGTTGTTTGCAAAATGATGCATCAAAACATCTCTCCTTGGTAATCCTACACACTCTATAAATCTCTGTTCACATTCCAGGGAGTTGGCACCTATCCTGGTATCATTAAGTAAAGTCAGTTCCAAGTTTTCCTATCCCATTTCTGCACGGAGAGACTTTGGTTATCTTCTATAATATGGCACCCTGGATGAGGCCAAATTTTGGCACCCCCAAATGGATCTTCTCAATTATAGATCTTAGAATTGCTGTTACCTGTATATGGTATAACAACAACAACAACAACAACAACAACAACAACAACAACAACAACAACAACAATTTATTATTTCTACCCCACCCATCTGGCTGGGTTTCCCCAGCCACTCTGGGCGGCTTCCAACAGAATGTTAAAATACAATAATCTGTTTCAATCTATGCCTCAAACCTGTCAACAGCTGAGAAGTCACATTCCGCACTAACTGGAGCTCTGAAACATCTGGCATTGATCATGGAGAGGTCATTTAGCAAAGAGATGAAGAAAGAATGACAAATCATTCTATAATGATCATTATAGTGTCCATTAAACTGGTAGGACAGAAAGCAGGGAAGCCAACAGGAGGTGGAGCCAGGACCAACTAATTCTAGTTTTGTCCCCATCCTCCTTTCTGCTGAGTTTTACAAGGGAAACACTGAGACTAAGGAGGAGGAAACTGACAGCAGGGCAGCCTTCAGGACTGCTTGTGAAAGAAAGAAGGCAGATGGCATGCCCTCGAACATCTTGTGCGCCTTCCCATCTGTGGTCCTGCTCAAGTCACATGACCCACACAAGATCATGGAGCCTAAAAGACGTGCTCTTTTACAGGCCATGCTCACCTGTCCCTCCCCCCAAAAAAAATATGTTTTGGGGCACCACACAAAATTGCTGCCCCCGAAAAAGTGCTTTATTTGGGGGAGAAATTCCTTTTTGTGTGTGAGATCTCAGCATGAAATTGCATGAGATCACGGTACCCAAAATGGCCATCATGCTCTTACGCAAGAAATTGTGATGTCCCTTTTTTTCTTTTTTTCTTTTTTAATAAGAATTTATTGGATTTTAACAATAAAAACACACAAAATACAACCATCACTACAAAAAAACTACAAAACAATAGAAAAATAAAAAAAGAAAACTAACACACACTTATTTTTCGAACCTTATCCTCTTTAAAAACATTATTTTGGGACTTCCTCGCATCCTCTCTTCTGCGTTCATTTCTAATCTTCTTTAGTTACATTACATTCTTTGTTACATTATAAAATCTTCTTTCTCACAACTAATCTTAATCTTACAAATCATAATCATCATATACCTAAAATCTTATTCCTAATACAATAAACATTATACAACTTCAACTTCTTATATCCTCTTTTAACTTAACTTCTGATTACTATAGCCTAAATCTCTTCTGATTCCAATTTCAAATATTAATTAATCACATCTTTTCAAATACTTATACATTTCTTCCAATTCTCTTACACCGTTTTCCCCCCTCTGGTTTTGGAGTTCCGTGGTCAGCGTTTATATTTCCCCTTTAAAAATCTACCTTCACCCCATCCCTTTCCTCACCATTCTAACCCTTCCCTCTTTCCTTCTCATCCCCCACAGATCCCCCCTCCCGAAATCATTTCTTTCCAGCTTCATCCCTTTTTTTCTGAGACACTTGCGGGGTATGATATTGGGGTTAGCTGAAGTCAGACTGAGGTTGGTAGGGCAGTGCCCCATTGGCCCGAAAGGACCAGGCTCCACTCCAGTGAAATGGAGGATGGGGAATCCCCAACATAGAAGCATATTACAATGCCAACCAACTACGCCACATAATCCCATATATACTAGAAGATGAGACAAAACAATGGATACACCTAGAAAAGGACACAATTGAAAATATCTGCACCACAGCATACCCACTCCTCCCAAACAAACTAAGAAAAATCCCCACAACACTTAACAGGTACACACAAACCATGTTCAAAGCATGGAAAACAGAAATAGGCAAATTATCCCCAACCCCATCCCCACTAATTCCCCTGGAATATCACCCACTATTCCACCAAGCAGCGCAAAACCTCCAAACAAAAACCTGGCAATCCAAAGGCCTGCATCGGCTAATAGACTTTTACATAAATAACAAACCCCTATCAACACAAGAAATACAGGACAAACTAGAAGACACCCAAATGCCGTGGCTAGCACAACACCAATTACATGCCCTCTTAAACAACCCAACAGTAAAATCAACAGCAACTAGACCCCTGACAACCTTCGAAAACCTCATCCTAATGACAAAGGGACACAGCAAAGGAATAGTATCCGCAATATACAAAATACTACTAAAGAATCCCACAAACCCCCTAGACACAATCAAAAGACAATGGGAGGATGACATAAGATACGAAATCAACCCCACCCAATGGACCAGAATGTGGTCTAAACCCCCCTTTAAATCCATATCAACAAAAAGAAGGGAACTCACCCTAAAACTAACCTACAGGTGGTATCTAACGCCAAGAAAATTAGCGCAAATACGCCCAGGAACCTCACCAAAATGCTGGAGAGGATGCACCTCCACGGGCACATACTTCCATATGTGGTGGGAATGCCCCAAAATCCAAACATTCTGGACAACAACCATACGAGAAATAAGCAAAATAACCAAACAAGTGCTAGAAACCACCCCAGAACTGGCTTTACTAAACATCTTCCAAGACAATAATACCCACTTACAACACAAGGAACTCATAATCCATCTACTCTCGGCAGCCAGAAACATCATAACCAGACACTGGAAAGACCTGTCAGGAGCAAGCATAGACCAATGGTACCAAGTAGTATGGGAAACAGCCCTACTAGAAAAGTTAACCAGCAACCTAAAACTAGCACGGGGACAAACAGGAGAAGATACCTTCACCCCCATATGGTCCCCCTTCATCACACACACAGCCCAACAAGATAATGACAAAAATCTACCGGCAGCATACAAATCAATATGGCTGACCTGATCCAGAGCACCCACCCACCCCACTCACAAAGAAAACCAAAGATCACCACAGCCAACCACAAAGGAACAAGCACACCCTACGCCAACCACGACCTCTCACCGCCAAGGAAATACAAGCGAACAACAGAGAACCAACACAAACAATGCTGACACCAAATCCTACATATACTAAGGAAAAAAGAAACATCGCCCCCCCACCCCACCCTCACCCCACCCCACCCACCTCCTCCCCCCCTTTCTGCCTAATGTCTCAACAACCAAAATTGATCTGTAAAAATGTTACATGGGAAAATGCAAGAGACATTGTACACTTGTAAACCAAGAAAATCTCTAATAAAAATAAAAAAATAAAAAAATAAAAGGCTGGCAAGCAAAAAAAAAAAAAATGCTGATGTCAGGATACAACTGTGTCGCTGTGTATTCTTCCTTCTTTTTCCCTTCGCGAGTAACACGGCGTTTGAAGCTGTGCTTTTGTTTTGCAGGAGTCCCGAGACATATTTGTCTTGCTCACCAGAAAAAAATGAGCCCTTCAAGTTTTGCCTGAGGCCAACACATTCTAGAAAGCCTCCAGGAGGCAAAAGAGTAGTGGCAATCAATGCCTGAGTGTTCTCTTTTGTTTGAGTAAACTGGTTTTAAAATACACATCCAACCACAAATGTCTGGAGATCCACAACAGTGGCTGGTTATTTAAAACAGATACATCTACTTTACCTTGGTCTGTCTCCTTGGTTGGGGGACTTGAAAAGTACCATGCCAAGGATGCATAAAGAAAACAGCTTTAATGCAAAAATGGTTCATGAAGGGCGGGGGAGCAGGTTGCTCATATACTGCAGAACAGAAACTAAAAAGATTGGAGCATTTGTATCCCAACTTTCCTCCAAGGCTCTGATGGTGGCATACATAGATCTCTTCATCTCAAATCTATCATCAAAACAACCCTGCGAGGTAGGCAAGGCTGAGAGACTGTGAGTGGCCTAAAGTCACCCAGTGTGTTTCATGGCTGAGCAGGGATTTGAACCATGGTCTCCCAAGCCTTAACCAAGCCCTAACTCTAACCATCAAGCCAAGCTGATTCTTATTCCAATTCATATACATTTACCTACACATTTAGCACAATGCACACTTTCATATACTCATTTACTGCATTTCCTCTTTCATTTACACGTACATCAGAACATCACAGGGCTCTCTAAAAGCCCCTGCATTCATAGAATTAATAGTCACCAGGTTGAGTCAAAACATCATGAACAAGAATAACAAGAGATAGAGAATATGTCCAGTCACATAGATTTTGCTCAGACTTTTAGAATTCCAGACCCCCTCCACCCCATATAGGATAGTAAAGTGACCCCTGACTGTTAGGTCCAGTAGCGGACGACTCAGGTTGTGCGCTCATCTTGCTCTATAGGCCGAGGGAGCCGGCGTTTGTCCGCAGACAGATTCCGGGTCATGTGGCCAGCATGACTAAGCCGCTTCTGGCGAACCAGAGCAGTGCACCTATTTATCTACTTGCACTTTGACGTGATTTCGAACTGGGACCGAACAACGGGAGCTCACCCCGTCACGGTGATTCGAACCGCCAACCTTCTGATCGGCATCCCTTTTCCCATATAGGATAGAATCACAGAATTGTAGAGATGGAAGGTACCCTGTTGCTTATCTAGTCCAACCTTCTGCAATGCAGGAATATATATATATACAGTGGTGCCTCGCAGGACGAAATTTCGTCTTGCGAGGCACCGTTTCCCATAGGAACGCATTAAAATTTAATTAATGCGTTCCTATGGGGGGGAAAGTCTGGGGGCCCCTCCCGACCGGCACCGGAGCCACGCGGCGCCGCATTTTAAGGCTGCAGCGAGCGAACAGCAGCGCTGCTGTTTGCTCGCTGCAGCCTTAAAACGCGGCGCCGTGCGACTCCGGTGCCGGCTTACAGTGGTACCTCGCCAGACGAATTCGTCTTGCGAAAAACAGCCTTAGACGAATTTCATTCGCGAGTCAACTAAAAACTCGCAAAACCCTTTCGTTTTGTGAGTTTTTAGTTGTGCGAGGCATTCGTCTTGCGGGGTACCACTGTGTGTGTGTGTGTCTGTGTGTGTGTGTCTATATATATATATATATATATATATATATATATATATATATATATATATATATATATATTTATAAGAATTTTATTGGTTTTTTGCAAAACAAAGAACAACAAAACACATACAACAACACATACACAACAATCAAAACATAATGAAAAACAAATACAAACCTCCACTAAAACACCAATAATTCTTTTTCTTGCTTAGAACAAAAAAAAAAAAAATCTTGTTTTGAATCTAGACAGGGTGACTTCCCCCATTTTCTCTCCTTTGGTTCCAATGCTAATTTACTTTAATAACTCCTCATCTCTAAAATTTAAATCATCCAAAAAATCTAGACAAACTTCTTAATATTTATTTTTACTTCAAAATACAACCTATTACTTCTTAACTCAAATCATACATCGTATTTCACTTAAACTGCTGCTAATAAAAAAAATTCACATATCTCTTCACTAGTTCAAAATCTTAAATTCTTAACACACTGACTTCAGGGTACCATAGTAAGCCATCCTAATTATATTTTAAATATTCTCACCCTATCCCTTTTCTAACCATTTTCCTTCGCCATCTCGGGGTCTCCCCCCAGACATTTCTCCATCTCCCTCCAACATCATTGTCCAGAATGTCCTCTTTTTCTTTTTCTATAAATCCACAGGTCCAGACGCAGTCCATAAATGTCCTTGCAGGGAACTTCAGGGAACACAAATCATCACCTTCCAGCATCTCCATTTCAAAGTCCCAGTCATCTTCTAATTGTAGATTCACAAATCTTTTTCCCTTCATTTCTGGGCTCTCACCCCAGAAATTGGATATAAATTGTCTTCTAACCCTGGGTCTCTCACACCAACAGGATTTTCTAGCTTCTCGGAGTTGCATAGTCACTGTACTTTGTTTCTCAAAAATTCCCTCAAGTTTATTACCAAGGTTTTCTTCCAGTTTAGCAAAGTTCTCAAGAGTCTTTCCTGTGGGATATAACTTTTCCTCGACATCCTGGTTCAACAGATTTAATTTCTGATTTAACAGTTCTAACTTCAAAAGAATAATCCTTTGTTCATGGGTCAGTCCTGAGTCTAAAGCCAGTTTAAAAACGAAACCAAACATGGTAGAAGTAGGCATAGGGTATCAAGTTTCAGTATTTTTCCATCTTTAAGCATAAGTTTCAGCCGCCATTTCCCCCGGAGTCAGGGTGAAAAGGATACATTCCAACAACTTCAAGAAGAAATATTTCCAACAACTTAGTTCCCCTGAAAGGGATTCAGCCAGTCTCACTTGTCAAAAAACAAAAAACAAAAACAAAAAACTCCATCGAAACTTTGTATCCGCTACTGCAGCAGCAGTCACAATCAGAAACATTGTTATTTTCTTCATTTAACAAAGGGAGGAACGGGCTTCCTTTTTAGCATACCTCCCGGAGTGCCAATTGTCAAGAAATTTAAATCCAATTATCTCCGTACTCACGGCCTGCGGGTTTCCTCTTTTTTCTTCCAGATTAGGTAGAACGACTCGCTCAGTGCAGGCGGCAGCCGCCGCTTCACCAACCTGGTTGGGGCATACCACCACAGCCTGGCGCCGTTGTCACTTCACTCCCGCGCCCCTTTTACAAGGGGAACGGGAGAAGGGTTCAGCGCCATAGTGGGCTCGCTGGAGCCGCGGGTTTGCGGAGCCCGCTGTACGGTAGAGGAGCTCCTACCCCCAAGGCTGGCCAGGGTCGTCTCGCTGCCGAAACGACCCTCGGCCGCCCACAATGGCGTCTTCGCCGGAAGTCATCTCTCTCTGTGTGTATATATATATCGTATTTTTTGCTCCATAAGACACACTTTTTTCCTCCTAAAAAGTAAGGGGAAATATCTGTGCATCTTATGGAGTGAATGATGGTCCCTGGAGCTGAATTGCCCAGGGGCCAAAAGAGGATCATGCTTTTTATTTTACAAAGAGAAAAGGGGGTGTTGAAAGGACCCCGGTCAGCAGCTGATCAGCAAGAGATCGGGAGAGAGATAAGAGTCCCCGCTCCCTTTCAGCCCCGCCCTCTTGCGCAGGCCTCCATTGTTGAATGTGCTGCAGAGGGAGGTTGTTTGTTTCCCCAGCGACATGTGACTGGCTGATTAGATTATCTGTCTAGAAACTGTAGAAAATGCTCCCTTTCCTTTAGAAGCTGCAGAAATGTGAGTTGAACCCCATAAAAACGGGGCTTTTCTTTTTTGCTTTTCACCCTTTGCAAAAGGAGCTTTGCTTTTCCCCCTTTGCAAAAAAGCTGCAAAACTAGATCCTCAAAAAACAGGGCTTTTCCCTTTGCAAAAAAAGCTGCAAAACTTTTAGCTGATCCTCAAAAACAACAACAACAGGGCTTTTAGAGGAGGAAAACCAGAAAAAAAATATTTTTTCCCTTGTTTTCTCCTCTAAAAATGAGGTGCGCCCTATGGTCCGGTGTGCCCTATGGAGTGAAAAATACGGTGTGGGTGTGTGGGTGTATGTATATATATATATTCCGATTCCACTAGGTTTCTTACACCAGCATTTGTTCCTGCTATATCCTGGCAGGAAAGAGATGCGGAAGAAGGAGGGAATTTTGGATAGACTGGCTCTTGGTCAATGCAGGAGCATTGTTTTCCCTTGGCAATGAAAATGATAGTATTATTATCCATCTCTCTCTCTCTCTCTCTCTCTCTCTCTCTCTCTCTCTCTCTCTGTGTGTGTGTGTATGTGTGTGTGTGTGTGTGTGTGTGTAGAATCTGCTTAACAGATACTGGTTAAGTGCTGAAGTCTGAAAAACACATAAATACTACCAAGGAGGCTTTGTCAGCTCGTGGCTGCTTCTTGAAATAACTTTTTCAGACAGAAGAAGACTCCCGCGAGTTATGTTCATGAATACGTACATGCTCAAAAGTATTGTAGGAATGAATAATGCATGCAGATTGCTTTTAGAGGGCCACAGCACTGGAAGATGGTAATCTGGAGAGAGTATCTGCATAGGTGGTGACTATTATGCATGCAGACAAATAGGCTCATGTATTTAAAAATGGAACATGCCTGTGGGAATTGTCTCATGTTGGATGGTAGTGTGGAATGTCACAGAATCATGTAGAGTTGTAAGGAATTCCAAGGGTTATCTAGTCCAACTCCTGCTAAAGAATCCCTGACAAATGTCCACCTACAGTTTGTCTGAAAACCTCCAGTGAAGGGGAGCCCACCGCTTTCCCAAGTAACCCACTCCATTCTCGCACAAGACCCACTGACAAAAAGTTCTTAGTGTTTAGTTGGAATCTCTTTTCTTCGAATCCATTAGTTTGGGTCCTACCCTCTGGAGCAGCAGTCAACAAGCTGTCATTCTAAAACAAAGGATGTCCAAAGTTTCTGACAAGGTGCAATTAAGTAAATTAATAGAATAGAATAGAATAAATGAGCCCAGCGTACAGACTTACTGGACACGGCTTTATTACCAGGCCAGACAATTTGTCTATCCAGCACAGCATTGTCTTCTGTGATTGACATGTAAAGGTAAAGATAAAGGGACCCCTGACCATCAGGTCCAGTCGTGTCTGACTCTGGGGTTGTGGCGCTCATCTCGCTCTATAGGCCGAGGGAGCCGCCGTTTGTCCGCAGACAGCTTCTGGGTCATGTGGCCAGCATGACTAAGCTGCTTCTGGCAAACCAGAGCAGCACACGGAAACGCCGTTTACCTTCCCGCTGAAGCGGTCCCTATTTATCTACTTGCATTTGATGTGCTTTCGAACTGCTAGGTGGGCAGGAGCTGGGACCGAGCAATGGGAGCTCACCCCGTGGCAGGGATTCGAACCACCGGCCATCTGATCAGCAAGCCCTAGGCTCTGTGGTTTAACCCACAGCGCCACCTGGGTCCCCTGATTGACATGGTAGGGATGGGCAAATGTGTCGATTTCAGTTTCTGTCACTTTCTCATTTCCCCCCCACTGTCAGATGCAGGACCTGCTTTGGGGTGTATCATAGGTTGGCCATGGTGAGAACCAGATGCTGGACTAAATGGCCCATTGGCCAGATCCAGCCAAGCTCTTCTGTGTGTTCTGCTGTGTTTGCAAGAAACCACCACTTAACATCCATTTGGCAGGTCTTTATAACTATTGCCTGTCTGGCTTTTTCTGTTATCACTAGTTTCCCTACAATTTCATGGGCATCTTGAATTCATATAAGGCAAATGACTTGTGAAACAGGATAGCTATGTGCTTGTCTAGTGGACGCCTTGAACTTTTTTGATCATAAGGTTGATGAAAGCGAGCTCCGGAGGTTTGGTGTTGCTTGAAGAAAGTAAGTCTTGCATGTGAGTAATACCCAGCGACACAAGTATCTTTGCAAAAAAACAAGGGCCTGAGCCTCCTTCTCTGATCAAAGGTATGAAAATAGAAGGCATTGGCTTAGGAGAGAGTCTGGACCATCAAATTAATTCCAAGGAAGCAATTGCTGATGATTCTAGACTGGTTTGTATTTTCTGAAGTGATTTTCACCTGGTGCTGGGGTTGGGGAATAAATTACAATACACAAAGTGAAAGGCAGCCCCTTCTCGAAATTTGCACTTCTCTGAATTTTGTAATGAAGTTCTCCAGTCAAGGAATGTGTGCAAAAATATGCCAGGGTTAAGTGTGCAAAGAAGGGCATATATTAGTAGTAAAGCATTATATTAGGGGAAATTACTTTGCAAAATGTGTATATTAGGGAAAACTGCATAAAAAATGGGAGAAATTTCAGTGGAAAACTGATAAATTTGAATGAAGATTTCTCTTTTTAAAAACCAACAGACGTGGAAATGTGGAGAACTGAAGGGTGGAAAGATGAGAAACCGAGAGAAATAAAAACTGACATATTCACCCATCCTTACCTGGTGCTTTACACATGGAGGAATTTGTGAGTGGCTGGTAGAACTCTTATAGAAACTGAAGACACAGGTGACACCTCAGTAGGAGCTGCTGTGTCGTGTTTTCTAATTGTGTTTTGCACATTTTGTTCAGCCTCCTCCTATGGATGATCAAAATGCTTGGCAGTCTCAGCTGAGGCTCTCCGCTCCAAAGAAGGGTCAGAGCAGAAATCTGGCATCCCTGCTCCCCCTTACAAACCAACTGAAGTCAGGGTGAAAAGGAAAGGTCCCCTTCCCCTCCAATCCAGGTTGCACAATTCATCCCCTCTGCTTCTTCCTCCATCAGTGGAAAGAAGGAGATCTCTTTCTCTCTCCACCCCTCTCTCTTTCCCTGCCTCGCCCTCCTCCTACCACTCCCTGGTACCTGGAATGAATGCTGCTCTAGTAGTAGTATCCCAAACAGCAGGAGCCCTGGGAAACAAAAATTTCCTGTTGTTGTTGTTCAGTCGTTCAGTCGTGTCCGACTCTTCATGACCCCATGGACCAGAGCACGCCAGGCACGCCTATCTTTCACTGCCTCCCGCAGTTTGGCCAAACTCATGTTAGTAGCTTCGAGAACACTGTCCAACCATCTCATCCTCTGTTGTCCCCTTCTCCTTGTGCCCTCCATCTTTCCCAACATCAGGGTCTTTTCTAGGGAGTCTTCTCTTCTCATGAGGTGGCCAAAGTACTGGAGCCTCAGCTTCAGGATCTGTCCTTCCAGCGAGCACTCAGGGCCGATTTCTTTGAGAATGGATAGGTTTGATCTTCTTGCAGTCCATGGGACTCTCAAGAGTCTCCTCCAGCACCATAATTCAAAAGCATCAATTCTTCAGCGATCAGCCTTCTTTATGGTCCAGCTCTCACTTCCGTACATTACTGCTGGGAAAACCATAGCTTTAACTATGGTTAACGATTACTACTGGGAAAACCATAGCTTTAACTATGGTTAACCATAGCTTTAACCCCTTCATGGATCACTGCCTTGTCGTGGCGAAGGGGCTTGAATTACTCAGGGAAGCTATGGACAGGTCAAGATGGACAGGTCATAGTGCAGAGTTTGGACCAAACATGATCCACCTGGAGAAGGAACTGGCAAGCCACTCCAGTATCCCTGCCAAGAAAACTCCATGGACAAAGACAAAAATTTCATAGGGCACCTTAAAAATCTACACTATCATTAGGAACATGATAAAAAATATATCTGGAATGCTACTGCAGCAATGTTGCAGTATGTCTCTGAGTGTATGTGCTTGTAAGAGAGAGATAGAACCAGAGATTTCCCTCACTCTTCACTGCCACCACAACAACCAGCATTGCTGCCATCTGTTGGGTGGGTAGGTTTGGAAGGAGTTCTCCAGTTTGGATTAAATTCAAACATAGAAAATAATTTGGGGGGTCCACAATCCTCACCACATATTGAAGGCAAATTACATGGTTCATATTTCAAATAACGACTTTGACATTGCTAATGAAAAATTCAGACATAGAGCTTGAATACCAGCTGGTTGGTTTAGTTAAAATGGGAGAAAAGAAGAAATTGAGAATGAGAGGTGGGAGGGGGGAGAGAAGGGAAGAGAGAGAATCTAAGAAGAAGAAAGCCAGTTGTTGCTTCAAGAGTGTTGATGAGCTATAAGGACTACACAATGGGGGGTGGGGGTAGGGGAAGAGAATTACCAGTTATTGTGAGACACAAAATACTGTAAGAAAAGGGGAGAACAATAGGGAGGTAGCAGGGGGGGAATGGCTTTTGTCAAGAGCCTGGCTATAATTACATCAGGAAGCAGTTTGGTACACAGTGTGACAGGTTTTGCTAAGCGTTCTACACCCCGTGTACAATTAGGCAATGCAATTTCATTGTGTAATAACTCACCCTCACAATTACCACCCGGTAAAGAGCTGTTTAAATGACTACAGGGACTGCCATAAAGTGATGCTATGAGAAGTGAAAGAGAGAAAATCTGAGATGGAAGTGCGGTGTGCACATACAGGTCCATCCCTCCTCCCAAAATATCTGTGGTACCAGCTGAATCTGTGGGATGAGAACAGAACATAGGTAGAGCCTGATGGATTAGACCATCTAATCCAGTATCCTGCATCCTGTTCTCATAAGGGCCACCCACATACCTGCTGAAAACCAACAACCAGCACATGAGCCTAAGAGGACTCTCTCTTTCTATGGTTCCCAGAAACTGATTTTCAGTTGCATTACTGCCATGGATGATGGAGGCAGACCATAGCTATTGTGGCTAAAGGTAAAGGTAAAGGGACCCCTGACCATTAGATCCAGCCGTGTCTGACTCTGGGGTTGCGGTACTCATCTCGCTTTACTGGCCGAGAGAGCTGGCGTACAGCTCCCGAGTCATGTGGCTAGCATGACTAAGCCACTTCTGGCAAACCAGAGCAGAAACACCATTTGCCTTCCCGCTGGAGTGGTACCTATTTATCTACTTGCACTTTGATGTGCTTTCAAACTGCTAGGTTGGCAGGAGCAGGGACTGAGCAATGGGCGCTCACCCCATCGCAGGGATTCGAACTGCCAACCTTCTGATCGGCAAGCCCTAGGCTCTGTGGTTTAACCCTTATCCTCCATGTATGTGGCTTTGAAAACATCCATGTTGGTGGCCATCATTGCCTCCTGTGGACGTGAATTCAATAGTTTAACTATGTTCTGTGTATAGAAGGACTTTCCTTTACCTGTCCCAATTCTTCTAACATTCAGCTTTATTGCATGTCCACGAGTTAATTGGTATCTGAAGAAGTGTGCATGCACACGAAAGCTCGTACCAAGAACAAACTTAGTTGGTCTCTAAGGTGCTACTGGAAGGAATTTTTCTATTTTCTATTTTGTTTTGACTATGGCAGACCAACACGGCTACCTACCTGCATCACGAGTTCTAGTGTTATGAGAGTAGTAGAAGAAAAACTTTTCTCTCTTCACTTTCTCCATGCCATTATAATTTTATAAACTTCTATCATGTCACCTCTTCCTCGCCTTTTCTCTAAACCAAAAAAACCCTCAAATGCTGCCACCTCTCCTCATAGCGAAGTTTTTCCATCGCCTTGATCATTGTAGCTGCCCTTTCCCGAAACCTTTCCAACTCTACAAAATCCTTCTTGAAGTGAGGAGATCAGACCTGCACACTGTATTGTATCTAACTAAATTCTACTCAGAGTTCTATTGAAATTAATGAACCTAAGTTAGTCCTGTCCATCAATGTCAATGGGTCCACCATGAGCAAGACTAGTATTGGATATAACCCAACATGATGTGTTTTTTTTAAGAATGATTATTATCATTTCATTAACTCAAACCCCGTCTTTCTTTGGAGGAGCTCAAGGCTCTCTCTCCCTCCCCATTTTAGTCTCACAACAACAACCCTGTGAAGTAGGTTAGAAGAAGAAGAAGAAGAAGAAGAAGAAGAAGAAGAAGAAGAAGAAGAAGAAGAAGAGGAGGAGTTTGGATTTGATATCCCGCTTTTCACTACCCGAAGGAGTCTCAAAGCGGCTAACATTCTCCTTTCCCTTCCTCCCTTGAAAACCACTGGTGTAGCATATGCCACTGTTAAATGCCCCCAATTAAACCCCAATTAAACCTATAGCAAACCTATGGCACGGTATGTCATTTAAATGTCTAAATTACCATGGGTTATCTTTGGGGTCTTATGTGAGGGAAAACCTAGTGATTTGGAGTCTTAGGCAGAAGCTGAACAAATAAGAAAGGTTTTATTTACCAAACAAAGTTGGTAAAACAAAGATGCTTCTGGAGCTGTGTTCTTTCAGGAAAGCGTGTTCTCCTTCATGGAGAGCACGTGTTGCGGTGGGGGCTAACAAGTCACCCCTCTGCTGCTGGGCGGGTTAGTTTGGATGGCCACTACTGTGATTGGGCTCTGGCTGTCGTTGGGGAGATTCATATGTTGCAATTTGTTGATGGACAGCCCAGAGCCTATAAATGACCCTGCACTCAGCGTCGGAGCCCTCCTGGCTTCGTGCATCAGATCGCCCGCCCTCCCGCCCTGTTATTAGGCCTCTGCATTGACCTTGCTATGCCTGTCATGGGGTCGTCTGTGTTGAGCAGGGGCCTGGTAGGAATTTTTGCCACTTGGCTGATTGGGATGTTGCCATTTGGTTTTTTCGCCTACTGCGTAGCAATTAGTCACAACTTGTAAGGTTGGCGGTTAGGCATTGGTTATAAATTGATTTAGGAGGGGCAGAGTTGGCTGTGGTTGCCCCTTCAAAGCTGCTGCTGCGAGGGGAATTCCGTTACAGGAATCCAGGGGCTCACCATGCTTGTCCGTTTCCCCCCCTTCGGGGGACAGGGCCCACGCAAGAGCCCCTGGGAGCATTTGGGGAGAACGGGCGCACATTCTCTCCCCAAAGTGTTTTCCCCTATACTGACTCCACAGGCGGGTGGATGTCAGTTCTGTCCCCAGAGGGACAGATAGTCTTAACCAATGCCTAAGCAACCACTCACTTAATTTGTATTCAATAAAGTTGTGGCCATATTAATGCCAAAAACCTAAAACTTATATCTGGTGTGAAGTGTGATTTACTTGAGGGGTGGTTTGGGGACCTCGACACACAAACACAAATTAATTTAATTACACTATATCTGAAGATGTCACGTGTTTCAATGAACACAGGTACAAGCTTTCTCTATACCTTTCCGAGTGTTTGTGTGAAAGAGTATACACTTGTTGAATTTGCAAGGTACACAGAACACCACATGCGAACAACTGGATGTCACATGCGAGCATTCCCCATATTGAGTGTTTGCTTCATCATATCCAGAGGCCACAAAACCAACAACATTAAAGGCTTGTCCACAATTTCCTTGCCGTGTGCCTAGAAAGCATGGAGCCAAGAGGCTTTCCTCTGGTCTTGGACTTTCTTGGCACGGGTTCAAGCAGTTTTACGCTTTGCCTGGGAAAACCTGTCCATTCTTTACCACTTAATTGGAGCAAACATCAATCCATGGAAAACCCAGCTGAAATTAGCTCCAATTCAGTAATAAACATTGGCTTTCCTTGGGGGCGAACAGCAAGACAAGCGGAAGTATGGAAGTGCCCTAAATGCATCTGCAAAAGGCAATGGTGGTACAATACTTTGGTTTCAACAGTTCTTCCTCTGCCCCTTAAATGTTCTGAGATTAAGATAAACTGCTTAAAAAATGCAGCAGTGTTATGGACTTGTTTGTTTATATATATCTATAAACCTAAATATATGTTGCTGCTTTGCCCAATTGACTAAGAGTTTGCAACTGTATATCACCGATAGATTTTTACAGCGTAATTCAATTGCCACGTCATTATAATCTTTATATCAGGAAGCATAATTCCTGGCGCCTTGGCTTCATCATCGACTAAAGTATAAATAATCAGGAGCTCTAATGGCTTTGGCTAGCATTTTAACCTGTGATGCATTGTAGCAGATTATACAATAAAAAATAAATTGACTTTTTATTCTGTTTCATTTGGACACCTCCCATTCGGGCTAGAGGAGGGGGGGGGTCTATTTTATATGCTGCGCGGATTTCAAAGCTGCACTGGCAACAATTTAAAGGGTTGGGGGCTTTCCTATCCTTCCCCCTCCCCTGCTTTTGTCCCATTGCATCTTATGCCTCACCTACACATTCTCTCCGAAATATGCTGCCGGCATTTTGGGGGCGTTGGGGGTGGGGGTGGGAAGCTTCCATACCACCTTCCTTCTAGGTTTCCAGCTTTCTTCATTTCTTCCCAGCACAAACCTTTCGATAAAGCAATAATAGACATTTGCTGCAATCACGAGAAGCTATAAAATATTAAATGGCTAAGCCATGCGCTAAGGGGGCAGAAGGGCCGCTTTGATTCAGATAGCAGTGGAAAAATAGCTGCAGGATTATATCCCAATCTTCTGATATGAGGCTTTGCTGTGATGCGAGTGGGGTGCTCCAGCTTGCATGAAGCTGACTCCTTGTACGGGTAGCCTTCAGGCTGTAGACTGCAGTAATGAGATCTACATGGGGCTGTTTTTAAGGATAGTTTGAAAAGAACAGTGTTTAGGGTAGGATGTGGCTGCAATATTATTAACCCTCGCTGTCGCTAGAGGCTAATGTGGACAAGGGTGCTTTCTTTCTCCGCCCCCCCCCAATAATTTTTATTAATTTTTTTCAGATATCTTAAACACAATACAGCTTAACAATATCATCCTCCTTAAAATCTACATCTTATCCGAATTAACTTCCCTCCACCCCTCTTCTGGCTTCTTTACATTGCTCTTTCTTAAGCGCGTTTACCATATACACATTCTATAAATGTCTATAATTCCTTAATAAATTTTAGTATTATACTTTAAACATACAATCCTTATTATATTAAAGCATTACCTCTTAGGGTCTAACCAAATGTTTACAATAAACGTTACGAGTTTTATATCAGTCCTGTGAGTGTCTTTATTTATGTACAGTTTTCTCTAAGTATACCATAAATTTGGACCATTCTTTTTGGAATTTCTTATCGTCCTGCTGTCGGATTCTTCCAATTAGCCTTGCTATTTCCGCATACTCCAATACTTTCTGTTGCCATTCTTCAATTGTCAGAATATCCTGTTGTTTCCATCTCTGTGCAAGGAGTAGTCTTCCTGCTGTTGTGGCATACAGGAAGAATTTCTGGTGTTCCTTTTTGATGTCCTCTCCAACCATTCCTAGCAAAAATGCCTCTGGTTTTTGTTTATATATATATATATATATATATATATATATATATATATATATATATATATAAGGTGTACCTAAAGATCTTTTTAAACTCATTATACACACTATCCCAAAAAGTCTTCACCTGGACGAGGGTGCTTTCTGCCAGCTCCACCTGGTATGCCAGTTGTGGCTGTTCCTGGACCATAACAGCCTGTGCTCAATTTTCGTTAAAGGGTGACTTGTTTTGTACACTGGCTTTGAGAGGTACTGTTGTACAGTGGTTAGAGGAGTGTTGGACTCCAGACCTGGGAGGCCAAGGTGGGTTCAAATCTCCTCTTGGCCATGAATCTGACTTGGTAATCTTGGGCTGGTCACTGCCTCACATCCTAACCAGTATGGTGAGCCAGTATGGTGTAGTGGTTAAGAGTGGTAGACTCGTAATCTGGTGAACTGGGTTCGCGTCTCCGCTCCTCCACATGCAGCTGCTGGGTGACCTTGGGCTAGTCACACTTCTTTGAAGTCTCTCAGCCCCACTCACCTCACAGAGTGTTTGTTGAGGGGGTGGAAGGGAAAGGAGACTGTGAGCCACTTTGAGACTCCTTCGGGTAGTGATAAAGCGGGATATCAAATCCAAACTCTTCTTCTTCTTCTACAGCAGCAGTAGCAGCTGTGCAGAGGACTCACAATAAGAGGAGAGAAGAGAAGAGGCTGAGGGAAGACTCCACAAGGGAGGGTGTTGGAAAAGGGGTGAGAGGCTTGTGGGATGTAAACACAGAGCAGCCAAACACAACACTACTAGAGTGGACATGAAGGTAACTCAGTCCTCCAGGCTTAACTTCCTGTTTACCTGGACTGAGTTACAGGAACCAGAAGTAGGTGTGGTCTTACCTGGGAGCAAGATCCCAAAGAAGACTTCCCATTTTGCCTCATCGTTTGAACAAGCAGGATGCTTTCTCTCAGCTTGCAGCTGAGAGAAGCAGAGGTGAAGCCTGTTCCCCTATGGAAACAGCTTCACCACATGTAAATAGATTTATCTAAACTTATCTGCCTCTTTGAGCCTGTACTGTGACTCCTGGATGTCTGTAAGTAAACTCTTTTATATCTAATAATCAGTACTGTATTGTGTCTTTGCTTTTAAGAGGGAAGAAGGGGAATATACCAGGAATATATATTTCTTATAGAGGCTTTAGCAAGCCTATGCAACCGTTTTCTGCTGTGTTTTAAAAGGGAATGTAACTCTGCTAAGTTTGGAGCTTGCTCACACAAGCTGGGATTGAGATATATAAATAATATATACTCATCCACACTCCTAAACATTCCCACAAGGCTGCCAGCTACAGGCAAGAGGTGACATAACTGGGCTCCTGAGCCTCACAGGAGTGCTGCAGAAAGAATGTATTTGGTCAAGGAGCCGTGGACTCAAAAAGGTTGAAAAGCTCCGCGCTACACCCATCATGGTGGAATAAGGATGCATCTGCTGCAAATATGCCCCAAGACTTAGGCCTGATCCATTACCGCTCACAAAGCCTCCTTGAGATCCATTAACAACAATGAAAACCTGTGTACTCTGAATGCCCTCGAAAGAGGTTAACACACTCTATGTTTATTATTTTCACTGGAGTTACTGTCACAATCTGCACAGCACTTTAAAGTGTTGTTCCTGTTCATTACGGCAAAGATTACAGACTCCTGAAAAATGGAAGGGGGGGAGAGAAAAAGCAATTGTTTTTGACACTAATGAGACATTAATTAATGCCCCGTTGCAGTGGTTTTCCTGCGTAAGTATATATCATACTGACAACGGTGTGATGGTTTCTCCTTTAATCAGCAACTGTAATCAGGACCACAGTGAACAGGAACATCTATTGCCTCCAAAATTATTATTTTTCTCAAATTCTTGTATTGCCTTAGATTTTCTTCAGATGGACAGAGTGAAATGCTTTGGAGAGAGCTCCTCCTCCTCCTCCTCCTCCTCCTCCTCCTCCACCACCACCACCACCTCCTTTCCCTAAATGTGGCTCGATCTTTTTTCTCCTTCTTTGAGAAAATCTGAACAACCGTTATCACTTCTCGCAGGAGAGAACTGGATCATTTCGCTGTGGAGCTGATGCAGTAGTGATGAATGCCAAATAGCTGATGCCGCAGTACCAGACAATCAAAAATCCAACATCAGTTTTAAAATAAGGGATGGACAGATGAGTCTGTATCAGGCTCATGCCAATTTCACATTTTCTTTCTTTGGCTGGTTTGGTTAGAAGCAATTAAAACATCTGCCAAAATGTCAAGGGAATGCTCTAGAATATTCATATTCACATTGAAAACTGCACATTCACTCATAAGTCTGTTCTGTGACACTGTCCCCATTCTCCAGTAATCTGTGTTACTTTTTTGGATGAATTTTTTTAAAACCTGTATTTAAATAGCATTCTATCATAAATATATATTTCAATATGCATTATTATGAGTTTGTGGGTGCTAGACTACTATAATCTCTGGATCAAGCTAGTGTTAGAATTTAATTAAGGTTTGGGGTATTAAAACTGGGTGCCAGAACAGTGTGTATTAAGCTGCATGCTAGACACTTCTAATCCTTTGGAATCAACAAGTGTAAAAAACTAATTAAGCCTGGGAGATGAGCCATTAAGCAGTGGCGTAGGAAGGGCAGGGCGTAGGGGGCGCTCTGCCCCCGGTTCCAGGGGAGGGGAGGTGACACGCCCCAGTCCCTCCCCGGCTGCCCAGCACCCTGCCCGTGCTTCTTTACGGACGGGGCTGCCCGACCCACTGCTCGCTCGCTGGCTCACAGCAGTGCCGGCCAGATCCACTACGCATGCACAGAAATTCCGGGCATGCGCAGCGCATCTGACACGTTGTGGCGTCATGACGCACGCACCGTGATGTCACTGTGGATTTAAGCCAGGATCTATACACGTCTTGTGCCCCTCTTTGTGCCCCGACTGGGCAAGGCAAGAAGACTGGAACACCTTCAGCTTAATCCTGATACCTGGACACACAACGGTGTGTTATGAGCACCTGCACTAACTCCAGAGGTTCAATAAATGCTGTGGCTGCATTAACTTGAAGCAGTTCTTCTTTATTTCTACAAGCTACAATATATATACAGATTATACAGACTGTGTGGCTAAGTTCCTTCCACACATCTTATCTACAGCAGAGATAGCATAGCACACACACTTCATGAGGCTCAGAGAAGCTAAAAAGGAGTTCAAAGACTCAGTTCCCTCCCCCCTTCTCTCTGATCACCAAGTCATACGATTCTCACAAAGGGAGGGGTGAAATGCTAACAGTCACAACACACGCGCCGTGACGCCCTGCCCCCAAGGGGGTGCCTCCGCGCGGCGAACAGGCTTCCTCCGCCGCTGCCATTAAGACAACAGACGATCAAAGAACTATTTGCCAGACAGCAAACAGGTGAGTGTACTCCCTCAGCAGATAAAGAGCTAGACAGTTTAGAGTACAGTTAGAAGCAATGTGAGCTAGAAGCTTAGAGTAGCAGTTATGTGATAGAGGAGCAAAGCACAGGCAGAGCAGGATGTCTGATGTCTGAATCCAGGACTGGTTATGGGAGAAGCAAGACACTCTTGGGGTAATTGTGAACCCTTCCATTGTTGGTCATCAGCTCATCTGTGCCACATTGGTTACTTTCAAGTGTAGGAGCATAGAAAGCTTCAGACCAATAGTCCATGTAGCTCTTGTCTTGTCTGCTTTCAAAGGTTTCAAGGAAGGGCGTCTCTCCCAAGCCTATCTAGAGAAGCTGAGGATTGAACCATAGACCTTTTGCATGCAAGGCACCTAGGTACTCTACCGCCAAGCCACACCCTTTCCTCAATGAATTCTCAATTCTAGCCCATCCATGTCAGTTCTTCTTGCTTGCCCAAGCTACTGGTTCAGAATGGACATGGATAGCAGGGTCAAAAAACACAACCCCCTCCCCGTTTTAAAGCTTTCTCCCATATCATTCAACTAACCATCGTTCTCTCAGGTCTACCTAATGTACCTTTCGGAAATGGGCTCCTGCTATGCAGATGAGACGAGGGCCTGAGCGCTTCCAAGCCTATTTCCATTTCACCAGAGGGACCTAGCCAATTACTCTAACTACTCAAGCTGGTAATACTAATGAATTCTGTTCGGCCGGGCACTCTAATTGCCCAGAGCTATTTGACAGCATTCTACAGATGTTCTGCGAATTGCTCTGCAAACTGACTTCCACAGATATCCCTCCTGATAAAAGGATGGGGATCATTTGATTGATCCCTGTGAAGAGAGAGAGAAAAAAAGAATATTTAATGTCAACAAAACTCTTGCTTGAAACCTCACATTTCCCTCTTAACTCTTCCCCCGCCATGCCCCCTCCCCGACTCCTCCAGAGCGGTAGATGAGTTGCATGAAAGAAAAAAGGGAAGAGAGGAGAATGCAGGAACAAGTCACATTTGAGTGAAATTCAGGGCATAATCCTACAGCAAGATCTGAAAGGGATGAGTTACAGGTGGGTAGCTGTGTTGGTCTGCCATAGTCGAAACAAAATAGAAAATTCTTTCCAGTAGCACCTTAGAGACCAACTGAGTTTGTTCTTGGTATGAGCTTTCGTGTGCATGCACACTTCTTCAGATACACACAAAATGCACACGAAAGCTCATACCAAGAACAAACTTAGTTGGTGTCTAAGGTGCTACTGGAAATAATTTTCTATTTTGAAAGGGATGAGTTGGATTAGGAACCCCACTTGGAGGAAATTTGGGCTTAAAATGCAATAAATAATGAAATAAAACTCCCCCATTCTGGCTCAGTTGGGAGCCAGCCAGCTCAGCTCAAGGTTGATGAAGCTCAACTGATCCAGCTGGCTCCTGATTAATTCACGGTAGGAGAGATTTACCTTTATTATTTATTTTATTATTTGTTTATTATATCCCACCTATTGCTCCATTTTAAGCAGATCACTGCATGAGTGGTTGTGGGGCAAGGCTAACATAAATACCATTTTGCTAGAAGCCTTAAAGCAGGTATGGGGAACCTGTGGCACTCCAGGTGTTGTTGGACCCCAGGCAACCTTGGCCCATGGTTGAAGTTGGTGAGAGCTGGAGACTGGAAGGCTGCAGGTTCCCTGGCCCTGCTTTAAGGAGGTTGCAAAGTCTATGATGAGAAGAAATGCATTAACATTTCTGTGATGGGAGAGACACAAATCTGCCCCCCTCATTATCTGGAGCCCGTGCCACAGGGAAAAATACCTCTCCTATGCCACATGGGGCACCTCTACAATGTTTGCAATTTTCATAATAACAACCATTGCTCAAAAAAACTACAGGGGGGATGTAGAACTTTTTAAATTTCACACACACACACACAACAATGTAAAGACCATCTTTGCAGAAAGGCCACTGAATCTATCCATCGAAAATTGCTCTGGATTTGTCTGTACAAAAGGAGTGATCATGCCAGTAAATTTCACATCGTTCTGCCAACGTTTTTACTTTTTAAAAGCTGTAGACGGCGCACCTTTTAAATGAACAAAACTTTGTATGAACCAAGTACAAAAATGCATGGATCTGTTTTCCTGTAATTTGAAAAGCTTTATTCAGTCTGGAGGAACGAGTACGACTGCAAATTTCATCCACTTCTGTGAGAAGCAAAAAAAAGCTATAGCAATCCCCCTACCCCAAATAGTGAATTTTAGGAAACAAACTTTTCAGAATCCAAATTGAGTCAAAACACACACCTCCTGAACTGCTTTGGAGCAGCTTGGTCTAAAAATGCATACCTCTAGGCCAGTGTTCCTCAACTTTGTGTCCCCAGATGTTTTTCGCCTACAACTCCCATCATCCATAGCTAGAAGGACCAGTGGTCATGGATGATGGGAGTTGTAGGCCAAAAACATCTGGGGACCCAAGGTTGAGGAACACTGCTCTAGGTGATATGTGGCAATAGGTGGGTGTTTCGCAAACCTCTGGGGATGGCAGCGGTTGGTGGGCATGGCTGCCCTGGGCAGGTGGCAGGGCAAGTAACACAGACACACATACTGTCATTTTAATACTGTACCTACACATTCATGCTCATCAATTCACACTCACTGGCATGCATCCTTCCCTCTCGCTTGTAAACTGTGGATTACCTTGGTGGGCTGGTGTGAGAAACAGGATGGTAGATGGACTCAGCAGGGCTTTTCATAGGTTTTTATGAGTGATCAGACAAGCTCAGGGAGCTCATTTCCTCACAAGAAACCCCAGAACAGATTTAAGGGGGCATGGGGAGTGCAGTGGGGGTGAGGTGAAGAAGGGGAAGCTCCTTTGTACATTCAAAAGTCCTTTCAGCAGCAGGTCTCCTTAGCAGGATTCTGACCATGGTTTCATGTCGAATGTGCCCTTTTAAAACACTAAATAGCAGCTTTGGGGGTCTCCTGGTCAAGGCTGGTGCTAAGGTGCCAAGGGAGTGGGAGGGTCAACTCCCTCCATGCCACCATCCTGACCATAGCTGTCAACTTTCCCCTTATTCTGAATAGGATTCCTCGCAAGAAAAGGGAAAAGTTGATAGCTATGATCCAGACAGCGGGAGCTTCTCTCTCATGCCAAATTGCAGTTTGGGGGGAGGAGGGGATACCAGCATTGCAGGACAGGAAGACAGAGTTAACCCCCATCTGACCATGGTTCTGACCCTGATTAGACTCTCTCAGAGACTGCTATATACAGGGCAAGAAAAAAGAGATGGACACAAGACTAACCTATGTGCTTAACATAGTTCAACATGCACATTTCAACACACACACAAAAAAATCAAAACTTGCAAAAAATTGGCTCCACTCTGATGAAGATGGCTCTCCATGATTGGGGTGGAAATGCTTTACTGCAGTCTTAGACATTTCAGGCAGGAGCATAGCAAGGGGGTGTAGGGGGCGGGCCGCCCCGGGTACCGCCCCGGGGGTGACACTCGGGGCGGGGCCTGCCCCCGCGATCGGTGTCTCCAAAACCTTGCTTGGCCTGCTTTGCTTTCCTTCCCCCCCCTTTCAGCAGCTTTTTTCCGGTGCTGGCTGGCCTGCGGAGTTGCGGCATAGAGGCAAGGGGTGGGCCAGCGAGGAGGGGCATCACACTTGTCGCTGGCGTGATGCCCCTCCTTGCTGGCCCGCCCCTTGCCTCCATGCCGCATCCAACGTGTGTTGTGACGTCACGAAGCACATGTTGTGCCCCGCCCCCAGGGGGGTGCCTCCACGCCACTGCCCCGGGCAGCAAAGAGGCTTCCTCCGCCACTGATTTCAGGCAAAGATGTAGCTAGCATGTAGAAAAGCACATTTTGGATTCTTTGTTTTTCATTGTTGTCTTTTTTAAAGACATTCCTTCCTGGGAAGAATTTCAAAAATATTAATTTCCACGCCCCCTCATCTCACTACAATGATTAGAGATCATTTTTATTAAAGCTGCAGAAACCGAAGGAGCTTTTGGCTCGAGGTCAAATACTGGCACATTCATTTGCTGTTGCTCCTAAAAGGAATTGCTCATCATAAATGAACATTTGGAGATGAAATATGGAAATAAAAAGAATTGATGGTCACTCCTTAAGCTGGTTTATTGGCTGAATCCATATAAACACACAACACAAAATGCCATGGAGTGAATTCAGAAATAGAGGGTCAGGGAAGGTATAGGTAAATTTACATAAAAAGAAAAGAACAGCCTTCATAAAATGTTATGGGTGCACATATTGTGTACTACAAATGGCCCAGAGAAGGGGGAATCATGCAGTGGTTTCATTAAAGCTAAGAATATTTTAGCCAGGCAATATCTGGGTCAGTTGGGTCAGCTCTTCTGTAAGGGGGGAGAGAGGGAGAGAGAGAGAGAGAGAGAGAGAGAGAGAGAGAGAGAGAGAGAGAGAAATGCAAGAACATGTGCCAAAATGTTCGAGGTCCCTAGAATTCTCAGGGTCTGGGAACAAACTGGCAACCAATGCAGCTTTTTGAAAACAGGGGTTATATGTGATCTGAAGGGAGCCCCAGCTCCTGAGTGTGAGAACTCAGGAAGCATAAAACCCCTCTACTTCCAGGTTTCAGCTTCAGTTTATTGGCCCACATGCAACCCATCCCCAAGCACTGGTCTAACAGCTCAACCACCTCTCCTGATTCAAATGGAACTGAGAGTTAGAGCTGGGTGTCATTTGCATATTGATGACACTTCAGATCTCCTTATGACAGCTTCCTGAGGCTCCGCACAGATGTTAAATGGCAAGTTGGACAAGATGGAACCCTGCTAGATGCCACGAGGCAACTCCCCTGGTGCTGAATAGTAGCCTCCAAGGCTACTTTCTGGAAATGGCGCTGGAGGTAGGAACAGAAGCACTGAAGCACATTCCCCCCAACTCCCAGCCCCTTCGGATGCTCCAGAAGGATACCGTATTATAGGTACATGAGCCCTGATCTCTTTTCCATTTTACCACTCTCAATCCAGAGTCAATCCAGAGAAGGTGAAAGCATAACCACAATGTATGTCAGGGGCAGAGGCAATACTAACCTGCAGAGCCTTGCCACCTTCTCAAACTATCAATCCCCAGGCACTCATCTAAGCTGCCTAGGGCTTGCTGATCTGAAGGTTGGCGGTTCGAATCCCCATGATGGGGTGAGCTCCCGTTGCTCGGTCCCAGCTCCTGCCAACCTACCAGTTTGAAAGCACTCTAAAAAGTGCAAGTAGATAAATAGGTACCGCTCCGGCGGGGAGGTAAACAGCATTTCCATGCGTTGCTCTGGTTCTCCAGAAGTGGCTTAGTCATGCTGGCCACATGACCCAGAAAAACTGTCTGTGGACAAACGTTGGCTCCCTCGGCCAGTAAAGCGAGATGAGTGCCGCAACCCCAGAGTCGTTCGTGACTGGACTTAACTGTCAGGGGTCCTTTACCTTTACCTTTTTATCAATTCTTCATGGCACTTTATTTTCACCGAGGCATCCCTAAAGGCCCTAAAAAAGGACAAATAGCAGCAAGGATTTGTCAGGCATAAAGATCAGAAAATAGGGACCCTCCCTGGTAAATATGAACATTGGGAGCATATGTCAAAGTTTATCCATCTATCTCCTCTCAATGTAAACAAGCAGATCTTAAAAGTGATTGGATATACAGCAAGGCAAAATTAGTGCGGGCCGTATGCAAAGCGCCTCTTTCTGAGAGCAGCAAACAGCTCAGCTTCATTTCAAAAGCTAATCAACTGCAAAAAGCCATTTATGGCTCCTACAACACTAACACATTACACTTTAAACTGCGGTTAATTGCTAACGTACAGTACAAATTAGCGAAGCTATAATCCCTTAAATCACTACTTTTTTGGGGGAAAAATGCACACAAGCTCATAATTGTTGGAAGTGTTGCTCTATATGAGAGAGAAAGAGAGAAAGTGCGTTACGACCTTCATTTGCAATCGAATCCAGAATTCAGCCTTAATATTAGGTAGCCTGCTTTAAAAATGTTGACAGCCATAGCAAATTCTGCCAATCCGCTGAATTTGCTTCATGGACATCTGAAATCTATTGGTTCTTAAAAGGCTTTGAAGCTAGTTACTTGAAGCTTGTTGTCTTCAGTTGGCATGTGCCTAGATACAGTGCAGAAACCCCCACCAGCCCCATAAGAACGGAGAGCAGCTAGGACCGTAAGATTGCCTTGGAAAAGCTAGCATTAGAATGTAATGAGAGCCTTGCTGCATCTGACCTGTGGCACTGTGGTCTAAACCACTGAGCCTCTTGGGCTTGCTGATCAGAAGGTCGGCGGTTCGAATCCCCATGATGGGGTGAGCTCCCATTGCTCTGTCTCTGCTCCTGCCAACCTAGCAGTTCAAAAGCACACCAGCGCAAGTAGATAAATAGGTACTGCTGCAACGGGAACGTAAATGGCGTTTGCGTGTGCTCTGGTTTCCGTCACAGTGTTCCGTTGTGCCAGAAGTGGTTTAGTCATGCTGGCCACCTGACCCGCAAAGCTGTCTGTGGACAAATGCCGGCTCCCTCGGCCTGAAAGCAAGATGAGCACTGCAACCCCATAGTTGCCTTAGACTGGACTTAACCGTCCAGGGGTCTTTTACCTTTACCTATTCCAGTATCCTATCTCCAGTATCACAGTGGGCAACCAGATACCTACGGGAAGCACGAAAGCAGGGCCTGAGTTTAACAACACTCTCCCCATTTGTGATTCCTGGTAACTAGCCTTCAGAGGCTAGTAACTCAGGTAATATCACCTGGGCAGCAGACTGAACAGGCAGAAAAGTCTGTGATGAGATGTATTGTATTTCAGTTTAAATTACAGTAGCTGAGTCATATCCACTGCTAGTCCTACTCAAGAATAGGCCCATTGGAATTAATAGATATAACTAACGTAAGTGTCGTCAGGGAATTTCCCTCTGAGTAAATTAAGCTGGCTAGAGCCTGTTGCTTTTACATTTGCACCTGTGCATATAAATCGTGGGTAGGCAAACTAAGGCCCGGGGGCTGGATCCGGCCCAATCGCCTTCTAAATCTGGCCCGCGGACAGTCTAGGAATCAGCATGTTTTTACATGAGCAGAATTTGTGCTTTTATTTAAAATGCATCTTTGGGTTATTTGTGGGGCATAGGAATTCGTTCATTCCCCACCCCCAAAAATATAGCCCCCCCCCAAAGTCTGAGGGACAGTGGACCGGCCCCCTGCTGAAAAAGTTTGCTGACCCCTGATATAAATCAACATTATATATATATATATATATATATATATATATATATATATATATATATATATACACACACACACACACACACACACACACACACACACACACACTGGGCATGGGTCCATCTAGCTCAGCTCTGGGATATTTCAAGTTATTCATCCTGGCAGAGAGGCAGACCCTCCCCTGCCAAACTGAAGGGACGACATCCTGGTCCAGTTTCTACATGAGGCTTGACCAGGAAGGCTCTGATCCCGCCCGCCCCACCTCCAAATCATGAATAAATTTGCCTTGGCTGCCCGAAAACATATCAGGTTTCGGAGACCCGCTCTTCTTACTTGCTGAACTCATGGATGTCCTGAGGTGTGGGAAGATAATGAAGGCGTAATTGCTAGAAATGACAATTAGATGCATTTCACAGAGCTTCCTAAGGGGCAAAACAATTACTTTGATTTTGAAAATTTGGAACTCAGCCACTAAAACATGTTGTTTTCAACCCTCTCAGGCTCCCAGTACTTTTATGTTTTCATTTCACTGCTCTCAGGAGAGCCATTATTTCTCTTCTCTTCTTTATTAAAAGGACATCCTATTGCTGGCCAAATGGGGGATCCTGCAATATCCACCCAGAGCTTATTTGAAAGCAGAACCTGTGTTTTTCTGTTATTAGGCACAGAGGATATAGATTAAACAGAAGCCATTGCAACCACACACTGACGTCTGTGAGGGACGTGGACAAGGGCAACATACAAATTTGGAGCAATGTCTGCACCCAGGGCATGCTTGCATTTATAAAAAAAACCCAGTAGGTTACTAGCTGCTAGCAAAGTGATACCAAGATTTTAAAGCAAATGGGAAGGGGGCAGGGAGCTGCTGGAAATACAAGAGAGTAGTCAACTACGTTTTGCTCCAATAGACATATTGGAATTGCTTTCTGATTCCGACCCCCAGCAGCTCTGCAAGCACAGAAAGAAATCTCTCTCCACAGGCACTGAAGCAGGACTGCGCTCTGCAAAATCTCCACCCCGCCCCCCGTCTCTTTCAGGGACTCACCCTCTGCCCACACAAAACTCCCTCTCTCTCAGACTCAGACTCCTTGCCCCATCCCACCATCTGCCTACGTCCCGTGATAGCTCTCGCTCTCATTGTTGGCTCTCCTTCTCATGGACCCACCCTATGCCCACACAAACTCCCACTCAGGCTCTCGCTCTCCTCCTCCCACTGAACCCACCCTCTGCCTGTGCAGTTTGGAGAAGGAGGAGGAAGAGAAAGAGGAGGAGGAACTCAAATATATGGAAAAAGGCATCCCGTTTGAAGTCCAAACAGGACAGGGGACATTTTTCTAAAACAAAACAAAACAAAACAGGACGATAATGTTTTTTTTCGGGATGGGTGGCAACCCCAGGTCCTTTAGTTGCTGCTGGACTACAACTCCCATCATCCCTGAACTTTGGCTATGTTGGATGGAGGTGGAGTCCGAAGGACCACAGGTTCTCCACCCTGACCTAAAAGCTTCCATTTAGCTTGAGTTCATTGAAAGCCCTCCTTGTTGCTCCCCCTTTCCAAATTTGCCAAATGAGGGGGATCTTCAAAATGCTCTGACACAGCCCCAGGATTCAAGCCCTGGACAGTGTTGCAGGAGAATTGACGAAGGAAGGAAAGGTGAAAAGAAGAGACCTGAAACATGCACTTGAAGTAGAAGTGAACTTGTCGCCTGTATCCGACTATGAGTGTGGGTACAGATGAAGACCAAATGTGGGTTGGATGAACCTTGGCAAAGCGATTCTTTCTTCTGCAGTATTTCCTTTTGCAATGTGGATTCTCAAGCCTGTAGAGGAAAATATGAAGGTGACCTATGTGGACCTGTTGTTTTGGCACAGAGAGTCATCTCCTTGATATACTGTTTTTCATCAATGTGGTGGGGGGAGACCAATCTTCACCCTAATTTTGAAGATGCCTGGAAATCAGCACCACACTCAATAATTTAGCTTCAAAGTCCTTGCTTCTAGTTTCAAAGAGACTCTTAGCACTTTGAGGCTTGCCCATGAATGGACATGAAAGAGACACCTCTTGCGAAATCCTTCTGATGAGATAAGGAACCTCTGAGGTCTGTCAGGCTGGCATTGAGGTCAGAGAGATGAAACTTGCCTTGGATTTGTCAATCTGTCTGCAGAAATCTGGAAACTGTCTTGTTTTGAAGACGGCTTGCATATAAACTTTGTAGGGAAAACAGAAACCACCTGAGACTTCTGAGTGCTTAACTAGAAATTGTTTATTGGTTATGTGGCATTGAGATCATTGTATCAGGACATTAGTGGGGATTTGTAGATCAACTAGCCTAACCTCCTTGTGTGATGGAGGAAACCTAGTGTCAGAGCATCCCTAAGAGATGGCTGCTCAACTTCATTTTTAAAACTTCCAGCTCCAGGGGAGGAGTTTGCAGCTGCATTGTTCCCTTTATTCCAAGGG
This sequence comes from Lacerta agilis, assembly GCF_009819535.1. NCBI lineage: Eukaryota > Metazoa > Chordata > Lepidosauria > Squamata > Lacertidae > Lacerta > Lacerta agilis. Next base: position 7,385,595 of record NC_046328.1, read on the forward strand.
TCAGCAAACTAAGGCCTGGGGGCTGGATCCGGTGCAATTGCCTTCTGGATCTGGCCCGTGGGCGGTCCGGGAATCACCACGTGGATTGGTGTGGATCTGATCCTGATAATTCGGGCTGTGCCATTTCCCTCCCTCCCTTTCCCTCACACACAACACCGTGGCGGCTCCTCCTCCCTCCCTCCTGGTGGCTTCTCCCTGCCCTGCCTAGAGGAGGAAGGGGGCTGGGCTTTGTTGGTGCCAGCCCTTCTCTGGAGCCCTTTCATGCACTGCTCATCATCCCTCTGCCACCGCCGCCAGCCCTTGCCACTTGCAAGACACAGGAGCCATGGTTGGCTGAGCGCCCCTTTTGAGTGGCTACCATTTGAAGCAGCCCTCTCCGGAGCCCTTTCACATGCCGCTCATTGTGCCTCGTTCATTCCCCCCTTCCCCCCAAAAAATCAGTCCAGTCCCCCACAAGGTCTGAGGGACAGTGGACCAGCCCCCTGCTGAAAAAAAAATTGCCGACCCCTGCTTTATTCATACTGCTGCTGCATTGCCCGGATCTAAGCTATGGTTTTGCTCAGTGTTACATATGGACTCATTTTTTAACTCTTTCCAGATCAATCATGAGCTGGAACTATGGTTTCTGCTATGGCTTGTGGTTTGTCCAGGAGAGAGAAACCATGAGCCTGGGTTTGGCAACAGTCTAAGCCTGATGAATGGTATACATTTTTCAATCTAGTTAGATTAAATTGTGTTTATGGCTGTACAGGGAGCTGAGATTTTAATTAGATGGCTTTGTTTATTGGCATGATTGATTGATTGATTGATTGATTGACTGATTGATGTATGGTGGTTGCGAAGAGTGAGTTGATTTTCATTTGCCCATCATGGTATCTCTTTTTAAAAAAATGGGGGGGGGGCTTTATGCTTTTAAGTTAATTTTCAGTTTTAGTATTTTACTTCTGGATGTTTTGTCTAGTAGTTAACTATAAAATTTCTTCATATCTTTGTACAATGGAATCTTGGGTTACATACCATCCTCCTTACGAATGCTTGGGTAATGAGCTCTGCTAACCCGAAAGTAGATGCCCCTAGTTGCAAAGTTTGTCCCGGGATGCGAGCGGAAGTCACACACCGGCGGCGCGGCAGCAATGGGAGCCCCCATTAGTGAAAGTGCGCCTCAGGTTAAGAACAGTTTCGGCTTGAGAATGGACCTTTGGAATGAATTAAGTTTGTAACTGGAGGTACTTGTTGTTGTTGTTTAGTCGTTTAGTTGTGTCCGACTCTTTGTGACCCCATGGACCAGAGCATGCTAGGCACTCCTGTCTTCCACTGCCTCCCGCAGTTTGGTCAGACTCATGTTGGTAGCTTCGAGAACATTGTCCAACCATCTTATCCTCTGTCGTCCCCTTCTCCTTGTGCCCTCAGTCTTTCCCAACATCAGGGTCATTTCCAGGGAGTCTTCTCTTCTCATGAGGTGACCAAAGTGTTGGAGCCTCAGCTTCAGGATCTGTCCTTCCAGTGAGCACTCAGGGCTGATTTCCTTAAGAATGGATAGGTTTGACCTTCTTGCAGGCCATGGGACTCTCAAGAGTCTCCTCCAGCACCATAATTCAAAAGCATCAATTCTTTGGTGATCAGCCTTCTTTATGGTCCAGCTCTCACTTCCACACATCACTACTGGGAAAACCATAGCTTTAACTATATGGACCTTTGTCGGCAAGGTGATGTCTCTGCTTTTTAAGACGCTGTCTAGGTTTGTCATTGCTTTTCTCCCAAGAAGCAGGCGCCTTCTAATTTTGTGACTGCTGTCACCATCTGCAATGATCATGGAGCCCAAGAAAGTAAAATCTCTCACTGCCTCCATTTCTTCCCCTTCTATTTGCCAGGAGGTGATGGGACCAGTGGCCATGATCTTAGTTTTTTTGATGTTGAGCTTCAGACCATATTTTGCATTCTCTTCTTTCACACTTATTAAAAGGTTCTTTAATTCCTCCTCACTTTCTGCCATCAAGGTTGTGTCATCAGCATATCTGAGGTTGTTGATATTACTTCCAGCAATCTCAATTCCGGTTTGGGATTCATCCAGTTCAGCCTTTTGCATGATGAATTCTGCACGTAAGTTAAATAAGCAGGGAGACAATATACAGCCTTGTCGTACTCCTTTCCCAATTTTGAACCAATCAGTTATTTCATATCCAGTTCTAACTGTAGCTTCTTGTCCTACATAGATATTTCTCAGGAGACAGATGAGGTGATAAGGCACTCCCATTTCTTTAAAGAACTTGCCATAGTTTGCTGTGGTCGACATAGTCAAATGCTTTTGTGTAGTCAATGAAGCAGAAGTAGATGTTTTTCTGGAACTCTCTAGTTTCTCCATAATCCAGCACATTGTTTTTTATGCATAATGTTCAGTTTAATACTTAAAAGGGTGCTCTTGTGTTTTACAGATTGTAGATATTTCCCAATATTTTTCAAGTATCATACACACACACACACACACACACACACACACACACACACGTGTTGTGAATGGCTTAAGATGAGCAGTATACAAATTGTCTAAATAATAACAAATACTAAATCAAGCCAAATCATGCCTTAGCTTTGCACAGCAGCAGAATGACCAGGGAGAAGTAAAACTAACACTGTCTCCTCTCTGGGAGACCACAGGCATGACGTGAGAACCCAGCCAGGGAGAGTTTAATGGCAAGTTATGGGTTGGCAGGGCAAAGCAACATTCGCTGAGAATTCACTGAGAGCAAGGGTGTGACTCTAAACAACTTTTGTGTATGAATTTACAAAGCAGCCTGGTGAACCTGCAATATACCAAACCTCATTTAACATTCTGAACCAGAGAAGAACTTTTTGAGGAAATGTCACTCAGTTAATAATGCAGCTAAACATTAGGAACGAAGAAAATACATATACTGAGCCAGCTGAGATAATGAAATTTTAGTACTACTGCCTCTAGATATTTTACTACCTACTACTGGTGTTTTACTGTGGGTGTCATCCTATTGCTGTTTTCCTTTTAATAGTGTCTTGTTTTGTAGTTATTGCTTATTAGATTGTATTTTTATCATGTGGTTATTATTACTTGATTATGACTTTAATAGAAAAGCACGATATAACTAACAAAACCTTCTAACACTGAATCCAGCTGCTGAGTGTTGATAGGATTGCAGCCAAAATGGAGACACTGAGAAACATGGTCTGTGGAACTGTGAGATATGAAAAAGTACAAGCATTCTTCAAGGGGGAAAATAAAACCCTTAAAAGGGCAAGTTCCACCCAAAAAAAGACTGATGAGACTGAGCATGTTCAGTATCCACAAAATGGTGTGTGACTGTTGCTGGTAGGATGGGCAGGAAACCGGGTGGAGGGGAAATGGAATGGATCATTCTGAAAGTGACCATGGTTGGCTTCCTGGAAACCTAAACAGGAGTGAAGTACATGACACTGTTTTGTTGCAGTCCCTGCTAGTAAATGAGTTAAAATTAGATTTGCTCAGGCTCGGCTTCCAAATAAGTCATACTCAGAGTAGACCCAGTGAAATCAGTGGGGACGGCAAACTTAAATCCATTGATTCTGACTTAGTTGGAGACAGCCCCTCGCTTGGGTTGGATCCAGTGTAGCGCTAGGTTAAAGAAGAGAAGAAGAGTTTGGATTTGATATGCCACTTTATCACTACCCAAAGCAGCCTCAAAGCAGCTAACATTCTCCTCCCCCTTCCTCCTCCACAACAAACACTCTGTGAGGTGAGTGGGGCTGAGAGACTTCAAAGAAGTGTGACTGGCCCAAGGTCACCCAGCAGCTGCATGTGGAGGAGCGGAGATACGAACCCGGTTCACCAGATTACTAGTCCACCACTCTTAACCACTACACCACACTGACTCTCATTTAGCATTTAGTCATTTAGCAGTATGTTTTGCAATATTTTGCACCCCTGAAATGTGCAAGAGCAAGTTGCTGGTAATTTTGTGGTGCCAAAGATTGCAAGATCTGTTGCATAAGCAAAAACTTGTTGAAAAACAGTTGCGTTGGATTATTGTGCTGACCGTGGAGGATAGGGGTGCCTGGCGTGCTCTGGTCCATGGGGTCACGAAGAGTCAGACACGACTGAACGACTGAACAACAACAACATTGTGCTGACCAACGTTAAAACTCGTCATGCCCTAGCACAAGAGTCATTGCACTAGCAGGCAGAGACTGTTGGATATCACCCTTCATTTCCCCCCTCTTGTATATGCAGAACATGAAAATTCACACATTCTAAACATTAAAACCATCCCTTGCAGTAACAGATGAGGAGCCCTTTGACACAATCTATAATTAGAAGGAATTAATTTGCACCAACCATTATCCCAGTAACTTATTTGAATGCAGCTAGACTGTTTTTCCTCCCTAGCAACTGAAAACAGCCCTTGGATAAATTACCATCAGACATTTTACAAGTAATTTAAAAACAAACCACTCACAATAAACAAAAAATATTGTTTATGAATGTTTTATGATGAGATTATGGGAAAATCAATCTTTTCTCAGATGCCTGTTTAAGAGAGAAACACATGGAAAATGCTCAGGTACGGCACCATCAATGATGTTTGCTCACTGAAGTTCAGCCTATGACAGCAATATTTCAAAGACACGAATGCAGCTGTATGCCAGGAAAATTCAATATAAAACCAAAATGCACACACATTTAACAATCTATTAAGACACCACATTTCTTTTATTAAATCAGTAAATAATTAAGGTCCCTGTGCAGTTGTGCTCAATATTTTCAGCCTCTGCAGGCATATTTCATGTTGCTAAGTTTAATAAAGTGCGCCCAAAATTTATATTTATTTACATGTTTTCTTTCCTAGGGCTAATTCAGTGTAATTTGTTGAAAGCTTCCAAAGATTCTGTCATGGATGAGCTTCAGTGTATGTGCAATGTGTGTGTGTGTGTGTGTGTGTGTGTGTGTTGTGGGGAGGGAGAGAGAGAGAGACTGAGGTGAATGTTACCCATTTAGTTCATGAAGAAAAGTTATCAGCAGCAGAAGAGAAAAACCTGAAGAAGAAGAAGAAGAAGAAGAAGAAGAAGAAGAAGAAGAAGAAGAGGAGGAGGAGTTTGGATTTGATATCCCGCTTTTCACTACCCGAAGGAGTCTCAAAGCGGCTAACATTCTCCTTTCCCTTCCTCCCCCACAACAAACACTCTGTGAGGTGAGTGGGGCCGAGAGACTTCAAAGAAGTGTGACTAGCCCAAGGTCACCCAGCAGCTGCATGTGGAGGAGCGGAGACATGAACCCGGTTCACCAGATTACTAGACCACCACTCTTAACCACTACACCACACAATGCCTGATGGTAAAGAGGAATTAGCCTGATCCTGAAAATTTGACAGTGTTGTGAGAACATTCCATAACTGGGGCCACTACTGAAAAGGTCCTCTTACTGTAGCAACTCATCTGTTGTGGACTGTTGGAAGAGGCCATAATGCCAGGCCACTGGTTCCCTTCCATGCAGTCACCAAGTGCCCGATATACATATAAGCTAAACAAGCTATACCTTAGGGCTCCACTCTCTTGCCCCCCGCCCCAAATTCCACTATTAATATACTTCTTAATTGTATTTCACTTCAACAATTACTTTGATAAAATGCGTATTTTGCTATGTGCAAATGGCTTTAGATACCTATTAAAAGGTAAAGGTACCCCTGGCCGTCAGGTCCAGTTGCAGACGACTCTGTGGTTGACCACTCATATTGCTCTATAGGCTGAGGGAGCTGGCGTTTGTCCGCAGACAGCTTCCAGGTCATGTGGCCAGCATGACTAAGCCACTTCTGGTGAACCAGAGCAGAGCACGGAAATGCCGTTTACCTTCCCGCTGGAGTGGTACCTATCTATCTACTTGCACTTTGGTGTGCTTTCGAACTGCTAGGTGGGCAGGAGCTGGGACCAAACAATGGGAACTCACCCCATCATGGGGATTCGAACCATCAACCTTCTGATCAGCAAGCCCTAGGCTCTGTGGTTTAGACCACAGTGCCACCCACCTCCTATTAGGTCCATAAATTACCCTATAGCATATATTCAACACAAGAAAGAGTGACAGTTTGTTGCTGATAAGACCACCTCCGCGCATGCGCAGGAGGTGGCATCGCGGGCATTCACGACCCGATCATGCACACAGGGGCTGAGAGCTCAGCCCCTGTGCAATGGAAGGATTCCCACCACATCGCCCAAAGGCCGACGAACCCGGTCGGCTGGGGGGGGGGTGTCCTGCTTCCCTTTAAGCGGGAAACGGCAGGAATCCTCTCTCTTTCACTCCGGATCCCAGCTGCATAGGTTCTCCCGCCCACCCTTCCTTTAGGTTAGCTCTTGACCTTACTATGGACTTCAGTTGGTCGCCTTGGTTGGCCGAGGGGCCTGGTAGGATTTTTTCCACTTGGACTAGCCAAGGCGGTTTTTTCGCCTACCTCATAGCAACTTGTCACAACTTTGGTTTGGCGGTTTGGCATTGGAAAACATCAATAGAGGTGAGAAGTGGAGGTAGCGCCATCACCTGCCCCTCATTGGATGGGTATTCCATTGAAGGATTCCAGGGGCATGGCCCTGTCTGAAGCCTAGAGAGGTTAGGGCCTAAGGCATGCCTCTAACGGTGATCACAGGGGGAGTTCCAGTAGATACGCATCACTGGGCTCCTTCCTGGTGGTTAACCCTTCCCTGACTTCCAACACATGGGTTGGGGTCGGATATAGTCGGTTAGGGTACAATGCCTAAGCCAATACCACTCAACATCCATAACCATTAAAGTTGTGGCCTTTCTGCCCATTAAACCTATATTACGTCTCACGTGTCATTATTTCCCACAGGGAGGGAGGGACATTGCCACGCAAAGGACAGCTGGACATATAAAGGGCCCCATTACTTTCAGTAGCTTAGGGCCTCATCAAACCTAAATCCGGCCCTGCTAAGTCACCTCACCAACTCTACAACTGTGCATGCCGATGGTGACAGTTGCTGTACGTGTTTTGAATCAGGATGGTTCTATCATTACATCTGGATCAATTGTGAGACTACGTCTCTTTTAAACTGGCGTACGGTAAAATTGTTACAGTTTGTTAAGCAACTATAAGGCTAAGAAGAGCTGTCATTGGTGGGCAAACATCCATTGGGTGTGGGAATAATACAGGATGTGCCTGTGCACATCGCAGCATGGTGTACTTCAACTCTCCAGTACGCTGGTAGGTTGGCATGCCATGCTGCAGGTGCAGTAGGGCAGAAAGTTCGTCCGTTCCACATCTCTGACAAGCACAATGGTGTGACCCTGGGTTCATATACAATATCCTAAGATTAATATATGTTGCCAACATCACAGGCTTCCTATGATTAAGTATGTTATACAGAAAAGATCACAAGCATAACATGAGGATGACACGCACTGCCTAACAACAAAGGGCTGTTGACATTTGGGCATGATGAAGCTTTGCTACTATAGTTGCTAATATAGTTGATTAATCACTTAATTATTATAGAAGTATACAACGTTCATTGGTTAGTAGTTTATGCATATGTATAAGGATGCTGTATGATTATTGGTTAATTGCTTTTCTTTATGTATGAGTTTGTCACCAATAAATATGGGAGGTACCGAGGGCCCCATTGCTCTCGTCCCTCGATCGATACTTGGCACGTATGGTCTTTCTTCTCCCTCACGAGACGCCCACCTATGTAGTAGCCTTTTAGCCTCTTAGCAACATCGGCTTACTGCTGCAATTGGGTAGTGATCTGTGAAAACATACAGATTGTTCATATTATTTGAGAGTCTACAAAGGTGTTTCCATTCTCATCTATGGGATGTCAGAGGGTATGCAAGGTAGAACATTTCTACCGCTCTGCATAAAAACATCTTGATGGTACATTAGCCCCACCAACACTTTAGATTGCTTTATGTTGTGTTATTGTATGCTTTCATTGTGCTTTGCACTTCAGCCTTGGAAGTCTATATGTACATTTTCACAATCCAGCAGAAGAGAAAGCAAACAAGACAGCCATATTATTCAGGCCATCAGACCATGCACAAGGAGATGGCCTCATTCATTTCGCTAACACTAATAATCCCAATAAATAAATTAGACTTTTGTTTGCAGCTAATTTACAGAACCCATGTCTTTCTCCCAGTCCCAATTCCTTCTCTTCGCATTTCTAAAGAGTTGTTCAGCTCAGTTGCCTTTTATTTTATTAAAAAGACTTGCATCTTCTCTCTCTCTCTCTCTCTCTCTCTCTCTCTCTCTCTCTCTCTCTCTCTCTCTCTTTTTCTTTCTCTCTCTTCAGAATTACAAAACCACCCAACCCTAACTGAGAATGACCTTGTTTAAAAGCCTGTTCTTGTGCTGTCATATAATTTCAGTAACTAAGATTAAGGCTCTGGCACAGACAGTTAAGAAAGAGAATTTCTCATTTCATCAGATAAACAGCATTGTTTCAAAACACGGCTGCCAGGGCTGAAAAGGTGTGTGTGTGAGAGAGGTGGTGGATCATTTAAATTCCACACAGCAATGTGCTGTTTTCAGAATTCATTTGCAACATTGAGCACACCTGCTGCGCCACACTTCTGTTATTGAGCAATGAGCAAAATTTGAATATTCAGATCTGCACGGTCTTTGAAAGCTGCCATAATCCTTCGTGAAACAGCTTGAAACCAGGGCATGGAGAAATCAGCATTGTCACAGATGTTCTGGAGTGCATGGAGTCTGGGTTTGTAGTGTAAAACAGAGCTGGAAGCATCCCAGATGATTAGATGTTCAGATTCTTTGGGTGGGGGTGGGGGGAATGCAATGGTGGTGGCTGGGGATTTGAACATTTCCATGTAGCCTTATGGAGAGCTGATGCTTTAAAGTCTGATGAGGGTTGTCAAACAAATTGAGGCTTATGTCCAGGCTCAGTGCGCTCTTCCTGTAGCTACAGGCCTTTGGCAGTTGCCCGGTTTCATGGGTGTTGATGGCTGCCCTTCTTCCAGTTATGCTGAGAGCCTGGGCTGGGCTCGACAAGGTCCAGGGGAATGGGTTTGTAATAGTGCACACAAGAGACAACAGTGGCAGGCAGTAGCAAGCAGGGAGAGGGATAATGGATAGGTGGTCAAACGAGGTTATAGTAGCAACTGCATCATCTCCAAGGGATAACAGGTACTGATCTGATAAAGCCACAGTTTGGGGTTGCCATGTTTCAAAAAGTAGAGCACTTTTTTTTTGCAAGATTTTAAAAAAGAGAGAAGGAAATTCACCAAAATCTACACTTCCGACATGTCTAGATTTTCCTAGACTGTTTCTGATGGCCAAGTCCTGGCAATGTGTACGGCAACCCTACCACATCTTTGTTGAGACTGGGCCCCAAACACAGCTCTCCAGGTCTCATTACATGGCCTTCAGAATTCTCCCTGTGCCATGTCTCTTCTCCAGATCAAGGCCACACCCCCCCCCCCCCGCCGGTCCTCCTCTACCCTCTCCAAGTGCTTTTGTCTATAAGGAATGTGCCAATGAACTGTGATGATGCCTCTTGCTTGCTTGGCTGGAGGATGGGGAGGTGTGTGCCTGTGCCTCTCTGTATGTGGAAATGTCTGGCATTTGAGTAGCTAGAATGTCACCTACTGTATCGCATCCACTTACCCATGTTTGCCTCTGTCCCCACTCACAAGCGGAATGCACCCCCCAGAAGGTTATTCCTGAGGGAATGTGGCCCTCAGGGTGAAAAATGTTCCCCATGCCTGCCTTATAACCACAGGCATGGCCTCACAGCGGCCTGAGTTCTACCACTCTAATGCAACTGGGTAGAAGTTTGTCCTGGAGCTATAAACTATGTTGCTGCTGAACTGTCTCTCAAGCTGTGCTTTTAAAAGTGCCTTCAGCAATGGGACTTTGAGGAGAATGGAAGGACTCTGGAAGGTTGGTGGGCTGATTCAGACTCCCTTCCTGGACTATTACTCCTAGGCTTTCCATCCTCATAAATGCCTTGGGTGTAGGGGCTGGAGTTCAGTGGGAGAGCATCTCCTTTGCCTTGGGTTCAATCCCTGGCATCTCCAGGTAGGGCTGAGAAAGTCTTCCTGATTGAAACCTCAGAGAGCTGCTGTCAGTCAGTGTATACAATACTGTGTTAAGGAGAGAAATGGCCTGATTTGGTATCAGGTAGCTTTCTATGTTCCTATATCAAGTAGGAGTGGCAAATGGTTAGAGGAGCTGTAGTCCAGCAAGATGGGAGGACCACCGGTTAGCCACCCTTGCTTTAAGTCAGGGTTTCCCAAACTGGGGTCTCCAGCTGCTTTTGAACTACAATTCCTATCATCCCTGACCACTGGTCCTGCTAGCTAGGGATGATGGGAGCTGTAGTCCAACAACAGCCGGAGACCCTGGGAAACTCTGTTTTAGGTCATCTATGTGACTACCTTTCCAGTATTTGAAGTTGGCTATCAAATCACCTATCAGCCTCCCTGCTGGCTTAAGCACACCAAGCTCCCTTAAGCTTCTCTCATAGAATTTGGACTGCGTGAGACATAGATGGAAGGCTTGTCAGTGGTAGACCAGAAACATTACCAAGCAACATAAATATAAAAACATAAGAAGAGCCTGCTGGATGAGGCCAACGGCCCAACTAGTCCAGCATCCTGTTCTCAGATACCCCTGGAAATCCTGAAAGCAAGACCTGAGCGCAACTGCATGTTCCCCACCTGCAGTTTCCAGCAACAGCTATCAGAAGCACTGCTGCCTCCAACTGGGGAAAGTTGCTCAGTTTTCAGACACAGGTGTAAAAGTCTTGATTGTTAGATGCTGGAGATGGATAACACTAGATGTGAGAGATGGATAATTCTGTCATGCCCAGCTCCTGACCCTCCCATAATGGCATCTAGCTGGCCATCTCAGAACATTGAGCTGGATGGACCATTGGTTTGACCCAGCAAGGGGGTTCTGATGCCCATATGTACCACATTATTGACACGTCCCTAAAAGCTACAAATGAGGGCAATGATGCTTGGGCTGATGACTTTGATGTCTTGTTGAGAGGAGCTCCTTTTGCAGAATTAATGGGCCCAGACAACATGCAAACATGCTGAGTCACCAGTCCATTTGAAACTCTGCAAGGAGTCCATTTTTGTAATGCTTTTGAGAAGGTTCCTGATTTTCTCAATAATATACATAGACAACCCCTGCCCACTCACATACATTAGGGCAACAGTCTTAAATAGAGGCTTCCAAACCCTTGCTTGTCTTTAGCATCCATCGTTTCATATCCGCCCACCCTGGTTGTAAATTTTGGGTTGTAGCCAGTGCTAGCACTACCCAGAGTAGACCAACTGAAGCAAATGGACCCAAGTTAATTGTATGTCTATTAATTTCGATGGGTCTGACCAGAAGTAGCAATGGATGCATCCCTTTATCTTGCACAGGAGAAGTAATAATACTAATACTAATAATTTATTTATACCCTGCCCATCTGGCTGAGTTTCCCCAGCCACTCTGGGCAGCTCCCAATCGAGTATTAAAAACAATACAGCATGAAATATTAAAAACTTCCCTAAACAGGGCTGCCTTCAGATGTCTTTTAAAAATAGAAAAGTTGCTTATTTCCTTGACATCTGATGGGAGGGCGTTCCACAGGGCAGACGCCACTACGCGAAGGCCCTCTGCCTGGTTCCCTGTAACCTCACTTTCTCGCAATGAGGGAACTGCCAGAAGGCCCTCGATGCTGGACCTCAGTGTCCGGGCTGAATGATGGGGGTGGAGATGCTCCTTCAGGTATACTGGGGCTGAGGCCGTTTAGGGCTTTAAAGGTCAGCACCAACACTTTGAATTGTGCTTAGAAACGTACTGGGAGCCAATGCAGATCTTTCAGGACTGGTGTTATATGGTCCCGGTGGCCACTCCCAGTCACCAGTCTAGCTGCCGCATTTTGGATTAATTGCAGTTTCCGGGTCACCTTCAAAGGTAGCCCCATGTAGAGCACATTGCAGTAGTCCAAGTGGGAGATAACTAGAGCATGCACCACTCTGGTGAGACAGTCTGCAGGCAGGTAGGGTCTCAGCCTGCCAGTGAAAGCTAAGGGCTGAGATAGAGCACCAATTTTCAAATCAACAAAATCAACAGTTTACTAACAGAATAATCTCCTTTCCTTTTTTTTTTAATTACAAGTGTGACAGAAAGGGAAAAAAAAGAAATCATGTCAATTCACAATAACAGTAAGAAAAACCCATCAAAGTTGATTTGAACATATATATTAATGTAAGCAGCCCATATGTCCAAACGGAAATCCAAACAATACTGACAATTAAAGGATATACGTTAAAACAGGAGTGGGAAGCATCTGTAAGCCCCTACATCACAGGAATACGGCTTAAAAATGCATAAACATTTAACCACCAATATTTACGAACCCTCTACAAGCATTGAAAATAACACACAAAGGTGGAAAGTCGGGGGGGGGGAGTGGACATGCTGGGGCTACTGTTCGTCTCATACTTTGTGAGAAGGTCTGATATGTGCTAAACTGTCTCCAGTTGCCTTGGAACAGTTGCAAGATATGCTGAGTGGTGGAGCTAACATTTAAAACAGGCATAGGCAAACTCATCCCTCCAAATGTTTTGGGACTACAACTCCCATCATCCCTGAACACTGGTCCTGTTAGCTAGGGATGATGGGAGCTGTAGTCCCAAAACATCTGGAGGGCTGATCTAAAAGGTAGGGCAGGACAGAGGTGGATTTGGGGGAGCATAACTGGTTTGGTCTCACAGGGTGTGGAGCCCCGGGAGAGCCACAGGGGGGCATCACAACTATGAAGTAGAGGTGGGGTGCTGAATTTTGGCACCACACAGGGAGCTGCTGAAATTTGAGGCCCCAAGTTCTGCCACTGGGCAGGAAGAGACCCCTGCCTGAAACGCTGAAGAACCAGTGCCAGTGCAGACAATGCTGAGGAAGATGGACCAATGGTCTGATTTGGTACCAGGCCAGCTTCCAATATTCCTGTGAAACTTCAAAGATCAGACCCGACCATCAAGAAGGAGCACCTGGCTTCATGCCACAAGTTCTTTGTTGGACCGGCATGTGCACACATTGCTAGACTTCCTCCACATCTGTTTAAAAGTGTGGCCAGGGCTCTCCACCTCATGCTCCTGTGCAGTCTTAGCTGATCCTGGAATCCTGACCCTTGGCTTTGTCCCTGAACCTTAACGTGCTTCTCCTAAGTTGGTTTGATCCTTGCCGCATCTCTGGCACCTAAGGGTGTCTGGACTAATTCCTGCTCCTTTCCTGTTTCTGAATTAGCATCAGTCTGCTAGAATAAGGCTTGGCTTCTTTACTTAGGAGAAAGTGCACCTATTGTTGTTCTTGGGTGGGAGGAAAGCAACGGACTGCAAACATAACAGAATAGCAATAATTTGTACAGCAGGCTTCCAAGAACTAGAGTCAGCATGCTGATTAGATTCAATTGCAAACGAAAGATTGTTATCTACCCACAAAGTGAGTATCTTACTTTACAGTAGCTGTTCAGACTAGTTTATCTTAAATCTGATATTTTTGTCGCATGCGGTCGCCTTCAGCATAGGATTCTTTTCACAGCCCTGCACCTTTTGTCCCTGTTGAAAGGAAAACTCAGCCTTACTTAACTCAGACCGCCATGCAGTTTGCTAGATTTTCAGTCCAGAAAGGAGCTTCCCTTCACACAAAAAAGGATATATTGAAACCATGGGCCTCGGCCAAATCGTGTCCCCCCTCAAAGAGGGAACGTGTTGTGGTGAGACCTGGAAACCGGCACCCTGTGTTGTGGGTGGGTCTGATTGGTCAGCCACAACACCCGATTGGAAGGTCCCTCGATGCTGGGTTTAATTGGACAAATGGGGCACAGTTCACACGGATCAAGGGACCTATATATAAACATGCATGGGACTCAGAGCTTCCTCTTTTGGTGCATACATTCGGAACACCCGCCCACCTCTCCCTACTTTTAGGGTTTGTTCATTTGACCTTGCTATGCTGTCATGTGTCATCTGTCATTGGGACAGGGGCACAGCAGGAATTTTCCCCACTTGGCTGTTTGGCTGTTGCCATTTGGGTTTTGCCTGCCATGTAGCAAACCGTCACAACTTGTAAGGTTGCGGATAGGCTCTGGTTCAGGCGATGGGGATGGGAGAATGCTCTCGCCATCCCTATGTGAAGGGGATTCCGTTAAAGGAATCCAGGGACTCAATGGTTTGGTCAACCCCTGAGAGGGGGTTGTGCCCGTGCCTGAGTCCAGGGGGACATTTGGGTGGTGGACATAGTCTGTTCCCAGCTTTCTGCTTATCCAGGTGTTCACCCTTGGCTGACCTGTGCTGGAACCCTGGGTCAGCGCTACCTGTGGAGCAGGGAGCTAGTCGAACCAGAGCCTATGCAATCACTCACTTTCTGTAATCAATAAAGTTGTGGCCTAAATTTTGCCAAAAACCAAACTAAAATTTGAGTCAAGTGTGAATTTCTTTAGGGGGGAGATTTCTGGGTCTGAACAAACAAATGATTAAACACAGTGGAAAAAGCTTGCTGGGCCTGTTTATTTTGTTGACTTTTATTTAGCAAGATTTAACAAATTATCTCAGTGTGCAAAATTTGTACTTTGGATCTCCCTGTCTCTTGATGCCAGGCAGGTGCCTTTACAGTATTATTTTTGGTACCTGCAAACGGTGGTTTTGGCCAGAGGCAAAAGTAGAGTTTTCCATCTAGAGAGGGCTGGAGAGACATACCGGTATTTACTCCCTTTACATGAGGTTCCTCACCTACGTGGTAGAGAGATTACTAGAAGTAGGTACTGGGAAATGAGAACTGCTGTGGTGAAGGGCAATTAGACCTCTGGAGACCTTCCCTGGCATCACCCTGGTTTGTCACAAACAAGCCAGCAGCTCCCGCTACCCCTGAGTTTATGGAGCAATGGAGAACAGCAGCAGGGATTTACAGTGGCAGTGAAAGGAACAGTAGCTCCAGCCCCACTGCCCATGCTGAGAGTAGGCAGCAGCAGCCATCTTAATTCACCCACAGATGCCTCATGGGGTGCTGACGTAACATTTCAGAGTGGCAGTATATCAAGCAGGGCCCAGAAGCATTACAAAGGAATTGGGATGCTGATAACACTTTCTCTTTTTTAAAAAAAAGTTAAATTGATGCCTATCTTGGTAAATGTGGGCTCTCAGCATTTGCCTGGGGGTACCTTGAACAGAAACCAGGGACTCATCTATACAGCTGCAAATAAAATGTTTTTAAATGTGTTGTAAAGTGCAATATACAAAGGTGACACTAGATGGCAATAGTGAGCTATGCAAAATTCAATGTATTTTTCAAAACTTGTTTTTGAAGCATTGTCACAGTGATTTTTTATATGTGCGTAGATTCTACCCTGGTTTAAAATGGTTCCTAGTAAGCATTTCATTTTCTGTGTGTGGGTCAGGCCCTCTTGCATCCAGAGTCTGAAGTGTTAAAGTTGAGGGGCAATTTCACCACACCAAAAGTGGCTTGCTTTTTCACCCACCCACCCCAGTCAGAGGGTTATGTTCTCTTCTTGACAACCTTCCAAGGTCTACCTGACAGTAATGGTTGAGACCAGAGACAGAAGTGAGCAGAGCAACAAATGTAATTTTTACCTTTGAGCTACATGCATACACTCAGCCATACTCTGTCTTCCATCCAGGCATTATTGGAGTTCAACGATGCATTCCAGAAAGGTAAAAATATTCAAGAAGGTATGAAATAAGATTGTGAGGAGTGTGTGGCCAGAGGAGATTTGGTGTGGCCTTGGAAGAATTCTGAGGGAGCCAGGAGTTTGTTTGTGACAAAACAGAATTAAGAGAATGTGGAAAATAACCAAGCAGAGGCTAAATACTTCTTTCCTTTTCTTTGATGGGGATCCTGCTTCACAGTGGCAGTTTAAATGGTAGCATTTGTTATTTTTGTGCAAGATGGCTTGCATCTCAAATTAAAAGCTAAAGGTTGTGTTTCCTCTGGCTGAAGATCTTTTTAATAAATGTCAATGCATATGCTAAATTAAACCTGTGCAGTCAGAAATAGGCACTGCTGTGTTCCAATGCCAGATAGAGAGGCGCAGGAGGATCCAGCTGAACCCCAGACCTGGGATTTCACACTCATGATGTAGACCCAGTAGAAGTCAGATGTTTTTTGAAATTGTTTCCTATTATCAGTGTCTGCTGCATATTTTTGAAATGATTTTATATGTTGCCTTTCTCCTCCTTCGTCACACCTCACCTTTTGAAAAAAAAAACAATTGCTTGTTTTTCTAATTTGTTTACATGCAGTTTTAATGCTTCATGATTGTTGCTTGTTTGTTTTAAGCTGCCTTGAGGGCCTGATTTGAGGGTTGAAAGGAAGGTTAGAAACGTTAAAAAAAATAAACCAAACAAGACAATTAAAAGTCAGCCTTGTCCCTGGAGTACATTTGACTCCTCGCACCTCCGCTCCCCATGCAATGAAAGGGATTGTATCTTTCTCCTCCCCCTTGACTTTCCTTTTATTTAATGATCTGCCTTGGTGATTGTGAAGGTAAGCAAGTGGCTTTTAGACAGGCAGATGGACAGTTTGATTGCAGGGTGAATTATTACATGTATTCTCTCTTGTTTTGTAAAGTGACTTTTGGCATCTCGGGCAAGGCCAGTGGTGCTAACGTATTGTCAAATCCAATTTTCCAGTCAGCTGTACTTTGCCGCTACAGAAGGAGAGAGTGCATCACAATGTGTGTGTGTGTGTGTGTGTGTGTGTGTGTGTGTCCCCTTCTAATACTGAGATCAGTGCCTCCATGCCTCCATGAGACGGTGGACTCAGAATGCATAAAGAAAAAATACTGGTATATAGTCTGCCCCAGTGTTGAGCAGAATTCCACAGGAACACGTCAAGTTGCCTGAGGGCAATACAGTCTAGCAGTAGACAGGTGAGCAAGGAGTTTCAGGACCTTGGAGAGCTCCAATCAGGCTCATTGCTCCAGCAAGGTCTTGACTCGAACTGAGGTAGAGCCCAGGCAAAATTTATCAGAAGATACTTTTATGAGAAAATGCCTGAGATGTTTCTTTTTGTTACTGTCCCGTCTGTGAGAAACAGAAGCATGACTGCATATATTATCATCTAAGCTTTCTCTTTCTCTCTCTTTCTTTCTTTCTTTCTTTCTTTCTTTCTTTCTGGCAGTAGTCATAGTTTCCTTCTCCGCAATGTCATGGAGTGATACCCAATCAGATCAGAAGTTCCAGCAAACTATTCTTCTTTTACATCAGAGTCTGAGATATTGGCCAGAATAAAGGGTTATGGTAGCCTTGCAAATTAAAAAAGGGGGGAGGGGGAGAGACTCAGTGATGACTTGAAGTGAGCTCTGGCTCCAATCAGCCACAGACCGTTGAAAGCAGTTGAACATCAGGAAGAGAAGGGTGCAATTGACCTGACCAGTGTTGTGGTTGAGGAGAAACACAAGGGAATAAAGCTCCAGGACTTTCTTCAAAAAGGGAGTGATGACATCATCTGCAGGGGTGCCAGAGTAATCCTTGCTTTGGCAAGTGAATGTAACAGTGATGCTTTTCCTATTGTTTGCCATGGGCCTAGTTGCCAACAGCAACATAAGTAACAGAATAAGAATTTAAAATATATAATGTCAGGTGTGGGTCACAGCTTGGCCAGAGAGGGGTTTGCAGGCACCGCTAAGCAGCTGATTGATGGCACCCACGCAGCCATGTTGCAAGCACAACCACTGGGACATCTGGGCTTGCACAGTGTAGTAAAAGGCGCTTTGCAAACTCTCTTGATCTGCTGATAGCCAGGGCTTCCTTGGACAGCACTATGCAATCCCCATGGATGATCAGCTAATCACTAAGACTTTCAGAGTGCCATGCAAGGCAAAAATGGGTCACCTGACATCATTGTCAGGGATCATGGCCACTGGCTGGATCCAGTTCCCCCCTCCCTTGAGCTAGAATATGCTCTGAATATGAATATGAAGGATCCATTTTGTTAATTGAGAAGTATAGGCAGTGCTTACAAAGTGGCAAAACCCCTTTGTACACTGAAAAGTCCAATGGATAATGAAAATACATCAGCTGTGTGTGTGTGTGTGTGTCTGTATGTGTGTGTTTTGTTACAACAAATCCTGTGTGACTAAGATAATGGTTTCATAGTAAACACGGCTTTAATATGCATGCATCCCAATGTGAGGCTCAAAGCGCTCTTGCAGAGTCCAGCACTGGCTTCATTGGAAAATATAAATGCAGAGTCATTAGAGTGAAATGAGATTGCATAGAATCTTAACAGGGTAATCAGAACAATTAAGTCTGCAGATTGGGGAGTGCTAATATTAGCATGAAGGTGGATAACAGCAGCAGCAACAACAACAACAACAACATCCAGAAGAGGCTATAATCTTATACCATTGGCAAACAACAGTGCAAGCTCATTCAGCTCTTCAGAATGATTCAGTGATAAAAAAAGAAAGAAAGGCACCCAGTTTTTCCTACAACAGTATTAAGGAACCTTTTTAAGGTCAAGGACCATTCTTCATCTCAGCAACCTTCCAGGGGCACTTGCTAGTAGTGGGAAGGCCAGATGCAAAAGTGACTTGAGCACAAGTTCTAATAAGTGCTGGAAGTGTAGAGAGAAAGAAGGTACATTTTATCATATGTGGTGGAACTGTAGAGTAATTAAAATCATTGGGAAATGATATATAATGAATTGAAAAAGTTGTTTAAAATAACATTTGTAAAAGAAAAAGAAAAAGCCAGAAGCCTTTTTGTTAGGTACTGTATTATAGGACAAGAACTACCAAAAGACCAGAAGAAGTTATTCATGTATGCTACAACAATGGCTAGGATTTTTCTAGCCCCAAAATGGAAAGACGACAAGGTACCAATGAAAGAAGAATGGCAAGTTAAACTTATGGAATATGCAGAAATGGCGAAATTTATGGGAAGACTCAGAGAAAAAGACAACAGAAACTTTTAAAAAGATTGGGGACTGTACATGTTGTATCTACAGAAAAATTGTAAAGAAATGGACTCACTGGCAGGGGTTGAGTAAACACTTACAATTAAGAAAACAAGAGTAAAGGTTAAACAATAATAAGATATAATTTAAATAAATGTAAGATGTAAAATGATGAAGATTGGATATAAAAGTGATAAGAATATAAGAGCATTCAGTTAAAAAGATGAAAAATAAGACAAAAATTAAGCAGAAGTAGCAATAGTTAAAGAACCAGAAGGGGACGCTGAGGGAAGTCATAGGCTGGGGGGAGTTTTGTTTTATTTTCTTTTTTCTGTATTTGATAAATGCGTTGAATATTAAATTGTAAAATTTAATTTACTTTTTTTGAATTGTGACTTGAGCAAATAATGTACCCCCCCCCACTTTGTGCAGTAGGCTATCTTCTTGGCACATCACCCACCCAACCCTGTCCTCTGTCCATTCAAATGAGAGCCATGCTCAGTGTTCAAGGACACATTCCAGCCAAGCAAAAACACTTGAGGAGGGTGCAAACCAGGGCTGGCGAGGGGCTTGGCCTGGGGAGAAGTATTATGACTAGGGAGTGGGTGGGGTCCAGGAAGAAGCCACATTTAGCCCCTAGGACTGAGATTCCCTACCAATGTCCTAGCAGTCACTGATTTAGGCATGGAGCAAGAATACAAAATGTAGGCCAACTGAAGCATCTGAAGAAGTGTGCATGCACACGAAAGCTCATACCAAGAACAAACTTAGTTGGTCTCTAAGGTGTTACTGGAAGGAATTTTATTATTTTATTATTTTGAAGCACACCAAGCATTGTATCTTTACATAAATAGACGTTTACACTTCAAGCACGTTGGGACTTTTCAAGTCTTCTGTTCATTGCATAACCTTTAGCACCACTGAGAGATATTTTGTTTACCTAAGAGGAACAGTCCCTGAAAGCCTTTCTGACGTGCGGCCATAAAAGCTAAGGGCATCTATCTCCAAAGCTGCATCTGACCTTCATAATAATTAAAAAAAAAAACCCACCATCAAAATGATTAAGGTTAATGAGTCAATTAATCCTGTGCTTGGCATCATGACAACAAGTGACTTCGTGTGAAGTTTTGTTTATGCTACCCTTCAAAAAGGCCAATGCAAGGGGGATTGGGGAGTAAATCTGAACAGAATATAAAGCAAATATATAAACTAAGAGGATCCATGGATGATGGGAGTTGCAGTTGAGCAACATCTGGCGCACCAAAGGCTCCCCACACTTGGTCTGCACTGACTGGCAGTAGCCCCTGGGGTTTCAGGTAGGGGTCCCAGCCCTACCTGGAGATGCCAGGGTTTGAACTGGGCATCTTTGTCACAAGAAGCAGACGCTCTTACACTGAGGTATGGCCTTCCCCTTGGAGGGAGGGAAAATAAGGAGATGGAGCATTGGTCAGTCTAGCTCAGTACTGTCTACATTAGCCTCCCCCCACCTGGTGCTCTCCAGATGTTTCAGACTCAAAACTGCCAGCAGCCCCTGCCAGCATGGGCAATGGTCGGGGTTATAATGGAAATGGTAGTCAACAACTTTTGGTGGGTACCAGGCTGGGAAAAGTTGGTCTGTACTGAATGGCAGACGTTCCCCAAGATCTCTGGCAGAAGTGCCTTTTGCAGTCCTGTAGACTAAGATACTAAGATACTTCAAGCTGAATATAGAACCTGAGATCATTGGTGTGCAAAATAGATTATCTATCTATTAAGTTATGGTCTCTTCCCCTAACAAATATTTGCCTTCTGTCAATGATGATCCAAGCTCCTACCCTATGCTTTTTCCAGTGATGTATTACCACACTAATGACAGCATGGGCTGATGGCATGGAGGAGGAGGAGGAGGAGGAGGAGGAGGAGGAGGAGGAGGAGGAGGAGGAGAAGAGGAGGAGTAGGAGGAGGAGGAGGAGGAGGAGGAGGAGGAGGAGGAGTTTGGATTTGATATCCCGCTTTATCACGCTTTATCAAGGAGTCTCAAAGTGGCTAACATTCTCATTTTCCCTTCCTCCCCCACAACAAACACTCTGTGAAGTGAGTGGGGCTGAGAGACTTCAAAGAAGTGTGACTAGCCCAAGGTCACCCAGCAGCTGCATGTGGAGGAGCGGAGACGCGAACCCGGTTCACCAGATTACGAGTTTACCGCTCTTAACCACCACACCACACTGGCTCTCATCCATGCCATGTCACATTCCGGTTGCATGTGCTCAGGAAAATCCATCTGCATTTTAGTGTGGATTTGTCCTATGATACACAATTCTGCATGCAGTTTTGCCTAACACACACATGGTGACTTAATGGCTGAATCTGGAGACAGACACACAGACTGGGTTGGACTATGGCTGCTTTAAGTTTAAACCAATAAAAGCACCTGCAGAAAGAAACAACAGTCGGCGAGGGAACTAATTCTAAAATGAAACTGCAGCCATTGGGGTGACCAAACCCCTTCTCTGTGGAAAATGGATTTATGGCTGCCCAGCCTACCTCCCTTCTCAGGCCACACCAAAAAGATGAGTAGATAGACCTTGCTGCAAATGCACCCCATCGCCCAATACTTAGGTGGATCAGGCAGCGGAATGGGTTTTGGGTTTTGTTTTGTTTTGTCTTTGCAAGACAACCCCCCCTAGTATATAAAAAATAAAAAATTCCTTCCAGTAGCACCTTAGAGACCAACTAAATTTGTTCTTTGTATGAGTTTTCGTGTGCATCTGAAGAATGCATACGTATCTGAAGAAGTGTGCATGCACACGAAAGCTCATACCAAGAACAAACTTAGTTGGTCTCTAAGGTGCTACTGGAAGGAACTTTTTTATTTTTTATTTTGTTTTGACTATGGCAGACCAACACAGCTACCTACCTGTAACCCCCTAGTATATTTCACTTTTAATGTTATTAATGTTAAATATATGTATTTTAATGTCCACATTGTCCTAGCATGTGTATCTTTCATTGCGTTACTTGGTTGGAGAACTGCACTGCAAAATTCAGGGAAGTGAAAATTTGAAAGGATGGCTGTGTAGTTTTTCCAGAAAATGTAAATTAGGTAGATTTGCCTTCAAATGCAAACAGCTGGGATACTGGAGATAGAGGAAATGATATTCATTTTCGAGAACATGTAGGGACACAAGTTAAACATGCATTCCCTCTTCCTTACTTTTCGGCTTTCCCCCTGTTCAGTCTTGCTTTGCCTTCATAGTGATCCGTTCCTGTCTTCAGGAAGCAAGTGCCCTGTTTATAAAAGGCTGGCATTTGGGAGTGGAATTTAAGATAAAATAGGGAGAGAAAGTAAGAAAGTGAAGGCAGGATCCATTAAAAAATATGCTGACACCACTGGCCCCTTTGCTACAGCCATCCATCACATTCATTGTCTCAGTTAAACTGCCTGTGTGGACAGAATATAAATGCAGCAATTTAAGTAGCGCTCTTTGGATAGATGTTTAGCATCTCCGCTGTATGGGGGTCATAACAGAAAGGTAAATAAAGCCATTGCGACTGGGTTATTGACTAAACTGGCCTGAGGTTTGCTAATAAAAGCTTTCAATGCTTGGAACCTGAAAGGAGCCTTTTCTTCCTGACAGAGAGGCGAATGGCAAAGAGGGAGCTGTTTTGAGGGCCAGTTTGTAATAAATCCTTCGTCAAATATGTGGGGGTGGGTGAGAGGAAGGAAGTTCTCTGAGGCTCCAGTCTGTGAACCCTACTTCCAAGTAGGAGCTGGGGGAGAAATTCAAGTCAATTCTCATTTGAAAGTGAAGCCACACTTCCCAAAGATATGTGCGCATTAAAACAAAACCGAAATTTGCACTTCTCCAAATCTGGCAAGGCAGTTCACCACGTAAGTATCGTGTACAAAAAAATGACACCTGGTTACCACCAGTTGCATTTTCACCTGCCTGCCTACTCGGGGACACCAACACGTATTGGTGCTGACCTTTAAAGCCCTAAACGGCCTCAGTCCTTTATACCCGAAGGAGTGTCTCCACCCCCATCGTTCAGCCCAGACACTGAGATCCAGCGCCGAGGGCCTTCTGGCGGTTCCCTCATTGCGAGAGATGAGGTTACAGGGAACCAGACAGAGGCCCTTTTTGGTAGTGGTGCCCACCCTGTGGAACACCCTTCCATCAGATGTCAAGGAAATAAGCAGCTATCCTATTTTTAAGAGACATCTGAAGGCAGCCCTGTTTAGGGACATTTTTAATATCTAATGGTGTATTGTTTTAACATTCATTTGGGAGCCGCCCAGAGTGGCTGTGGAAGCTCAGCAAGATGGGCGGGGTACAAATAAATTATTATTATTATTATTGTTGTTGTTGTTGTTGTTGTTGTTGTTGTTGTTACTATATTATGCAATCTACAACTCCACCACAGCTTCATGCAAAGGAGAGTTGACTTGCACAGACACATGCTTGCACACAGCCACCTAACATATGCTCAAACTAGAGCCAAGCTGAAAAGACACAGATTTTGGTTTTGTTTTATAAGATACACAGTTGTGGAGCATTAATATAAAAAGAAATAAACAGATTGGCATTACGCTACTCAGATCAATAGGCAGGTATCAGCAACCACAGGAAAGCCACACACAAATAACCCCCCCCCCCCCAAAAAAAAACCTGAAACAATTTTTTGAAGTGAATTTTGTTGGGGGGGGGAACCTGTTTGGAAATAATAATTGTCTGTGATAAGATGTTCTTTGCCTAACCTCTCATCGCAAGATTAGCAAAGAAGCATTAATTCTACAATTGTAGAGCTGAAATGGACCCCAAGGGTCACCCAGTCCAACCCTCTGCAATGCTGGAAGAATGGAAGGTTAGGCTACACAATCTCCAACATACCTCCCAAATCTAAAATTCTAGGACTCTAAGGACAAGGAGTCCCTCTTCATCCTTAGTTCAACTCCCCTGTTCAACTGCCTAGTAAGTGTCCCTTTATTAACCTCATTTCATAGAATCATAGAATCATAGAGTTGGAAGAGACCACAAGGGCCATCCAGTCCAACCCCCTGCCAAGCAGGAAACACCATCAAAGCATTCCTGACAGATGGCTGTCAAGCCTCCGCTTAAAGACCTCCAAAGAAGGAGACTCCACCACACTCCTTGGTAGCAAATTCCACTGCTGAACAGCTCTCACTGTCAGGAAGTTCTTCCTAATGTTTAGGTGGAATCTTCTTTCTTGTAGTTTGAATCCATTGCTCCGTGTCCGCTTCTCTAGAGCAGCAGAAAACAACCTTTCACCCTCCTCTATATGACATCCTTTTATATATTTCTACCCTTACTTTTGATCTAGAGAGGTTTCCAAGCTGGCTTACACAAAATGGGGGGAAAGGTGGGGGGTGGGGGGGGTGGGAGAGAAATCAATCTATTAAAACCATTCATTTAAAACTTGCAATTAAAAAGTTGTCTACACATTTCTCCACTCCCCTGGAAAGGGCCTTTCCCTTCCATTGGCTTCAAACAGCTCCCTCGTCAATCATTATCCCCATCTGAATTCATTCCCTCTCACGCATATGTATCAGGGAACAGCCTGACCACAGTGACACATTCATCGGTAGCTTCAAGACTTCATTACTGTGTCATGCTTTACGTGGGACTACCCTTGTATCTGGTCCAGAACCTGCAGCTTAGTGCTGTATGCAGCACACAGCCAGATTCCTCACAGAAACTAGCAACTGTCAAGGAGTTATTGCTCTGCTGATAGAGCTGCACAGGTTGTCAGTTTGAACATAAGAAGACCCTGCTGGATTAGGCCAATAGCCCTTCCAATCCAACATCCTGTTCTCACAGTGGCCAACCAGATGTTAGGGACTGGGCATCAGAGGAATGTTGGAGACTGCCTTCCCAGCCTGACCCTTCCAGAGAAGAAGAAGAAAGTTCAGAATTACAACAGGGGTTTGAGGGAGGGCACAGCTCAGAGGCAGATGAGGGGGAAAGCTGGGAAATAATGGGAGGGGAGGAAGAGGAAGAACCAGGAGGGCAACAGCTCATGGACACAGTGTCTTTAGAAAGCATTCCAGTCCCCCCTCTCCCAGAACCCGGCAAGCATTGAAAGTAGGAGAGCAAAGGGCTCAGAAGCAAAGGGCCCTCAGCGCCATCCGTAGGGGAGAAGGTGGTGAATGAGAAAGTGGGAGAAAAGGTGGTGGAGAACCACTTGGGGGCAACACTATTATTCCAAGAGGCTGCATTCCCAAACCTCTCTCTGTGAATATTGAATAAAAAGCAGATGGTAAGGACTTTTCCTTGTCTTATCCGTTCCTTGCAACTTGCCGTGGGGGTTGGTTCTTCTGCCGCCTGACACCAGATAACTGCGGGGAACCCTTAAGCAGGATTAGAGCAGAATATAAGGGTTGTCATATTTCAAAAAGTAAAAACGCCAATAAAACGCCGCCTTTCGGAAATTCCCCCAGATGTCAATTCCACCTTTGCAGTTTGCACCAGCTTGCCTGAGTCAGCAGTCTCTGCCCGGGTTAGCAGCCTGCACCAGCCGGCTTGTGCCAGAGGTCTACATCAGCTGTGTTGTTCTCGATACCTTGGGGACTTTTCCATTCTTACCTAAGGACTGTGTTATACAGGAACTTACAAGAAGAAGCAGTAAGAAAAGATAAGAAAAGATGAAATGTTGGAATTAGCCCCATAGGTTATAAACCGTATATATGAACTGTATATGTTGCACATACTGGACTATACCTTTACGATCGGAAACAACCAGTAAAAATTTCACAGTTATTATCATTCTGCCTGTTGTGTTTTGTATATTGTGCCCTTGAAATCCCGGCAATGTCCAGGAAAATCTGGACATATGGCAGCCCCGCAGAAGAACACTCTCCCCTCCTTGGGTCTCCAGCAACCATTCATATTCAGAAGCATTGCTGCCTCCAGCTGTGAAGGTGGAGCATTGCCTTCATGGCTAGTGGCCATTTGCTACTGGTCAGGTTCAAGGATCTTGTGTTTATACACAAAGCCCCAAGCAACTTATGTTCAAAGTACATTAAAGACCACCTGATTCCTTAGGCTCTCCCTTAATCACTGCCTTCCTCTGATGGCACACTTCTTGTGGCTCCGCATATCTCTGAGGTCACCTTGCCTGTGAAGGTAAAGGGACTCCTGACCATTAGGTCCAGTCCTTCTTTTAGATGTCTCCCCAAAACTTATTCAGACAGGCCTTTGCAATGTGAATTTCAATGTTTCACCAATCAGTTTTGGTGTTCTTGCAGATATTTTTACTGATGGTTTTATTGATGGTTTTACTGTAATGTGTATGTGGTACATTGTATGCTGTGCACTGCCTTGCTGTTTGTTTGTTTTTAATGACAATGCAGTCTACATTTTTTAAAATAAAAATAAAAATGAGTATTTCCCTTAATCTCTTTACACAGGGGAAGACTCTCAGGATGATAATGGACTCAATTTCCCATCATCCTTCTCCAATGGGCACACTGGCTGAGACTGATGGGAGTTGGAGTCAAACAACAGTTAAGGAGGACCCAGGGGTTCCCCTATCATTTCTTTATACATGCACTCTTGGACATTGGATAAATGCCCTTTCTCTTGTTGGGACTCTCCCTCATGGGTTTGGGGTTGTTTCTTTTTTTGAGAGAGAGGCTCCCTGATTGGCTCTCCTTCCCCCTCCTGCTCCATCCCGTCTGGAGACAATGCAGTCATTATTTATTTTGCTGGTTCAACCATTATTGCTTTGGTCATGTTGTTGTTGTTTAGTGGTGTCCGACTCTTTGTGACCCCATGGACCAGAGCATGCCAGGCACTCCTGTCTTCCACTGCCTCCTGCAGTTTGGTCAGACTCATGTTGGTAGCTTCGAGAACACTGTCCAACCATATCGTCCTCTGTCATCACCTTCTCCTTGTGCCCTCCATCAGGGTATTTTCCAGGGAGTCTTCTCTTCTCATGAGGTGGCCAAAGTCTTGGAGCCTCAGCTTCAGGATCTGTCCTTCCAGTGAGCACTCAGGGCTGATTTCCTTAAGAATGGATAGGTTTGATCTTCCTGCAGTCCATGGGACTCTCAAGAGTCTCCTCCAGCACCTTTCTCCAGCACCTTCAAAAGCATCAAGGCATTATTGCTTTGGTCATAAAAGGTAAAGGGTAAAGGGACCCCTGACCATTAGGTCCAGTTGTGTCTGACTCTGGGGTTGCGGCGTTCATCTCGCTTTACTGGCTGAGGGAGCCGATGTACAGCTTCCAGGTCATGTGGCCAGCATTACAAAGCCACTTCTGGCGACCAGAGCAGTGCACGGAAACGCCGTTTACCTTCCCGCCGGAGTGGTACCTATTTATCTACTTGCACTTTTGATGTGCTTTTGAACTGCTAGGTGGGTAGGAGCTGGGACTGAGCAAAGGGAGCTCACACCATCACGGGGATTCGAACCACCGACCTTCTGATCAGCAAGCCTTAGGCACCACCCGCTTCCCACTTTGGTCATAGCTAATAATAATTATATGCAGGAAAAAATACGGATGGCAGGTTATACTAATAACTAGCCAAAGGCACTCATAGGGTGAAGGGTTTTTCCTAGCCTAATTCTTACTGGCAGCAGGTGAAAGGTTACATAGAAAGGAAGCTGCTCTTGATTGTGAATGGTCTGGCCCACCAAACTCTAGCTGGTGAGGGTGGGGTTGAACTCTGCATCCACCCCTTGAGCCAGAGTACTTCGGCCCAAGTCATAGCCTGCCTCCTTAGAGTTGCAGGTGTTCATACTGATTGGGTTGTTGGTTAGTTGCACATGGCATATCTGAATTTTAATGCATCTGTGGTCCTTAATGCCCTTTCTGCTGTTTTGTTCTCTTCATTTCAGTCGAGTGGGATGAGTGTTGTACACCAACATTACAAGTGGAGAGAAAACGCTCAGAAAATAAGTCAAATATATCCAAGCAAGGCTCATAATTACTGAGCTGATTCTGAGCTGAAGAGCATTTATGCAAAGCAGCTCCAGATTCATTTTGCCTTAGGCAAAAACTAGTCACAATTTAGAGACACATGGAACCTCCTGAGATATTTCATTAGTCTTATCAAAACTCTTTGAGCTTCCTTCAAAACTCTGCCAATGTTTTGCCCAAGGAGAATAGCCCACATTTATTTATGTTTTGCTTTAGGCAACAATTCTATGGCCAAATCGGTTTCTCAGGATACTCAATAAATGCACTCCTTACTTCTCAATTGTTGATTTATCTGGGTATGCAAGAAAAAGAAAAACTTGGAGGCATTGTATCCAAAAGGAGTGGGTGCCCATGTTCTTTGGCCACAATCATCCATTTTTATCAAAGGCAAGTTTAGAATCATAGAATTGTATAGTTGGAAGGGACCACAAGAGTCATCTAGTCCAACTTCCTGCAATGCAGGAATCTTTTGCCCAACGTGGAGTATGAACCCACAACCCTAAGATAAACAGTCTTAATCTGCGAGAGTAAGGGCTGAACTTGAAATAAATTCTGTGGATGCACCTACAAAGCAACTGGCTGCGGGATCCCTATGGACAGTGACAGAATCTCATTTTTATTCCAAACCAGGAAAATGATTATTATTATTATTTTAAGCAGATGGTTGGAATTCTGCTTAGTTTGTTATTTGCCTGAACAATAAGACCAGGCTGTGTGTGTGTGTGTGTGTGTGTATGTGTGTCTTATCTCATATGAAGATAACATACAGTACCTCATCTAGAAGTTCCCCTTGGAGGACATCATAGGAACCTGCCTTATATCATTTCAGACCAATGATCTATCCTGCCTTAGGATTGTTGACAGTGACTAGCAGTGACTGTTTAGGTTTCAGGCAGGGGAACACCCCCAGCCAAAGCTGGAGACACCAGGTACTGAACCTGGAACCTTTGGCATGCAAAACATAGTCTCTTTCACTGAGCTACAGCCCTTAACCCCTATCAAGGGCTTCCAGTCATGAGGGCTATCTGTTACCTCCAGTATCAGATGCAATATACTGGAGGGCAGCAGTGAAATAGTGATGTTGTACTCATGACTTGCTTGTTGGCTTCCCATAGGCATCAGATTGGTCGTTGTGGGAACAGAATGCTGAACTAGATGGGTGGGTGGATTGATCCAGCAGGGTTTCCCTTTATGTTCTTCTGCCACTGCCCCCTCTTCCTTTTAAGAAAAAAATTATGGGAGGAAAGCAAAGATGGCAAAAAAGAAGCTTTAACATAAAAAATGAGTGTTGTTGTTTAGTTGTTTAGTCGTGTCCTACTCTTCGTGACCCCATGGACCAGAGCATGCCAGGCACTTCTGTCTTCCACTGCCTCCCACAGTTTGGTCGGACTCATGTTGGTAGCTTTGAGAACATGGTCCAAGCATCTTGTCCTCTGTCGTCCCCTTCTCCTTGTGCCCTCCATCTTTCCCAACATCAGGGCCTTTTCCAGGGAGTCTTCTCTTCTCTTCTCTTCTCTTCTCTTCTCTTCTCTTCTCTTCTCTTCTCTTCTCATGAGGTGGCCAAAGTATTGGAGCCTCAGCTTCAGGATCTGTCCTTCCAGTGAGCACCCAGGGCTGATTTCCTTAAGAATGGATAGGTTTGATCTTCTTGCAGTCCATAGGACTCTCAAGAGTCTCCACCAGAACCATAATTCAAAAGCATCAATTCTTTGGCATATATAAATGATAGCATATACAAATTGCAAGGGTTTTTTATGTGGAAAAAGTGTTCTCACTTAAAACAGTTAATACTGCAAAATATACTATATGATGCAGGCAGCAGATTTCTAAGACACCATTAAAAACCTTACCCTATCCAAACTGACTCATCTGTCATGCCAAAACTTTAGCATCACATGAATAAAGCATCAGACCAATAATTCTGTTAGGCTAAACTCATTTGTCATTGTGTCTAATGTGATTCCCTTTTCTTTTTCTTTTTTCTTTTTGGTATGTGTGTGTAGGTGTATGCCCCCCAACCCCCCCCCCAGAAAACCAGAACAATATTTTAAATACTACCTCCATTAGGTTCTTCCTGTCTAGATTTTGGTGGATGTGAGAACAAGATGCTGGACCAGATGGGACATTGGCCTAATCCAGAAGGGCTCTTCTTAACGTTCTTTATCCCTATAATGTGAGTAGACCCTCCGAATGAACAAGCACGTGTGTTCCACCTCATCCCTAATGGAAAGTATGCTTGTGTCTTCCACTCAATGGCCTTCCATAGATATAAAAAGCTTGATTTAAATAAGAAGTGCATGAACATTGAAGCAAAGCTCAGAAATGATCTTTTTCACAAAACTGCAAACACATCAGAAGAAAGGGGAGAGGAGAAAAAAACACACACCCCACCCTTCTTTTTCTTTCACAGTCCCACGAGTTGGCAAACCTGAAATCCATTTTGTGCACCTTAACTTAAGGCAGATTGTTAATTCTCCTGTGCAATGGGCAGGAGGACAAAAAAAATGGTCATATTTAATACTCTGTTCCAAAAAGATTAGGAGCTAGTGAAGGAGGGAAGTGGCTTATCCTCTTTGGCTGATTCAAGTCATTAGTTCAGCCAGTGCTTTAAGTAGCGGGGAGAAATATGCTGTCGTTTGAAATTCCATTGACATATGCAAGACTTTTTTCTTTGAATATGAACCTTGGAAGCTGTGCTTCCTTCTCTGTGCAGGCTGAGAAAATGTTCCAGAAAGGTCCCTTATAGGAGACAAGTGAAACTCACTCCCTACCATGACTGTGCACTCTGCTGTGGCTAAAGATGGAGGAGAAGTTTTCCTGGCCCACATTTTTCAGTGAACCCACCTAATTAGCCAGCAAAGATGTCAGAGAATTCTAGTGAAAGCAGAAAAGGAAGCAAATTTTGCTGCAGGCTGAATGTTCGTCTGTGTTTAGGAGTGGAAACCAGCCAGACAAATACAATTGGTATTCATTCACATTGCTGTTGTTCATTTTTTTTTTAAAGCCCACAAACAATAAGTAATTAATTACATTTTCTCCCATTGTTTTTATGTTTTGTTCATACTGAAATGAATGTAAGTTACATTTACCTACATAGTTACATACATAGCTACACAAGTTACGTTCAATAGGGAACATCAAGATGGATTACAGCGGAATGGAAACAGTGCTGTTGGTGACAAATACAGATTGGAATGGAAATTGCTGCCTTCCTACATCCCTGTTTGCCAGTCCCAGACTTCTGTGTGCATAAAAATGTAACTTGGGACACAGCTATACAGCTGCAACGTTTTAAGTGCATTGTAACGTGCATTATACAAATTTGACACAAGATGGTGACTGTGAGCTATGGCAAATTCAATATATTTTTCAAAACATTTTAAAAAGCATTTTCACAAGTTTTTTATATGTGTCTAGATTCCACCTTACATTCATTTCAGTATAAAGGAAGCATAAAGGGCAAATATAAGGTTCTATACTTTGGCAGGAATAACCAGCTGCACAACTATAAGATGCGGGATACCTGTCTTACTAGCAGTACATGGGGAAAGGGTCTTGGGGTCTTAGTAGACCACAAGCTTAACCTGAGTCAACAGTGTGATGCAGCAGCAAAAAAACCCATAATGCTAATTTAGACTGCTTCAACTAAGGTCTAGTGCCCATATAAAGGGAATAGTACTACTCTATTCTGCCTTGGTCAGACCACACCCGGAGTCCTGTGTCCAGTTTTGGGCAGCACAATTTAAGGAGGATGTTGACAAGCTGAAACATCATAATCATCAAACCTTTTATTGGCATCACATACAAACATCCATAGCAAATCAATACAGAATTGCTGCCTTCCCGGTGACACAAAACATTTGTCAAGTGAAAGAAGCAAAACAGTCTAACATTACACCTCTAGGTCTCCAGGGAGATCAGACATCTGCAATGTGTTTCGATGACCAAAAAAACACCAAATAAAGGTATTTAGCCACTATCTTGGTGAGCTCCTGGTTATACCCCAGTAATAGAAAATGGATGACCTCTAGCTCTGGTTTCCATCTGGGGATACAGAGTTGATCTAGGAACTGCTGGCGGAGATCAGCATATTGTTTACATTTAAGAACCATGTGCAGAGGAGGGTGACGAAGATGTTCAACATTCTGGATACCAAGCCTTATGATGAACAGCTGAGGGAGCTGGGTATGCTCAGCCTGGAAAAGATGAGAGGAGATATGATGGCCATCTTCAAATATCTAAAAGGCTGCCCCATGGAAGACGGAGCAATCTTGTTTTCTCCTGCTCTGGAGAGTAGGGCTTCAAGTTACATGAGAGGAGATTCCTGCTAAACATCAGGAAGAACTTTCTGATGGTAAGAGCTGTTCACTGGACTCCCTTGGAAGATGGTGTACTCTCCTTCTTTGGAGGTTTTCAAGCAGAGGTTGGGTGGACATCTATCATGAATGCTTTAGTCGAGTTTCCTTCATTGCAGGGCATTGAACTACATGACCGTTGGGGGTAGCTTCCAACTCTACAATTTTATGATTCTGTTATTCTGTTACTCATTCCTCATGTGGTAAGATTGAGCAGCCTACTCTTCTACATGCTGAGATGAAATATATTTACATCTTTATTATTATTATTATTATATTTTGCTCAAAAGAGAGCTCTGGGGAGAGAGTAAAAGGTTTTCTGCAACTACTCCCCATCTTCCTCCTCCTCCGCATTCTGGTCCACGTTATTACTGTTTCCTGGGTTTAATGGCTTGCAGGTCTCTCAGCTGCTCAGCTTCTCTGGTGGTTTAGAGAGTTGCTGCCTGACCCACAGAACACTTTCTTTGAGCTCTCTGGCAAAACATCTCTGGGTGAATCAGAGAAGAATTACGTCTATTGGTCCCAGAAATTTCTGTCTCTAGACCCCTACAAATTGCTTTGGGGTCTAAAGCTCAACCGCCTGCTGATTTCTGCCAAATCTGATCAGCTCTCCACAGCACTCCTCACCCTGTCTCGATCCTGCTCCCCGCAGCCCCCATCTATAAGCAGGAGGAAACCTTGGAAGCTGCGTGAAAAACTAATAAGGATATTTCATGGGTAAGGTGTTTCCAATTGTTACACGGCTGATGAAAATGTGGACTATACACTTTTATCTATGCTCCTATAAGCTACTGGAATCCAGGTAAACCGCTTATTAAAACATAGATAATTTCAAATGCATGAATGATATTTTCCAATTTAAGCATTCCACCTAAAGCACTCAATGGGGGCAATGGAGTAACAGCCCATCTCTAGAAAATATGGTTCAGACAATAGGCTCATCATCACATGCAGCCCATTATCTTGGTGATGCAACGAAGCAAGGAAATTTAACGAGCTTAAGGCACAGCTTGAGAAAAGCTCTAAACTCCAAAAATAAGGTGGCGTATCAGGGAGTGGAGGGAGGGGGGAGCGTTACACAAAAGACCACGATCCATGATCCAAAAATGTCCTTTGCCCTATTCATTCATATTTATATTATTTTATTGTGTGCTGCCGCATCAAAGATAAAGTACACTGGGTGATTTGCAATAATTAAGAAAACAAATTTGAAACACAGATGAGACGCAAGACCATAAAATCAAAAACAACATAAATACTATGAAAACAAAAGTAATTGCTCCACCAAAGTTAAAACACACATATTTCATTTCTTTGTTTATTATTATTATTATCAGGAAAATGTATTGGTTGCCTTTTTACCAAAACAACTCAAAGAAACTTACAATAGATAAATACACACATACTTTGAAACCAGCATAAAAAACAATGAAAAATTTAAAAGACACTCCCATTTTTGAAAAGGCAGGATTCCACTAGTTCACAGATACATTTTTATTTTTATTTTTTAATTTATTAAATTTGTATACCACCCTACACCCGCAGGTCTTAGGACAACTACAACATAAGAACACAAAATACATAATGAACACAAAAGCAACCCAATTGTAATTAAGAACCAAAGAATTTGCCTGGTACCTAAAGCTACGTCATGATGGTGCCAGGTGAGCTTCCTTGAAGAGAGCATTCTGCAAGCACTGAAAATAGTGGAATTGATGGCAGCTGGAACCCAACAACATCTGGAGGGCACCAGCTTGGGGAAGAATGCCTCATGCTTCCAGAAGAGCACATTGGCTTGGAAGAGGTGAAGGGCTGGTTGGTTGTTGAGATATATTCCTCTGCATGGGTCTTCAGCCCAGTTTGCTTTGGAGTATTGATTTCTGAACTTGAAAGTGGATGGCAACTTGTATTACAGACTTCTCCAGTTCCAAATTTGCTCCTGTCCTTACTTTCATCTATAGATGAGTCAGCCACCCATTGAAGTGCCTCAGGACAAACAGAAGAAGACACCTTCACCCCGATATGGTTCCCCTTCATCACACACACAGCCCAACAAGACCATGACAACAATCTACCGACAGCATACAAATCAATATGGCTAACCTGATCCAAAACACCCACCAACCCCACTCACACAGAAAACCAAAGATCACCACAGCCAACCACAAACGAACAAATGAACAATCACACCCTACGCCAACCCCGACCTCTCTCACCGCCAAAGGAGCATAAGCGAACAACAGAGAACCTACACAAACAACGCTGACACCAAACCCTACTCATATTAAGTAAAATAAAAACATTGTCACCCCACCCCACCTATCTCCCCATCCCACCCACCTCCCTCCCCCCTTTTTCTTCCTAATGTCTCAAAAACAAAAACTGATTTGTAAAAATGTTATATGGAAAAATACGAGAGAGACATTGCACTACCTTTGTAAATCAAGAAAATCTTTAATAAAAATAATTTTGAAAAAAGAAAGAAAGAAAGATATTTTGGCAGGAAGGTGTTCAATGTCAAAGCATAACCAGGAACAATGGACTGGCTGCATGGAGCATTCAAGGTTAATGGTTTGTGCTCCTGAAAAGAAGTTGTGGGGAGGAAAACCCAAGCTCTGCATGACACTCTTACTCTAAAAGTCCTCTGTGGAGGTAGCCTCCCACATTGCTCACTAGTAGTTCATGTTCATGCTGCTGTCAAAGGAAGTCAGGAGGTCTGAAAACTCACATGGGCCCTGGCTGTCTTTTGAAAACTTTGCATAGCCAGAAGTCTCAACAGGGCTTCTCCTGGCTATGCAAAGCCATCATTTGTGGTGATGATTGGTGGTCAGGGCAGAATGGGTTAGAGGAGGTAAACTGAGAATTCTTATCTGGTCTTTTAATTCATGCTAGGGAAAAAAAAACTGGAGGGGAGGTTGTAGTACTTATTCCTTCTTTAAGGTGAGCATAACATGCCTAAACTCTCCCAACCCTGTGTGCATTTATACTGAACCGTGAGCCCAAACCTTTATCATTTCCATGATTAAAGTCAAACATTTGTTACACTGAAAATGGCAGTAATACCTTCCAAATTTGTACTTAAGAAGTTCCATTCTGGTTCCATTTCCCATGAGAATAATAGGCTAGCTGCTATATCCATCATTGCACTCCCCTACTTTCAAGCCATGATGAAAGCAATGAGGATTATTCCAAATGAAGCTCATTTCTTGACAACACAAGTTTGACAAGCTTAATTAAAAGCCAAAAAAAGTCAAGCATGTGTAGCAATCAATTACCTGAAATCCCTATAGTGCCAGGGGTTTTTGGAGATGCAACGACCTAGAGAAAATGTCTGTTCAATGAACAGGCGGAAGGTAAGAACATGTTAGCCTCCATTTGTTTCAAGACCAAAAAAAGGTAAAGAATCAGAGTTAGCAGCCCAACTGCCCACAACAACTCAATCCTCTAGATTGGGGATGAGAAAACTGGCCCTCCACGTGTTGATGGGACACCCCAGTCCAATAACCTGCTAAGAATTCCTATATATATGGAAACCTTCTTTGCTTCCAAACACTATCCCATTCATTTCGACAGAGGGATCAGTTTCTTGCCCTTTCCTTTGAAGAGTCGATTTTCACTTACAGGAGTTCCATATATACACTTAAGCTCACACAAGACTCTGAAGTAGAGAGGCTCAAAGGATTCCATCCCTGCAGATTGCACACTTCAAGCCTGAGATGTGTCAAGATTTTAACCAGGCAAAGCTTCTACCTTGAACTGGAAGCTTTTATAACCTTTCCTGGTGCAGAGTGCCAGCGGCCAGGCTCAGTGGGTGGAGTCACTTCAGGACTCAAGAATACGTTTCTTCCTAGGGCAAGAGAAGACAATGGGTTCTGCCCAGCATGGGGGTGGGGTGATGCATGTGTGTGGTAATATGCGGTGGGAGGAGGACGATGGGGCCTGGCACACTCTCCAAAAGGCCCAACAGGGCTTGTTGCAGGTGCTGCTATGCCCAACGGGGCCCAGTTGCAGCAGGAGGACCTGAAGTGGCGCACCTGGCTGCAGAATATTTAGGGGGCCCGGCCCCCTCATCGGAAATTTTTGGGGGCCTCGGCCTCCACCCCCCGTAAATGGCACGCCTGATGGGGTGTCCTCTAAATGTTAATGGAATACAACTCCCATCATCTCTGAGCTGGCTGGTGCTCATGGGAGTTGGAGTCCAACAACACCTGGAGAGCCACAAATCCCCATCCTTGGTCTGCACTGAGGTAAGAAGTTGGTGGCATGTGAGCGAAACGTAGCCCGTTAAGCAATTTTTGTTCTGGCATCGCATTGACCTATATATTGCTACATTTATATATTGCCCCTTTTGCCTGCAGTTTGCAATCCAAACTAATGACTTATACAAAGTGTTCTAAAGGTTTTCTGTTCCTTTGCTTGGGCAATAAGAGTCTCCACCGTCTCCTGGTTCAACCTCCTGGTTCCCAATCAATGGCTCAGTCCTGACAATAGGCAACTGATGTAAAAATAAAATGAGGTTATGATCTAAAAATAGTACTTTGGGGATAGTGAAAGGATGCTATTTTAGCATATGACCTTGAGTTTCTAACTGGCTTGTTAATATCGGCAAATAGCTCCTCTTAAAGGACCAGTATAAAGGTTTTTCAGGTTTGGGCTTTATATCTGCCATCAGGTGAAATAATCCCACAAAGTACAAGAAGAATTACATCTAGACAAATTCATCTCAAACGGATTTCATGTGTGCGTTTTTCGTTAGAGGTGTGCACTAACCACAGGATTCAGTTTAGAATCTGATCTGGCATCTTGGAGAAACAGTTTGCCTTCTTCTGAGATACTTTGTAGGATGCCCGATGCAGCTTCAAGTGCACTTCATTTCCCTCCCATTTTTTATTATAATCATAATAAGTATTTATTAGTCACTTGCCCAAGAAAACCAGAGCAACTCACAACCAAACAGCCAGACAATAAACCCCACATAGATACAGTGCATTAAAACCAAAAGCAAAGAGAAACACGTTAAAAACATCCTTTCTAAAAGTCTGCAGATAGTTAAATGCCAAAGGCCTGTTTATAGAGAAAAGTTTTTGCCTGGTGCCTAAAGATATACAATGACAGTGCCAGGCACACCTCCCTGGGGAGAACATTCCACATGCAGGGGGGAGCCACTATTTACTATTAGGAAATAAAAAAACAGCTATCTTTTGTATTTCATTTGACAAAGTGGGTGAAATTTGCAGGCATAGTAGCTCCTCCAGAGTGGATAAAGCCTTCCAAATTTCTGGGTGCCATTAAAGTATGCTTCCGCACCACACAAAAAAGTTGTTGGACTGCAGCTCCCATCATCCCTGACCATTGACCACACTGGCAGAAGATGGTGGGGACTCGTGTCCAACAGCATTTGAAGGGCGCCAGGTTAGAGGAAGGCTGTAGACTAGTGGTTTCCAACCAGTGTGCTGTGGCACCCTGGGGTGTCTTGCATGATAGTTAACAGTGCCGTGGGCAACACTGGCCTCTATCCCTCTTTCTTTCCCTCCCTCCTCTCATGCCCTCTTGTGTCTCTCTCTCCCAAAGGCTTGCATAGCTGTTTGTTGCAGCAGCCCTGGCCACAAGTTCTGCAAGGGATGCTGGTTGGCAGGACCTGAGGTGTTGTCAGAGCAAGCAAGCAAGCGAGGAAGGAAGGAAGCCCAGCCAGCCAGTCTGCCAGCCCTTGTTGTTGGGAATGGACAGTCAAGTGGGAGGCTGGGCAGGCACTGAGTTGGCCTTTCTTGTGCTTGCTGTTTGAAAGGCCTGTCGGGGAGCTGAGAGACTGGTGCTGAAGGGAGGCCTTTCCAACATGCAAGTCCCAGCAGTGCCCACTGCTGCCACTGCTGCCTCCCAAGGTAAGGTCACATTCACCTTTGGCCAGTCTCCGTTGGGCCACTAAGGCTGGAGGCATCCTCTTCCCAGGCCCCTGTGGGGCAGTGAGGAGGCACTTCTCTTTGGGGCAGGGGAGGGGCAGCTCAGAGATCAGGGGCAGCAGCTGAAGCTGCCCAGAGGACTCTCCCAATGAGAGGGGAGAGGAGAGGAGGCTGAGGGAACACTCCACAACGGAGAGTGTTCAAAATAGGGTGAGAGGCTGCCAGCTGGGTTCCTGAGCCCCACAGGGGTGTCACAGAAAGAATGTAGTGGGTCAAGCGAGCTGTGGACTCAAAAAGGTTGAAAACCTCTGGTGTAGACAATACCGGGCTAGATATGCCAATGTTCATAAGGCAACTTTAGATGTTCATAACTGGTCAGAATTCATTGCCTTCTCATTCTGATGCACATCATTAGAAAATATAATATGTAATTTATCTAATGTAGCATGTTCCAGTCCGCCCTCCACGGGTCTATACTGCCTTCCTCCATTTTATCATCACAGGAACCTTGTGAGGTAGCTTGGGCTGAGAAAGAGTAGTTGGTCCATGGTTGCCTAGTCAGAGTCATGTCTCGGTAGGGATTTCAAACAGCCTTTGCTGAGCTGATGCCCTTCAGGTGTTGCTGGACTACAAGTCCCTTCAGTCCCTGTCAGTATAGGGATTATGGGAGCTGTACTCACAAACATCTGGAAGGCATGTGGTTGGAGAAGGCTGCTAGAGACCTAGAAAGGATGGAGGACATGGAAAATGAGATAAGCAGGGTCTACACTTCAATTGTCATTTGACCTTCATACAACACATATTCCAGTGACACCATGCTTTTAATAACGTAACCAAAGCCAGCACTCTTCCATTGCTTTGTTTGCATTAGGACTGAAGCATTTTGTTGCTTGAGCCTGTGCTGACGATAAGAAAGAAGCCTTGTTAGCATGAGAGAACCAATAGGGGTAGGAAAAAAAGCTTTCTCTGGTAGCAAGATTATGATCTACTTCAAATACGATATTCATCATCCCTTAAGTAACTGCGGGACACTGAAGCATTGACACTAACAAATGTAAGATTGGATTTCTAAATGCCTAAGTGAGAATTGTGTGTGTGTGTGCGTGCGTGTGTCTGAAACTTTTTTCCTTTGGAGTTCACTGGTTGCTTTGAATCTGATATTGATAGTAAGGCAGTACCTAGTTAAATGGAATGGACTTTTAGTTAGCTAAGCTGTTTGAAGCTATTTGTAATTACGATGCTCAGAAAGGCGAGGGGAGAAAAGATTATATGGGAAGATATAAATCATCTTCATGAAAATTTGATGAAGAAGTCCGTTGCAGATGAAGAGCCACACCCCAAGTGGCTGTAGATAGACGCTTTAATTTTGAATGCGCTGCCCATGTCTTGAGAAATAGGTGCTGTTGTTTGAAAGCATGTGTGTGCATGTTTGCATGTGTGCACATACTTACCTCCATGGGGCTTATGCGGGTGGTGCTGTGGTCTAAACCACAGAGCCTCTTGGGCTTGGCAATCAGAAGGTCAGTGGTTCAAATCCCCACAATGGGGTGAGCTCCCATTGCTGTGTCCCAGCTCCTGCCAACCTAGCAGTTCAAAAGCCCGCCAGTGCAAGTAGATAATAACAATAACAATTTATTCGACCGTCAGTCAGAACACAATCATCCATACAAATTTTAAAAACCTGAGACAACTCAGAGGGGTTTACACTAAAACATACAGTAAAAGTAAATTATACATAAAAACCCATATCGATACCATCGATTTTGACCTTACGCTGTTTAAGGGCCAAAAAAAGAAATTTGGCCACCTCAAAAGTTGTGGTGCCAGTAAAATTATTCAGCAAAAACGAAACCTGACATTCTCCATCTACCAGGCTAAGGTGGCCTAAGAGTGGAGCTATCAGTTTCTGTCTAAGAGCAACATAAAATGGGCAGGTCAGGAGAATGTGTTCGGTTGATTCAACCTTTCCCGAGGCACAGGGACAGACCCTCAGAGCATATGGGACTCCCTTATATCTTCCCAACAGGACCTCTGTTTCCAGGACGTTTAATCTTGCTGCTGTGAGGAGTCTGCGGTATTCTACATATTGGATTTCCACCAGGTAAGGGGCTGGTGAATTCCGGAAGATCTGCTCCCCCAAAAACATCCCTGGTTTCACACAAGCAATGTCCTCTTGTCTTGCAATGTCCCTCAGTCTTTGAGAGATCACAGCTTTGGCATGAGAGAATGTCATGGACTCCAGAAAGAGCTGTGACAGTCCGCAAGTCTGCACTTCGTTTAAAATCTCTTTTTCCCACATAGATTGGAAATCATCCCTTAGTATCAGGGGTGCCATGCCTACCGGGTTAAAACAAAGTTTAAGCCATAACCAAAGCTTGGTCTTTAGGGCCACATATCGAAAGGCTTGCCAACCCACTTCTAATCTCATGACTGCACCCGCTACAGACGGGGGAATCCTGAGAATAGCTCTGAGAAATCGAGTTTGGACAGCTTCCAATCTAAGAAAGTCCCTGCGTGTTCCCAAAGATATGCCCGCCAACATAAGAGGGAGAACTTTCATTTGAAAGAGCCTCAAGGCAACTTTCACAGATTGGGCCTGGTTCTTAGCATATAAAGATCTGATCATCATGGCTGCTTTAGAGGCATTAGCAAATATATACTCTTTATGAGCTACAAAGGACCTATTTGATCGGATCACTTGGCCCAAATATTTAAAGCTGTTAACCTGTTCCAGTGTAACACCATTCATCGACCACGAGAGCAATTTTGGTCGAGCAGAGCAAACCATAACCTTAGTCTTAGCATAATTTAGTTGCAGCTCATGTTGTACACAGTATTCATGAAGTGCTACTAACATTCTCCTCAACCCAAT
Organism: Lacerta agilis; assembly: GCF_009819535.1. Taxonomy (NCBI): domain Eukaryota; kingdom Metazoa; phylum Chordata; class Lepidosauria; order Squamata; family Lacertidae; genus Lacerta; species Lacerta agilis. The sequence continues at coordinate 7,426,591 of NC_046328.1, forward strand.
CGGGGATCTAGCCAAAAGTGCGGCATCATCTGCGTACAGGAGGACATTTAGAGGCCGGCCAGCTAATTTGGGAGGATGGTAAGCATTGTTGGCCATATGGGCCACCAATGAATTAAGATAAAAGTTGAACAGAGCAGGGGCCAAAAGGCAGCCCTGTCTTACTCCCCTGGAGGTGGCAATAGGGTTAGAAACTAAACCCTTGTTATCTATCCTGACTCTCAGGAAGGTGTTCGAGTGGAGATTAATTATCAGAAGGAGAAGACGACGATCAATTGTTGTAGCAGCCAGTTTTGTCCATAGCTTTTTCCTGGAAATCCGATCAAAGGCCTGTTTAAAGTCAATAAAGGCCACATGCAGGGTTTTAGGAGTTTTGTCTGCGTACTTTTCAGCTAGGTGGTTCAATATTAATATCTGGTCAGTTGTGGATCTTCCAGGGCGAAAGCCTGCCTGTTCATCAGCAATAATATTGTTACTCTCCATCCAGTTTAAAAGCTTGGTTAGCAGGTATCTAGCATAGATCTTCCCGATGACATTTAACAGGCTAATCGGTCTAAAATTGCTTGGCTCTGTACGTGGTCCTTTCTTATGGATTAATACAATCAAGGCAGAGTTCCAGCTTGGAGGGAATTTTGTTGTGGTGTTTATATATGTAAAGAGGGCCGCTAAGGGTGGAATCCACCAATCTTTGTTAGCTTTAATGGCATCGATAGATATAAGATCGTCTCCAGGAGCCTTGCCCGTTTTAAATTGATCTATGAGGGTTTCAACTTCGGGGCAGGTGACTGGCTCCCAGTCCGGCAAAGGTTCCTGATTCACCATTTCATCACCTTCAGTATGGTCTGCGTATAGATCAAAGAAGTATTTTTCCCAGGTATCTGCAGGGATTTGTGGTTCAATCCTGGCTAATGGCCTGCCCAGGTAACCAGCAATTAGGTGCCAAAAAGCAGATTGGTTTTTATTTTCCGCTGCTACCAACAGTTTACTCCAATTATTCCTTTCAGCTGCGTGTTTCTTTTCTTTAAGTAGATAAATCGGTACCACTGCAGCGGGAAGGTAAACAGCATTCCCGTGCGCTCTGGTTTCCGTCACGGTGTTTTGTTACACCAGAAGTGCTTTCGTCCTGCTGGCCACATGACCTGGAAAGCTGTCTGTGGACAAACGCTGGCTCCCTTGGCCTGAAAGTGAGATGAGTGCTGTAACCGCATAGTCGACTTTGACTGGTGTAACGAAACGGATCCAAGTTAAGGGATTTTCAGAAACCCACAGTGTTTTATGAGTTAATGGGCACCCCAGTTTGAGTGGCAGATATCTCCTGGGAGGCGGGACATTCCGCTCTTTAAAAGGAGGGAGCAGCTGTTAGAGAGGGGGAGTGGTGACTGGAAGAAGGAGGGTGTGGGGCCAGGATAGTGGTGGGTAGGTTAGGGTAGGTTGAAGATGTGTATATGATGCTGAAAGAAAGAGTTTGCACTGTTATGAAACTAAGCTTATAAAAGATTGCATTACTGAAACCGTTCTGTTCTGAAAGGAATAAAGACTTCTTATTGTTGAGCTAAGAAAACATCGTCGTTAATTTGGTCCAGCGAGTTATGTATGCTCATGAGGAGGTGAACTCAGGGAAAGGACAAAACTGACCTGCAGGGTGATAGTTTGTGTCTTGGAGTTCCCTCAGGAGGCGCTAGCGGGCAGAAACCCTGGTATTGCCACAGAGTTGCTAAGAGGGCTTAGCTAACTGATACCGTGAGGGTTCTAATGAAAGAGAGACCCCGAACTGTAGGCAAAGGAGAGTTTAACCCCTGAAGCCCAGAGCAGAGGATATAACCGGCCACGGCCGCTGGACAGGAAAACTCCCGTTACTAAGAGATCCCCAGATTATAAATAAAAGGGGATTGACATAACAGACGGACCTCAGAGGGACAGGTGGGGTGGATTGAAATTTGACCCAGAACACCTGATTAGAAATTCACTTAGTAATGAGGGGAGAGTGTGAAGTGGAAGTTCGTCGCAACTGGACTTAACCATCCAGGGGTTCTTTACCTATTACCCTTTACCTTTACCTATATGATTTAAAACAAGGGGAGCAAAGATGGTGTTCTCCAAATGCTGCTGTAACACCCCCTGCTTTTAAAAGTTTTCCAGACCTATCTTAGCAGCAATTTCCCTCTCACTCACATTTCTTGGAATTCATTCCTATATTTTGGAACTAAAGCAAAGTTACTTAATTGCGGTTTTTTACCACTGATGGGGAGCGACTTGGGTTTTGTTCCATTTGACATGCCAAGACGCCTTGGACTTGGACTACCTAACTAAGCTCAATATTTTAAGAGACTGCAATATCTTCTTGGCCTCCCTCCACACTCCTCTGCCCTCCCTCGCTTGATGATTCTAATTTGTTAGAGCGGAAGGAAAGCCCGTCATCTGTCATCTGACAAACGCGCTCCGTTAAGTATTGATCACACAATCATGCCTAATGACAGAACCCTTTAAGTGAATTAGACAAGTCTTCCCTCATGCCTTTCCATTTAATTTTCCCTATCAACCGAAATGCACTTTTGCTATAGAGTGTGTGTGTGGAGCGGGGGGAGCGAACCTTGTGCCTCTGTAGGTCCCTTGCAATCATTATTAATTCTTTATTCAGTTCATTTCCGTTTAAAGACTGGGATCCCACCTTCTCACCAAAGTGGAGTCCAGGGATGCTTCTCAATTTCCTCATTTTCCATGGATCTGTAGAACCATATGAACATAAGAAGAGTCTGCTGGATCAGGCCAATCATAAGGTAAAGGTAAAGGGGACCCCTGACCATTAGGTCCAGTCGTGTCCGACTCTGGCGTTGCGGCGCTCATCTCGCTCTATAGGCCAAGGGAGCCGGCGTTTGTCTGCAGACAGCTCCCAGGTCATGTGGTCAGCATGACAAAGCTGCTTCTGGCGAACCAGAGCAGTGCATGGAAACACCATTTACCTTCCCGCCGGAGCAGTCCCTATTTATCTACTTGCACTTTGATGTGCTTTCGAACTGCTAGGTGGGCAGGAGCTGGGACCGAGCAACGGGAGCTCACCCCGTCGCAGGGATTCGAACCGCCGACCTTCTGATCGGCAAGCCATCATTCTGTTCTCACAGTAGCCACAGATGCTTATGGGGAACTGACTAGCAGGACCTGAGTGCTACCAACTTGTGATTCCTAGCAACTAATACTGTCTTGGGCAGTGGAGATAGAACATTGGCATTGTTGCTAGGAGCCATGGATAGCCTTATCTTCCATGCAGCCTTATCCTCCACTAGTTGTATCACAGAGAGACTACTTTTTGAATGCTCCTCATTTATTTATGGTTTTCTTTTTAAGCCTTCCTGAAAGTCTAAAACCAGAACAAGGAATAGGCCAGTTTAGAACCCTTCTCTATCATATCTTAGCTTTTAATTTGAATGGGTTGTTGTTGTTGTTGTTAAAAAATATGAGGAGCAATATTCAAAAATGGCACAAACATCACACAATTGCAATGAAAAGTTGTATCGCTCACTATCCCCTCAGGGCTCCGCCATCTCATCCAATTGCATGTGCAAACCAATCTTAAGAAGCATTTTGTGGCAGAAAGTACATTGTAGCATTCCTGCCCCTTTTGAGACTGGAATTTGAACTTCCGGTGTATTTAAAAATGCTTGGCTGTCTTCCTGGAGTGAAATATATTTCCTTCAAAATATGCATGTTTTTTGTTGCTGTGCTGGTGACGGTTGCTTTCGGATGGCTCAACAAAACAAAAGCCAAACTCCACATAGCCCAATAATAACTCCCCATCGCTCTTCTTGTCTGTTCAGCTTTATGGTTTCTTGTAACCAGCACTGATGAATTCTCAAAGACAAAATTGTGAGTGTGTGTGGGGGGGGAAGAGTAATAAGAAGAAAAGAGTGTGCGTCTAGCAGCATTTGCAGGTAAATCAGTAGTGCTGGGAGGCAAGAGCTGAGTCTCTTGAACAAGAGCAGTATTTTATTCATGCTTGCAGGCAGTTTTCATTTCCAAAAAAATCATTGCAACAAGCTAAAGAAAAGATGCAGAAAAATTTCAAATAAAACAGGGTGCAAAGTGGTGGATTTCTTTTTTTGATTTTTTTAAACTTTATTCATCTTAAAAATTGCACGCACAGTTACACAAAAATACTATGGTTTTCCCAGTAGTAATGTATGGAAGTAAGAGCTGGACCATAAAGAAGACTGATCGCCGAAGAATTGATGCTTTTGAATTATGGTGCTGGAGGAGACTCTTGAGAGTCCCATGGACTGCAAAAAGATCAAACTTATCCATCCTTAAAGAAATCAGCCCTGAGTGCTCACTGGAAGGGCAGATCCTGAAGTTGAGGCTCCAGTACTTTGGCCACCTCATGAGAAGAGAAGACTCCCTGGAAAAGACCCTGATGTTGGGAAAGATGGAGGGCACAAGGAGAAGGGGACGACAGAGGATGAGATGGTTGGACAGTGTTCTCGAAGCGACTGGCATGTGTTTGGCCAAACTGCGAGAGGCAGTGGAGGATAGGGGTGCCTGGCGTGCTCTGGTCCATGGGGTCACGAAGAGTCGGACACGACTGAACGACTGAACAACAACACAAAAATACAAAAAGGAGAGAGAAAATTCCAGCATTTCATATTCCAAACAAGAAAAATGTACAAATAAAAAACATAAAGAAAGAAAATAAATATATAAATTAGCTTACATTGCAAGGATCTAAGAATTAATTCTATAAATACATTATCCACATTACTCAGTATTGCTATATTTCTTTACATTATTGCTTACATCGTTTCCTTGCTTATTGCTTTTTTGCTGTTTGTAAGTCAGACTTACATGACTTACAAAGTGGTGGATTTCATATCCCCCTCCATCCTAGTCTTTTATTGTGTAAGAAGAAGAAACAGTGGGAAATTCAACACCTAAACAAGAACGTACCAGGTTGTACGAGGTTAGGATATTATACCAGGTTAGGATATTTCCCCCATCTAAGCCAATGTTGTCTACTCTGACTGGCAGTGACTCTTCGGGGTCTCTGGCAGAGAGCCTTCCCCATCTCCTGTCACTGTTCATTTTAACTGGAGATGCTGGGGATCAAATGTAGTCGTAAAAGAAGTTGAAGTTCTTATTGCCAAATATACTGCAATGAATCCAAATAAGAACTCTGGCCTAAAGTTTTAACCAAAAAGCATACGTTTACTCGTAAGTAATTCCAATTGTAATATCAATTCTGTAAAGAATTACAGTCTTAAACATAAAATAGTTTCATATGGAAATTTTCCTTGAAGTCTTCTGCAAGCAAAGCAAGCACTTTGCCAGTGGGTTTGGGGCCCTCTCCTAAAATCAGTTCATTTCTCCATCTAGCTCACTGCTGGCGGCTTGGAAGGTAGCAGTTCTCATTGCTGGCCGATTTTGGTTAAAGAATAAAATAAGAGTTCGCTGGATTCCAAGATCCAGGATTAAGGCAAATACTCTTTGGTAAGAGAGCCCCAGAAGCGATTTAAAATCACAAAACATGCAGCAAAGTAAAGTGTGGAAATATAGGCTTTTATACTATTAAAATACTCCCTTCTCAGTTCCCCCCCCCCCAAAAAAAGTTACCCACTTCCCCTTACCAAAGAAAGAGATCAGGTGTTTGGTAAGTTAAAAATGGTTTATGTACAAACTCGTCAAATGTTAGATTCATGTGCTTTTCCATACTACAGCAAGAAGAGACAGACATTGCAACATAGTTTCAATTACGGTAACAGTTTTTAAATTATTTGTATAGAAAAGCAAATATGGCTTGCTAAAGCCACACAGTCTAGGTTTGGAGCATCTTGCTCAGGCATCCTTACAGGAAGGTTTACATGATGGGGGAAAAAATGAGAGAATAAAGTGTTTGGTAACCCTCCCAAGGTTAGGGGATGTGACCTAGCTAAGCCTGGCAGGACAGCTTAGTCTACGGTCTTAACCCCTTCATGAATTAATTAGAGTTAAGCATGTTGGTTCCCCAGAGTGGCTTGGGAAACCCAGACAGATGGGTGGGGTAGAAATAATAAAATGAAGAAGAGGAAGAGGAAGAGGAAGAATATGGATATATCTCACACTCAAGGGAGGGGAATCATTTCCAGCCTCGCGATTTGGACTAGATGAGGTTGGCCTAGATGACGTCTGGGTCTCTCCCATTTTATAATTCTACCATTTTTAAATTCTGCCTCCTAATATCCTTGCACTGGGGGTACCAGAGACTGAACCTAGTGCTTTCTGTGTACAAAGAAAGTGTTGCACCACTGAACTATAACTCCTCTTAATACTCAGAGAGGAGCTCAGCTCTACCCCTGTTCAAGCTCATGGGAGAAGAAAGTGCTCACGTTTGTCCTAGAGAATCAGATTCTTCTCAATTCTATAGGACAACCATTCCCAGCATGGTGCCCTCCAGATGTTGCTGGACTCCAGCTCTCATCTGGTCATACTGGCTGGGGATGCTGGGAGGTGGAGTCCAACAACATCTGGAGGGCACCAGGTTCCATCATCCGCACCATATTGTCAGATCTACTATGTAGGTTCTGCTCTATGTCCTAACCTCTGAGCTACATTTGGCCAATACATGGAATAGAAGCTATGCAGTTGTAGCATCTAGACTGTGGAACTCCCTGCCCAGGCAGGACCACTTGGGATTCCAGCATGGCTGGTTTTTCCCCCCACCTTGTGAAAATATTTTTATTTCAGGAAGCATTTAACTTTCCAGGGCTCTGATGACTTTATGTCCCCATATGCCAGTATTTGTCAACATGTTGCCCTCTGGATATTGTTGGGTGACAACTCCCATCATCCCTGACCATTGGGCATGCTTGTTAGAGGTAATGGGAGTCAAACATTTGGAGGTCCACAGGGTCCACATTCTTGGCATAATGACATGATACTGCAAAATATGGGAGATTCTCCCCCGCCCCCTTAACCAGCTATAGGTCTCGTGCCATTGTTCTCCAATGAGAAGAAAAATATCTCAATCATCCTTCATCTCTTTTTTTCCAGTTTAGTGAAGAATAGGGGGTGAAATGCTTCCTTAAAACAATGCATCATTGACATATGGAATTCACTTACCCTGCAAAGTGGTGATGGCTAATAACTTAGCTTTAAATGGGAATTAGACAGATTTATTGAGGAGGACAGGTCAATCAATAGGTATTAGACGTGACAGCTAAATGATCCACCTTGGAGCACCATTCACCAGTCTCTGTTGGTACAACAGCTGTGACCCCTCTTGAGTTGCGCTAGACTGAATGCAGTAGTTCAGGCACTGCTGACTTCAAGACTGGATTACTATAATGCACTCTGTGTGAAGCTTCCCTTGTGCTGAGTCCAGCTAGTGCAATTAATGCAGGATGCTGCAACATGACCGCGGAAAGGAGTGAGGTTCTCTTGGCATTAATGTGTACTCAGATATCTGCATTGACTGCCAAATTGTCTACACTTACTGGCAATGGCTCTCTGGGGTTTTAAAGGTAAAGGTAAATGTACCCCTGACCGTTTGGTCCAGTCGCGAACGACTCTGGGGTTGCGTGCTCATCTCGCTCTATAGGCCGAGGGAGCTGGCATTTGTCTGCAAACAGCTTCCGGGTCATGTGGACAGCATGACTAAGCCACTTCTAGTGAACCAGAGCAGCGCACGGAAACGTCGTTTACCTTCCCGCCAGAGTGGTACCTATTTATCTACTTGCATTTGACATGCTTTCGAACTGCTAGGTGGGCAGGAGCTGGGACCAAGCAACGGGAGCTCACCCCGCCGTGGGGATTCGAACTGCTGACCTTCTGATCAGTAAGCCCTAGGCTCTGTGGTTTAGACCACAGCACCACGAGCCCTACCTAGAAGTTGGGAATGGATTGAGTCTGGGACCTTCTGCATGCAACTCAGATACTCTCCTGCTGAGTTAAAGCCCTTCTTCTAGACATCTAAAAGAATTGCATTGGAGCTGCAGTGCTATGGATTGCAAAATAAAATTTAAAAAAATGTGTTATATTTAAGATAACTGAATTGCAAAAAATGTAGAGTTTAGGCAAAATTGCATGCAAAAAAGTTAGGAGAAATTCACATGAAAATGCTGACAAATTATCATGAGAACTGTTTTTTTTTTTTTTTTTTAATACATTGCACACTGATGTGGAGATGTGAACAATGGAAAAACGAGAAACAGGGAGAAACTGAAATTGACAGATTCACCCGCCTGTAACTAAGGATTAGCATTTAAGCCCTTAAAGCCATTGTATTTCCTGCAGAGGACAGGAAGTTTGCAACAAAAAGGAAAGGGGTGGAAATTAAGTTCTTCAATGGCAATATGCAGGATAGATTTGATTCCCCTTGTGCAATTGAAAGGAGACATTATTGTGGCAGCTGCTCCACCTGCCTGGGAGAAATATTAGAAATGCCACCAAAACCATTAAGGAAAGTTCAGCCCGTGGTGATGGATCTGTTTGCAACAACAAAAGCTCTATTTTATGGTGTGGGTTTTTTGTTTTTTTTTAAGGGAGAGAGAGAGAGAAATCAAGTGCCCTTACATCTCATACTGAGAATTAACTTTCTGTCCTCTGAAGAAAGACGCAATTTGTCACCTAGGCGCATGTGTAAAAACCATGCCACCAGAGAGGAGCCCATGTGAAAAGACGAGGCAAATGAAGAGGAGTTGAATGTGGCAGCTGTGCTGATATCATTTCAAGGTGAGCATACAGTTCTCATTATTTACTCACCTTTGAAAGAGCAAGGGTGTTTGGTACATAGTTGAAAGGGTTTTCAAGAAGTACCATCTCTCTAGCAAAAAGTGCAAGGGACAAATTAGATATGATGCCAATTGTATGAATGCAATTTTATATATGTGGTTCCCCCCTTACATTTCTATCCAAGGAGCTCAGGGTGCTGTATATGGTTCTCCCCTCCCTCCAGTTTATCTTCACAACAACCCCGTGAGGTAGATTAGGTCTGAGAGGCAGTGACCGGCTCAAGGTCACTATTAAATATTCAGGAAAAGTCAGTCTGCCGCTCCAAGACCTCCGGAGCACGACCCAAGCAACGTGTCCATGAGGCCTACATAGAGGAGGAGTTACAGTCCACCTCTTCAGCCAGGGTACTGCAACTTCCATCCCCGGGGCCCAATAAGCTTAGGGTGCGACTCAAGATAGAGGGATCCCCGTGTACTATGGAGTTGGATACCGGCTCATCCTACTCCATAATATCTGCTAAGACTCTGAAAGAGCTTTGTCCTGACGGCGGTCCTCCTCTCCGCCCAGCCCCCATAGTGCTGCGGGACTTCCAGAGGAAAAGTCAGAAGCCCAATGTAACTTCGTTTATTCAACAGCTCACTCCCATATTAAAACAAGAACACACTCTGAAAGCCCAACAAGAACTGCCAGTTGGCAGTTGACAGTTGACAGAGCTTGCCCATTAGAACCTTCGTCCACCTACGCTTCTGCGATTGGTTAGAATCATAACATGTGTTAAACCCAATACATAACAGTCACCCAGTGAACTTCATGGCTGAGTGGGGATGGCAACCAGGTCCCAGTCCAACTGGCCAACCACTGCACCAAACTAGCAGACCACCTTCCAAGGTAGTCTGTTCCAATCTCAAACAGCTCTTACAATCAGGAAGTAAGATTTTTTTGCTGGAATTTTTCTTTGGAATATCTCATGCAACAGCAGAAAACACGCTTGCTTCATCCCCCTGGGTTGGAACACATCAAGGATAAGACTATCAGTGGCAGTTGTGAGAATAATGGATGTGGAGCTAGACCACGAGGGTGAATGGGACAGCACCCCGTCGACCTCAATTTACTCTTAAGGAGCCTCCCACTTGCCTGCCTTCTTACTTTACAATGGCTCCTTCTGTCATTGGCTCTGGCTCCACCCACAGTTGGGTCTCCCTGCCTTCTGTCCTGCCAATCTCAGTGAGCGCCCACCACCACTGATGGCTATGTGCTGGAAAACAACAAGATTATTAAGTCCAGTGGCTATTGGGTTTGTGCCTCAGTTGTGGGGCTTCCTGTAAGTATCTAGTTTGCCACTGTGAGAAACGTCTTGCTAGACTTAATAAACCATTGGGCTCTTGTTACGAAGAGCAGCAGGGCCAGAGGACTGTTGTAGAAGCCTGCAGGGTTTCCTGCCAAAGTGGAAGCCAATCACTGACGCCAGCCGTGATCAAAACTCTTATTATTTTCCAAGGTAACAGTGGCCCAGCAGCATAGGGTGTGATCAGAGCTGGCTGTATTATTAGGCAGGGCCTGCTTCAAGCATGGCATAACAGAAGTTCACAAAATTATACATAGCATGGAGAAAGTAGATAGGAAAAATTCGGAACAGACAAGAGGAAGCAATTCTCCAAACTCTGCTTAGTTAAACCGCGGAACATGCTTCCACGGGAACCAATGACTGGGATGGTTTTTAAAAAGAAATAGACAAATTTATGGCAGAGAAAACAATGAGTGGCTTCTAGCTGTGAGGACCATACTCTGCCTCCATATTCAGAGGAAGTTATACTTCTGAATACCAGTTGCTGGAAACCACAGGATGAGGGAGGGCTCTTGTGCTCTTGTGACTGGCTTGAGAGCATTACATGTGAAAAGGATCTAGGAGTCTTGGTAGACCACAAACTTGACATGAGTCAACAGTGTGATGCAGCAGCTAAAAAAGCCAATGCAATTCTGGGCTGCATCAATAGGAGGATAGCATCTAGATCAAGGGAAGTAATAGTACCACTGTATTCCGCTCTGGTCAGACCTCACCTGGAATACTGTGTCCAGTTCTGGGCACCACAGTTCAAGAAGGATACTGACAAGCTGGAACGTGTCCAGAAGAGGGCAACCAAAATGGTCAAAGGCCTGGAAACGATGCCTTATGAGGAACGGCTTAGGGAGCTGGGTATGTTTACCCTGGAGAAGAGAAGGTTAAGGGGTGATATGATAGCCATGTTCAAATATATAAAAGGATGTCATATAGAGGAGGGTGAAAGGTTGTTTTCTGCTGCTCCAGAGAAGTGGACACGGGGCAATGGATTCAAACTACAAGAAAGAAGATTCCACCTAAACATTAGGAAGAACTTCCTGACAGTGAGAGCTGTTCGGCAGTGGAATTTGCTACCAAGGAGTGTGGTGGAGTCTCCTTCTTTGGAGGTCTTTAAGCAGAGGCTTGACAGCCATCTGTCAGGAATGCTTTGATGGTGTTTCCTGCTTGGCAGGGGGTTGGACTGGATGGCCCTTGTGGTCTCTTCCAACTTTATGATTCTATGATTCTATGACCACTGCGAGAAGAGGATGCTGGGTAAGATCGTCCAGTGCTCCTCTCGGTGTTTTTTAAAATGAAATTTAAGGGCACAATTAAAGGGGAGCAACAGAGGTGCCCTTTGCTTGCTTCTCAGAAGATTGGTCACTGGTGTTTGCTGAGAGGGAAGGGTGGAGGGGCAAATCAGCGGGGAGGTCAGCGCTGTGCAAACACACTGGCAGGGGCAGTGGAGTGGCTCCGCCAGTGTGTTTGCAGCACACTGATCTCTCTATTACTTTGCCCATTCCCTTCCCCTGTAAACAAAAGCACCCATCCCATTGGGAAAATATCATAAATGTTTCTGTGGCATTGACTCAGGGGAAAGCATTGCCTGCTGGATTTATGGAAGTGAGAGCTGGACCATAAAGAAGCCTGATCGCTGAAGAATTGATGCTTTTGAATTATGGTGCTGGAGGAGACTCTTGAGAGTCCCATGGACTGCAAGAAGATCAAACCTATCCATTCTTAAAGAAATCAGCCCTGAGTGCTCACTGGAAGGACTGATCTTGAAGCTGAGGCTCCAATACTTTGGCCACCTCATGAGAAGAGATGACTCCCTGGAAAAGACCCTGATGTTGGGAAAGATGGAGGACACAAGGAGAAGGGGATGACAAAGGACAAGATGGTTGGACGGTGTTCTCGAGGCTACCAACATGATTCTGACCAAACTGCGGGGGGCAGTGAAAGACAGGCATACCTGGTGTGCTCTGCTCCATGGGGTCACGAAGAGTCGGTCACGACTGAACGACTGAACAACAACAACAACAACAACACAGATCAAGTGCAGAAAGAGAGAACACATAATAGGTTTTTCCTTTTTTTCTTTTTTCTAAGGGTCGGAAGTGTGGTGTGTGTGTGTAAAGATTCAAATATTCATATATCTTGTCGTCTGTGATTTGTGTTTCTGAACAGAATGAGAAGAAAATTCACTGGGGGGGAAAGTTAGTATGTGTCTGTGCAGTGATCATAATGAAGGCTGACTTTCCTTGAGTAATGCCATCTCACGTTGTATAAAGTCACAGGCAGAAAATTGAAATGATTTTGTAGGTCATCCACTGCTGATGAAGGAGTAGTTCGTCAACAAGGGTGGACAGATCTCCATTCCCCCCCCCTGCCCCGCTTTGTCTGTAGAGCACAACCCCCCCCCCACACACCAATTCTGTTCCATTTATATAAAGCAGATGGTTACACACTCTGCAAGTATAGGTTTGCTAAAATACAAATAATAATTCAGAGTTCTACATATGCAGACGTGACTCACCAGGCAAGACAGAGGTGCTGCTCTAGCATCTCGGCAGGTGGGCCACTGTTGCTTCCTGAGGGGAGGGGCAAGGCAGCAGCGAGATTGACATAGTGCAAATATGGCAGCACAGCCAATATGGTGCTCTTCCTGGTATGCCTCATGAGAAGAGAAGACTCCCTGGAAAAGACCCTGATGTTGGGAAAGATGGAGGGCACAAGGAGAAGGGGACGACAGAGGATGAGATGGTTGGACAGTGTTCTCGAAGCTACTAACATGAGTTTGGCCAAACTGCGGGAGGCCGTGGAGGATAGGCGTGCCTGGCGTGCTCTGGTCCATGGGGTCACGAAGAGTCGGACATGACTGAACAACTGAACAACAACAACAACCTGGTATGCCAACTTCCCCGCTGCCTTGCCTTTCCCTCTACCTGCAAGCAACAATGACTCACCTGCTAGGAAGCTAGCGTATTGCCTCCACCCCACCTGGTAAGCTGATTCTGTAACCTTGTATTGTAATACGCACACATATATATTAACCTTTTTTGCATCCCCATTTCTGCCCTCAACCATATTTGGTTTACTTCTTTCTACCTAACTTATGTCTCACCTTGTACTGCCTCCCCCCAACCCATTAGTTGTAAATACCTTGAATAATTCTCTTTCTTTCTTTCTTTCTTGATTCCAACCTATGATAGCTCTTCTGCAAACTTGGAAAGGCACTCTGAACCAGGCATTCCCCGCTGAAATTAAAAGGGGGAAAGGCACAGCTAAGCACTTCTAAGGATAGAGGATATATAAGAAAATCTCACAGTTAATTAGATTCATTTCCAGAAATACTTCTCATTTGCTTCACACCTCCTCTTTAAAGGCATGCCTGGAGAGCCAGACCCCGGTGTGTGCATATTAATAGTGCATCTTAATAGACTGACTCTGTTTATGATCTAGTTGACCTCTTTTCTGGGTTTCCTGGTGGGAACTGTGATATAGATGGCGCTGAGCAAATTGCCTGTGTGAACTCGTTCTGTTGAAGTCTCTCCTCATTAGAGCTAGGGAGAAAGAACTATCATCTGTGCACACTTTCTCTCTCACACACACTCCTTCTCGTCATCATCATCATCATCATCATGGTTGCTTATGTCTGTTTTGGACCAGCAGGGAGCAAACAGGCCAGAAAGCTGTGCATTAAAAGCCAAAGATAACAGGAGTTGTGACCTTCAGGTGGCCACAGCAGGCCCATAGGGGTATTGGGATGTTGGATGCAATGTGTCTTTCAGGCAGGAGGAATGCATTGTTTAAAGCCACTGTGGTGCACTGCAGAGTTTTCAATCTGTCCTAGCGCATCATGATAGGGCTTCAGAAGCTTTGATAGGGCTGCAGTGTTTGGTTGATCAGCAGCACAAGTCTACCTATGTCTACACAGAAGCCTTTTCCACTGACTCAGTTGTGGCCTTCCCTCTTAGAACTGTCTCAAACAGCATTAGGTGAGACAGCAACCCCCCCCAATCAATTGGCCTGTGGGACCTACTGCTATTTTGCTCTTCCCCTCCCAGAACAGCCATTTGAGAGGAAGAGGTGAGGCCACCTCCATCACCCTGACTAGGACCATCAACCCTTCCCAACATGAGAGATATTGAAGAAGAAATGAAGATATTAGAAGACATTTAAAATATTTGAAATATTTGAAAGGCCACCTCCTTTCCTACAGGCCATCTCATGGTCCTTCTTGATAGTTCCTCCATCCTCAAGGCTTAAGGGGCCTTCTCTGTGTTAGCACTCCCTGTTCAGCCCACATCATAAGAGCATGCATGGGCTAGGTGACTGGAGCACCTTCACCGACCTTCTGATCACAGGAACATAGACACGGGAACAGAGACACAGCATTCCCAGAGAACAGGTCCTGGTGCAATGGACTCATGTCTGCTCATTGTGAGTACCAAAACTCAGTGGAGTAAAACAGAAGCAAAGCTGCGGAGGTTTTTGAAGCATGCTGTCAGGGATTTGCCCTCTCCTCGTGAAGAGTGTCCGGGCAGAGGTTCTACTCGTAAGGAGAGCCCGGGTGGGGGTACTCCTCGTGGGGAGAGAGGAGAAGGAGATCCTCCTCAGGGGGGAGGATCGGGGTAGGGGAACTCCTCGAGAGGAGGTCTTGCTCAGGTCATCCGACTCCTCTCAAAGCCCATTGCCAGACCTCTCTCCAACAGAGGAGGAGGAGCAGAGGGTCAGGGATGATGGGGAGAGACCCAGCAATGCCAGCCAGATGCGATCGGAGGAGGAGTTGCAGCTTCCGGCACCAGCACAGCATCAGGGGGTCAGGAGACACAGAAGATGTCATTTAAGGGTGCCAAGGTTTTGGTGCTGGGCGGGAAACAGGAGAGGGGCACTTCTGGATACTGCAAGTGACTGAGCGGTCATGTTTTAGTGGCCTGGGATATTTGTCTGGGGGCTCCTGCCCAACAGTCTCAGTAGCAATGGTCTTTCTGTCCACAGCAGTCAGTTTTGAGCCCCAGACCTGACCCAGTTCCCTACCTGGTAACCCTGCAGCCCCGCAGTCTGGATCACTGCTAGGTTCAGGGGCCATGACATGGACAATGAGTGAATGCTGTTGCCCTCACATCTTGCTTGTAGGCTTCCCAAGAGAATCTGCCTGGCCCCTGTGGGGAATAGGAAGCTGGATTAGATGAGCCATCGGTGTCATCCAGCTCTTAACATTTGTAGGAGATCCAAACACATATTTGGGTTATTTTCTCTGTTCTGGCCCTCAATCAGGCAGGGAATTTCCTGCTGATCCATTATGTCACCATCTGCAGCACTACCGCAGATGCCTTCCCCTTCTGCAGGGGCAATTTGGAAAGACAATTAATTAGCCAATGTTCCACCTATTTCATTGGCACTTCTGGACATCCTGAGTGATGCTACCTACTAACCCATGTAGGCAGAAGTAGGAAATTTCTGCATTGTAATCCGTTCACACACCCTTCTTTTGCTTCCCAGATGCAGGCAATGAGCTCAGGAGGACCTCCTACAGTGACTCCTGTCCAGACTCATTTTGTGCGTCCTGAAATCTGACACTTTGAGCATAACCGAGTTCATTAAAAGAGAGAGCCAAATTGGCATGCTGAAGATAAATGGGTCATTTCATAACTCACAAGCTCTGAATAAAACCACTGTCCAACAGGAAGCATTTGGAATGAAAATGGTGCTTAGTGATTAATGCTCTCTCTCTTATATATGCTGCAGCAGTTTGCCTACTCTGGTGCTGAAGCCCGTGGTCCATGAAGGAACATTTTACACAGGTGGGGGGAACCCATGGCCTTCTAGGTGTTGCAGAACTACAGCTCCCAAAATCTCCGGACATTGCCCATATTTGTTGGGACTGATGGGAGTTGCAGTTCAGGAACATCTGGAGGGCTCCCCTCCCCCCCCCCAATGCAGGCCTCCAACCGGTATTTGAAAAGATGCACATAATACTGGAAAGACTGCATAAAACTGAAGATATTCATGAAAATAACATCCCCAAAATGCATTATTTTAGGAGAAACTGCTTGCAAAAATGTGCATGTTAGTCAAAACTGCATAAAAATATCTGTTTACTGGGAGCAATTCACACTACAATGCTTATGACTATGCATGGTTGTTTTGTTTTGTTTTAAAGTAAGGGGAAAGATGGGGAGAATGAGAAGGTAAGGGAACCAAAATTGGCAAAATGCTTTCTTTCCACGTCCCCTCTTAACTTGGGAAGGGGAGGAGACCTTAAAAAAAGGAGGTGTGGGCTGTAACATTCTCAAATCGGAGTTAGGTATTCCACAGCCATTTCCAGCTATAAATGTGTGCATATTTTACATAGCACTCTGCAATGCACACTCATGAATGTCTGCACACATATATCTTCAATTTAAATGGCAGCTGGAGTTCTGCTCATACCTGATATTGTGCAGTAGGGGGAAAGTCAATTTCTGTAGCAACACAAGAGAAGTGAAACATACGTATTACCTTAGGGGAGTTCTGAAGGATCTGTGAGTTTTTGTAACAATGCTATGGGATTATTTGCAATTGAGGTCTTAAGGGTTTGATGTAATCACAAAGTAGTAGAGATCTCTCCCTCACTTACTCCTCTCTCCTTCTCCCGGCTTTCCACAGTGCAATACCCAAGTGTATGCTATTTTTCTAGCTCTTAGATCACGCTGCTGGATGAAAGGACGCAAAGATCTCCATGCTGAGCCATACTGTGGGACCCAAAATGTAGCTCAGCCCAACTGCCTTACTCGGCCCGTCCAGTTGCACATCATATTAAGGCCACATCTACACCAAATGTTTAAAGCAGTAGCATGCCACTTTAAACAGTCATAGCTTCACCCAAAGAATCCTGGGAACTGTGGTTTCTTGGAGTTGCTGAGAATGGTTGGGAGACTCCTCTCTCCCTCACAGAGCTACAGTTCCCAAAATTCTCCGGGAAGAGGAATGGATCGTTAATGTCATTGCGTGTCGAGGTCCCCAAACCACCCCTCAAATAAAACACACTTCACACCAGATATAAGTTTTAGGTTTTTGGCATTAATTTGCCCACAACTTTATTGAATACAAAATAAGTGAGTGGTTGCTTAGGCATTGGTTAAGACTATCTGTCCCTCTGGGGACAGAACTGACATCCATCCGCCTGTGGAGTCAGTATAGGGGAAAACACTTTGGGGAGAGAGTGTGCGCCCGTTCTCCCCTAATGCTCCCAGGGGCTCTTGCGTGGGCCCTGCCCCCTGACCGGGGGATACGGACAAGCATGGTGAGCCCCTGGATTCCTTTAACGGAATTCCCCTTGCAGCAGCAGCATTGAAGGAGCAACCACAGCCAACCTGCCCCTTCGCAGCATAGGAGGGGCAACCACAGCCAACTCTGCCCCTCCTAAACCAATTTATAACCAATGCCTAACCGCCAACCTTACAAGTTGT
This sequence comes from Lacerta agilis, assembly GCF_009819535.1. NCBI lineage: Eukaryota > Metazoa > Chordata > Lepidosauria > Squamata > Lacertidae > Lacerta > Lacerta agilis. Next base: position 7,444,054 of record NC_046328.1, read on the forward strand.
GACTAATTGCTACGCAGTGGGCGAAAACCAAATGGCACCAGCCAATCAGCCAAGTGGAAAAATTCCTACCAGGCCCCTGCTACAACGCAGATGACCCCATGACAGGCATAGCAAGGTCAATGCAGAGGCCTAATAACAGGGCGGGAGGGCGGGCGATCCGATGCACGAAGCCAGGAGGGCTCCGATGCTGAGTGCAGGGTCATTTATAGGCTCTGGACTGTCCATCAACAAGTTGCAACATATGAATCTCCCCAACTACAGCCAGAGCCCAATCACAGTAGTGGCCATCCATACAAACCCGCCCAGCAGCAGAGGGGTGACTTGCTAGCCCCCACCGCAACACGTGCTCTCCATGAAGGAGAACATGCTTTATCGCCACATGTGCTTTCACCAGTCCTTCTGACATCAGTGTTTACAACAACAACAACAACAACAACAACAACAACAACAACAACAACACTCAGATGCACATGCATCTGATTAAGTAAATTCTAGTGCATGGAAGCCTATGCCATAAATAGTTTGTCCATCTTTAAGGCACTGCAAGAATGCTCTTTTGTAATGTTATAAGTTTATGGAGGGGGGAAGATCCCCTGAAATTCTTAAATTAATAACAGTTATGATTTAACTAATTAAATTAATAACTGTGATAATCAGCTAATTTAGCTAATTTAGTATTAAGGGAAGATGCCAGACACACTGGAAAAACGAAACAAAACAGGCTATACTGTACTGTTTTTCTTTTTCTTTTTTTCTGTCCAGGAGATCTGCTAATAGAGGTGCCATTAAGAGGCAAAGGACCCAGCTACATTGGCAAAGAAAAAAATGCTTTATATGTGTTGTTTATGCATTCTAAGGCTGTGACACCAGATGTCATTGTGGAGTTCCATTGCTGCTAAACCCGATTTCTCAAACGAAGTTTGCAATGCGTTTAACTGAAACACTTCTTTGATGTGCCAAAGAGAGCAGAGCACTGGGCCATTAAGGATGATTGGCAATACAAATACTTAGCGGACAGAGAGCAAAGGGAGAAGTGGGCAGTTGCCAGGGTTGCAGGGGGTGTGATGTCATCACGGGGGGGGTGCCTTTTGCAGGAGGCTTTTGAAATGTAGGTTGCCAGGGTGACAGGGGGCAATGATATAACTGGAAGGGGAGTTGCATTTGGCAGGGGCATTGGGGAAGAGGAAGGAGGCAGAACTCCATGAGGGGCTGGCGAGGAGAATCTGTACCCAGAGACCGGGAAGCACGGTGGCCTTCTGCACTAGCCAACAGTAGACACATTGGGGGTCTAATGTTCTGCCCTCCCTCCATTGAAGGATTCAGGCTGCAAATAAGTGTGAATAAACCATAGTTCATAAATACACTATAGCCTCCACTGCAGACCCTCCAAGTGTCCCTATTTTCCAGAGACGTCCCTGATTTAGAGAAGCTGTCCCGGTTTCTGATTCGATCCTGGAATTTCCCCGCTTTTCCTTGGGATGTTCCTATTTTCATTGGAGAAATGTTGGAGGGTAGGGAGTTATCCAGCCCCTGAGTCATCTGAAGGTAGCCCTGTATAGGAATGGGTTTTTATGTTTAATGTTTTATTATGTTTTATATAGGGACCCAGGTGGCGCTGTGGGTTAAACCACAGAGCCTAGGGCTTGCTGATCAGAAGGTCGGCGGTTCAAATCCCTGCCACGGGGTGAACTCCCGTTGCTCGGTCCCAGCTCCTGCCCACCTAGCAGTTTGAAAGCACGTCAAAGTGCAAGTAGATAAATAGGGACCGCTCCGGCGGGAAGGTAAACGGCGTTTCCGTGCGCTGCTCTGGTTCGCCAGAAGTGGCTTTGTCATGCTGGCCACATGACCCGGAAGCTGTCTGCGGACAAACGCCGGCTCCCTTGGCCTATAGAGCGAGATGAGTGCCGCAACCCCAGAGTCGGACACGACTGGACCTGATGGTCAGGGGCCCTCATGTTTTATATATGCTGGAAGCATCCCAGAGTAGCAACCCAGTCAGATGGGTGGGGTATAAATAGTAAAGTTCTTCTTTTTCTTCTTATTATTATGAAATAGGAAGTCCCTATTTTCATCAAAGAAATGTTGGAGGGTACGCCATTGTGCCTTAATTTTTCGAAGGAAACACAAACCCAGGTTAAGTGCCGAAACCCTCAGAATCTTGTGCACAACTTGTCAGAGAGTGGGACATCCTGTAACAGAATTTTATAAATTTGCTGCCTGGTAAGATCTGCTGCAGCGTGGGACCAGTGGCATCACAACGGGGGAGCAGGGGGCAGTGCGCCCCAGGTGCCATGTATGGGGGTGACAAAAAGGCACCCAGCAGTGGCTCACGGCAGTGCAAGCAGCCATTGCGCCGCCGCAGCCACATGTGGAGGATCCTCCGTTCATGGCTGCAGCCGTGAGCAGAGGATCCCTTGCGCTGGCAGCAAACCGCTATGTACAGCACATGCACTGTATGTAGCGACGCCACACATGCACTGTACATAGTGGTTTGCCACCGGCGCCGCTTGAGTGCAGTACAGATGGCGGTGGGATACTTCCGTCACCGCTACAGCCACAAATGGGGGATCCTCTGTTTGCAGCTGCAGCCACAAGAAGAGGATCCCGGCACCGTCCTTATGGCACTAGAACGGCAACGCTGGCAAACTGCTATGTACAGCTCATGTGCACCATCACTACGTACGGTGCATGCACCTTACGTAGTGACGCTGCACATGCACCCTATGTAACGACGCCCCTCCCTGGGTGTCACGATGCCTTCGTTTGCCCTTGTGTGGGGCTATGTGTTTGCTCAAAGAGACTCAGGCGGGGCTACTGATGGCAAACAAAGCTGTTTCCCCCTTCTTTTGCCCCACTTTCACAGGTATTATATGAAACAGGTGCCTGGCAAGGGTCATAATGTTCTCAATCAAGGGTGAGCAGCTGCAGCATAAACAGCAGAGGACATCGTGGAGTCTCATTCCTGGCAGCCTGAAAACAGAAATGGAGAGGAAGAAGAACCAAATGGGTCTAGGATGGTTGTGGGCCCCCAGGTAGGGAACACCCTCCTCCTTCCATGATATTCTTGGGAGTTCCTATTCAATGGAAATGCATTTCTTTCTTTCTAGCTTTTTGCAGCTATGGTTAGCATCCGTTTGAACCTCGAGTCTGTTTTGTTTTATTGATTACAGGGGTTTGGGGATAGCTATAATAAGAGAGCCAGTGTGGTGTAGTGGTTAAGAGCGGTGGACTCATAATCTGGTGAACCAGGTTCGCTTCCCCACTCCTCCACATGCAGCTGCTGGGTGACCTTGGGCTAGTCGCACTTCTCTGAAGTCTCTCAGGGAGGAAGGGAAAGGAGATGGTTAGCTGCTTTGAGACTCCTTAAGGGGAGTGAAAGGGGAGTGAAAGTCCAAACTCCTCCTCCTCCTCTTCCTCTTTCTTCTTCTTCTTCTTCTTCTTCTTCTTCTTCTTCTTCTTCTTCTTCTTCTTCTTCTTCTTCTTCGGCTTGCCAATCAGAAGGTTTGCGGTTTGAATCCCCATGACTGAGTGAGCTCCTGTTGCTCTGTCCTAGCTCCTGCCAAACTAGCAGTTCGAAAGCACACCAATACAAGTAGATAAATAGGTACCACTGCAGCGGGAAGGTAAATGACATTTCCATGAGCTCTTGTTTCTGTCACGGTGTCCTGTTGCACCAGAAGCAGTTTAGTCATGCTGGCCACATGACCCGGAAAGCTGTCTGCGGGCAAACGCCGGCTCCCTCAGTCTGAAAGCGAGGTGAGCGCCATAACCCCATAGTCGCCTTTCACTGGACTTAACTGTCCAGGGGTCCTTTACCTTTACCTTTTACCTAATTGTGCTTTGCAATTGGGAACGATACAGTTTATTTTATTTGTGTGTGTAAACATCTTCACGGTTGCTTGTGTTGAAAATCAGCACATAAACACATTCAATACTAAACAAGCAGAAAGAGAGGTCACTTTTGCTTCAATAGGACCCCTATTATGAGGACCCCTCTGGAAATGAATAGAAAAAGCAGATTTGTCATGATTTGAAACCTGGGCTTGTGAGCTTCCAGAACTATCTGGCTGGCCAAGCTTGGAAATATAATTCAGGTCTAGCTAGACCTTGGTTGAATCTGGCAGCGGCAATTGTTATGCAGTGTGTATCCTTGATCCTGGAAACACAAGGCTAGCGTTGAATGGCTACATGCTTAAACACACAGCCTTTTGGAGACAGCAACATTTGCAGTCATCCCTGATAGCTCCCAGGGTTTTCTGGCACTGTCCTTGAAAGTGTGATGAAGGCTGTCAGCCAAGAGGGGAGGTTTATTTTGAAGGGTATGTCGCCAAGCCAACAGCATTCACTGATGCAACCGTGACATCATCCAACAGTAATAGATGAGCTTTCATGTCACTCCAAAATGCTACGGAAGTTTATTCTTATTTTTTTTCCCCCTTTTGCAATGCTTTGTAATTTATGGCTCTGTTCTTTATGCAAGGGATTGTCATCTCCTTTCCTGAAGGAAACGTTTCTCCTCCTGATCAGAATGCACCTCCTAAACCCCATTAAAATGAGAGGCGCAGCGTAAAAATGTCAAGTGTGTAATTGATGTGTGAAATAAATGGGCTCTCGGGGCTATGGGAAGGGTGAACAGTCACACTGAAGGGTACTTCACATCAATGCCACAGGCATGTCTGTTCAAAGGCAATTTGGAATTACATCTTGGGGAGATGTCCATGACCAACCTTTGCTGCTAATGTTCTCCTCTCTCCCCAGAGAACAGTTGTAAACAGGAAGAAACTAAGAAAGACATGACAATATCCTGGGCCTAATTTCTGACGCACATAGCGTTGTTCCACTGATGCAGGCAATAGCCCTGGCCTGAACCTGTCTGATGCCTGATCCTGTCCAATTTGCTTCTGTCAGGAATTGCAGGCAGCAGGGGAGTGGGAGTAGGAGACATTTACAGCATAGTACTAGTTGCAGCAAAGCACTAACCCTGTGACATTTTCTCAGCAGGGCTTTGCGGAGCCTCCATTTTCCCGTTTCTGAAAATACAGCCAGGAACCTGGCTGGAGTTCTGAATACAGTGCTGGCTCGTGGCCACTGGGACTGATAGGGTGAAATGCAAGGAGACCAGAAATGCAAGGTGGAGCCAGAACTCATGGCAGGGAAGCCTGAGGTTGGTGGAGCAGTGCCTCCTTCGCCATAATAAAGTAGCCAAACTACACCCATTAAAAGGAGAATTAATTCCTTCCAATCCTTTGTTGCAGGGCCATAGGTGAAGCAGGTAAACATATCCAGGGCTGGCGAGGGACCCAGTCCCTCCTGCCTTAGGGAACTTCCCTACCTGGACCGTATTTTGACTTGGCTAATTATATTTATTTGGTTCTTTTCATCTATGTTGTTATTGTTGAACAACCTTCCACCCCAGTTATGGTTTCTTGAGTCTTTAATGGCATGCTGGTAAGTGCCGATTTTGTAGGGCGGCTACTGCATGTTTAGGTCTGCATCCTGTTTCAGAAAGGGCAAATTTCAAGGTTTGTCTTGAATTGCGAACTGAATTGAAATTCTCCCCCATCCTCACTGAAGAGGGTGATATATTTATTTTTTAATATTATGATGCTGCCTTTATGCCTTAGGGTGGTATTCATGGTTTCCATGAAAGCTGAAAAACAGCAATAGCAAAAAACAAAAAATCCAGAGCGACTGTACCAACCCAACAACTACAGTTAAAACACAGGTCTCAAAGTGCCTATAAAAGCAGATCAAATGCAGCAGCAGCTTCCAACCCGATATCATAACAAACAATAACTAAAACACACTATAAAACTATCCATCAGATGGTTGGGTAAACAAGACAGCCTTTGCTTACAGAGAGAAGCATATTTATAAGGCAGACAGTCCATCTCTATTATTCTTGGCCAATGGCAGCTGATCATGAACCCAAAGTGCATTTAATTCCCATTCCCCTTTTCCTTTAGGTTGCTGTTTAATAAAATACCATCAATAAACTCTGCAGAGTAAGTGGTCAAAAGGGAAGAGGCATGGAGTCACTTAAAAAGGTAAGTTTGCAGGAAGAGAGCAGCCCAGTGTTTATTGCACCGTCAGAAACAGGAGTAATAACTATTGATTGCAATCAGATTAAATGCTTATCCATCTAATGTGCTTAGCTCTAATCTTTCCTGGCTCTTTTTATTATGCAGAATCCTACCATTGGTTTTTTCCCCCTGATGTATAATTTTTTTTAATGCCAAATTTGTATAATCCAAAGAAAATGATTTGACGCTGAAAGTGATGGCTGGGGGGAAAGAAAAGAATGCTCACATTTCTGTAAAATGGTTTGCATTAAATAAGTTTCTTTGCCCTGAAGAGTTGTACCAAATTATGCGTGTGTAGAATTATCTGTACTCAACGGTAATTTGATCAAAACTGTATTAATCCGTTCATTCGTTGCTTAGAACCCTGCGGTGGGGAGCAGGTTTTAGAAGGGTCTAAAGTTTTGTGAGAACGATCTGGCCCACACAGGCTCAATGGACAACTTTTAGCAACTTCCCAGTGGGAAGGGACAAGAGAGGGAGGCCGGCCGGCTGGCAAATGAACATCAGGTGCACCAGTTGAATTGCCTTCTCAATGGCCCACAGAGCCAGCTTACAGCCATGTGGTTCTTGGCACATCTGATGTGCTTTATAAATAATGTTGTGAGCCACTTTGAGGGCTCTAGCCAGAAAAGGGGATATAGATCTACTATATATAAATTTTTGTTTAGAGATACACATTTTATACAATGCAGTTTAGTTTAAATTGGATTAGCATATTGTTTCACCCAATGCACTTAAATAATTGTAGAATTGGGAGATACACTAAGGGTCATCTACTCTAGACCCCTGCAAGGCAGGAATCACAACTAATTGGTTCTGAATAATAATTGTTCATTTAATATGTTGTGAGCTACTTTGGACACTTTTTGGGAAGGGGAAAGTTGCATAAAAATAAATGTTGCTGTTGTTTCATTTACAAATCACCTCGTGGAATGATTTATAGTAGGTAGGTAGGTAGGTAGGTAGCTGATAGATAGATTGCTTACATATACAAAAAGTTGAAATGATGATGATAAACGGAGACTATGGCCTTGACATTAGCCAACTTCTTTTGTGTCTTGTGAAATCAGGATGTACGGGTCTGGGGTCTGTAATTACCTTGGTCTGTAAAAGGTCTAAACCTGTTCAGATCTTATATCCATAAATCTCTCTTAGAAAGCAGGTGTGAAGGTGGGGGAGAAGATGAAAGAATCAGATATGGAAACTTGGAGCTCCTGGCTTCAGCAATGCTACTTTTCCTGTGTTTTCCTCCCTGTAAAGCTATTTTCCTGTGGTTTCTTACTAATCAGGTTGCAACACTTTGCAATCACTATAGGAAGTTGTTAGTTCTGCACATAAGCAGAAGCCCTATTGATCAGAAGAGATTCTGGCTGATGGGGCCTTGTCCAATGCAATCGGGTTGCCTTAATAGTCTTGAACAGATTTTTACTCTACCCACAGTCAGCCACTTTGAGGAATACACATTTACCAAATAAATGAATATAATTTGAGAAAACAAAATAAAAAAAATTCCAACTAAGTTTGCAGGATGCAGTGGAGGATAGGGGTGCCTGGCGTGCTCTGGTCCATGGGGTCACGAAGAGTCGGACACGACTGAACGACTGAACAACAACAACAACAACAACAACAACAACAACAACAAAGTTTGTTCTTGGTATGAGCTTTCGTGTGCATGCACACTTCTTCAGATACTGTACACTGAAACAGAAGTCACCAGACCCTTATATATAGTGAGAGAGTGGGGAGGGGTATTACTCAGAAGAGTGGTGGGAATGTGGCTGATGGGTGTGGAAAACCTGTTGACAACTGTTAACGACTGCAATTAGTCCTAAAGGAAAAAGCAAGGGGTGAGATGGCTAAAGATAGCTTTGTCATGTATAACAGTAAATGCTGTTGGACAGTGGAATTTGCTGCCAAGGAGTGTGGTGGAGTCTCCTTCTTTGGAAGTCTTTACGCAGAGGCTTGACAGCCATCTGTCAGGAAAGCTTTGATGGTGTTTCCTGCTTGGCAGGGGGTTGGACTGGATGGCCCTTGTGGTCTCTTCCAACTCTATGATTCTATGATTCTATAATGAGATAAGAATCCAATGTCTTTGTTCAGGCCAGGTCTCTCCATGGCTTTGAGTTTGGTAATGTGTTGCAATTCAGCAACTTCTCTTTCCAGTCTATTTCTGAAATTCCTTTGTAGTAAGACAGCTACTTTGAGATCTTGTATAGAAAGTCCTGGGAGATTGAAGTGTTCTCCTACTGGTTTCTCTGTCTTGCTATTCCTGATATCAGATTTATGTCCATTTTTATGGTGTCGTCATCAGCCAGCTTCTTTTCTTCCCACACCCTGTTTTGTTTACTATCTAGCCTGATGAAGAGTTCTGGAGAACTGAAGGTTTCCACGCTCTTTTTGTGACCCTTTAGTTATACATTTATTCCCTTTCTTGAATAAATTTGGCGATTCACAGGATATAATTACTAGCAATGGGACCCTTCCATATTTCCCAATAAAAAAAATGACGAAAGCCAGCCTGACAGATACCAGACCGAGCAATTCACTCTGCATTTGAGAAGAAAGTGGTTGCATTTTTATAAAAGATACAACTTCATTTGGAGAGGAAGAGAAAGAGGCTGCCCCCAGTTTGGAGGAGGGGGTGGAGTGTGTCAACTGGGATCTCTCCACATACTTCAATGGAAGTCTGCTGGCAGGTGCCAATGGTCTGGGCACAGCATGTCACAAAAACAAAACAAAACACCTTGCAAGAGGAGTCATTTCCTTTTTGAGTCCCTCCATGCCCTGCTCCATTTTCAGGCTTTTATCCCTTCTATTTTAACCATCCTTTGTTATACTGAAACGTATTTACCTGTCAAACTTAAAAAGGGGAGAGATGCTCCCAGCCAAGATAATTAAGCTTCATGGCTGGGCTCCTGATGTGAGATTGGCAGATTGCAGAGTCTGATGCGAAATCACTTGGATCTGGCATCTTCTGCAGGCTTTGCTCATCTCAGATATGATGGGAATAAATCCCTGCCTTGGATATGGTCGGACTGGACCATTTCACATTGATCTCATGACAGCTGGCCAGTTCCAGTTTGCTGGATTGGAAATTCCTAACGCTATGTTTCCTTGCTCCGTTTTTTGTTTGGTGGAGAAATAGCTTGTGGTCCTTTATGTAGCTCAGAAGGGCAATAGCAGCAAAGGAACAAACCACACAAACCACATGGGCCACACCTGATATTTGAAAGCATGACAGCACCTCTGATGGCTGATGTTTCTCAACTCTTAGCTGCAGAGTTAGGGCAAAATCCTCTCTGGATTCATTACATACTGCAAGTGCTCTAAAGTGTCAGCAGTCATATTACCTTTGAATGGGCTTTTGATATAGGCCTGATAAAATTGTCTTGTTGCAAGACAAAGTCATTTGGAAAATGGAGTAATTTGAGGGTTAAAAACCAACAACTCGGTAATAATAATAATAATAATAATAATAATAATAATAATAATAATTTATTTGTACCCCGCCCATCTGGCTGGGTCTCCCCAGCCACTCTGGGCAGCCTCCATCAAATATTAACATACATTTAAAATATCACAGATTAAAAAGTTCCCTAAACAGGGCTGCCTTCAGGTATTTTCTGAATGTCAGGTAGTTGTTTATTCCCTTGACCTCTGATGGGAGGGCGTTCCACAGGGCGGGAGCCACTACTGAGAAGGCCCTCTGCCTGATTCCCTGTAGCTTTGCTTCTCGCAGTGAGGGAACCTCCAGAAGGCCCTTGGTGCTAGATCTCAGTGTCCGGGCTGAACGATGGGGGTGGAGACGCTCCTTCAGGTATACTGGACCGAGGCCGTTTATGGCTTTAAATGTCAGCACCAACACTTTGAATTGTGCTTGGAAACATACTGGGAGCCAATGTAGATCTCTCAGGACCGGTATTATGTGGTCCCGGCGGCCACTCCCAGTCACCATTCTAGCTACCGCGTTCTGGATTAATTGCAGTTTCCGGGTCACCTTCAAAGGTAGCCCCACATAGAGCGCATTGCAGTAGTCCAAGCAGGAGATAACTAGAGCATGTACCACTCTGGTGAGACAGTCTCTCTCTCTCTCTCTCTCTCTCTCTCTCTCTCTCTCTCTCTCTGCTCAAGTGACAAGGGAACTCATATTTCAGTGAAGGAATCCTGCCCCCATACCCCTTTAAGACATGTTCCTATTTGTCGCTGAATACAATTTTCTCCTAGACCACAATAACTTTGCATGCTATGCTTGCTGGTTGTTGTTGTTGTTGTTGTTGTTTAGTTGTGTCCGACTTTTCGTGACCCCATGAACCAGAACACGCCAGGCACCCCTATCCTCCACTGCCTCCCGCAGTTTGGCCAAACTCATGTTGGTAGCTTCGAGATACACTGTCCAACCATCTTGTCCTCTGTCGTCCCCTTCTCCTTGTGCCCTCCATCTTTCCCAACATCAGGGTCTTTTCCAGGGAGTCTTCTCTTCTCATGAGGTGGCCAAAGTATTGGAGCCTCAGCTTCAGGATCTGTCCTTCCAGTGAGCACTCAGGGCTGATTTCATTTAGAATGGATAGATTTGATCTTCCTGCAGTCCATGGGACTCTCAAGAGTCTCCTCCAGCACCATAATTCAAAAGCATCAATTCTTCGGTGATCAGCCTTCTTTATGGCCCAGCTCTCACTTCTATACATCACTACTGGGAAAACCATAGCTTTAACTATACGGACCTTTGTCGGCAAGGTGATGTCTCTGCTTTTTAAGATGCTGTCTAGGTTTGTCATTGTTTTTCTCCCAAGAAGCAGGCGTCTTCTAATTTCGTGACTGCATGCTGCCTCCAGCAGTCCTCAGGGTTAGTAGCTATTGATAGGCTCCTCCTCCATGAATTTGTCTAATCCTCTTTTAAAACCATCCAAATTGGTGGCAGTCACTGCCTCTTGTGGCTGCAAATGCCATGGTTTAACTAGACACTGTTTTGAAGGAATCTTGGTGTTAGGGATCTTGTAGCATCTCCTTCGATTCTAAAAAGGAGTCATAATCTAGAGCCTATGAAAAACGAAAACCTTCTAATAGCATTACAACGCCCCATGTGAGGTGGCAGGGGGAGAACTGAGCATAAGCTGTATTTATTGCCTGCTTCGCGGAGCACTTGTTACACCATTATCTTTGACAGCAACGTATTATGCCTCTGTCACTTTCTACACAAAGTGCATAAATATCCCAAAGTTGATTATGTAAAGTCAAATTGTTATTAGCTTTAATCATCTGATAATGTGCTAATGCATTGTGGATAATTCACCATTGTGCTCTGAACTTCCTTCTGTAGTGAGTACAGAAATCACTTGTCATTTAAAAATAAGACACGTTTGGGAGGGTGCAAAAAGAAGATGGCATCAGGCAATGCGTGAGAGAAGGCAAACATGGCATACAGTTCCTGATTTGACTGTGAAATAATGTTCATCTAGCTCAGTGGTTCCTAAACGTTTTCAGGCCACTTTCCCCTTGGTTGCATAAGCTCATCCCCAGTGTCTCCTACCCTACCCAAATTAAGCAATATTCAGGATAGCGGGTGCATGACCCTCTGAGGAAACCAATAATACAATAAAATTCAAAATAGTAATAATTAATTGTGCATTTATTCAATCAACAAAATTGATGAATTTGATCTAGTGACATCAGATTTTCAAAGTCTGAGAGTTATTTATACTCCCAGCATCCTCCCTGTCACCATCTTGCCTCTTAGTACCCCTCCGCCCCCCAGGTAATCCCACTGCCCCACAAGGGGTGGTTCAACCCACTTTGGGAACCTTTTAACTAGCTGATTATACATTCCCCACAACAACTCCTTAACTAGAGGTTAACAAGAGGACTACATCAATCCTCTTCAGCATGTAGTCCAAGAATATCTGAATGGCCCCAAATCCCATCACCACCGACTAGGGATGGTTGAATTTGTCAATTTCAGTCTGTCTTCACTTCTCATTTCCACAGCCTTAAGTTCATTTCTCCACATTTAAACTTGCAGGGTTTTTTGTTGTTGTTGTTTGTTTTTAAATAGCAAGTCCTTACAATAATTCACCTGCATTTTAGGGTGCATTTATGCTAACACATTTATGCCAACAGGCGTTTTATGCTCACACCACTGTGCGTACAATTTTACCAAACAGAATGTCATTCCTCCTTCTAAGGTGAGGGCACTCTTTCACAAACATAACTCAGGAGCTTATGCTGGTCACAAAGGGAGGGGATAAAGATGGACATGTGCAGTTGAACAGCCAGTAGGGAAGCGAGGGGAGTTTGGCTTTATAACCTGATCTATTCCTTAACTATTCCTCTTTCCCAGTTTGTAGTGCCCTCCCTCCTTCTCTGCCTGCATGGCTTTGGCCAGTCACCCCAGTAGGAAATTTTGAGGGAGGACTCCTTGACTGGCTCTAAGATCCTCCTGCGTTGCACTGCTGGTACGAATTCCATTTGTGCTTCAGGAGTTGCATAGCTTGATAGCCCATGGTGGGCACATATATGCCATATTGACCAGCACTTGGGCTGCTCAATAGTTGTATCCATGCCTTATGCCTATGCTATCTTTTCAATGTGGAGTAACCTGTTTTGCATGATTTGCTTTGGAATGATGAAGCACTTTGCGAAACCTGACATATATCCGGAAAGAAGGTCTTCTTCATCCCCATCTGGGTGGTGGCTTTGATTCGCCTTTTCCATTTACATGGCTTGGAGTTTCCAACTTGAGACCCTTTGAGAAACATTCCATCTAGTTTGACACCGACAACGGTTTTTGAACTTCCTCTGTTCTCCATTCTCCTATGTGCCACCCTCCCCCTTGTGGCGGCACGGGGTCATTATCCTGTAATTGGACTCATGCCACTTGTTATATTATTCATCAATCCAATTTGTTCAGATATCGCTGTATTTTTACCCTTTGTTTTTAGTATTTGCGCTTGGCACTTTAGCATGTTTGTGAATCTAATGGTTACCTGCTCATTTCCATTCTAGTAAATTTGGTTTTATAGTTATAGCCAGTTTGTGGTGTTGTTGTTTTCTTTTGACTATTTTTCTGAGTCATGCAGCGCTTTCCTCCTCGAAGCCCTTGTGAGGAAGTAGACTGCACACAAGACTTTGAAGATGACTCTTTATTTGCGGGATGACAAGTAGTAGCATTCATGCACATCAAGTCCAACACAATGTGCTTCTCTCCCTTGAGCCCAAGAGAGGTTCTTCTTCCTTCTTGCCTCCAAAACTTCTTTGTAGCAGTCCATAAATTATAGCTTGTCCTCACCTTACAGTGTCTCCACACTCAGCAAAACAACAGTGAAACAACCCACCAACCTCCAACTCTCCACCCTTCCTATCACTATTTAAGACACACACATACTCACTTTTAAAGGCAGCTGGGGCTGTGGGTTAAACCACAGAGTCTAGGGCTTGCTGATCAAAAGGTCGGCAGTTCGAATCCCTGCCACGGGGTGAGCTCCCGTTGCTCGGTCCCAGCTCCTGCACACCTAGCAGTTCGAAAGCATGTCAAAGTGCAAGTAGATAAATAGGGACCACTCCAGCGGGAAGGTAAATGGCGTTTCTGTGCGCTGGTCTGTTTCGCCAGAAGCGGCTTTGTCATGCTGGCCACATGACCCGGAAGCTGTCTGCGGACAAACGCCAGCTCCCTCGGCCTATAGAGCAAGATGAGCTGCGCAACCCCAGAGTCAGACACGACTGGACCTGATGGTCAGGGGTCCCTTTACCTTTACCTTTAAGAAATTGACAATGCATTTCTGTGGCCTTAATTGGAGTCACCAGATTTTACAGCTGTTACGTTACATTACATAGGTTTCCCCTCCCGTACAATTTATTTGTAAAATACATTTTCTAATAAATACAGTACAAATGCTAACAATTTCATCCCAGAATTGTCTCGTGTTTGCTTTGTTCTGCTCCCCCAACAACATCACTGCACGTATGTCTGCCGTACACGGTAATAAGATCCACAGGGCTCCTGTTTGAAGCCCCTCCAGGCTCCTGTTCCCAGCGGCCTCCGTCTGCTTTGTGGTCTACCACACAAGCGAAACAGGATACGCATAGGCTGGAAGTGAAATGCAATGGCAATAAAAGCTACAAGCGCCGGCACGTGTAAAATACAATTGCACAAGGATACCTTCTGGCATCCTCTTCCAGCACCCAGAAATAAGCACAATTCATCATGAAGCACATTGTTGTTCTCATAATGGGTCTTTAGTGAGCTGTCCTCAATATGCCAAATGGCAATGGGAAAGGGAACAGACTTGAAAAGGCATGAAAAAAAAGTGAAGCCTGCTCTTGACAGCATTGAGCGAAAAAGTTAAAAGGTTCTGATTTCAATGAATGCTGATTCCATGACACCAACTACAAATAGTGCTGTTCCTGATTTTTGCCGCAAATTGCTGTGCTGCTGGAAAAGAAGAGAAAAATGAAATGATGCCAGGGGGCATAGTTAATAAAGAAACCCGTTCAGCGAGATATTTTAAATAGAAATTATTTGATGTGAGAGTCTCTAACTGAGAGAAGCTCAGATTGGTCATTTTGAAAAAGAAGAAGAATCAAGCTGTGGAATGCAGCTCTCATGACCTCTTTGCTCCTTCCTTACAACTGGAAGCACAGGTTCCGTTTTGTTCTGTGTGCAGCTTCCCCTTAAACCTACCCTGCCCTACTGATGCCTGGCTCTATATAAGAACATGTTGGTGCAAGGGGGAAAAATAGGTATAGAAAGGAGAATTCCCTGGATAGCAAGATCTAGGTTTGGGGCAAGTACTCTTTGGTGAGAGAACCTCAGCGGAGATTTAAAATCACAAAATATGCAGCAAAGTGTGGAAATATAGGCTGTCAGGCCTTTAAAATGTGCCCTTGTGAGTTCAAATAGTTCTCTTTTCTCTTAGCATAGAAAAGGACCACACATTTGGAAAGTTAAAAATGGTTTACTTGCAAACTCTCCAAAGGTCAGATTCATGTGCTTTTCCATACAGCATTCAGAAAAAGTTGCACAGGCAGTAAAACTTGACTTAGTTATAGTGGTGAAAATTCCTAAATTATTGGTCTAGGAACTTAAGGGGGAGAAAGATGGAATTTCATCAGCTCTCCTGAAAAACCAGAAACTTTGGGCTTCAGTTTTTTCAATCCCTCCTATTTGCTATAAGAATTCTGAAATTAAGAATTGGCACCTGAACTTGCAGTTTTCCTACTGTTAGCCCCCTTTCCTTTTGCATTGCATCTTTTCAATTGTGAGTCTATAGACAGGAACTGTCTTCTCATTGATATTTTATAAGCCTATTTTGGCTGTGGAGTATTAACAACAACAACAACAACAACAACAACAACAACAACAACAACCCAACATGTCTCAAAGGATTCAGGGCATAGCTCATACAGCACAATAGACAGGTTTTTGGGGCGACACTATTGCCCAACGTGGACTAAAAATATACCCAAAAAATCAAAACTGGGAAAATTGTTGCCCATATCATAGCCTCAGTTGCTGAAATTTGGACAACTCAGTGATTTGGAAGTGTGGCAGGGAGAGAGCTTAGACAAAAAAGGTAAGGGGAGACATGACAGAGGTGTACGGAATCATGAATGGTGTGGAAGATGAGTGGTGGGCTACTCAAGAGAGGCCAAAGGAAATACTTCTTTATTTATTATGATGGCCAACATAGATGATTTTAAAAAGGTGATTCGACATATTCATGGAGAACAATATCAATGGCTACCAATCGTGATGACTATATCTTACTGCTGGTAGCAGAGACCTTGTGCCTTTAAATACCAGTGACTGGGGAAATAAAATAAAAAATAAATAAATTCCTTCCAGTAGCACCTTAGAGACCAACTAAGTTTGTGCATGCACACAAAAGCTCATACCAAGAACAAACTTAGTTGGTCTCTAGGGTGCTACTGGAAGGAATTTTTTTTTATTTTTTATTTTGTTTTGACTATGGCAGACCAACACGGCTACCTACCTGTAACTGGGGAATATGTGTGAGTGTGAATTACATGTGAGCTTCCCAGAGGTATCTTGTTGGCCATTGTGAGAACAGAATGCTGGATCAGAACCACAGCTCAGATCTAGTACAATGGTACCTTAGTTGTCGAAAGGCTTGGCTTCTGAACAAATCGACTCCCGAACGCCGCAAACCCGAAAGTGGGTATTCCGGTTTGCGAACGTTTTTCAGAAGCCAAAAGTCCGACACGGCTTCCGTTTGAGTGCAGGAAGCTCCTGCAGCCAATCGGAAGCTGTGCCTTGGCTTTTGAATGGTTGCAAGAGTCGAACGGACTCCCGGAATGGATTAAGTTCAACAACCAACGTACCACTGTAGTGCTGTTTTTACATTGTTTTTACATTCTTATTCTTACCAGCACCACCATATGGGGAGGACAGCAACTCAACAGCAGAGCTTCTCCCTTGGATGCAGAAGGTCGCTGGTTCAATCCCCAGCACCTCCAGGAATGAAAACCTGGAGAGCCACTGCTGGCCCATGTAGAGAGTACAGAGCTAGATGAATTAGTGATCTGGCTTGGTATAAGGCAACTTCCTTTAAGCTTAGTATCAGAGTGAAAGCTAAAAAGTAAAAGTAGTTTCAATAATAACCTGTTTTTTTAGGATGGTGAGAGGTTTTGGGGGTTTTGGGGTAATGCATTGCAGGAAGTCTTCACTATTCACATCTCTATTATTATTATTAGCTTAAGAGTGCCAGTTGTCAGCATGAAAGGGGAAACGATGAGTTGGAAGACTCTGACCCAAATGTTCCCATTCTGAATCTTCATTAGAGACAAGAGCCCCAGCTCCAGCCAGCCCCTGCGGGAACAGCCATCACTTTGATTGAACCACATTTTTTTCTCAAGCCTCGCTTATATTTAGAGCTGGATCTGAGTTGTCAAGATTCTTGAGCAGCTCTTCAAGAAGTTTCTCTTTTCCAGCAGGAGCATCTTGCAAAAAAGCAGCTTCTTCCTACTTGCTTAAAAGAAAAAGATGACGAACGTTACAGCCGAGTAAGAAACTGCAGGAGGGGGGGTATCCATTGGGATTTCAATCCTTGGAAGAAAATTAGTAAGCTCTCCTTCTCTGCTGGCCTCTGACAAAGTGTCCTTTTATGGTGGCTGGAAGTCTTAAGAGAAATTGACATTGCTGAATGCTTCATATATCACTTGCATTACACAGGGAAATGCCTTTTAAAAGGGCTGGGTGGAAATGAGCGCTGGCGGACAAGAAGAAGAACTAAATAAATCAAGAAAGGGTTTTAAAAGGTTTTTGCAAGGAGGTAAAACGGAGAGGTGCTTTTCATAAATCAGGAATGCACATACTTGTTTCGAGAGGCCAGGAGCAGCACAGCAAGCCTGGCAATCGTTTCTTAACAGGCATTCTCATGAGAAGGTGTTTCTGTGGCAACGTGGAATACTTGGCGCCTGTGGACTATGGAACAGTTGTGCTATCGTAAAAGAAGGGTCAACTACTGAGCAGATCTGGCCTGAGCATGGTTCCAAATCTGCACGCTCCCAAGTGCCACCCCCAGGAGGCATCGTTCACTGACTTATTTCCTGTCTGTATTTAAAGTCTTAACTTTCAGCAGCCATGCATCTTGGAGCAGCTTGCAGCAGGAGAAAAACCAAATGCGCAATGTAATAGAGTGGAGAAGAAATGAAAGCAGTGAGAGATTTCACTTTCTTGGGTTCCATGATCACTGCAGATGGTGACAGCAGTCACGAAATTAGAAGACGCCTGCTTCTTGGGAGAAAAAGCAATGACAAACCTAGACAGCATCTTAAAAAGCAAAGACATCACCTTGCCGACAAAGGTCTGTATAGTTAAAGCTATGGTTTTCCCAGTAGTAATGTACGGAAGTGAGAGCTGGACCATAAAGAAGACTGATCGCCGAAGAATTGATGCTTTTGAATTATGGTGCTGGAGGAGACTCTTGAGAGTCCCCATGGACTGCAAGAAGATCAAACCTATCCATTCTCAAAGAAATCAGCCCTGAGTGCTCACTAGAAGGACAGATCCTGAAGTTGAGGCTCCAGTACTTTGGCCACCTCATGAGAAGAGAAGACTCCCTAGAAAAGACCCTGATGTTGGGAAAGATGGAGGGCACAAGGAGAAGGGGACGACAGAGGATGAGATGGTTGGACAGTGTTCTCGAAGCTACTAACATGAGTTTGGCCAAACTACAAGAGGCAGTGAAGGATAGGCGTGCCTGGCGTGCTCTGGTCCACGGGGTCATGAAGAGTCGGACACGACTGAACGACTGAACAACAACAACAACAATAGAGTGGAGGCTTCTCCATTGGGAAAAGTGGGTTGTCCGGGTGCTGGAAGATTCAGGACAGACAAAAGAAAGGACTTATTTACACAGCACATAGTAAAACTATGGCATTCACTGCCAAGAAAGATGTCGTGGGAGCCACCAGCTTGGTTGACTTCAAAAAAGAATTAGACAAATGCATGAAGAACAAGGCCATCAGAGGTTACCAGCAGTGATGGGTATGCCTTTCCTCTACTGTCAGAGGCAGTAGGCCACTGAATGCCAGTTTCTGGGAATGATGAATGGGGGGAATGCTGCAGCTCCCAGGTCCTGCTTGTGGGTTAGCATCTGGCTGGCCACTGTGAGAACAGGAGGGTGGGAAAGAGGAGACATTTGCTTGATGCATAAGTGATTTTCCTATGTGCTTAAATCAAGACTGAATCACCAATCAAATCATCCAATCAAGAAGACATATGAAGGCAGCCCTGTTCCGGGAAGTTTTAAATGTCTGATGTTTTATTGCTTTTCTATTATCATCATCATCATCATCATCATCATCCTCTATAATAAAGTGCAAGTGTCTCTGCGTCCAGTCCCTGTGTCCGTGGGATTGCGCTACTGCGCATGTGCCCCATGGACAGCCGTTGGGTCTTGGAGCGCAGAGACTTCAGGTGGCCGGGCGAAACTGTTGAAGCGGCGGGTGTGCGTGTGCGTGCGGTGGGTGTGCGCTCGTGTGGACTTACTTCTAAGCGGCAGCGGCTGTTACAAGTGGCGGCAGGCGAGCGATGTCAAGCGAGAGCTGCTCGGTTGTTAGGGGGAAAAAACGAGATAAGCGAGAGCCGCTCAGTCAGCTCTGCGCATGTCCCCGACGCTGCTAGGGCAACAGTTTGACCACATATGTTCTAGCGCCCGTAAATTTAACGGGGTTAATTTACTAGTCATTAATAATATTCTGTTGGGAGCTGTCAGAGTGGCTAGGGAAACCCAGCCAGATGGCAGGGTATAAATAAATTATTATTATTATTAGTAGTAGTAGTAGTAAAGGTAAAGGGACCCCTGACCATTAAGTCCAGTCGTGGACGACTCTGGGGTTGTGATACTCATTTCGCTTTACTGGCCGAGCTTCCGAGTCATGTGGCCAGCATGGCTAAGCCGCTTCTGGTGAACCAGAGCAGCGCACGGAAACACCATTTCTCTCCCCACCAGAGCAGTACCTATTTATCTACTTGCACTTTGACATGCTTTCGAACTGCTAGGTTGGCAGGAGCAGGGGCCGGGCAACGGGAGCTCAACCCATCGCGGGGATTCGAACCGCTGACCTTCTGATCGGCAAGCCCTAGGCTCTGTGGTTTAGACCACAGCGCCACTCGTGTCCCAGTAGTAGTAGTAGTCTGCAGCAACATGCCAGAGCTCAGAAAAACCAATACTGAGCTGGAAAAAAGAAACTCTTAATACTCCTTCCTACCCAGAAATATCCATAAGGGGCCCTGGATCTGACTCAGCAGTACAGCATTCTGTACACAACTGGGACATAAAAGCAAACAGAATAATGGAGGATTCTTAATGCATTAGTTCCATTTTGTGGGGAAATGTCTGGGTAATTGAGAATGCAACAATCTGGAGGAGAATTTCAAATGCATCCCTATGTATCATTAATGTATAGCCCCCTACCCCCAGTACAAATTAAATGATAAATGCTCTGTGTCATAATTTCACACAGATTTTCTACCAGTGATGGAACAGCAAGTGTCTCTCCTTGCCTCAGTGATTCATAAAAAACCATGATTGAAAGGCAAAGGTGAGGTGGATTCATCTATGACTGATCAATGCAGCAGTGGTCCTTGCCGTAATCGCGAAGATCTATCCCATGGCATCATTGTCAAATCCTTGCGGCTCCAATAGGCACATGCTGCCACAATACAAAATCACTGACTCACATCAGAGCGATGGAAAATTTATCTCAAGTGTTGTGCTTCAAGGAAAAGTCAGCCACGTTCTGCAAAGAGCTAAACGAAACAACGCGAGCCAGCTTCAAAACAAATGACAACTTAGCAAGTTCACCAGCCCTAAAAATGCACGGGCACATTTGTCTCCATTTGTAACGGATTCTGAGAAATAGATTAATTACCTTCCCACGTCATCTCGTTACGTGCCAATGGGTTTTGTATGTCTTTCTTTGGGGATTTGTGTCATCATTCTGTCTCATTAGCTGAGACACTCCAGCCAGTATTGGAATGCGGGTTTCGAAGAGAGAGAAATTGGTTGTCCTTGCCTTCACGATGGGGACATGAGTGTATTGATTGAGCAACTTAGTTGGGTGCCCTACAAAGGCAAAATACACCCTCCAAGAAAGATGTACCCTGTTTCTCATAAAATAAGACATAGCCATAAAATAAGCCATAGCAGGATTTCTATGCATTTGCGAAATATAAGCCGTTCCCCAAAAATAAGCCATACCCCGAAAATAAGCCATAGTGACGTGGTACCTCCCATTAAAACAGCCTGGAGAGGCGTGGCTTGCAGCGTACCGATGCGACACGGTTAAAATAAGACATCCCCTGAAAATAAGCCATACTGTGTTTTGTTGAGCGAAAAAAAATATAAGACGGTGTCTTATTTTAGGAGAAACACGGTAATGGTTAAATACATGTTACTAGGACCCAGTGGTGTAGTGTGGGTTGCCAGTGCCCGGGACCATGCGGAGGGAGGGAAATGAATGGAGTATGCATGTGCATTCAACTGCCTAATGGTGTCTGTGTCACCCTGGAGATTGCAGCCGCAGATATAAGAAAGGAAGATTTGTTCCATTGTCTGGAGAGGTCACTTTCTGGTTTGCATGGAGAAGCTGTTTTCAATGGAACCTAGAAATGGAACAGCACTGCTGTATTGAGGCAGCACCAAGTGTTGAAATATTGTGCCCCTAACAATTTTGCACCTGAGGCAACCTCCCCTGTAGCCCCCCCCCCCAGCATGCTACGCAACTTCTGGGACTGGTGTCTTTGCAGTAGACCAATAGATGATGCAGTAAACAAGGCAGTTTGGAGGTCTGGTGTTAAGAGGACCGCCATTTCTTTGAATGTCAATTCAAATCTTCCAGTGCATGTGTTTATGTAGTCTAGAACAGCAGCAATCATGCGCAAAAAGGGAGGCACCAACAGAGTAATCCTGTGGTGTGTGTGTGGGGGGGGGGGAATGTTTATAGGAAAATTCCTAAGAGAGGAAAAATGCCCAAACCGCCCCATTAGATATCAATGGCACAGGATGTTCAGTGAGTAACAGAGGAGTAACAGCCAAGTGTCCACCTGATAACCTACCCCAAGAAACTAATCTCCAATGAAAGGGTAAAACCAAGTGGAGAAGAATTTTTTAAGTTTTCCATTGAAGACTGAGCATGTTTCCTGTGCACAAAATGTTGGCTGTTGAGGCAGGGATCAGAAAACTCGTGGGTCTGGGGTGATGAGGAATGGAATGCCTGGCACCCTGAAAATAATAATAATAATAATAATAATAATAATAATAATAATAATAATAATAATAATAATAATAATAGTTTTATTTATGTCCCACCCTCCCCAGCCAAAGTCAGGCTCAGGGCGGCTAACATCAAATATATAACATTAGTATAAAATCAAACAATAATTAAATTACCTCCTAAAAACAGGTCAAAATCAAATTAAAGTCTAATTAGATGGCTTTCCCCAGAGTTAGGGTTGGGAACAGTACGCTGATCTTTTATGGGCCTGTGAGAATGCTGGGAGGCCTCTTTCATAATAGTTCTTATACAAAAAGCAAAGGGGAGTCAGGCTGAGCCCCGACTAAAGGCCTGGCGGAACAACTCCGTCTTGCAGCCCCTGCAGAAAGATGTCAAATCCCACTCTCCATGAAGCTCTCCATGCTGCAACAGTTTTGTTGCAGGGCCTCATTTTCCATGATTAGTTTATGATGATTATTCAGAAGTTGAAATTGTTCCAGGAATGCATTCAGGTGTGTAGAGGAGATTAATTTGTGTACTTCTGGCAAAGCAGCCATCATGATGAAGGATGGGGAGTTTAGGAATGGATGGTTCCTATATGCAGAGATGGTTTGCATATAGAAGGGGTGGTCTGTATAGCTAGGAGTGAGTGAATCTGTCAGTTTCAGTTTCTCTCAGTTTCTGATTCTCCCACTCTTAAGTTCTCCACATTTGGGAACTAAAACAAACAAAACCCTCCATCAGCATTTCAGTGCACGTTTCTCATAATATAGCCTACTTAAAGAAACGGGGGTAAACACTCCATAATTTTTTAGGCATCTAATAAATGTCCTTTAATGATGCTGTGAAAGGAAGATATGAAGCTGCCTGGATAGATGAAGCTGCCTGGATTTTTTAAAGCTTCCCAATGAAGACGGAACATGTTTGCTGTGCACAAAATGTTGGCTGTTGGGGCATGGGCAGGGATCAGAAAACCCGTGGGTCTGTGGTGATGGGGAATGCATCTAGCTCAGTATCATCTTCACCAACAATGACTCTTTGGGATTCACTATGCCCCACCCTGACTTT
Organism: Lacerta agilis; assembly: GCF_009819535.1. Classification (NCBI taxonomy): domain Eukaryota; kingdom Metazoa; phylum Chordata; class Lepidosauria; order Squamata; family Lacertidae; genus Lacerta; species Lacerta agilis. The sequence continues at coordinate 7,466,940 of NC_046328.1, forward strand.
AAAAAACAACAACAACAAACATAAATCATAACAGCTCACAGGCATCATTTGAGTAATTCAGTCTTAATGTTTCGCTTAATGTTTTGCTGGATTTTTATTGCATTTTGATATCATTATGTACTGACTTTTGGCTTGTGGTTTTTCAGACTGTAAACTTAATTACTGTTTATTATTGCTTATTCAATTTATATACCGCCCTTTATCAAAAGATCCCAGGGTGGTGTACAACATTGAAAACACATTGCAGAGCACCAATTATTTAAAAAAAAGCACAATAACAGACAGCATAATAGTAAAATCATCATGACAAGCAATATATAATGTAAAGTACTACACTTGGCCAAAAAAATGAAAGGCACAAATACAGGATGGGTGACACCTGGCTTGAGAGCAGTACATGTGAAAAGGATCTAGGAGTCTTGGTAGACCACAAACTTGACATGAGTCAACAGTGTGATGCAGCAGCTAAAAAAGCCAATGCAATTCTGGGCTGCATCAATAGGAGTATAGCATCTAGATCAAGGGAAGTAATAGTACCACTGTATTCCACTCTGGTCAGACCTCACCTGGAATACTGTGTCCAGTTCTGGGCACCACAGTTCAAGAAGGATTTTGACAAGCTGGAACATGTCCAGAGGAGGGCAACCAAAATGGTCAAAGGCCTGGAAACATTGCCTTATGAGGAACGGCTTAGGGAGCTGGGTATGTTTAGCCTGGAGAAGAGAAGGTTAAGGGGTGATATGATAGCCATGTTCAAATATATAAAAGGATGTCATGTAGAGGAGGGAGAAAGGTTGTTTTCTGCTGCTCCAGAGAAGCGGACACGGGGCAATGGATTCAAACTACAAGAAAGAAGATTCCACCTAAACATTAGGAAAAACTTCCTGACAGTAAGAGCTGTTTGGCAGTGGAATTTGCTTCCAAGGAGTGTGGTGGAGTCTCCTTCTTTGGAGGTCTTTAAGCGGAGGCTTGACAGCCATCTGTCAGGAATGCTTTGATGGTGTTTCCTGCTTGGCAGGGGGTTGGACTGGATGGCCCTTGTGGTCTCTTCCAACTCTATGATTCTATGATTCTATAATTCTATATCTGTTTTAAAAAGTCAATCCATTCACCCATTTTTGCCCCCTGGCTCCACCCACTCCTGGCTAGTGGCCCCCAGAATGCTGCTCAGAAGCGCATGTGGCCCTCCAACTGAAAAGGGTTCCCTGCTCCCATTCTAGGAGCTACAGTGGACAAGCTCACAACTGCATAGTGAAGGATGATGTGTGGAAACTTTGGGATTGCATTCCATGCCATCAAAAAATACAGCCAGTCTATCACAGAGAAGGATAGTCCGATCAATACAGTTTATTAACATGATGTAGGCAGGATATTTTTTCTCTCCCCAGACAAGCATTTTGACTTCTAAATCTCCAAAATGCATGCAGAGAACATTTGTTTTAGGGACATTTAATTATCTTTTCCTCTGCATAAATAAAAATAAAATAATGTGGACATTTATTACATCTTGCTTTTCGATTGACACTGAGATCCGACTTTTTAAAATAGAAAGAATAAAGTTAGCAATAGCTGTGTTGAATCATCACTCATGAGCAATTGCCATACAATTTCTGATATGACTTGACACCCCATTTATCGTAAAGAAACTTATTCAGAATATAAAATCCAAATGCAAGCCAAAAGAAAAAAAAACCCAACAACCAACAAAACTGTTCCAACCAAACCTTATTATTCCTTGCAAATAAAATATAATATTCCAGGGTCAGCGCCATACTTTAATGGGCCCCTGCCTGCCATTGCAGGGCAGCATGTATTGGGGAAAAGAAAGGTACTGTTCATTCTCACTGGAGTGCCAGTGTGGTGTAGTGGTTAAGAGCGGTAGACTCGTAATCTGGGGAACCGGGTTCGCGTCTCCGCTCCTCCACATGCAGCTGCTGGATGACCTTGGGCTAGTCACACTTCTCTGAAGTCTCTCAGCCCCACTCACCTCACAGAGTGTTTGTTGTGGGGGAGGAAGGGAAAGGAGAATGTTAGCCGCTTTGAGACTCCTTCGGGTAGTGAAAAGCGGGATATCAAATCCAAACTCTTCTTCTTCTTCTTCTTCTTCTTCTTCTTCTTCTTCTTCTTCTTCTTCTTCTTCTTCTTCTTCTCTGAGTCACCAACCATGGGTCACCAACCCTGTGACTGCCAGTACCTCCTATGGGCACCAACAAACATCTCAGGAAATATCACCTCAAAAACCCCACAAAAGGGCCTTTGCCTTCTCAGTTCCTGTTTGCAATTACTCCACTTTTCCTACACTGAACACACATCCTTAAAGATGCCCACATTCAAAGCCCAAAATCAGGCACACTTCTCCTTTCCCTTCTGAACACACGAGGGGTGCAATGAGCTTCTTTCTGTGAGCACAGTTGTGGCTGGTGTAAGTGCTCTTTTGGTTGTGGCAGCAATGTTGTGCTTTGCCACACACTATGTTTACCAGATTTTATCAATGAATCCGGGGACACTTTGTTTTTGTTTTTAAGCTGAGTAGCAACAGGGAGTCAGTAGCGGGGATGGTGAGGCAAAAGACCCTGGGCGCAAGCACACATGCATATTGTATAAAGGTGCAAAGCCCTTTTTTGCACCCTGTGACACATAAATGTGCAGAGTTTTTATTTATTTAAAAAACAGGGCAACGTGACTCCCGAGCCTCCCCCAATGACGTGCCCCCCTCCCCCTTTGTTTTTACAGATCAGGGGAGGCTCGGGAGTTGTGGGCAGGCAGATGTTGCCCAGGAGGGGCGCACGGTGCATGGTTTCTCTGCCAGGCATGGTGCAAAGCCCACCTTTCGCACCCTGTGAAACATAAATGCACAGAGTTTTTTTTAAAAAAACTGGGCAGTGGCTGGCTGGCCACGATTCCTGAGTCTCCCCCGATCAGTCAAAACAAAGGGGGAAGGGGGCAGGAGATTGGGGGAGGCTCGGGAGTCACGGGTGGGCGGTGTGCCATTGCCCAGTTTTTTTTAAAACTCTGCACATTTATGTTTCACAGGGTGCGAAAGAAGGGATTTGTACCTTGCCCAGCAGATAAACCGTGCGCCTTGAGCCCTTCCTGGGCAATGGAGTGCCACCTGCCCGTGACTCCCGAGCCTTCCCCGGTCAGTCAAAACAAAAGGGGCAGGAGATCTGTACCACCGGACGTCCCCAGTTCCCCTTTGGCAGTGGCACAAGACACATCATATGAGGACTTCTGGTGAGGAAATATGGCAGGCGCCACGGCAGCGAGCAGCCCCTGAAGCCAGCCAGAGCCAACTGTTCTACCTGGCTGGCTCCGGGCTGTTGAGGCTGCCTCTGCCACGTTTTTCGGGGACAGTTTTGCAAACCTGGGGACTGTCCCTGGGAAGCGGGGACGCCTGGTAACCCTACCACACACCCCATAGTGGCAGCTTCATGGCTGGTGCCCATGACTTGCCCAAAATTCCAAATATACTCTCTGAGATCAAAAGGTTGGTGCTCACGTCTATGCTCAGAACTACTGGAATGTGAGACATCCCAACAATAAGGTTACAGGTGAGTAGCTGTGTTGGTCTGCCATAGTCGAAACAAAATAGAAAATTCTTTCCAGTAGCACCTTAGAGACCAACTGAGTTTGTTCTTGGTATGAGCTTTCGTGTGCATGCACACGAAAGCTCATACCAAGAACAAACTCAGTTGGTCTCTAAGGTGCTACTGGAAAGAATTTTCTATTTTGTCCCAACAATAAGGGAACAAGATTTGGGCTGGGAATGAAGGGCAGGTGCTTTCTGCTTTGGGATAGGAGCACAGAATTTTGGGTGGATAGACTTTGCCTATTTAAATATTCTGACTGTATCATTCTAATGGCTCCTGCCCTCCCCCTTCATATTAGTAATTCTTGGCTAGGCAAATAGATGCCCCTCCCAGCCCTGTTTTGTCCATCTTTATGCCTTTTTAACAAGCTTAATTTAAGAGACTGTTTTCATCCAGGACCTGGCAGGATGTTTGCCCTTGAGAGTCAGCATCCTTTGGTTAAAAACACTTTGCATTTATTTTACCTGTACATTCAGAGGCACATTTATTATTTAAACATATGCTACATAATTGGTTAGCTGCGCCATAAAAATAGCTTACAAAGCCCCAATGAAAACAGATTGTGGCAATTAAAGGCTCAACGGGAGTCGAATCAGCCTGGCCATGTGAAATAAGAGCCTTCTGACGGTTGTAAAAATCCAACTTGGATGAACCTGGTTAAAGGCGGTCTCTCTGGATTTTCCCTTTCTGATCTGGGATGAGATGATAGAAGCAGGAGAAAGCTTTATAATGAGATGTCAACCCTAGCATAGAAATCCGGATAATTCAAATTTGTACTGGGTCTTTCATGTGCTTCTTTCAGATGCTTCAGATAACTGAAGCACGCTACAAAAAAAGAGAGAAGAGAAACATTGATCCTCCTGCCCCAATTACTTGTCGTGTTTTGGAGGGTCCTCCCAGACTTAGAAGAAAATACTAAGTTCAAGACTTCTTAAAGAAGATGACTTGCATTTATTAAAGTCCCTTCTGATTTATTTTAATTTCTTTATATTTCTTAAACAGAATACAAGGAGCTGCTTTAATGCAGGGCCCTAGTGCAGATGTAACACTGGATGCCTGCAAGCCATAGTTTAGGACAGGATAACCAACATGGTGCCCTCCAGATGTTGTAGGACTATAACCTCCTTTATCCCATTAGCCCATTAGTCATGCTGGCAGGAGCTAATGGGAGCTAATGGGAGTTGCAGCTCAACAACATCTTAGATGCACCCTGTTGACTAATCTCAAATGCCAACAGTGCCCTTCACCTCTCTATATTGGACAAACAGGCCAAACCCTACGTCAAAGGATAAATGGACATAAATCTGATATCAGGAATCACAAGACAGAGAAACCAGTAGGAGAACACTTCAATCTCCCAGGACATTCTATAAAAGATCTCAAAGTAGCTGTCTTAATACAAAGAAATTTCAGAAATAGACTGGAAAGAGAAGTGGCTGAATTGCAACTAATCACCAAACTTAAAACCATGGAGAAACCTGGTCTGAACAAAGACATTGGATTCTTATCTCATTATACATAACAAAGCTATCTTTAGCCATCTCACCCCTTGCCTTTCCCTGCAAGACTAATTGCAGCCGTTAAGAGTCGTCAACAGGTTTTCCACACCTATCAGCTGATCACCCATTCCCACCACCCTTCTGAGTAATACCCCTCCCCACTCCCTCACTATATTTAAGGATCTGGTGACTTCTGTTTCAGTGTATCTGAAGAAGTGTGCATGCACACGAAAGCTCATACCAAGAACAAACTCAGTTGGTCTCTAAGGTGCTACTGGAAAGAATTTTCTATTTTGTTTCGACTATGGCAGACCAACACGGCTACCCACCTGTAACTGGGACTAATCTCTGGTTTAGGAGCACTGAGTTGTATTCATGGGGCGGGGCTTACTGGGGGCATAATATTTTATTCATGTTGGCACCCCTGCCTCCTGACAAGTTCTATTTAACAACCAGGTGGCAGACCAAGCCAGGATACCCAGAGGCACCCAAAATTACCCGCCCAATTTGCAGGTGGTGAAACTGGTGTGGTCATTTTGCCAAACATTAGGGTTTCTTTTTAAATTAATAAAGCTCAAAAAGAAAAGAAAGGAAAGAATGCTAGTCAGAAAACCCTCTCCTGAGACATTTTAGTTCATTCTGGATTGAACTTGAGACTTTAGATACACAAAGTGTTTGCTGTTTCATGGTTCTGTGTCCCCGTTCCTCATACTATAAAGCTACATAATCCACATTATATATATATATATATATATATATATATATATATATATATATATATATATATATATATAGTTGCTTAGCTTTATACAAGTAGAATAATGACTAATGCTTCATCCCACTAGAGTGTTGTGAGCGCCAATTACTTAAACCCTACAGAAATGTTAAGTGCTGCATGTGATGGTTATGGAGGCGAAGGGAGTCAGCTCCATGAGGTTAATTATCTGAGCTCTGGTTTTTTTTTATATATAAATAATAATTCTAAATGAGAGACCATATGATTTAACAAGTGTGTGTTTTCAAATGCATAAACTCACTCCCAGCACTTTTGGAGCACTATCAACAGATCTTTATAATTACAGTGTGGGTGGGTGTTTTCAGGCAGTTCCCAAAGTTATCCCGAAGCCCTCAAAACACCTTGGTTTTTTTTTTGTTAACTACGGGGGCTTTTAAAAATAATACTAACTAAAGCTGCTGTTAAGCACTCAAAATTTTATTCCTTTCCCTTCCAACGCTCCTGCCTCTGCTCTAAAGTGAAACAAGAGGGGTGGCATGTTTTGCATGTATGCCCAGAGGTGGCAAGCGCTGTTTTGATGGACATGTCAACACAATGGCTGGTATCAAGGTGAAGGGATACAAAAGCCCACCCCTGAACTGGCCTTTTCAGAATGCTCTAGCCCAGGCATCCCCAACCTTCGGCCCTCCAGACATAGCTGTCAACCCTCCCTGCTGTTCCCCACTGCTATATACATAGCTGTCAACCTTCCCTGCTGTTTCCCAATGCTATAATAAGGGAATTTCCCGCAAAAAGGGGAAAGGTTGACAGCTATGCCTCCAAATGTTTTGGACTACAATTCCCATCATCCCTGACCACTGGTCCTGTTAGCTAGGGGTCATGGGAGTTGTAGGCCAAAACATCTGGAGGGCTGCAGGTTGGGGATGCCTGCTCTAGCCATATTCTCCAGCCCCAAAGGAAGGGCCTTCTGCTTTGCATGAAGAAGGTCCCAGGTCCAGTCCCTGGCATCTCCAGGTAGAAGAAGAAGAAGAAGAGTTTGGATTTGATATCCCGCTTTATCACTACCCGAAGGAGTCTCAAAGCGGCTAACATTCTCCTTTCCCTTCATCCCCCACAACAAACACTGGGGGAGTGGGGCTGAGAGACTTCAAAAAAGTGTGACTAGCCCAAGGTCAACCAGCAGCTGCATGTGGAGGAGCGGAGACACGAACCCGGTTCCCCAGATTATGAGTCTACCACTCTTAACCACTACAGCACACTGGCTCTCTGTGGTAGGACAGGGAATGTCCTCTGTCCAGAACTCTGGAGAGAGTGTAGACAATTCTGAGCTAGATGGACTGCTTAAGTAAAAAAATCTATGGTCTGTGCTGGTGGCAAAATAAATTGTCTCTTTCTATCATCATCATCATCATCATCATCATCATCATCATCATCCCTTCTGCTTCCAGTTGTTTATTTGACTGGCTAATCAGCCAGTCCTATTGTCCTATTGTGGCGGGCTTCCTATACACATTTCATTGACCACTGTGAGGACAGGATTTTGGACTAAATTGGCCTTTGGCCTAATCCAGCAGCTGAACTCTTCTTCTTCTTTTTTTAGAAAAAAACCATGTCCTTCATCAAAATTTTCCAGGGTGACCATTCAAACAGCAACGTATACTGTGTCTCAAAAAAGCACAAAAATATTATTACCTGCAAAAAATAAAATAAAAAAATGGGTGTGCGTTATACGAAACAGAACTACCGGTACATAATTTATTTTTAGAGTGAGGCAAAGAATATGTGTGAACAAGAGGGTTTATCAAATGATGAACAAACATAAAATTTGACTCATGTTGTTTTCTGTCTATATTTTGCTTCTGGAAAACTACAATCACGCTGGGACACCCAAGTTGGCTGGGGGAGGGGGAAGTCAAGATGTGAATCCCATAGATAAATTTGCAGAGACATATTACATTCCATAAATGGGATCCTCCTAAATCGAGGGTCCTGGTTGTGCTTGGGCCCCTTAAGCCGCCCCCACGGGGTGTGTTTGTTGCTAGGCATGGCCCAAGCCTTGCCAGTTGGGCCCCTGGGTCGTGCCTGGCTTTTTGGGCCAATTGGGGCAGGTGGCGTGATTCTGGGGTCCTATAAATGCGGCAGCACGACATGGGTGGGGCACTTGCTTCGCGCTGCCGAACACCCGCCCCCCTCCCTAATTTGGTGCTGCTGCTTTGGCCTTGCTTTGGATTGGTTCGCCTGCTTTGGAACAGGGTCTGGGTAGGATTTTTTTCCATTTGGCAGATTGGCTTTGGCCACTTGGTTTTCGCCTACCCCCTTAGCAATTGTCACAACTTTGTAAGGTTAGGCAGTTAGGCACTGGTTTATAGAAATGTGCAGGAGGGGAGGTGTGGCCATCACCTGCCCCTCCAGGATTAGGGTATTCCGGTAAAGGAATCTGGGGGTACTGGATCTCGTCTGAAGTCTGCTTGAGAGTCTAGGGCCATGCCAGGACCATAGGAACCCTGGGGTGAGCTTCAATCGATCTTCACCAATGTTGCTCCCTCATTTGGTGTTTACCCTTTCAGACTGCCAGCCAGAAAGGCAGGAGTCAGTTATAGTCCCTGACCAATGCCTAGGCCAATGCCGCTCAATTTGTTTTCTAATCAATAAAGTTGTGGCCTAAATTTTGCCCAAAAACTTAAAACTAAAATTATGTGTCTGTTTGAAGTTATTTACTGAGGAAGGGCTTGGGGGCCTTGGGGTGCAACTTTATAGTGGTACCTCATGTTACAAACGCTTCAGGTTACAAACGCTTCAGGTTACAAACTCCACTAACCTGGAAGAGTTACCTCGAGTTGAGAACTTTGCCCCAGGATGAGAACGGAAATCACACCATGGAGCGGTGGCAATGGGAAGCCCCATTAGCTAAAGTGGTAACTCAGGTTAAGAATGGACCTCCGGAATGAATTAAGTTTGTAACCCGAGTTACCACTGTATAAGCACCTAAAAGTTCAATGACAATTGTTTTGCAGTTTGGGCCCTTAGAATTTCCAAGAAAATTTTCATCAAATTTTTCATCAAATTGCTCAGCATGTGTGTGTGTGCATGCTATTTTTATAATAATAATAATAATAATAATAATAATAATAATGCTGTAAAAATTAAGAATTTTCACCTTCCCGTTCCCCTTGAAATTTCACATTAATCAAAACTTGGTGGCAACTAAGGGATTATGGACCCACACAGCTTCCTCTGAGAAATCCTCCTCATTATCTTTGTCTTGACATTTTAAGTTAGGCATAGTTTGTAGATGTCATCTGTAGGTTAGACCTCGCCTGGTGTAACTGCAACCTTCCAGCTTTGGATCTTGCCCATTCACTCAGAGTATTCCTCTTCAAATGCATATAGAACCAGCTCATTTGCACTCTCTGAGCTGGTGTGTTGATTGCAATACAGTTATACTTTGGATTTCATGCTTCGCCAAAATTTGTGATGCATTTTTCGGATCCAAAATGAACCTCTATAAGGATAAGATTTCCAGTCTCACAAGATCACCTGCCAAGGAAAGCACAAAGCCTTCTGACTGAAGGGTACATTTTTTGAAGCAGCAAGAGACAGGAACAGGAAGTGCCGCCATTTTGAATCATAGGATCGTGCTCTTAGTTTTAAATAGTAATTTTTTTCATCACTGAATATAATATTTAAATGAGAAATGTCAATGATTTATTATAATTCTGATTAAAAATGCATATGTAGTTATTGAAAGAAAAGAAGGGGAAACCACCATCATATTTAATTTAATGAATAATAATAAAATTGATAGTGATGATTCATTATTTAATAATTTTAAAAGCAGACTGCTTGGAGAGAGAAATGCAAGCAACCCTTCTGTACACATACAAGTCATTTTGCATTTTATTTGCTATATCTGACCCCCCCCCCCCGATCCATGAATGAGAGTGGAAACTTTCATCTGCACTCGGAATTCAGGATTATGAGTATTTAATTAAATAGTGACTCGCCTGTTTAATTAAACAGGACTATTATGTTCATATTACACCATTAGTACTATCATTTAAATATAATTTTAATTAAATCATAATGAACATAGCTCCTGTGTAGCAGAGGACTTTATTTAATTATATAATAACACATTTGGGAAGTGGTATAATCCAGGCACAGGATGAACTGAATGGGCCCATGATGAATGTCGCTGCCATTGTTTTATCGGCTGGCCTTGAAGGAATCTCTGCAAGAGAAAAAAATGACCTTCCCTCTCAATACAATTTGCCATAATTTGTTGTGCCAACAATTCTCATTTCCCCCCTTCAGATGCTTCCAGAAATGTGCCACCAGTGGAAGTTCCTGGGGTCTCAAATTTTATTGGTGCCCTGTCAATGCCAAAATTTGGTGCCCCCTGTCTCTCGCACTCCCTTCCAAATAATCATTGCCGCATCCCCTGCAGTGCCCCCAAGCCTCTCTGCCCAGTGTGAACGAACCAGTTGCATTCCCCTACAGCCATGTGTCAGAGTGCTCACTGGAAGGGCAGATCCTGAAGTTGAGGCTCCAGTACTTTGGCCACCTCATGAGAAGAGAAGACTCCCTGGAAAAGACCCTGATGTTGGGAAAGATGGAGGGCGCAAGGAGAAGGGGACAACAGAGGATGAGATGGTTGGACAGTGTTCTCGAAGCAACTGGCATGAGTTTGGCCATGAGGATAGCATGAGGATAGGCGTGCCTGGCGTGCTCTGGTCCATGGGGTCACGGAGAGTCGGACACGACTGAACGACTGAACGACAACAACAGGCATCTCTGGTGCCACCACCAACACTCTCGTTGCTAAGAAGTGCTATCACGTGGAAGATGACGCAAGCTTGTTTTCTACTGCTCCAGAAGGTAGTACCCAAACCAATACCTGTAGGTTCAAATTACAAGAAAGAAAGAACTTTTTGACAGTAAGAGATGTCTGACAGTGGAATGGACCACCTTGGAAGGTGGTGGGATCTCCTTCAACAGGGTTTTTTTTTTTTTTTTAAAGAAGTTGGATGGCCATCTGTCAGAGATTCTTTAGCCGTGATTGTTATAGTGCAGGGATTGGAATAGATTATCCTCTATGTCCCAACATTATAATTCTATGGTTCCGTGACTGATTAAAGTTATAAACGATACATTTTCATGATCCTCAGTAAACAGTTTTAATTAGGCTAATTGTTGGGTTTTTACAATATGGGCAGTGCCAGATTTACGTATAAGCTAAACAAGCTGTAGCTTAGGGCCCCACTCTCTTGCCCCCCCAAAAAAAATTAAAGAAAAAAACATTTGGATGTACATTTCTAAAATATAAGATAACAAACAAATAAAATAAAACCTACATACAGCAACAGTGTTTTGTGTTGTGTAGGCTCTTATGGTGTAAGTAATGGGCCCCGCCTGCTAGCCTGCTCCCTAAAATATCACTGGTTTGCTTATTTCTATATATAGGGTGCCTACATTCTGCATGGACTGGTTGCATGGCTACATGTGCAAATGGTTTGAGATACCTATTAGGTCCATAAATCACCATATAGCATATATTCAGCACAAAAAAGCAATAATTTGTTTTTGAGAAAGGACAGCTGGACATATAAAGGGCCCCATTACTTTCAGTAGCTTGGGGCCTCGTCAAACCTAAATCCGGCCCTGAATATGGGTGCCAAGAATCAACATTGTTCATTTGGATCCTGGCATAAGTAGGTTCATATATTGATGTGAGAGTGCTGACAAACTCAGGGTCAAATTGATTCAATTTTAGTGAATTAAATAGGAAGCTGCAGTTCACACAGTAAGATGCCTTGTGGAAATTTAGGGCTGGTAAGGCTTCAGCCCTAACGGGGACTGAATACTCATGCAGCAACGAATTATGCCAAAGGCTCTGTGGATAGGGTCTATTATATAGCAGATTGGGATATAAAAAATTTGGTCTGTTTGTATAATCTTAGTGATGTGACATTTGAGCCTTTTTGTTAGTTCTAAGAATATCATAGATTCAGAAGGGACCACGAGGGTCATCGAGTCTAGCAGCCCGTGGTGCAGGAACCCACTTGAATCCATAACCCTGAAATTCAGCAGACCCAATGGGCAAAAATGGGCAAATAACTCAGGCCCATTAATTTATATGGGTTTACTCAGAGTAGAATGGAATGGATGCAACTTTTTGAAGTTAGTGGAACTCAGCTGCAACTTAGTTTGCAGTTCCAAGCATACTTTATTTGTAAACATGCCCCATTGACACAAATGTAATGAACAATGAATAAATTCTCTCAATATGAAAATTAAATTTGGTTGCAACAAACAAGGATGAGTACGAAAGCAATAATGAGGGTGACATTTTGATCAAGCTGACAATGGAACTGACAAATCTCATGACTCAACAGTCGGCCCCCATTGATCTACAGCTGTCAGGTAGAATGAACCTTCCCAAAACTTTATACTTAAGTAAAAACATTGCTGTGTTTCATGAGAATAGCAATGCCATCTAGGAATTGTATCCATCTAAATTAGAAGAAACAAATTGAAATTAATAGATAGTTACTGGACTCACATTGGATTCTACCCTATATACACTTACTTGGGAGTAAGCCCTACTGAACTAATTGCTTTTCTCATCTATCTTTCAGAGTTAGCTTTAAAATCACTAGATAAAGGAATAGCAGTGAAAATCATGTCTCAACAATAGGGACCCTGATAATTTGTACTCAGTGAAGTTTGTATGGGCTGTATCACAACTCAAATGTATTATTTTATAATTAGATAATGAAGCGAGATGAGGGCCGCAACCCCAGAGTCGTTCGCGACTGGACCTAATGGTTAGGGGTCCCTTTACCTTTACCTTTACATTCATTGTTATTTAATTATTACTATATTTAAATGATTAAACTAACGATGAAATATGAAAAATAGTAATTCAGGGTGATTCACTTCTTAATTAAATAATTGTAATACTGAATTACAAATCAGAAGGATTTCCACATCATCTTCCCTATCAAGTGCAGGCAGCACTTATTTAATATAATTATTAAATAGTGGATCGTCATTATCAACAAAAACCCTGACAGAGAAAAATATATTTGGTTTACAGCAATGAAGGCTCAGCTTGAACTGAAGTGTGACATGATGCAGGAGAGGACAATGGCAGTGACAACAATGTAGACCCATTGATTAGTAGTACCCACCTGAACCCGTCTTTCAGCTGTATCATTTGCAAAACACACACACATGTATATGTCTCACACTAGGAGATATACCACATCTTCACTCACTCATCCCAGCAGTTCTAGGATTAAGACTGTATAAACAATTTAATGGACCTTATTTGGGGGTCATTAATTTCTATGGGTCTACTCTAAGTGGAATTGAGTTGGCCACAAACCATTATAACTAATTGGTAACAGAGTTAATCCAGAGCAATCCTATACTTCTACATGAATACGTAGCAGTTGGTCATCAATGTCAATGAAATACAGTATAACTAAACTTTTCATGTTTCCCTTCTATCCCTGCCGTTGTATATTATAGACCTTATGCCTCCACGCACCAGTCATTTGAAATGAAGGGCTGTATTTCAGTGGCAGAGCATTTGGCTTTCATGTAGAAGGTCCCAGGTTCAATGCCTGGCATCGCAAGGTGGGGCTGGGAAAGACTCACTGCTCCCAGTCAGCACTGACAACCCTGAGCTAGAGGGACCCAGTGGTCTCATTCAGTATTAATAATAATAGGAATAATTAGGAATAATTTATTATTATTGGCCAAGTACATTTTCCAACATACTTGGAATTTGTTTCGGCTACAATGCGATGTAAACATACAGACACTGTTCCTCTCACAATACAAAGAAGCAAAGAAACCCCACCCATATTTTACCTCCCCTTAAGCTATACAACTATGAATTTAACAATTTAATGGCACAAGGGAAAAAACTATTCTTGTGCCTGGCCGATTTTGTATATGAAGTCCTGTAGCGACGTCCAGATGTAAGTAAATCAAGCAGATGATGACCGGGATGTAAAGGATCTGCTACAATTCTCTCTGCTCTCTTCCTAGCTCGGGTAGCATAAATAGTCTCTATTAAGCAGCTTCTTATGTTCCTGTATTCCCTTTGTTCCTAAGTAGTTGCCGGGCCTTGCCAATGGCTTCCTTACAGAGAAACTGTCGGCATAGGAGCACTCCATAAAATTGCTTTTGCTCAGAATTGGTGGGGGGCGGGCAAAGTCTCTTAACCCTGCCGCTTTCAGTCATGTATTCACAGAGCCAGTGTGGTGTAGTGCTTAAGAGTGGTGGACTCGTACTCTGGTGAACCAGGTTCACGTCCCCACTCCTCCACATGCAGCTGCTGGGTGAACTTGTAGGGGAATGTTTGGTCAAGTCAGTAGAAAACTTCCTGTTTCCTCCTGACTGGGACAAAATTTTCCTGAGCATGTGACTAGAGGTGGGGGTGACCTTACCTGTGCAGGTAACAAAAGCACTTCTCTGAAGTCTCAGCCTCACTCACCTCACAGAGTGTTTGTTGTCGGGGAGGAAGGGAAAGGGAGATTGTTAGCCGCTTTGAGACTCCTTAAGGTAGTGATAAAGTGGGATATCAAATCCAAACTCCTCCTCCTCCTCCTCCTCCTCCTCCTCTTTTTTTTTTAAAAAAAACCCCTAAACATTACACCTGCCCATGAACTAAATTGGGGCTGGATTATTCAGGGCAAGGTAGATGGCCCTCAAAATGTCCCAGGGTAGTTTGACATGGTTCAGTTTTACTAGCTGATGCTAGCTTCTCCTCCTTCATGTCTGGTGCCCTGCTCTCCTGACAGCCATGGGTCACTCTGCGCCACTCAGCCTAACCTGTAGCAATCCACTGGTGTCTGTGCTCAGGCTGTGTAACACCAAAGTACCTATTTGGCTCAGCTCTTGACTAACAACCACGTCCACAATACAAGCTCTGTAGCAGGTATGGGGAACATTTGGCCCCCCAGAAGTGGCTGCAAGCACGGCCAGTAGCCATGGATGTTGTGAGTTGTAGTACAGCAACTTCTGGAGAGCCAAAAATCCCCCATACCTGTTCTGTAGCAAAATGGTTTGAAAGCAAGGGTACTCTTAAAACTAGCAGGCAATGTGGTACAGAGATCTTGTGGTGTGTGTATGCTGCTCAACAGGGTCGAGGTTCCTTTGGACCCCTCAATATCTGTTGGGTGGGGGCTGGGACCCCCCTCAACATTGAGGGGGCAGAGGAGGCTGAGCACAGTGTGGCTTCAGTGGCCGATTCCTCCTGAGCACAAGAGAAGAGGATCCACTGGCCATTGAAGCTGTGCCATGCTGGGCTCTGCATTCAGGCACTGCACTCAGTCTCCTCCCAATGATGTGATGTCTCACATGTGGGATGTGATACATAGATTGCAGTCAAGTACAACATTCCTTGTTTTCCTAGAGTGAACTTGCAGGGGAATGTTTGGTCAAGTCAGTAGAAAACTTCCTGTTTCCTCCTGACTGGGACAAAAATTTCCTGAGCATGTGACTAGAGGTGGGGGTGACCTTACCTGTGCAGGTAACAAAAGCACAGAGCACGCAGCCCCCTCCTCCTTCCTCTCCTTTCAGTTCGTCTGTCATAGTACCAGCAGTTTTTTAACTAGAGATGTTCTGTTGGTTTTCAGCCAACAGAGGACAAAGGGACTATTCCTATATGGGATAGATTCCACATGTATATACTCTGTAACTAAGTCTGCCTTCAGGGATCCATCTGTGAACTGAATGTGTGAGTAAACTTCTTTTATATATACTTTACACAAGATTGTGTCATATATATTCATATATATTCGTTTAAGGGGGATATAAGGGGAATCACCAGGAATCTATATTGAGAAGCTTAAGCAAGCTTGCAACCAGCTACCTGCTCTGCGTTTAAAAAAGGGGAATGTGAAAACTCTGCTAAGTTACAGAACTTGCTAACGCAAGTTAGGAAGGATATTAATAAACAACATCCTCTCCTACCTCCCTGAACATTCCCACATCACATACACGATGCGAGATGGGTCCTCTCAATCTTGGGTGCAGGTCGGCTCCTCTGAAGGGGGAAAATACTGAACCAGTGCTCATGGGCCATCTTCTGGGGGGGGGGTCACATGCAAGCAGTAGAAGGTACCAGAGGCAAAAGTAGGTGGAACAATGAATGTGACTCTTATCTTTGTACAATTGGCTACATTCCAGACACACCAAAGATCAGATTCATTTACATACACATGCTCATCATTTCTCTCTGTCCTTCATTCATCCAAGCTAGAGGTCTTAGCACAGTTTAAGGCCGCAATCTAGCACTAAAAGCACCCAAGAATGGTTCAGAGCAGAATAGTGAGCGAAGGGGACAAATAGAAAGGCGTGGGCTGCCACCCAATCACTGACTTTATAATGGACAGCCTTTTAAGGATAAAAATGGGGGGGGGAGAGAGAGAAATGGCTCAGGCAAGGATCTTCTAGAATCATTCCCTTCACTTGCTGATAACATCTCAGATGAAATCCATTTGCTCATGAGGCACGATCCTGAGCAGTACCAAAATATATGACCTTCAGAAATAATGTTGCATACTGATGTGGCCAATTTATAGCACAAGGTGGCTGGTGGCAAATTGCATGATTATTGCAATCAAAGATTCTAGCTTTGAGAAAAACAAAGGTTCACCCTGTGCCCCCAACGAGTCTTATCTTTTTCTTCAGGGTGGGGGCAGGGTCACACATGAGATGAATGCAAAGCAGCTTCCTTTTGATTACATCATGTTTAATGCAACAAGAGCAAAACAAATTGAGCTCATGTTTATCAGGCAAAAGAGCCAAGCATCTCATTTTGACAGGGAGGCGAAAAGGCAAATTAAGTTTTAAAGAGGAAGATGTATTTGCTGTCTACAAATGCTTGGGACGGGAGGGAAAGGTATCAACACTGGACTTTCTTGGGGTACTGAGGACTCAGGAATTGCCCAGAGATGCTATACGTATTGTTGTTGTTGTTGTTGTTTAGTCGTTTAGTCGTGTCCGACTCTTCGTGACCCCATGGACCAGAGCATGCCAGGCACTCCTGTCTTCCACTGCCTCCCGCAATTTGGTCAGACTCATGTTGCTAGCTTCGAGGACACTGTCCAGCCATCTCGTCCTCTGTCGTCCCCTTCTCCTTGTGCCCTCAATCTTACCCAGCATCAGGGCAGTAGGCTGGTTTCTACCCCTCTCTATCTTCCAGAATGGCTGTGTTTTGCTTTGCATATTCCTTTGAAAAGTGTAGATTTGGGAGCCTCACTTTTAAGTGTGGATTTCTCCCCCATCCCAACTCACAGCAACCCTCTAAGGTGGTTCATGCTGAAAAGGTTGACTCCAATAATATTAGGGACCTTTACATGCTTGGGTAGGCATTAGAGCCCAGGTGGGGAGGTGGTCAGGTGGGGAGAGTGTTTCTGTGCTGACGTTCTGCCTGCAGGCATCTGGTTGGCCACTATAAGAAGAGAGCGCTGGACATTGGCTTGATCCATTTCAGCAGAAGAGCACCAAATTTGGTATTACATGTAATAATGATGATGATCCTGCCCTGAGCTCCTTTGAGAGGATGGGTGGGATACAAATTTAATAATAAAAGGCCTGCCATCCAGGAATTAATCTAATCCCTTTTCAAATTAGAGGGAGATGATGGGGCAGAGGATTTTGATGTATAAAATTGCCTACCACGTGGATCCAAAACTAATGAAAACTCCCAGTGATGTTGGGATTATGCCTACAATAGGAATAATCACTGCGAAAATACTAAATGGGAATTTAATTTAATTTGAACAACAGAGAGAGAAATTTGGATGCATGGTTTCTGCTTTAACCGTACCGTCTTGTTCTAATGGACAAGGAGACCGTTTCGGCTTTCTATATTTTATGGATTGTGAGTGTTGGTTTTTGGTATCCCTGTTGTATTTTTATAAAGGTTAGCGTTCTCTGCAGTCAAATAAAGTGGGGTGAAAATAAATAAATGAAGAGAGAGTCAGGGCATGAAGATTTTGGTCGCATCCCTGTTTACTGTACACTGTGACTTTCTGGTGCTTTAATCCATGATCACATAATATCCAAAATGCTATTATGTATCCTAAGATACTACTGTTTGATGCATGGTTTCTCAAATCAGCTGACATCAATTGGAGTCCTTAAGCCCTTTCTGTTTCTGTCTCCAGTCAATGTGTGCATGGAATTGCAGGGTAAAGACACCGCTATCTGTCAATGCACCCTGGTGTGTACACAATCAGAAATGAATCTGACACTAATTAAGCTCTGCAGATGTGAACAGTGAGAGGAAGAGCCATGAAACACACTCAGTGGTCAGCAAACTTTTTCAGCAGGGGGCCAGTCCATTGTCCCTCAGACCTTGTGGGGGGGCCAGACTATTTTTTTTTGGGGGGGGGCATGAATTTCTATGCCCCACAAATAACCCAGAGATGCATTTTAAATAAAAGCACATATTCTACTCACGTAAAAATACCAGGCAGGCCCCACAAATAACCCAGAGATGCATTTTAAATAAAAGCACATATTCTACTCATGTAAAAACATGCTGATTCCCAGACCGTCCGCAGGCTGGATTTAGAAGCGATTGGGCCAGATCCGGCCCCCAAGCTCCACTTTTAAGGTGGTACAGTAAACACCCCCTATGTTTCTGCCTAACAAATATATTAGCATGCCAATGGGAAATTCTGGGAAATAAATCTGTTTGGTGTTGCCTAGGTGACAAACATATTCCATTTAGAAATGGCTCTGCAAGCTCCTGAAAGAAAGCTTTAAAGTGTAGGCTCTTGTTTTCCAGCTAATGTACATGGTCCAATCCATCTCTATGCAGGATATAGACAAAGAATTTATTAATGACTCGGGAAGAGGATGGAGAAGGAAGTGGAATTTTCCCCCTTGCAAAGCACAGTTTCAGGAAGATAAAAAATTAAGTAGCTTAAATGTGACAAATGTTGGAAAGTCCAATGGCTCGCTAGGCTGCATATATTATGTCTAAGTGATGTGCCCTTGGAGACAATCAATTCTTGATGCTGGTGCTCTGGTCAGCCTTAAGAGCTTGAGAACAGCTGTGGCTTATTTGAAGAGAAAGAGAAGAAAATGCACTCCTTTCAGCCAAAGGGGAATAGACTGAAATTAAGCTAGCAAATGGCAACCATTTATTAGCCTCAGACAAAGAAGGATTTTTGCCTCATGTAGTGACACTGCTGAGCCATTTTTCATACCTATTGAAACAGCAGAGGCTAGTCTGTTAGGGCAAATGGGCACAGCCCCACCAAACTCAGCCAGTCACCTTGACATTTTACAACCAGTTGGGGGTACCTGGCTACCACCTTCTTCCTCCTTCAACTCAGTATTGCGCTTTGAGAATTCAGCAGGGCGTAGGATGAGGGACAAAGCTGGAATTAGTAGGCCTCATTAATTGGCTGAAGCTCCGTTTGGTCTCCTTGCCTTTTTCCCGACAAGCCTCAATGGGAACCAATGTATATATATATTAAAAAACTAAAAAGAGGAAACATCAAAGGGAGATTCACCTTTGTTTTTGTTTTGTTTTTTAAAAAATATTTTATTGATTTTAACAATTTTAAGCACATTACATAATCAGTTACATTTTCCATCCCCCCCCCTCACACTGAGGGAAGCAATTATTCAAACCCCTCTCTCACAGGAACTAATATTAGACATTTCAAATTTAACTTATTTAACATACAAATAATCATTGCTTAGGTCTGGCCCTTTTCCATTGGCCAGACATTATTCCTTTCCTCAATTTCATTGTATATTGACTTCCTCAGATTCCCCCCCCCCCGTTGAGTTCACTATCTTTCCTCTTTACCAGTTTTCCAATCATGGTCAAATCTAATTTTGATTAATCTCAATATATTTTCTCCTTATCTTTTAAAAAGTAATCATATAATAACACATTTGACTCCTAATATTTAATCTCAAACCTCAGCTCCTACGTGCTTCTGAAACTTTCTTTAACCCTTATCAAATTTTCCCCTATTTATCCTAATTTTAACCCCTTAGTTCTTCATTTTTCTACACCCTTCCCTCCCTCCGGTCTTGAAATTTTGGCTATTAATTCTTAACCTCTTCTCATACATCAACATCCAAATCCATGAGTCTAAACCATATAAACAAGAGAGATAATAAAAACGTATCCTTTTTAACCCACACCCACCCTCTCAAAGGCGTAAGTCCAAAAGTTACATCCTTTTCTCTTCTGTATTCTCCTTCTTTTTTGCAAAGTAGATTTCCAAGTATCCTTCTCATAACAAATTGCAAACCACACTGGCTGCACCTCTTTTTTTTTCTTTTGCAAAATCGAATTCCCATTATCAGTTCCAACGTCCACATCTTCCTCTGTCCAAAAGTCACTGGCTGGGGTTTTTTCTTCTAATTTCTCCTCCAATTACTCCTAGGACTGGTGTTGTCACCTCCATACTTTCAATATTTTTATCCAAACTCCATTCTTAAAGAAATCAGCCCTGAGTGCTCACTAGAAGGACAGATCCTGAAGTTGAGGCTCCAGTACTTTGGCCACCTCATGAGAAGAGAAGACTCCCTAGAAAAGACCCTGATGTTGGGAAAGATGGAGGGCACAAGGAGAAGGGGATGACAGAGGATGAGATGGTTGGACAGTGTTCTCGAAGCTACTAACATGAGTTTGGCGAAACTGCGAGAAGCAGTGAAGGATAGGCGTGCCTGGCGTGCTCTGGTCCATGGGGTCACAAAGAGTCGGACACGACTGAACAACTGAACAACAAAACTTCTGCAAGGTTAGGTTTAAAACTCTCACAGCTTGAGCCATCTGTTTCATATTCTGTTGCATCTGTTGTAGAAACTCCAAAGTCTTTTTCTGGAACTCCGCAGAATACTTTCCCTTTGTCATTTTCAAGGCCTAAAAACAACTTATAGTCTAAACAAAACCATTGTCTTGCGCTGCTCTCGCAGCCATTTTGCCTTTGTTTCTTGCCAAGTCTTTCAAGACCTCCGGAGGAAAACGGGTAAAACCGTTGGACCATCTGAAGCACCATGCATTTGAAACAGCTGTTGCCATATCCTGTAGACTGCAAAGGTTGATCCTACATGGTTCGTGGCTGGGATGACTAATTTGCCACCCATTTTTTGGCTAGCGAATTGTGTGTACAGTGAGCATTTCTGTTTTGTGACAGGTGATGGGGAGGAGGTATTTATAATGGTGAAGGTTGCAGAAATAGTTCTCTCCAGACAACCCACCAGTTAAAATCCAACACACAAAGAAAAAAGCCAATTGTTGGGTCTTATATGTGCTCTGGACTGATTCCTCCTGCCCATGCTGGACATTGGATTTTGCTGAACATGAAGGAATACAAGAAGGCTTTGCATTCTAGTTGAGCCTTGATTGATCAACATCTTCCTGAGCACTGCTGTCATTCCTGTATCTTATGATTCAGCCTTGACTTTTGGCTTGTCCCATGGCACCATTTTCATAGCTCATGCTTCACCCTAGACCTCTGCCTGCAGCCTAGCCATGATAAAAGGAGCGTACATTCCACAGGCAAATTACCCCAATCGATGCCTGCTTCTATGAAATCCATTTGATGAAATTTAAATAGCAAAACTGGACCAAATGAATTGAACTCTCACTAAAAGGAGAGGGCTTGCTATCTCCAACCTTACAAGTTCCATCTACAGGAATCATAGAGTTGGAAGAGACCACAAGGGCCATCCAGTCCAACCCCCTGGAGGGATGAGGAACCCGAGTCTCTCTTGGTGGTTGGTGCCTGGAGGGTCAGAAGGCCAACAATAGCTGGAGGCAGAGACAATGACAGGCAGAGCCACACCCTGACCACTTGTAATTAAAGCAGTAGGCAAATGGGGACTGACTAAGAGCAGACTGAAGTTGGTGCCTTGTTTATCCTACTGAACCTGCCTCCATTGTTAGACTCCAATTCCCATCAGCCCCAGTCAGGATGGCCAATGGATGGGGGTGATGGGAGCTGTAGTCCAACAACATCTGGAGGAGCAGATGTTGGCTCGCCACTCTTGATATATAGAGCCAAAAGACCAGCCCTTCGAATGCACAAACCTGAAAATTAAATACAAAGCATTTCTAACCAAGGAAGGTTAACTACACTGAGTTAATTTAAAAGCTTGTTGTGCCTTTGCAAACTTCACTTCTTCTTCTTCTTGCTTGCCTTCTGGGAAAGGTCACTTTGAGCTTTTTTTGTTTAATTTGAAAGTTTTTGTTTTTAATTTGAAAAAAATAGAGGACTTAAAAGAATGACTTCAACTGGGATTATTCTGTTGGAAGAAAAGGAAAGTCTGCATTCCTGGACTTGATGTAGGGCCAGCCCCAAGCATTTTTGCTAACTGTGGCAAATGAGAAAATGTTGCCCCTTCCAGTCCATGGGCAGAAGCCAATCACACTGGCAGCTGACTCTTCCATCAACAATGGCAATGTGATGGTGGCTTCCAATGCGCCTGAGGAGGAAGAGGAGGAGTAGTTTGGATTTGATATCCCGCTTTTCACTACCCGAAGGAGTCTCAAAGCGGCTAACATTCTCCTTTCCCTTCCTCCCCCACAACAAACACTCTGTGAGGTGAGTGGGGCTGAGAGAAGTGTGACTAGCCCAAGGTCACCCAGCAGCTGCATGTGGAGGAGTGGAGACACGAACCCGGTTCCCCAGATAACGAGTCTACCACTCTTAACCACTACACCACACTGGCTCATTTAGGGATGGATTAATTTGTCATTTTCAGTTTTCCTGCTTCCCTAATGCACCGGGCCTCAATTAGAAGCCACCCCCTCCTACAAAATCATTGGGATTTCTTCCCTACCTCCAAAAAATTCAAGGGAGGTTATTTCCTTGTGTCCTCCAAATGTTATTCCAACATAAAAATTGAGCCAACACAGGCTAAATATTGACCTGAACCATCCCCTCTTCCTGTACTCTTAGTAGTCAAGCACCAAATGACAAGATTGAGATGAACAGAGGTTTGTTTAGGATCACCATAGAAGAAGCATAAATGAAAGCAGCCAGGCAGCTGACATGACCAACCACCAAGTTGCGTCACACCACCTGTTCCTTTTACCCCACTTGGCATTATTTATCTGCCTGAGCTCTTGTTATCCTTCTGGATGGCTGGGTTTAGACATGTCAGTTGTGTGAATAAAGCAGTCTCTCATCTTCCATTCGTCTAGGGGAGGCAAATAATAATATGCAGAAAGCAATATAAATTATAGCCAGCTCTGGAAGCCAGCTCACTCTGTAGTGTTATGCTGGGGGTTTTTTTTTTAAGAGTGAACTGATAATTTATTAGCTTAGAGATTTAGGAAAGAAAAGGAGAAAGATGGGAGGACAGCCTCTTAGAAATGAAGCAATAGTAAGAAACCTGTTTGCAGTGCTTTGGAAAGCTTTCCCTTTGTATTCTCCATTCTCACCAGAAAAAAGAGAGTCCAGACACTTATACTGATTGGGTAAATTGGGGTCACTACCTTATTTCAACTTACAACAAGGTCTGCAGTGGACACTAAACTCAGGAGCACAGCTTTGCCAACCTAATGTCATAGGACCTCTTCCCCATACCACTGACCATCTTCACTGTGCTCTTCTGAACCTGTTCCATGAGTGTGACAGATCCTTATGTCCCCCACCCTCTGTTGGCCATATTTGACTGGTGGGTGGATGGCCACCCTCCTGTCAATCACCTGACATCACAATGACATAATGTGGCCAGTGGAATGGGCTACTTCGGAAGGTGGTGGACCCTCCTTGATTGGAGGCTTTTAAACAGAGGCTCTGGTCCATGGGGTCACGAAGAGTCGGACATGACTAAACGACTAAACAACAACAAAACAGAGGTCAGATGACCATCTGTCAGTGAGTCTTTAGCTGTTATTCCTGCATTGCAGGGCATTAGTCTGGAACACCCTTCTATAATTCTATGACCTCTGCACTCTGCATGCCCTGGTGATCAGCTGATCACTGAGGTTTGTAAAGTGCCATGCACCAAGCCCTGCCAATCAACAAATTGCTGTCAATTTCAAAATCCTTCACAGAGCACTATGAAAGCCACACCAACCAGCTGATTGCCAGTGATCACAGAGCACCTGACCATCATATACGATGCAGGGTAAGTGGGTGTGCATTGGCAAAAATGACACCCCAGGCCAAATGGAGAGGCCTGGTGGGCCTAATTAAGCCCAAGGGCTGGAGGGTCCCCACCAGCGGATCTGTATCTATCTTTAAATGCAGTGCTCATAACTAAACAAAGCACTCTAGATGAGGTCCAACTAGCATAGAGTAATGTGGAACAAGTACTTCTCGTGACTTGGAAATGGCAGTTCTATTAATGCAGGCCATCTTCAAACTCCCCTTGAGATTCCAGACATGGATGATGGTTATCAAATACCCACTGAGCATTTGCAGAATATTCACAATTGAAATTCCCAGAGGAAAATCTGGAAGAGAATTTGGGAATGCCTTGAATTTTTGTGTGTGAATACAGTGGTACCTTGGGTTAAGAACTTAATTCGTTCTGGAGGTCCGTTCTTAACCTGAAGCTGTTCTTAACCTGAGGTACCACTTTAGCTGATGGGGCCTCCTTCCGCCACGCGATTTCCGTTCTCATCCTGAAGCAAGGTTCTTAACCCAAGGTACTATTTCTGGGTTAGCGGAGTCTGTAACCTGAAGCGTCTGTAACCTGAAGCGTCTGTAACCCGAGGTACTATTGTACAGGTGAAACTCGAAAAATTAGAATATAGTGGAAAAGTCCATTTATGTAAGCAATTGTTTTCATTAGCTACTGGAGTTTAATATATGAGATAGACTCATGACATGCAAAGCGAGATATGTTTGTTATAATTGTGATGATTATGGCGTACAGCTGATGATCACAATTATAACAAATAAAGGCTTGACATATCTCGCTTTGCATGTCATGAGTCTATCTCACATATTAGTTTCACCTTTTAAGTTGAATTACTGAAAGAAATGAACCTTTCCACGATATTCTAATTTTTCGAGTTTCACCTGTATGTTTATTTTCATCGGGAGCATCCTTCTGCCAGCTCTATTTTGCAAAAACTCAGCAAAACCTTCACAATCATAATAACTTTTGGGATGCCCTGTGGGCTGTTCAAATGGAGCATGGTCAGTTTCACTAGTTCGCTTCATTAACCCTCCAAGCAACAAGCAACTTACGTCTTTCGCTACTCATTGCACTGGTGTATGCTAGCTTTCCCCTGCTGTTGTAGGGAGGAAAAGAGTAGGCTTTGAAGTATTGGATTAACGCTAGGAACTCTTAGGTCTCAGTGGAGACATTTTGATAGGTCACTTCCCTCTCTGATAATGATAGAGATCAGCTACTGCCCCCATAGAGTTGTAGGTAGCTGAAATGAAAATCCTAGCGCAGGAAGATTCTTTACCATAGGGAGATGTAATTCTCATGTATATGAAGACAGCTGCTGAGGCAATGATGACTGAGCTGAACTTTTCCTTCCCTTACAAAAATGAGGCTGGTATATTTCAAGAGAAGCAAAGAATAGCGTCTGCACCCCAGCCTCCGCCCCCCACTACTTCAGATATTCTCATATACATGATTTCACTCTTGAGCTCTGGGTTAATTAGGGTCTGCCTGAGTAGCAACCCCACTCTCTCAAGTAGCCGAAGTAGAGTTCAGCTGAGAGTTCTCATATTGAAGAAAGGGGGGGGGTTGTGTGTCAGAATGCTCCTGTGAATTTTTTAAGAGAGTGGGAGCAAAGTTCATTGCACAAGTTCAGGAACTTCCTTTGATTTTGATCCTGCTGCTGACTGTAGGGGGTTAAGCAGTGGAGATCTTCTCAGTGGCAGCAGATTCTCTCCCTGGTTGCCTCCTGGCAGCTGCCATTTTGCTTCTCCAGAATCTCCAGATCTGACATTATCCTGTGGCACCACACAAAAATAGTGATCTGTAAATGAGTGATGAACGGGGTAACAAACCCCTCATTTGTACCCATTTGTTCACAGAGTAGTCTCTATACAGAATGAATCTAAATAGATAGATAGATGATAGATAGATGATAGATAGATAGATAGATAGATAGATAGATAGTTACGGTTCTCAACCAGCACACACATATCCATAAAAACAATCCAAAATACATGCTAAAATATGAACTATAAATATAAACTTTAAGCTTTAAAATTTTTAGATAAAAGAAGATATCACTACTTTAAAAGGTGGGCTACAGCCGGTTATAGCAGTGGTTCGTCTGTAGCTCTGTCCTGAAGCTGTGTGGGTACTGCGGACTAGATCGGACCGAATTTTTATGGCTCTAGCACAGAACCTGGCTACCTTTGCTGTCACATTAGCATTAGCACCTGAGAGAAGCCACTCTATATAGAAATTGTCCGAGCGCCCAGGTAGCTCAGCCAGCATCGAGTGGATAAACTCGCCTCGCATCTCCTCGTAGAAGCAGCATCGCAAGAGTATGTGGCCAGTAGTTTCCACCTCTCCAGATCCGCACAGGCAGTATCTCTCGCACAATGGGGTCCCTTGGAGAATGAATCTATAACTGGACTCACCAGTAAGGTACATCATCGTTCTGTGGAGAGGCACCAATTGAGACAATGGCTCCCTGAAATATGTCAACAGCTGTTGCTCTTTCGCAAACAGCACCAACACCATCTGGAACTCTGATCTCCCTGAGCTGCTTTGGGAAGGGAAGAAAAGATTGTGCTTCAACTCCCTTGATTAATAATGAATTTACAATATTCTAATACCTATACCATTCAGTTAATGGTTCATTGCTCAAGAAGAGATGTTGGCAGATGATTGTGTGTGTGTGTGTGTGTGTGTGTGTGTGTGTGTTATCATTATGTCCTGGTGGAAGAAAACACCTCATTTATGTAGCTGCATGTGTTTTTGCTTTGCCTTGCTGAATGCACATGGAAAAAACAAGTCTCCTTGGATTTGGAAGTGAAAGGTTTGAATATCCTATTCAAATTCAGCAGAGGCTTGTGCAGCATTGAGAAAAGCCTTGGGAAGATGCAACAGGAACTATAGGAGTCAAGCACCATCCAGCAGATAGCAGGGATTTAGGCAGAAGATTGCAGTTTCTACAGGATCTTGGAGAACTCCCAATGAGCACAGAGGCATTGCTGTAATGCAGGCACCCTCAAACTCGGCCCTCCAGATGTTTTGGGACTACAATTCCTATCATCCCTGACCACTGCTCCTGTTAGCTAGGGATGATGGGAGTTGTAGTCCCAAAACAGCTGGAGGGCCAAGTTTGGGGATGCCTGCTCTAATGAATGATGGAGCTGTATTAACTTCAACTCCCCAAATTTGGGATCCCCTCCAAACCTATGCCAAAGTTTTTCAATAATTTTGCAGCGCTTTGCAGCGCAAACTCTGTATTTTGCAGGGCCCCAAACTGTGTAATTGAGACATCAAACCAAAGTTTCATAGTTATCACCTCTGATTTACTCCAAAATGGTGCCAAAGTTTTTCGATTACTTTGCAGGTTTGTAGTTAATACAGCACATCAGAGCCCAACTTTTCCCCAGCCACTCTATCAACAAAGCCCCAGTCTTCATTTGTCACCTGGTAGAATCTCCTCCCTTACACCTGCATTCTGAGGTGACCTACTGCAGAAACAACTGAACTGCATGATTCTCCTGATCACACGGATTGACTTTGACATGGAATTAAGCATGCAAGAAAACATCACATTGAGCTATAAGACTTTGATACCCATGATACAGCGTAACTTCAAGTGGGGGGAAACATGTGTTCATAGTAGCGGGGAATTAGGCAGCCTTCAAACTACAGTGTCCATTATATATTGCTTCTGTCAGTGAAACTGGGTGCCAGGAAATATCTATGTCAACAGTGGAGGCTGGTGCATTAGGGAAAATGAGGCACCCACCTCTGCCTGTTGTCAGGCAGCCCCTATCAACCTTTCTTCTTCCTTACAACCAGGTAGTACTGGTTGTCAGGTTCCTTCTCCACCTTCTTCTCAGTGTTGTCTTTGTATTACACTGGAGAGCCAGTGTGGTGTAGTGGTTAAGAGCAGTAGACTCATAATCTGGTGAACCGGGTTTGCCTCTCCGCTCCTCCACATACAGCTGCTGGGTGACCTTGGGATAATCACACTTCTCTGAAGTCTCTCAGCCCCACTCACCTCACAGAGTGTTTGTTGTGGGGGAGGAAGGGAAAGGAGAATGTTAGCTGCTTTGGGACTCCTTAGGGTAGTGATAAAGCGGGATATCAAATCCAAACTCCTCCTCCTCCTCCTCCTCTTCTTCTTTGGTTTTTTTGTTTTTTTTTTAAAAAAACCCTAAACATTAGCCCTGCCCATTAACTAAATTGGGGGTGGATTATTCAGGGCAAGGTAGATGGCCCTCAAAAGTGGGATATCAAATCCAAACACTTATTCAACAGGAAGGAGGATGGCGACAAAATGAGAATTAATTGACTCCATCAGTCATTAATAATAATAATAATAATAATAATAATAATAATAATAATAATAATTTTTTATTTATACCCCGCCCTTCCCTGCCAAACAGGGCTCAGGGCAGCTAACACCAATAAAATCACAACAAAAACATAAAGCAATTCATTAAAAATACAGATTAAAATACAATTTAAAATTTAATGTAGACTGCAGCCTCATTTTTAAGTAGCCCACCAATCACACCAAAAGAATGAAACGTCAGGGTTAAACTGAAACCAACCTCAAGGCCAGGTGGAACAGCTCCGTCTTGCAGGCCCTGTGGAAAGATGCCAAATCCCGCAGGGCCCTGGTCTCTTGTGACAGACCGTTACACCAAGTCGGGGCCAGTACTGAGAAGGCCCTGACCCTAGTTGAAGCCAACCTAGCATCCTTTGCTTCTTAAAAAGCAAAGACATCACCTTGCCGACAAAGGTCCGTATAGTTAAAGCTATGGTTTTCCCAGTAGTAATGTACGGAAGTGAGAGCTGGACCATCAAGAAGGCTGATCGCCGAAGAATTGATGCTTTTGAATTCTGGTGCTGGAGGAGACTCTTGAGAGTCCCATGGACTGCAAGAAGATCAAACCTATCCATTCTCAAAGAAATCAGCCCTGAGTGCTCACTAGAAGGACAGATCCTGAAGCTGAGGCTCCAGTACTTTGGCCACCTCATGAGAAGAGAAGACTCCCTAGAAAAGACCCTGGTGTTGGGAAAGATGGAGGGCACAAGGAGAAGGGGACGACAGAGGATGAGATTGTTGGACAGTGTTCTCGAAGCGACTGGCATGAGTTTGGCCAAACTGCGAGAGGCAGTGAAGGATAGGCGTGCCTGGCGTGCTCTGGTCCATGGGGTCACGAAGAGTCGGACACGACTGAACGACTGAACAACAAAGCATCCTTGTGGCTCGGGACCTCCAAAAAGTTATTATTTGAGGACCTTAAGCGCTGACTCCACCTACTGTGGCCCTCCTTGTTTTTCACCCCACCAGTCCCAAGTAGCACCAGTCGCCACTATATGTCAAGCTTTAATTGCCCAGCTTCTCTATTTTTTCATGTTTTTGAAAAAAGAATATTAAGAACAAATCTGGGAGTCCTGAGGGGAAAAAACAAGAAAGAGGAAATATACTCTTCCGCCTTCCAGTTTCTTACTGTACCACACACTTGGCACTCCCATAAAAATGAGCTGTGTATCTCCCGAGGCTATCCAAGGGAGCAAAACTTTAAATAAATATTATAGTATAAAGAGGAATTGGTGTCATGGCTGCTATTCTCAAGACTTCCAGATTTATTGCCTTGGAGAAATGAAATTCTATTTTTCTTATCTATTGGCACATTAAAACATATGGCCAAAGACATAAATTGGTTCTCCGCCTTAAACACTCTCTTGAAGCCTACAACCAAGTGATGTGGTTATATTTCTTACCTTAAAAAATAAAATAAAAAAATCCTCCCTGCTTTCCACTCACCTCTGACCTGGTATTTTCCAAGCATCAGAAAAGTTTGGAAGCAGAAAGGCTAACAAACATAGAGAGAGAGAGAGAGAGAGAGAGAGAGAGAGAGAGAGAGAGAGAGAGAGAATTTTTAAGATTGTAATTAAAAGGTGAAGCCCAGTCAGCAAAGGCGAGCCTCATTAAACATTACCTTGAACTTTTTAATTCACTCCATTGAAATTCTATTAAAACGTCA
This sequence comes from Lacerta agilis, assembly GCF_009819535.1. Classification (NCBI taxonomy): domain Eukaryota; kingdom Metazoa; phylum Chordata; class Lepidosauria; order Squamata; family Lacertidae; genus Lacerta; species Lacerta agilis. Next base: position 7,496,935 of record NC_046328.1, read on the forward strand.
TTTATCTTGCACAGAGAGAAGAGAGGGAGAGAGTGTTTGTGTTCAAAATGTGGGGGTGGCGGAAGCTGACCTTACTGGGGCAGAGATGGCAGAGAAATGCATTCACTTTGCATTTTTATGTGAACCGATCTATTTTGAAGTTCTAGAACCAAATATTCGTTTGGGGGGCTGAATTCAAGATCCTGTTTTCAGCCTGTAAAGATGTACGCAGTTCGGGGCCCCAGTACCTCAAGAACTGCTTCTCCTCGCATGAACCAAACCAAACATCATCTGAAGCCCTTTTCTGTGTGCCTCTGAAGGAGGTGAAGAAGGTGTCAACATGCAAACAGGCTTTCAAAGTGGTGGCTCCCTGTTTCTGTGATGCTCTTCCTAGGGAGATATTCCTGGCGCCATCTTTAGACACCAGGCAAGCCTTTTCTGTGGTCTCCTTTAGTGGGTGGGCTGTCTTGGTCCTGCCTTTTAATAAATATCAACACCAAATTAACAATTTCAACTTTGGGGTTTTCATCAGCTGTACACCATAATCATCACAATTATAACAAGCAAAGGCTTGACATATCTCGCTTTGCATGTCATGAGTCTATCTCATATATTAAACTCTAGTAGCTAATGAAAACAATTGCTTACATAAATGGACTTTTCCATGATATTCTAATTTTTCGAGTTACACCTGTAGATCTAATTCTGCACCACATCCTACAAAGTGAAAAGCAGAATTATGGGTCCTGTATAACTCCCGCAAATAAACCAAAGGTTTTAATGATTTACCCCATTTTGCACAATATCTCTTCTATTTTAAGCTATTTTGCCCAGTTTACTATGCTTCTGCTTGTCACTCGGGAAGGATAGAGAAGAAAAGGTGGGACTGAGAACTCTGTGTACACAAGATTCAAAGCCTTTTTAAAATCAATTCTTCTGTAATGTTTGCATTGCTAATGACAGAACTGTCAGCTCGAAATCATCAGCTGCTAAAACCTTTTTTTCCAAGAACAATGCACTAATCAAATGTGAGCAGGAACAAAAATGTCTTCAGAGTTAGTTCTCGTAAATGACAGAAGAGATGGGTTTGTATAAAACACCCTGTGGAGGGAGTTCCAAAGTTCCTCTGCAAAGGGCCTGTGCTTTGTACCTAACAATCTAACAGATATTAATGGCAAACCAGTGAGCTGGCTCCCTGACATTGTAAATATATATATATTATAACCATAATGTCTAGAGACTTGGGTTTTTTTTCTACTCAAGTGAAAAACTGGAATTTTCAGGAAATTGAAGTCTGAAATCCATATCCAAAGCTGCATTTAAAAAAAAAAATGGATCTGATTCTGAGTTGCACTGTGTTCTTACCATTTAGATTTGTGTTTCAGGTTCTAAGCTGCTCTGTATCAAATTAAGTTCAGTGGTTCACCATTCACCTCTTTTATTTTATTTTGCCAACATGGATAGCCATAGGAGCCTCTCCAGAATGGATTAAGGCTGTCAGATTTCAGACAACTACAGGTAGATCATTGGGCTTGTTGGGGGGAGGGGGACAGGTACATTTTCCTCCATAGTCTCTAATAGAGGGAGTTACAGGTAGGTAGCTGTGTTGGTCTGCCATAGTCAAAACAATAAAAAAATTAAAAAATCCTTCCAGTAGCACCTTAGAGACCAATTATGTTTGTTCTTGGTATGAGTATCTGAAGAAGTGTGCATGCACACGAAAGCTCATACCAAGAACAAACTTAGTTGGTCTCTAAGGTGCTACTGGAAGGAATTTTTTTAAATTTTTATATTGTTTTGTCTAATAGAGGGAGTGCCTCTTCTACAACTGCGATGCTGCAGCTGCAGCAGCAGCAGCAGCAGCAACAACAACAACATATCCAGAGCTCTTCAAGGCTCTTCAGGAAACACATTTCTTGCAAAGCCCATGGCTGTTGTCCTGCAGACATTGCTGGACCCTCCATCACCCATCAGTGCCAGGCAGCATAGCCAATGATTGGGGTGATGGGAGCTATGATTCAGCAAAACCTGAAGGGCCAAATGTTCCTCAGCCCTACTGTAGCAAAGCAGATATATATATATATATATATATATATATATATATATATATATATATATATATGATTTGTGAGATGGTGGAGATGGACACTGTGCTTTAACTTGGGTGGGGCCCCTCCAAATCACTCCAATTTGCCTTCACCATTACCCATGAGCCAATGCACCTGCCTAATATACACAAAAGGGACTTTCTCAGCATCCCTTTTGTAAAGGGCCTGAGCCTCTTCCAAAAGAATAGCCCCATTTTCTTTCCACGTGAGATTTCAAGCCCGCTGCTGTGACCATACAAATCCCCCTTGTGTATCTTTGGGTTCAGAAAACTTGTCACTGGTGCAAAGATCAATAGCCTGTAATATCCTGTTTTTGTTGCCGTTCTTGCCACTGCTGTGAAGGCATTTCAGTTTCTCCAAATTTTATTATGCAGCAAGAGGACATACATATTCACGCCACATATTTGAGGCAACACAGATAGAGGTAAGTACATCAAAAGTTGGCTAACACCAACTGATAAAATTTTACTAAATAATCTGGTTGGAGTGTTTGCAAGAGACAGCATCCAGAAGTCGTGTGTGTGTGTGTGTGTGTGTGTGTGTGTGTGTGTACTGAATGACAAGGGAGGCACCTCTGCCTGCTGAGAGGTGGGCAGGGCCAGTGGAACACCCCCCGGTGTCTGATGACTGAGACAGTGAAATGAGACGAAAGAGGGGACCAGCAGGGAGAGGCGGCTCCTGGCTCTCATCACAGAGATGGGTGAGGTGAGAGAGCAGGTTGAGTGACACCCTATGCTGGATCCTCACGATGAGGCTGCCCCAGTTCTGGCAGGCGACCTCCACATCCTGCTTGAAACCTCCTCTGGGTCCTCTGCAACCCCCCCCCCCAACTGCATCATCCTGACTTGCCCAGCCCATGGCAGTGTGTGTGGCTGGTCCTGCAAGTGCCAGCGGCAGCAGTTGTCTGGCCTCCAGACTCAGCCTCATGAAAGTGTGCCTTGGAGATGGCACTACATCAAGAGCTCTCTCATTCCCCACTGCTTAAAAAAAAGATGAAAAGGCAACGTCTTTCAGCTAATCAGCTTTCCCCAGGATTTCCTGTAATGATAATGAAAGTTATGAAATTAGCCTACTGTTCAGTTGCCTCCAACCTTTTGTACAATTAAATGTAACATTAATCAGTGAAACCACTTCCTGTCTAGATGGCTTAAGCTGGGTTTTTGGCTGCCAGGGGGTTGTTATAGGGTTTCTAGAGCACAGGTGGGAAACTGGCAGCCTGATGGGGGAAGGGGGGGGTCTCATGCATCCCTGTATCTCATTTTCTGTGGCCCACATACCTCCTGAAGCTTCCCCACTCTTCCACCGAATTTTCTCCAAATTTCCCCTGAGTTTCCTCCCTCTTTCCATGTAGAAGGGACCATATTTTATTTGATAAAAATAAAGCCCATTGTAGCTCGAGGAAAACAAAATGTTTGCACTACAGTGCAGTCAGGAAGGAAATGCTAAGTGCTGTTCAGATAATACAAGAAAATTTCCCTGCCCACAGTCTCACAATCTAATACAAATGATACAAAATGAAAATGCAATGGGGAGGGGAGGGGAGAGGAAAGCAAAGATGGGTGGAACTTCTGCTTCCATAGCCCAATGGATGGGGACAAGTGGGTCTTCCCATTGCCATGATGCTCTTCCTGGGAGTCAGAGTCAGGTAACACTACTTGAACGCAAAATCTTAAGCTATATACAACTACGTAAAGGACCAAACGTAGTAGGACCCCTTGGACTATTACAACCCGTGCTTGAGTCTTTCGCAGGTGCCAGAGGTTAGGCTGAGCCTCCCGTCTGCTCTACAGTCCCAGGGAAGCCAGCAGTCTTCACAGTCTTCACCATGAAATTTACTCTCACAAGAGGCAGCAATGGGCACCAGCTGGAAGGAGAGTTTTAGAGAAATTCATGGAGGACAAGGCTATGTCAATGACTACTAACCACAATGGGCAGTGATCGAAACTTCCGTTGTTCTAGGCACATTTTGCAAACAGGGAATTTCGTTAGCACGACCAGTTTCTGAGCTCTGGGCACAATACTGTGCCTAAGATTTCAGATTAAAACTGCAGAGTGGAAGGAAAGGAGGACCCTTTTCTGCCCCCCCCCCTCCAGCTACTCCCTCAGCTTAGGAGGGAAAAGAGACCCTCCTAAGGATATTAGGGGGGTTGGCAGGGGAAATAATAATAATAATAATAATAATAATAATAATAATAATAATAATAATTTGTACCCCGCCCATCTGGCTGGATTTCCCCAGCCACTCTTGGTGGCTTCGAACAAAAATCAAATACATTAAAATATCACACATTAAAAGCTTCCCTAAACAGGGCTGCCTTCAGATGTCCTCTAAATGTTTGGTAGTTGACTATCTCTTTGACATCTGAAGGGAGGGAGTTCCACAGGGCAGGCGCCACTACCAAGAAGGCCCTCTGCCTTTTTCCCTGTAGCTTTGCTTCTCGCAGTGAGGGATCCACCAGAAGGCCCTCAGCACTGGATCTCAGTGTCCAGGCTGAATGATGGGGGTGGAGACGCTCCTTCAAGTATACAGGACCGATGCCGTTTAGGGCTTTAAAGGTCAGCACCAACACTTTGAATTGTGCTTGGAAATGTACTGGGAGCCAATGTAGATCTCTCAGGACCGGAGTTATGTGGTCCTGGCAGCCACTCCCAGTCACCAGTCTAGAATAGACCATGTGAAACAGGAACGTAATATTTTAGCTGCGATTCATTCATTTTCAGCTTTGTGTTCTTGTTATAAAAAAGTGTGCCTAGACATTCCATTGTTGCGCCCATGACCTAGGTTTAAGGTGCCATTTAGCTGCTAGCTTTCATATCTCAGTTTCTAACACTGATGATGGCTATGTTCTGTCTCCACTCTCAGAAGCACCATGATTCTGGAAAGCAATTGCTGGTAATCACGTGGGGGGAATGCTACTGGACTCACACCCTGCTTTGGGGCTCTTTCCATGGTCACTGCAGAAATGGATTGCTGGACTAGATGGGCCTTTGACCTGGTCCAGCTGGGCTCTTCTTGTGTTCAGTTGGATCGGAGAGTTTCTTCTGTCAGGGAGAGGGAACCTAGATCACTATTTCTTCTGCTCCTATGGTTGATATGTGTGGTGAAGTTGTTTCCCTCCTTCTCTGGAAGCAGAGGGCACAGTCCCTCAGTACCCCTTGGTATCAGGGATTGTGATGTGTGGATCTTTCCCCATGCTATTTTTTCTAGAAAAAGAGGTGGTGGAACTCACCACGAACACCTCCCTCATTCTCTTAGAATGGCAATGGCACCCACTTGAGAGGTGCCAGAACTGAGTTCCTGTAGGTTCTCCCTGAAAAAATGCCCTGGTCTTTCCTCTTTTTGCTTAAAGTAAAAGGTAAAGGAACCCTGGATGGTTAAGTCTAGTCAAAGGAGACTATGGGGTTGCAGCGCTCATCTCGCTTTCAGGCCGAGGGAGCCGGCGTTTGTCCACAGAGAGCTTTCTGGGTCAGGTGGCCAGCATGACTAAACTGCTTCTGGTGCAACAGAACATAGCGACGGAAGCTAGAGCGCATGGAAACGCTGTTTACCTTCCCGCTGCAGTGGTACCTATTTATCTACTTGTACTGACGTGCTTTCAAACTGCTGGGTTGGCAGGAGCTGGGACAGAGCAACGGGAGCTCACCCCATTGCGGGGATTTGAACCGCCAACCTTCTGATCGGCAAGCCTAAGAGGCTCAGTGGTTTAGGGAAGCTTTTAATAGACTATTGTATTTTAATATTCTGTTGGAAGCTGCCCAGAGTGGCTGGGGAAACCCAGCCAGATGGGCGGGGTATAAATAATAAATTATTATTATTATTATTATTATTATTATTATTATTATTATTATTATTTAGACCACAGCGCCCACCCGCTTAAGCATCCAAATCACCGGCAATGGCATTCATATAGTACTGTCATTGTACATGATAATTCAGTATCTGCAAAAGGCAGGCCTCCACCTAGGGGAAATGGAAGCCTTGAACACCTTAGCTGAAAGAAATGTGTTTCGTTCTAGATAATGATGCTCTAATGCCCCCACATTACTTCTGTTTAGAGTATACTTTGACTGCTTGCTTTTGCAGAGCTTGTTGCAATGAGACGTGGTTGATTCCGATAATAACATTGGGGGGGGGGGAGGCAGAGCCTCCCAAAATGACACAGCCTTGATGAAGCGTAATTCACAGAGATCACACTCCATTAATGCTCAAAAAGTGAAGGTCAGGAAGCTGGTGGTTCTTTTTATTAAAAGAGCAGCATGGAAGCAAAAGGAGTTGCTCCTTAATCTATCATAACTAGATTAAACGAACCAAGCAACTTTGCATTTTGGGAAAACAAGGGTGGTGTTAAAGAATTCGGTTCGGGTGTGTGTGTGTGTAAATTAAATTACAGGAAGTGATTACTCCTCTCTGTGCAAGTGCATAAAAGAAGCGAAGATGCTATTGGGCCACATGGGAAGAGAAGGGGGTGCGTTTTTAGATGCCTTGTCCAGAAACACAGTGTTAGATACTTAGGCTCTTCTTTGTGTGCCCCTCCAAAAGAGGTCTGGAAGGTGGCAGCATGAAAATGGGTCTTTTCAGTGATGGTTCCTCGTTTGTGGAATGCCCTCCCAAGGGAGGCTCGCCTGGCATTATCTGTTGTGTATTGATTCAAGGGTTGTCATATCTGTATTACTATTGTCTGTATTCACATTAGGGGAAAGTAACTGCCTTCCTGTTCCAGAAGGAACAGCTACTATTGGTTCATTCAAGTTGCTGCATTTGGATCCTCAGTCTTATTGGTTCCCACCAAAAGGCAGTTTTGTGATTGCTTGAGATGGTTCCCTCCAAAATGTATCCTTTCTAGCCAGTCTTCTGTCCCTATAAATGTAGCTTCCCTCTCCTCAGTTCGCCAGTCTTGTTTGCCTGAATAAAGAGTGCTACATGAAGAAGCTGTCTCCTGCCTGCTATGTCAGAGAGCTAAAAACACTTGCTGAAATCATTATCCCCACGCTACTACATTATCATTACATATCCATAATCTCCAGCATCCTGGTGATAAAAATCAGGATGCAAGCACAACCTCCCCCCCCCCCCCCATTATCAGATTTGTGTCCTCCCCGAACACACACAAACATACACTGCCTGATCTGGACCCCACTCCACCCCCAGAATCAATCTTCAGCACCTTCTGACACCTTACTCTAGAGCAGGGGTGGGGAGCCTCATGTTCAAGGCCTCCTTACCTGGCTCTGTAAACTCTACTTAAGCTATGTACCTCACCCCATTTGCCTTCTCCTTCGGTGTTTGGCCTTGCTGGAATGTGTCTTTGAACTCTGATGACACCTGTTACCTGTGTGGATGGAGGATAGAGAGAAATGTTTGTAGAAACAAGCCTGCTTTACACACATCTGGCCCCACATCAGTTAGCCAAGGGGCCTACTTGAGTGGAAATAACACTGAGTATGGCCCATTGTGGCGCTGTGGGTTAAACCACAGAGCGTAGGTTGGTGGTTTGAATCCCCACGACTGGGTGAGCTCCCGTTGCTTGGTCCCTGCTCCCTAGCAGTTCGAAAGCATGTCAAAGTGCAAGTAGATAAATAAGTACCGCTCTGGTGGGAAGGTAAACGGCATTTCTGTGCGCTGCTCTGGTTCGCCAGAAGCGGCTTAGTCATGCTGGCCACATGACCTGGAAGCTATACACCAGCTCCCTCAGCCAGTAACGCGAGATGAGCACCGCAACCCCAGAGTCAGACACGACTGTACCTAATGGTCAGCGGTCCCTTTACCTTCACCTATGGCCCATTGTGTTTTGGATCTTTAAAATCCTGTGTAGCCAAGAATGCAAAGCCATTTATTGACCTTTCCTTTGAACCATGCCCCTCCTATGACTGCAATCTCTTCCCCCCCTCCCCCACTTAAACCTAAGATGGCGCCGCTGTTGGGTTATGATGAAGATTTTGAGTTCGGCTGATATAGGCCTTTAAATCTGTATTTACGATACAGAATTCGTGAAGAGACACAAAAAAGTGTGAGTGGTGTGTGGGGGAGAGGGAGAGAGAGAGAGAGAGAGAGAGAGAGAGAGAGAGAGAGAGAGAGCACAGCACAGCACAGCACCACTTTGGTCAGAATAAATCAGACTAGTAAAACTATCATCCCTTTTGCCACTTTTCATAATGTACGTTGGTAAAAAGGGCCACGTACCTCATTATCTAAATGAAAATTATACTGCAGTTCTCACATCCCAGAGAGACAGGGAGAAAAGTGCTAATGTGGTGTTCTATAAGTAATCTCGTCATGGACCACTGGATTTTGTATTCAGCACAAACGTTTCACACGGCGATATTAATTTCCATGTGCACAAATGTTGACTGGGAATATACATTGTCAAGGAAGGTTTAGAATAGATTCTTTTCTTCTCCCTCCTTCCCCCCCCACGGTGGAAACCTGGAGAGCTGTGCTAAGCTATATGCCAGTTTAATATGGATTCGGCCAGGCTCAGTGTTATTGAGAAATGCTTTTCTGTCTCCTCCCTGCCCCCCTTACAAAGTTAAAGCTGGCAATGTGAGTAGTTTTGTTTAAGTTCATTTCAATGTTATGAAATGTCCACATCAGGCTACAACTATCTTTGAAATGCAGTGGAGGCTGTTCGATTAGGACTATTGTCCCACAGATCTCTGCCCTCAGCCAGTCACCACCTGCCTGCGTCTTATCCACAGCCAATCCAGGGAGTGACACTGGTTGTCAGCCTCCTCCTCAGACTTAGAGTTGCCTTTGTAGAACCAAACAGGGGAAAATATGGGAACAAAGCCAGAATTAGCCAGGGGCCAAGTGAGCTGACGTGGGTGGCGCTGTCGGTTAAACCACAGAGCCTAGGGCTTGCTGATCAGAAAGTCGGCGGTTTGAATCCCCACAACGGGGTGAGCTCCCGTTGCTTGGTCCCAGCTCCTGCCCACCTAGCAGTTTGAAAGCACATCAAAGTGCAATTAGATAAATAGGTACCACTCCGGCGGGAAGGTAAATGCCGTTTCTGTGAGCTCCTCTGGTTCGCCAGAAGCAGCTTAGTCATGCTGGTCACATGACCTGGAAGCTGTTCGCCGGCTCCCTTGGCCAATAAAGTGAGATGAGCGCTGCAACCCCAGAGTCGTCCGTGACTGGACTAATGGTCAGGGGTCACTTTACCTTTACCTAAGTGAGCTGAAAGATCGTATCTTCCTATGGGAATCTGCCTGGGTGCTTAGAACCTCAGGTGAGCACCTCCTTTGGGTCCCATCAACACTGGAACAAGGAAGAGTTTTATATTAAAATACCACTGTTCTCAGGAAATATATGGTGTGGGTATGGGTGTTTTGTAAGCCATGAACAATTTTTATCAAGCTCGGTTTTGCGGGACTTTGATTTACAGAAAAAATAATCTAACCCTGTTTATAAACTGAGCCAAAAACCCTTTGATTTTCTAATGAAACATGGCCCCTTTCCAAGCTGCTTCTACTTCCTTCCACTCCCCTGCCCAAAAAGACAAAGAAATTTGCCTTCCAAAAGACAAATGAATTTGCAAGGGACAAGATAGGAAGAGTTAAATAAACAGTTAAAAAAAAATCTCTCCGAAGTTCAGGATGTCTGTTTTCTCTGTGCATGCGCTCACAACCCATTTGAAGAAATAGTGCCTAAGAGACTGGACTTCTTTCGGAAATTTGTTGCCAACGACTCTTCCTGGTAGAAGGATGGCTGACTCTTTACATTTTGACTTCATGAAGTTTGAGATGCTTCAGGGCTTTAAAGTAATCATTAAAATGTGTCCAAGATGAATTAGAGGAAGCAGACTACTCTGTGATCTGCTGTGGTCCATAAATCATCCAGTTGATGATGTCAATAGAACCCCAAAGGTTGCTTGGAAGTCTTATATTGGTGCCAAGTCCATCTGTTATTCCCCTGCAGAAGGGGACAATCCAGGATGTAGCGACGAGAATAATAAAGATTGTCAGGGCATCCACACATGTCAGGAAATGGCCTTGGGCCTTGTGATGAATCTCATCTTCCTTGCCTTCTACTGATGGCATAAAGAGAGTTTCCTAACTTTCGCCGTTCTTCGAGGCTGATTCACATGGTATCAGCTCTGGGAGATTAGACTGATGCCACGAAAGAATCATGTGTGCGGCAATTGCAAGATTGCATTCAGATCCCAGCTTGGGGGTTTGGAAAATAGCCTGCCTTGGTCCAAGGTGCTTCATAGGCTGACTGATTCAGCTTAGGATCCATCTGAGTCTTCTTCATTTCTCCCCTACCCACTTCACTAATGGGAAATAATAAAAAAGCAATTGTGTGTGTGTGTGTGTGTGTGTGTGTGTGTGTGTGTGTGTGTTTACTTTTGTCAGATGTGGATGACATTTGCAAGCTTAGAAGTGTGAATAAAGCTGTCTGATGTGAAGAACAAGATGGTACCCCCAACTCATGTACAGAATTTGACTGAACAGTCTGTTAATTCTGAAAGGGGAAAGTGGCCGTGTCCTTCCATGCACCTAAAGGCAACAACTCCCATCAATCCCAGCAAGCATAACCAATGGTCAGTGATTATGGGAGGCCATTATGTTGACTACTCCTGATGTGGACAATACTGACCTAGATAGACGAATGCCATAATGACCGCTCCCCACATCAAATGAGGGGCTGCGTTTGCGTGGTCGCATGCAGCCCCCTGAATTCCTGGGTGACACCTGGAAGTTCAGTTGGCTGCACCCTCCCCCAGAAGGGATACCTGGGGTCTCCACCTACCCCAGTTAACCATCCAATCCCACCTTGGGGAGGCATTGCTAAGGGATTGGCCAGGTAAGGGGAGGGACTACCCAGCCCACACAATAGAGGGTGTAGCTTACCTGGGAAGCAGCTGCTCCCACCCTCCACTCCCTTAATTAACGCTTATTTTGCAGGTTAAGCTCTTCTTCACAGGTACGCAGGCGCTGCTATGTCAAGGCCGCTGTTGAAGGGCCGGAAAGGAATTTCCCTGCATTGGCAGGTTTTGCCTTTCCCATAGCAATTCGTCACAACTTTGGCGGTTTCAGGCCTTGGGCGGAATCCTTTAGTCATCTTCCTAAATGGGGGGGGGGGACATGGGGCGGTGACTCCATGCCCCCAGTGCGGCGGCGATACCAGGGTTCCCCGTTAAAGGGGTATTGGGGGAGGCTTTGGCCATACGCTGAGAGGTTGTCATTGCTCTCCCCCACCAGTGGTGGCAAACGGGGGGGGGGGCAGGCTCTCTCCTTGCACATATGTTCTCCAGAGCCAGCCCAATCCCCACACATTCTGGATAATCCTGAGGTTGCCCAGATCCCCGGCTGGGGGCTGGGAAGGAAAACGCCCAATGCCTGAGCCAAGGTCTCCCTACATCTGAATCTTAATAAAGTTGTGGCCAATTTTAACCCCATAACACATTGTCTTGTGTCATTATTCCACTCAGAGGTCGCCTGGGGTTTGGGGGAGGGGATTCCGCCTGTCCACGCAATGCAGTTTCCTATGTTCATGGTGCAGCTGACATTCTAAGTTCTACCAATGCCAACCTCAAACCACGCAGGTAGGATCTTATGTGGATGATACCTGGTTGCTTCTGCCAGAGAGTTAAAAGGCAGCGGCAAGTAGCTAGAGGAAGGTTGGGGAATAAAGCTGTAATTTCTCAGAAGCAGTTCCATGACCGCTTTGAGAACAGTGTTTCTCTGTAAGCTCAGCTGGCATTTGAGAGTTTGCTTCTTCCACAAACATCTAATCAGAAGGGGGAAACATACTTAACTCCCCGTGTATTGTAAATCAGTGGGGAAATTATAGTTATTATAGGGGCACACAGTTCCTCTGTGTACACCTGAATAGCGCTAGATCCGAAACTTCAGCACAGGGTAACTTTGTAATCAGATGTTCCTTGCCAGGAGGCTGTAGGCTTCCTCCCATTTGGCATTTGACCTTTTCTTGTTAATGTCACACTTGCTGTTTATTCATTTTTCTGGCAATCATTATTATTGGGGAAGGAAGGAGGAGGAGGAGGAAGAAGAAAGTGAAAAGAATTGATTGTTCAGAATGCTCTACAACACAGAGGTTGGGCAAATGAGATGGGCACACGGGGAAGGAATAGCACAAATAGTTGCCCCTCACCATTTCCCAAACATCACTTCTGCTTGAGGGAAGAGAATGTCGCTCAGGTACAGAACACATGTCTGGCATGCAGAAGGTCCCCGGTTTGGCTATGGCATATCCAGCTTAAATAAAGAAAGGAATCCGTTGAGAAGTGATTAAGGAAATGGAAGAAATTTGATTCAGCTTGCATTTAAAAGCCAAATCGATCAATACGGCACTTTGTGAAACAATGTGAGAACAAAACAAAACAAAAGTGCACTAATCCAAATTTTGCCAACAATGTTTCCAATTATGCATATATTGGGGGGGGGTTTGCAAAAATGTGTAAATTTAACATACAGAAATGCATTATATTAGGAGAAATTGTTTGCAAAAAAGTGTGCCGTCAGAAATGCATACAAAAATCTGTTTATTAGGAGAAATTCTGATTACAATGCTGAAGAATTTTCCTGAGGAATGTCCCCCAGAAGAATAAATAAATGTAAATTTCTGAAAACACCTGGAGAACTGAATTTTAGATGGAAAAATGAGAAACTCTGGGCTCACTCACCCTTTTGCTTGACTCATGCATAGAAAGCACAGGTCTGAGAGGTTTTCCAATTGTCATTTGCTTTCTAGGCATGGGTCCAATAGGATTTTTGTTTGTCCCGCCACTTTCCCCAGGAAAACACAGTGTTTACCACTGAACTGTAACAAATGTCAATCTGCAGAAAACCTGATTGACGGGGGCGGGGGGAGGGAAGGAAGTCGAAGCTTTGGCAAGCTGCCCCTGCTCAAATTCTGGAATTAATTTTTAAATTCTCCTACTGAAAATGGAATTGAGGAGGAATAGATTCCAGGACATAGCAAACCCAAAAAGCACAAAAATAAGGAATTTTGGGGTGGAGTGGCCCACTCATCCCAAATGACAGGATGCAGGCATCTGATGGTTAAAACACTTTTGACTCCATTTGTGAGGACAGTCTTGTCAATACAGCATAGGCTGATTTAGTTTTTGACCTTCTGGCCCGCTATCAATAATACATGCCCATCTTATGAAGTTTCTCATCACCAGACATCAGTGTCAGTAGTATTGAAAGGAGAAAATCAATACAACTTTGTGAATGAGACAACTTTATCTTGTCTCTTCCAAACATGTTTTTTTTTTAATCCCTTGGTTTTGTTGAGGCAAAACATACACCTTTTGTTTCTCCTCAGATTAGGGATGGAGAAGAATTTCCATTCAGTTTGCATTTAAAGCTGGATTTATCAAATTTGCACTTTGAAAACCAGCATGAGAACCAAAATACAGCTAACATTTGAAATCCGTGTATATCTGAAATTTGCTGTGCAGTTTTCCAACCAACCAATATTTATATATTTTTTAAAAAAAACAGGTAAAGGTATGCAGTCATGAAAATAACACACACAAATGCATTATTTAATGAGAAATTGATTGCAAAAAAATGTGTACTTTCGTCAAAACTGAATTCACAGTTTGTACAGTTGGCTAGCTTTTACACACACTCAGAGATCCCTTTCTATCCACCATCCAGGCAAGAATTATCAGAGTTTAAGTATATAGGCAAAAAGGAAGGAAGGAAGGAAGGAAGGAAGGAAGGAAGGAAGGAAGGAAGGTGCACAAAGTGGGCCAATGGCAGGTGTTGTATGGAGGAAAGAGGAGGTTGTGGACACACTACATATGCATCAGGACAGTGGAATATGTAGTCCAGCTTTCTATTCTCACCGTCACCAACCAGATGCCTATGGAAGCCTGCAAGCAGGACCTCGGTGCCGTATCACTCACCCCTCCTGTGGCTTCCTGCAACTGGTATTCAGAGGCATACTGTCTTCAACACCATAGTAGCCAACTCCTAGGGGCTGAGGGGCTGAAATGTTTGAGGAGGCAGCCCCCACCATTGATGGGCATTGCCATTCAAATGGTGTGTGTGTGTGTGTGTGTTGTGTCTTGTGATCAATTATGTAGGGCAGGGCTTACCTGACACCCCCCCCCCCAATATTTTATTCAAGTCAGCACCCCTGTTCAACACTGAAGATAGAACATAGTCATTAGTAGCCTCGTCCTCCATGAATCTGTCTAATCCCCCTGCTTGTGGAGATGTTTAGGGAGGCAGGAGAGGATATATTATTTTATGATATCCTTCCTAACTTGCGTCAGCAAGTTCTATAACTTAGCAGAGTTGTTAAACAAACCCCCTTTTAAATTACACAGCGGTTAGCTAGTTGCAGGCTCATCTGAGTCTCACTATTTAGCGTTCCTGGTAAGATCCCTTTTTATATCCCTCCTAAAAGAATAGACACGGCCATCTGATTAAAGTTAACATAAAAACTAGTTTACTTACAATCATCCAGTTCACAATAAGATCCCTGAAGGCAGACTTAATTTACAGAACAACATATAGCCATGTGAACTATCCCACAAGAGAAATACAGTGGTGCCCCGCTAGACGAATGCCTCGCTAGACGAACGGCATTCGTCTAGCGGAAGCTGCCCCGCAAGACGAAAAAGTCTATGGGGCTGCTTCGCAAGACGAAAAATTTTCGTCTTTTTTTTTCGTTTAGCGGAGCGCAGCTGTCATTGCCGCTTCGCTAGATGAAAAAACTGCTAGCCGAAAAAATTCGTAGAACGAATTATTTTCGTCTAGCGGGGCACCACTGTAGTCTCAAGTGACTGCCACTCAGCAGTCACTTCTCCTAACTCTTAGGAACACAAAATGGAAGACAAGAAGAGCAGAACATGGAGGCCCTGTGCCCCCCTACCAAGAAGAGGCCACACCCACATTAAGTCACATGCAAAGGAAGTCTGCCCCAGCTCAGGAGGAACTAGCAAATTTTCTCCTGAGTGATACAAAGCGTTTCCCAGCATGTGCATTGTAGGAATGTTGTATTTGACTGCAATACGTTTTTACACCCCACACTTCAAAGCCATCCAAGTTGGTGGCCATCACTACCTCTTGTGGGATTGAATGCCATCGTTTAACTATGCACCGTGTGAAGGAGCACCGTGTCCTGAATCTTCTGATGTTTAGCTCCATGGACGTCCCTGAGTTCTATAAGAAATTGAGGAAACCCTTTTTTTTTATCCTTTCTCCGTACTATGCATAATCTTATACATGTCTACCATTACCCATGCTGGTTGTGGCTGATAAGAGTTGGAGTCCAGGAACATCTGGAGGACCACATGTATTCCTTCCTATAGGCAGTTATTTTTTGGAGGAGAATTAAAAGAGCTAACACCCAAGTCACCCACAGATCTTCCTTTAAAAGTTTTAGGAACATAGAGAACTCTTTCTAAATACAGGTTGCTGAACTTGGATTTTCTACTTGCATATTATGACCCCATTCATAGAATAAAATGCTGAATTGTGAATAAAAGTTCCGTACAGTGCTGTTTTTAGATTCTCATCTCTCCCTCCACTTCATGAGCAAACTAATGCTGGTTTAAAATATACTATTTTTTCCCCTATTTAGACTCAGGATAAATGTAAAGGCATCACATTAAGGGATTAAGACAGCAGGGGAGGTAATTAAGCAGGCTGTTCCAGAGTATTGGTGCCCAAAATAAATGACCCTAAAGCTCTAAAATGTGATGATGCATGTAGCTAAGATTGGAGAACAATAATACTCCTGGAGTTGGAGGAATATTTCAAAATCTAAAAACTTACAGAGAAATT
Organism: Lacerta agilis; assembly: GCF_009819535.1. Taxonomy (NCBI): domain Eukaryota; kingdom Metazoa; phylum Chordata; class Lepidosauria; order Squamata; family Lacertidae; genus Lacerta; species Lacerta agilis. Next base: position 7,512,792 of record NC_046328.1, read on the forward strand.
CAAGCCACTTATTTGCCACGCAGGAGGGGGGGTTGGGTGTTGCAGGCTCTGCTGGCAGGAAAGAGAAGTGGCTGAATTGCAACTAATCACCAAACTTAAAACCATGGAGAAACCTGGTCTGAACAAAGACATTGGCTTCTTATCTCATTATACATGACAAAGCTATCTTTAGCCATCTCACCCCTTGCCTTTCCCTGCAAGACTAATTCCACACCTATCAGCTGATCACCCATTCCCACCACCCTTCTGAGTAATACCCCTCACTATATTTAAGGATCTGGTGACTTCTGTTTCAGTGTATCTGAAGAAGTGTGCATGCACACGAAAGCTCATACCAAGAACAAACTTAGTTGGTCTCTAAGGTGCTACTGGAAAGAATTTTTTATTTTGTTTTGACTATGGCAGACCAACACGGCTACCCACCTGCTGCTGGCAGGGGTTCTTCACCACAGTGGAAGGTCTCCAATGTACCTGATGGAAGTACAGCAGCTTACATACTTTTTTGCATTTACTGCATTTATCATGAGATCCCTGATTGGCTGGAACCACACGTTACACTGATTTGGGCCCAACAACAATAGCTGCCGATTTAGTTTGCGGGCTCAATTCAATGTGTTGGTTTTGACCTTTCAAGCCATATACGGCTCAGGACCACAATACCTCACCCCATATGAATTACCCCAGACCCTGCAATTTCATCTGTGACCCTTCTCTGGGTGCCCCACCTGAGGGAGAGGCAGAGGGTGGCCACATGGAAACAGGCCTTTTGTGTGGGGGAAACCCCCCCCCAACTGTGGAATGCACTCCCCAGGAAGACATTCCATCTTTGTAAGCTTTAGACACCAAGCCAAGACCTTCAGCTAGTTAACATTGCCTCCTGTGGTGGTGTCCGCCTTTTAGTGATGTTGGTAGGACCCGGTCCTTATGAATTTACTCCTGGATGAGCAACTTGTGCATTTTGCATTATCAGTGTTCTTACTTCCCCCCACCCCGGTGTAATAATAACAACTAAGCCAGGAAAGTGAAAGTTACCCCATGCCATATCCCTGCTAGAAGCAGCGACCTTTTGGTAGGTCTAAGTCAGCCAGGGGACCTTTGGGTTCTGATCCAATCCAGCTACTACCCATTTGCCTGATGCCCCTTGAGCTGTCCCCACCTTCAGCCACAGCTGGAGGCAGGACTTTGGGTGCAGTGCTGGCATCGCTGCAATATTCATCTCCTGTGCTTCTAGCAGGAAGTTGGACTGTTCTGACCTTTGGAACAACAGCAGCAGCCCAGAACTTTCCCCAGTTGGGGGCAAGCAACATTTCATAGCACTGGAGGAGAACACATAAAATCTAGTCACATTGCCAATATTCTGCTTCACAATGCTAATTGGCCCAGGTCCCAGTGGCTTTCTGCATTACCCACTGCAAGCCATTTCCCCCAGCAGTGCTCCTTTGGTTCAGAATGTTACGTGAGAACCTGCTCTCCTTCATTCAGGCTTCAATGCACAAATCAGTGACTAGGTGCATGCATGTTCTTCAATGCTTAACTCTTTGCTCTCAGTGAAACTCTAATTGCTTTCTGCAACACTACACGGACTACAAAGCCATCTGGTCTGTAAGTGTATGAGCCAAAGTTCTTTAACGCTAACCACTCACTGTAGATGAAACTATCATTGATTGCTGTGAACTACAGGACTAAAACAGCAAAACAAGCAGCCTTTTGTTTAGTGAGTAACTATCTTCTCTATGGGGATCAATTCAGTCAATTGCTTCTTGGAAATGTTCTGTGTGATTGCTGTCCCCCCATCCTTCCAGATCTAAAATCCTTTGTTTTGTTTTTTCCCCCAAGTGGTGTGTGCATGTGTGTGTTGTGTGGAAGGAGCTAAATTCCCAAGTAGGTCCCTGCCATCACTATGGGACAGTTACAGAGCAGGTGAAACCAAATGGCAATTCCCATGGGGGGTGGCGGCAATGTATTTATTTTGCACATGCAAGTAAACACATTTCACCACCTGAAAAATACTTCCAAATACTCACCATTTGTGCCAACTCCTGCCATTTCCTGCACACACCTGCCAAGCGACCAAATTAAACCAATCAGACTCACCTTCTGGCTCCCACTACTAACTGCACCTGTCCAGCACTGCAGTATGGACTGAGCAAAACAACACTCTCCTGCCAGCCACTTACAGGATTTAGGATTTTTCTACAGAAACCAGCTTACTTCACTCCACATGCCAGCAGGGCAGGCTGGGTGCATCTCCTTACAATTTGTTCTTATTACTTCTCAACTCTTCACAGGCCTATTTAGTATATATTTTGTAAGATTCCTGATGGTTTTCACCAACTGGCCCATTTTCTCCCTTTCTGTACAGTCATACCTCGTGTTGTGTCTGCTTCTGGTTACATCTTTTCAAGTTGTGTCCCGTGGCAACCTGGAAATATCGGAACAGGTTACTTCCGGGTTCACCGCTCACGCATGCGCAGAGGCACTAAATTGCACCGCGAATCTGCGCAGACGCATCGCTCCTGGATGCGAACGCTTCGAGTTGCGGATGTGCCTCCGGGATGGATTACGTCCGCAACTCGAGGTTCCATTGTATTTATATTATTGAAAATCCTTAATAAAAACTGTCCTGAAAAAGGGAGGCAGTGGCAGACTGAAGGAGTCATGTATCCCCTACATTCTTACCTCATTCTGCAAATGAGGGCCTGAACCCTCTGTGGAGCCACGCTGGGGAGTAGCATAGAATGGAGGTTAGGAAGCACTGAATTTTCTTGTTATTCCTACTCTCCCCCTCCCCTCCCCCTCCCCACCATTGTTACTGCCATCAGACTTAATGACAGCAGGATTTTTGATGCAGCAAGTTTGTGTGGGGTTTGCATGGGATCACGTGGACCGTGAAACTCTGGAGCTTAAAGTTCATTTGATTTGATTTTTTCCTTGCAGGGTGTCATAACTTGCTCTTTGGGCTAATGTAGGAACAGCATTTAAAGTGTTGTTTTGATAATGATGATGATGATGATGATGATTAATGATTGTTTTCTCTCTCTAAAGGTTGAACATAACAGATGGGAAGGGCCGGGATTTCTGAGTCTTGACAAGCATGCCTCTCTCACCTCATTGAGCCTTGAGATGTCTCTGTAGTTAAGAGCAGTGGGAGCTGGTGTCCATTGGAACTGGTGGGGCAGAAGGGCAGGGAGGCCACTGCTAGCCAGAGCCAGAGCCAATAACAAGCAGAGCCACCCCCTGACTGGTTGTAAGAAAGAAGGTGGGCTGAGGTTGGTGGGCCAGAGCTGCCTTTGCCTTTATGGACCAGCCTTCACTGGTGCAGGACTTCATTGTTCCTATAAATATGGCAGCTAAATAAAACCTCCGTATCCAGAGGCAACATTGTAGGGACAACCTAAAAAGTAGTTGTAGGTCCAATGTGTATCTACCAAAAGCATCTGGTTGGTAAAAGAAGGCTGAGCTAGATCATCGTTTCTCTACCTTGCGTTCCCAGGTGTTGTGGGACTACCACTTCCTTCATCCCTGACTGCTGCCCCTGCTGGCTATGGATGATGGGAGTTATAGTCCAACAACATCAGGGGACCCAAGGTTGGGAAAGGACCTTAATGATCCTGCAAGGGACCTTCTCACGTTTTCATGTTTCTATGTGCCCCCTTTTGAAATTACATTAAAAATAATGTCTTATTTTCTAGGGTTTTTATAATATAACTTTTTATCTTTGATAAAACCACATTGAGGGTTTTTGGGGTGTTTTTTGTTTTACAATCAAGCAGTGTATAAGTTTTATCAAATAAATGCAATAAATAAACTACTAGGAGATTTCATCTGAAGATTCAGGCTAGGTGTGATTTAAGATTTGGTCCGATCCAGCTGTCACTGAATTATAACTCCCATCAACTCCAGCAAGCTTGGCCAGTGGCCAGATATAATGTTGTAATTCAGCAACTGCTGGAGGGCCAAAGGCTCCATGCGTGTGGTTTCGGAAAGTTGAAATGGAGTCCCAGAACTATTGCCTTAAGCAGGTTCTGGAATCCATGAGGGTGACCAAGTTGAAATGTAACCCAGACCCAGAAAAGACAAGTACTAATTGTTGGGAATTCACTTGATCAGGATGTATTTTGAGTGGGGTCAATTTCCTCCTGAATGTCTCCCTTTGAACCAGAACTCTTTGATGAGTAGCAGAGGCAATCACACCATGAGGCTTTCAATATCCTCCCCCACCATACCTAGCAGGAAAGCTTCGGGAGGATATTGAAAGAAAGGATGTGAAGGTATTTCTGTATGCAATTACAGGTGCTAGAATCTTGTTAGCACAAGTCTGGAAACAGCAACAGACTCCTACTATAGAGGAATGGCGGCAGAAAATGGTGGGGTATATGGAAATAGCGAAAATGACTGTTAGAATTCGGCAATCAGGAAGTGAAACTTTTGAAAATGAATGGGGTAAATTTATGACATACTTAAACAGGATGTGTGGAATTTGAACTGTGGAATAAGACTCATAGCTTAATACATAATTCTTTATTGGTGGTATAAAATACATAATGTAATAATGACAATATGAAGATTATAAATTAAAAATATAATTTAGATTATAAGGCTGTAACAATAAAGAAGGGTGAAACCGCAAGAACTAGTTAAGAACAAGAATAAAACAGCGGAAGAAGGGGGGAAGCAGAGGGGGGATGAGGGTGGGGGAGGGAGGGATGGAACAGTGGGATAAATCGTTGGTGGAATTGTAAATTAAAGGGAGTTTAAATTATAATAATGTAATGGAATAGTATTGTATAAGATTTGTATAAGATTTGCTTTATGTTTATTCAGAAACCAATAATAAAAAATTATGAATCAAAAAAATCACACCATGAGGCTAGTGTGGTAGGAGGAAGGGAGGCCAACAGTAAGTAGAGCAACAGCCAATAGCATGCAGAGTCACCTGCTGATTGGCTGTAAACAAGCAGGCGGATTGTGGTTGGTGGGGTAGAGCCCCTTCTGTCCTTACAGACCAGCCTCCACCTAGCAGCAGTTAGATGGAGGGGATATGTGGGTTTTACATAGGTCTCTGGTTGGCCACAATGAGAATATTTACAATGATAGGAAACTGTGCAGTGAAGTTCTGTTCTTCTTAGGATGAGTTATGCTCAAAAGTGACAGAGACACTATCTGGTAAAGCAATTACACCCACTCTTACGTGCTCCCAGAATGACACAGAACAAGCACACAGTCCCTTCCGGCACATCAGGCCTCTCTGCAACATGGAGGCGACACTGATGTCTAGATGGGACTGTCTAGTCAGTCTTAATGAGCTTCCCTTTCTGCCTCATTAGCAAAACATCCAGGGTGAACTGTAGGGAAAGCTAGTTTGCCTTGCCTATAAATGTTTCATTTTGAGGGACAATTTCATTTTGTGTTTTGTCAGCTACATTAACAACTACAAACAAATGAATCTCAGAGTGCTGTTCATGGAGAGATCAAAATATGAATAACACGATGCCATGTTCAAGTACCAAAAGGTCTTGTTTCTTGTTTTTCTGGTGCATCACGAATGCAAGGATTAGAGACAGGATGAAGGACACGTTGCTCAGCCTTTTAGTTGTGGTGCTTTCATTAGAAGCATCTACACTGGTTCACTCACGCATTTGGAAGGGTGACTAAGTGCATGTACTGTGTGTGCAGGTTTGAGTCAAATTTCATGGGGAAACATATTTATGTCTGTAAGTTACTCTGCTTGCTAATTACACACAATTCTGTATGGAAAAAAGTTATGGACACTGGGTTGTAATTTCTAGACCCATTGAAATTAGTGGACCCGAGCTAGTTCTAGCCATTAACTTAAATGGGTCTTATGTGTGTAGGATGCAAGCCATTATCCTTAAAAAATAAAAATCAAGGTTTCCGGTTCAGAAGCCCCTAGATTTATTTGTCTGCAGGTTCTATCTGCTGTATTCTGGAGGAGCTACTATATCTAATACTTTCACCCATTTATGGCAGAAAAGAAGGAAATAAAGTAGTCACTCTTGTTTGTGTTGAATGGGGAGAACGAAGCATATTCAGAATGCCTTGAGCTGAATTGAGCTGTTTTACAAAGCACTGAAGAGGCAGGAATATAAAAATGGTGGAGAGAACCATCACATTGTCCCTAATTCAACAGATAAGTTGTTTTAAAATATCGTTGTGGACAGAAGTGAGAGCTGTTCATAGACCTCAGCATTGGAAATCCAAGCTTTTGATGTAGGTGGGATTTGGCATGGACATGGCCACCCTCCAAACTGCAAACGAGAGAGAGAGAGAGAGAGAGAGAGAGAGAGAGAGAGAGAGAGAGAGAGAGAGAGGTGGCTGGAACTGTAAATGGAATCCTTGTGGTCAGTACCCGTTCCTCCTGTGCACCCAGGGTTGTCTCAGGTAATCTCAAAGTTGCATCGGCTTCATGGCTGGATGCTCCTCACTTTCTGTTTGCCAAGGTTCACTAATAGAACCAATGACTTTGCAAAACACCTTCTCCGTGCTATAAATTCTTAAGCAGCTCAAGCAGGAGATGCCTTCACAGTGCCCAGCCTTGGACCGACTCTCTGCTCGTTTAGCCATGCTAAAGCAAAGCAAGCCTTATGATCCTGCTGGTGTTTAATTGAATTGATGTTGAAGTGATACTGTGATAGGTAAACGTTGGCTACTTAATGTAATGACTTGGAAATCAACTTTGGATTTACAGGAGGTGGGGGAGGGGGAAAGGAGAACAAAAGCTACTTAAAAGTTGCAAATGAAAGCGTGTTTAGGTTTCATGGCTCATTGACACTCAAGAGACTATTTCACAGATGAACAGACACTGCTTATTGATCAGCATCGAGGGTTTGTAACTCACTGGAGGCAATCTAATTGATGTGGAAAGAGATGACTGCACATTAAGGAGCACCTGACTGGTTAAGATAAAGTCTCTTACAGGTATTTACCCTGCCATGTAATAACTGTTGAGTTGCACAATTACTAGGGCAAATGTATGTATTTACTGGGATCGTTTTTACCCTCTTCTGCTGACTCCCAGGGTGACTTACAAAGATCAACAGTCGGTTATTCCCCTGTCCCCAGACTCACAATCTAAATGACATAGCAAAAAAGGAAAGAGGCTTGAGAGGGAAGAGGAAAAAATAAGCCCAGGTACAAGTTCTTGGTTACAAAGTTGTCATGACTCGCTGGTGGTCTTGCTCCCCTTCTCTCTCTCTCTCTCTCTCTCTCTCTCTCTCTCTCTCTCTCTCTCTCTCTCTCACACACACACACACACACACACACATGAAAACATCTAAAGGATGACCTGCTTAAGGGTGGATCAAGCTATTTCTCGTTTGTGTCAGTTTTGCATATGTTCATTTGTAAGTCCAGTCCATTTCATTTCTGCATTAATCTGTGCTTTAAAACGCACACACAAATATATCAAAATATACATTTCATCACAAAACACATATTTGAATATGTATGCTATCTGAGTTCTAAATAAATATATTGTGTCCTAAAGTACTCATTTTAAATACATTCTGGTATGTTTTTGTGCCATGGGCTATATTATGAAATTCAGAGAAGCCTGAAATCGGAAGGATAATTATGTTTCAATCTGCATATTAGACCTGGAGATGAGGATGAGGTCAATTCACTCTGGAATTCACCGAAATTGGATCCAAAGACCCAGTTAGCAATAACTGACTGAAACTTTCTTGAAATTTACCTAGAAAACCTCATCGTGGCAAGTCAAACTGCAGGCAAATATACATCAGTGGCTAGTAGCCCTAATGGCTATGTCCTTCCTCTACTGTTGGAGGCACTAAGCCTCTCTGAATGCCAGGTGCTAGGAGTTTTGAATGGAGAGAGTGTTTTTTTTTCCCCATAGGCATCTGAGAAAACAGAAAGCTGGACTGTAGATGGACCTTGGCCTAATATATTAGGACTCTTTTTACATTGTTATCCTATGGAAGAATACTTAGGATAAGGCAAACCATCCACTGTTTGGAGATGTAGGATGTGCAATGGCATCGCAAGGGGGGATTCTCACCCCGGGTGCCATGTCTGGGGGGATGACAAGAAGGCACCCCACAGGGTGCTCACCCCGCCACCCCCGGGCATGGTGGCGCGAGCAGCCACTGTGCCACCTCGGCCACATGTGGAGGATCCTCCATTTGTGGCTGCAGCTGCAAGCAGAGGATCCCGCCACTGTCCGTATGGTGTTTGAGTGGTGCCATTGGCAAACCGCTACATACAACGCATGCACAGTGTTGCACGCATGCGCTATACGTAGCGACGCCACACATGCGCTGTACATAGCGGTTTGCCCCAGCACTGTACGGATGGTGGTGGGATCCCTCCGCTGCCACTGCAGCCGCAAGCAGAGGATCCTGCCACCATCCGTATGGCTCTCGGACGGCACCGGCAGCAAACCTCTCTGTACAACGCATGCGCGGTGTTGCACGCATGCGCTGTATGTAGCAACGCCACACATGTGCCATACGTATTGGTGCAACGCATGCACAGCCAGCGGTTTGCCCCACCTCGGGTGTCGGTTAGCCTTCGTTCGCCCCTGCGGATGTGAAGTAGGAAAACTTGCTCAGAAAACTTGGGGCTAGGATCCCACATCACCTTAAGAATTGCAGACCAGGCATGGGAAATCTTAGCCGTAGGGGCCACATGTGGTCAGATCTCTGTCTGGCCCTTGGGGTTCTCCTCTGGACACATCCCTTCTCCAGCCACATCTGCTCACCCCTGGCTGGGATGTGTACTCTGATCATCATAGTGGCTTACTTAGACGGAGCAAGTACTACTCAAGCAAAACACTTTCAAGGGGAGCATCTGAATATGTGATAAAGTAATCAGCTTGGCAATGGTAAAATTTACACACTGGGTGCACGTTTTGCCTCTGCTCCACGCCCCGCCAGCAGGTGGCCCCTGTAGGGCTGGCGAAAAGAAAGTGTGGCCCTTGAGTTTAAAATGCCCCCCACCGCTCTGCTTGAAAACTTTACTGAAAGAAGCTAACTTGCAGAAATGGACAGTTCTCTATGAACTTTGTTTGAAATTGGATACCAGAGAACTCTGTAAGGCTGGCATGGAAGACTGCCATTTTTGCTGCTGTTCTTTGGTGTTACAATTTGAAATCCTTCAAAGAATCACAGCAGTAGAGAAGGTTAGGTATTATCACCAGCTGGAAAGGCAAGTCAAAAGGCTGATGACTGCAGAGGTGGAGGAATTTTATGGTTTCCCAGCGGATGCATGTGGGAAATGGCTGTAAGAGAACTTTCTTCTATTAGCAGCCCTTGGGCTTCTGAAGGCTCATTCAACAATGAGGCTCAGCGTGTCTTTTTACCAGAAGAATTCAGTTATACGCTACTCTGGCATCATTCATAAGTTCGCCAGCTATAGGGATGGACAGGTCATCTATTACCAGTTCACGGCACTTTTTCATGTGCACATTCATAAATCTGTTCCATCCCATATTCTGCGATCTGGTGTTTTTCTTATGAAATTATGTTGAAGGATCAGTGAGGTCAGAACATAAATAACTAGTTTCTTGCATGCTGGCTGCGTCAAGAATGCTTTTTGCAAGCAAGAGGAGAATGGCAAGCATTCTATCCATTAAAGAACAGGTAGGAAGATTATTGGGATTTGCTGCAAAGTTGACAACACATTTTCTCAAATTTAGCAGACCAAGGCAGGATAACTTTTATGATGAGGGATAATTTTATTGAATACAGTAAAATAGCAATAACGGTGGATTATTGCCAAATGCAAGCTGGGGGGGGGTCTGCGGTATCTTAACAATATTCAAAAAGCAGTTTGCCCTTGTATAGAAAGATGGGTTATTACATACTATAAATGTGATACCAAACAGGACAATTTGTATAGAAAGACCTGTGCTGATTTTCATTTTATGTGTCCTTCCCCTCTCCCCTCCCCACACAACTACATGTTATTAGGGTTAAAGCTTGATTAAATATATGGTTAGAACGGGGAAGAAGGAGAAGAGAAGAAGAGTTTGGACTTGATATCCCGCTTTTCACTACCCGAAGGAGTGTTTCCAATATTAAACTAGAAAGCCAATACAATTTAAAGCAGGGAACAAGATTCATTTGGTCATTTATCCCAGCAAATTATACAGCAACAGTGATACCATAGAATATTCTGCCTTTCATTAGTTTCCATATTTTAGTTAAAGAACCTTGGAGCCTGTATGGATGGAATAGCAACGGCAACAGCTTGGACTTACTTGGGGCCCGTCAACAACACAGCTTCCTTATCGATAGCCAGGAGCTGGCTGGGTGTAACCCTGGCCAAAAGGAGGGTGATTGCGTGCATATGGATTGGGGCCACTTGGAGGGGGTGTCATAGTAGTTCCAGGCGGTGGAGTGAAGCCTGGTCTTGGCTGATAAGTACCTGGCTGGCTGGGAGCCATTCCAGGTTGAGAAGCTGGGGTCACATTATAACAGGCCGACTGTGAAGCTTGTGTTGTGTAGTTCTGAGCAGGAAAGGTGCCTGCCTGATACTGCTGGGGAGGCTGAGCTGGCAGCTGCTGAGGTTGAGGCTGGCCAGAAAACCCAGGAGCTGGAGCCTGTGAGGGCTGCTGGCTGTATGCTTGGAACTGCTGTGCTTGTTGAGGCAAGTCTCCTTCTCCACACACTCCTGAACGACCCTTTAACAGTTCAGGGCCTGGATCCTTGTTGGCCCTAGATTCTCTGATCGGGAGTGTAAGAAGGTAAGGGCATATTGGGATATGATATATCATGAACTGAGAAAAATGTTCAAATATACTTTTGTTAAAAAACCTGAAGCCTTTTTACTAGGTATTATAGGTACAGACATTAACAAGCAGGATATTAAACTTTTCCAATATGCAGTGACTGCAGCTAGGATTTTGCTAGCACAAAGGTGGAAACAAGAGGATTGGACAGTGAAACTGATGGAATATGCAGAACTGGACAAAATGACGGGAAGAATCCGGGAACAGCGGGACCAGAAATTCATCAAAGACTGGTTAAAGTTTACGAACTATTTGACTAACAATTCACAGTTGAATACGTTAATAGGACTTCAAGAAGCTTTGTAATTAATGTGTAGAAATATTATTGTAATTATGGTAGTTAGAGTGAGTAAGAGATATATGATAGTATAAGCAATGGTAGATTAAAGAAGTATAATATTAAGATATAAATCAGAATGCCATGTGGAAGGTCTGAGGGAAGTCACGGCTATGATAGCCAAAACTGATAAATGAATGTGAATTTATATTTTATTTTTTGTAGTAATTTAGTATAAAATAATAAAAATTATTTTTTAAAAAAGATTCTCTGATCGGGACTGTTTCAAAACAGTGGATTGAGGTCCAAAATGAATTGGAGGAGGGGCTGTGCACAACTCTAGTATTTTTCCATTGGAACCATTATGGAGGGAAGTCACAGGGTTAAGGGGGAGGAAGGGGGATGGTGATATATAAGGAAAATAAAACTGGGAAGTGAAGAATATACCATTTATATGTACATGACTAAGTATATGTATAAGGTTATGTATATAATATATATGGAAAATTGTGTAAATGTGATATATTATGAGGAATTGCATAAATGTACAAAACTTACCTTGTAATATAAAATAACAGTAAATAAATAAATAAAAGAATATTTATTTATTTTTTTAAAAAGGAATTGCACATAAAATCCTAGACTCAAAGAGCATATTTCGATGCACTGAGTCTTGCATGAAAACTCAGAATCTGAAAATCTGCAAGAGAATCCATCCACGCAACCCCCCACCCATCAGAAAAGAGTTTAAATTATGAAGTTTCTTGGGATCATATTCACCAATAGCAGCCTGTGTGAAGCATTGATGAAATGTAATTGTGTGTACATGTGCATCTGTGCACGCGTACAAGTTTGTGTATCATAACAATAAAGGGCTAATGCTTGTTAAGCACTCATTGACAAGAACCAGTTTTGATTCTTCCTGAGTATAAGGTCCTGGGGCCAGAGGTGGATTTAAGGGAGTGCAACTGGTTTGGGCACACTGGGTGCAGAGACTCAGAGGCGCCACAGGAAGTGTCACAGCTATGACATGGAATGGGAGGTGAGAAGTGGGGGTGCTGAATTTTGGCGTCACATGGGGCGCCGCTGAAATTTGAGACTCCAAGGTCCACCACTGCTGGGGCTTCTGAGAGTCAGGTTCTGGCACCTCAGCTCCTCTGCTGACATTGCTCTGTTCCAGCTGTAAGCCTGGTGGATTGAGGTCTGGTCTGTTGTGCAATACCAGTCACCTGACCCTCCCAAGCCCCATGGTTATCTTCTGTTTCTGGGCCCAATTCAAGCTCTTCACATTAGCATTTAAAACCTTTAATAACCTTGACTCCCAAATATCCGAAATAATACCTCCTTCGCTACATACCCTGTCAGTTCTTAAGATTGGCTTGACAGTTGTAGCTCTGCCATCATCAGAAGTATGGGAATAAATTGTGGAACTTCCTCCCCACATGGGTGCGTCTAGTATTGTAGCTCTAATGTAGGCTTCCTCAACCTTGGCCCTCCAGATGCTTTTGGCCTACAACTCCCATGATCCCTAGCTAACAGGACCAGTGGTCAGGGATGATGGGAATTGTAGTCTCAAAATATCTGGAGGGCCGAGGTTGAGGAAGTCTGCTCTAATGCTTTCACCATACACTGAAGAGGCGTCTCTCTATCCTGGCTATAAACAGTGAGTGTATTTTTCCCTCGATTTATACTGTTCTGATCCATTTAAAATGGTATATACTGAATGGGGAGAGTCCTGAGGGCCAGACAGGGAGCCTTGGAGGGCCACATTGGGTCCGTGGGTCTTTGGTTCCCCACTGCTCCTTTACAGTCTTCCTCCAGTACACAAAGCATAAGAGGGACAAAAAGTATCCCAGGGAAGCCAATTGAATTTTATGACTGCAGCTGTTGGGGATGTACCAGTCAATGTAATGTGTTGGGTTACCAACAAAAATCATACCTAGAAAACCTGATCCTTGCTGCAGATTTAGGAGCTCAGGCAAAGTGTGTGTTCAAAAACTACCCAATAAAATACATTCATATGTCCCAAGAAATCACCGGATTTTTGCTATGGGTATCACCCACTCCACCTCCATCCAAACCATTGCTAATGTATTGGCACACTACAGTTATTTGCACATGGTAACTTTCATTTGTGCGTGGTATTTTATTTATTTATTTATTTTTATTAAAGATTTTCTTGGTTTACAAAGTGTGTGTAATGTCTCTCGTATTTTTCCATAAAGCATTTTAGTTGTTGAGACATTAGGGAGAGAGGGGGGGGGAAGGAAGTGGGTGGGATGGGTGGGGAGACAAAAACCTACCGACAGCATACAAATCAATATGGCTAACCTGATCCAAAACACCCACCCACCCCACTCACACAGGAAACCAAAGACCACCACAGCCAACCACAAATGAACAATCAAACCCTACGCCAATCGCAACCTCTCACCGCCAAAGAAACACAAGCAAACAACAGAGAACCAACACAAGCGACGCTGATACCAAACCCTACATATTTTAAGGAAAATAAAAACACCATGGTATTTTTCAAAGAAACACTGGTCCAAACACTGGACATAAGTGCCCTCCTTCTGACATACAGCGTTGTTTTGGGGCATTTTACTCTCCTGAGAGACATAGGAATTTAGTTTGAGTTGAGAAAAATATGCTCCCTCAAAATCACACTATGTTTTTCAGGCGTTTGGGTTATTGCTATGGAAGATAGATTGCCACAGGTTGTCCCCACCCCGTGAATCTGAATCTATTTGGAATTCATATCTCCCTAGGATACTTAAGATGTTTCCAGCTGAGTGATACAAAACCAGCTGGGAACATGGAATGCTGCTGTCTGGACATACTGCTGGTTTCACAGTCGTCCTCTGCAAAATAATTGGAGTTTCTGTAGCACTTTCAAATCAAAAAGCACTTTCAGTTTGCCCCCATAACTAAAACCATCTTTCGTAATGGAAGTTTCAGACCTGAAGAGGAAAAAATAAAACCCAATTGACAGCAAATGATTACTTTGAACATCTTACTTAGTGGGCAAGAAATTCCAGGCTCCTAAGATCAATGTGCCAGGGAACATTTAATAACATGTTTGATGTATCAAATCTTGGGTGAAAGCAAGGGAATGTGGGAGACATGACTCAGAGGTAGAGCACATGGTGTGCATGCATGAAGTTCTAATTTCATTCCTCACTGTTTCAATTTAAAAGGATCTAAGAACATAAGATGAGCCAAAGACCCATCTAGTCCAGCATGCTGCTCTCACAGTGGCCAACCAGATGCCTATGGGAAGCCCACAAGCAAGGTGTGAGTACAAAAACACTCTTGTCTCCTGTGGTTTCCAGCAACTGGTATTCAGAAGCATTCTGCCTCCAGTCATGGAGGAAGAGCATAGCCACTATGTTTAGCAGTCGCTGATAGCCTTTCCCTCCACAATTTTCCCCCCTATAAGAATCTAAACCAGTAAGGCTAGTAAAGTTCTTCACTTGAAACTTCAGTAAGTTGCCATTTGAATAGACAACACCGCATTAGAAGCCTGGAGCCAGGGTCACCATTAAGGTCAGCATTCTTGGGTGGCTGCTGAGACCCTCACCAGTTCAGGGGGCCCACAGCTAATCCCTGGAACCCCCTGGTTCTATTTCCCCTCCTCTATACTGTCACCATTGTTGGCTTAAGGGCATAGGGATAGCCTTGCTGGATCAGACCAAAGGCCCATCTAGTCCAGAAACCTGTTTTCCACAGCGGCCAACCAGGTACCTAACAGGGTGCAGGGAGAGAGTTTTGTTTAGCTAGGTTTTACGTAAGGGGAGATCCAATTAAGTTGATGTCAAGGCTTCTGTCAACACTTGGGGAATATTATTCCTCCCCCTTGGCAGCAAGAAGCAGAAAAACAAAGGCAGACTCCTTTTTAATGAGTTTGTTTATTCATAATAGTGAGAGACAAAAGGACACAACACTGACAATGGCATTGCTCCAACTGAGCCCCTCCTCCCTTCTTCCTAGCAACAGCATTTCCCTTTACGGTGACCGCTCATGGTCAAGTGTCTCTGAGACCTTTGTTCCTGCACCCTTCATGAACCCCAAGTTCTGGGAGAAGGGGGTGGGGTCAGAAATACTCTCCAGTGACAACATGTCAGCAGGCTGCCCTGCCTTTGTCTCCCCTCCACCTTCTTCTAACACTTCCCAACTCTTCTGTTCATCTAACTCTGAGCTGTGACTTTCCTCAAACCCCTGCTGCAAATCAAGGCTGCATTCCTCTTCTCCTGCAATGTCAGGAGAATGGGGTGTGTGGGGGGGTGTGATCTCCACCATTCCTCCTCCATCTCATCCCCTTGAGTCCAATCCCTGACAGCTGAGTATTTAAATGATTTATGGATTTGTTGATGAAATGTTTGTCTATAGTGATAGATCATTACTGAAGATGTCATGTTGTTCACTGTCTCAATCTGGTTTGAAATCTTTGGTTGTATTGAAAACCAATACAGGAATAGATAAATGAATGAACTAAGCCTAGATTCAAAACAAGAGCACAAAACCATCTCTTCACTAGTGATTACCAACCACTAGTATCCAGATGCAGCAACAACGCAGAGGGCTTGGTATCCTGCTTCGCCCCTCCTACTCCCTGTTCCTGGAATGCCCCATTTTGGGAAATAACTATTGCAACTTCCACCGATACAAAATGTGGTCACTTACCATACAAAACTAACCATGTCTACTCAGAAGTAAGTCCCACTTAGTTCAGTGAGGTTTACTCCCTGATGAGTTGGTGTAGGATTCAGCCTTAGGGTTGTTGTGTTTTGTTTTGTTTTTTAACAAATCCTTCTTACAGGGAATGCTCCATGCCTGTGCAGAAAGAGATATACTAGCTACAGTTTAGTTTCTAGAACTTATTTAAGAATAATTCACCTGGAATAGTCTTCTCCAGCCTCCTGCCCTCCAGATGTATTGGATTCCAACCACCATCAGCCCCCGGCCACCATAGCCAATGGTTGTGGATGATGGGAGCTGTGGTCCAAAATATCTAGAGGGCACCAGGTTGGGGAACACTGACTTGTCCCAAAAATGATCATATGTATCTCTCCTTTAAAAAAATTAGGTGGAGATGCTGAGAGGGATTGTCACCATGGAGCACTTGCATCCATCAGTTTAAAGGGCTCTATGTCAAGGCCTTCAGGGACTTAACTCTTCCAAATGAAATCTGCTGTTCCTCGGGCAATTTTCTGATAAGAAGCATGCAAGCCTTCTGATTCAAGGTGAACGCTCAGCCTTTTATGTGATACAGACAGATTACATGGTAATTATGACTTGCACAAAACTCATTTGCAGCGAAGCAGCAGGTAAAAACTGTACCACCCCAGGCCAGCCATAACCTACACACAATGTGATTGAGCACATAGATTTCTTTTCCCACACCTATAATGGTTCTGTGGGAGGATGAGGTCATAGACAACATCAGGTACTAGCAAAAGATCATTAAACTGCAAGCCAGGCAGGGAACTCAGTGAGCAGCCAAATCAACTATTTCAAAATGTGTACAGGGTTTCCTTTGGAGACCATATACAGTCTGCCTGCCTGCCTGCCTGCCAGCCTGCCTCTCTCTCTCTCTCTCTCCCTCTCCAGTGCATGCACAAGCTCTGCAGATGCAGATATAAGTATGCCTTAAGGGTTGTGTTTGAGAGGGGTCTCTGTCATCATCCAGATCCAACACAATCTCCACCACTGAGAGGAAGCATTAGCCCAAGCATAGTGGAAAAAAGCCAGCCCTGAGATTCTGGAGCTTATTTTGTGCTGAGGCAAGGTCAGAACCATGGATAGGGGCAAAGGTGCTGATTCAGAGTCCAGTTGCTAGAGTTCAGTACCATGGACAGCGGAAAGAACACAGCCTCATTCTTGTTTAGATCAACTGCTAGAGCTGGGTAAGGTAACCAGGACTAAAGTCCTGCCCCCAAATGCTGCACCTGCCTTTTAAGGCAGATGTTAGCTTCATCTAGACAGAGGTTTTGTTCAAGTTGTGGAAATACCTTCAGGGGATGCTCCTTGGGTATTTCCTGATCTTTCTTAGAATATAAGGTCCAGTCTTAAGAGTTCAGTGGCAGGGGATTGGAGTTTGGATAGCAGTACCAGTGGATCCACTCAGGAAAGACCAAGGAGTGAGTTCATCTCCTCCAAATAGATGCTACTTTGCATCCGAGGATTTCTGGGCTGGAGCTACTAGATGGCCATAGGTAAGTCCCCCCCCCCTCCACTTCAGCTCCCACTCCACCCTCAATATCTGCATATGGGTGATCACAATACTGCTTACCTTACATGAAAAGATTACATTGGTGATGCACTGTGGCATCAGGCAAAATGATAGGTTGCAGGTTCAACTTGTTGTTGTTGTTCAGTCGTTCAGTCGTGTCCGACTCTTCGTGACCCCATGGACCAGAGCACGCCAGGCACGCCTATCCTTCACTGCCTCTCGCAGTTTGGCCAAACTCATGTTAGTAGCTTCAAGAACACTGTCCAACCATCTCATCCTCTGTCGTCCCCTTCTCCTTGTGCCCTCCATCTTTCCCAACATCAGGGTCTTTTCCAGGGAGTCTTCTCTTCTCATGAGGTGGCCAAAGTACTGGAGCCTCAACTTCAGGATCTGTCCTTCTAGTGAGCACTCGGGGCTGATTTCTTTGAGAATGGATAGGTTTGATCTTCTTGCAGTCCATGGGACTCTCAAGAGTCTCCTCCAGCACCATAATTCAAAAGCATCAATTCTTCGGCGATCAGCCTTCTTTATGGTCCAGCTCTCACTTCCGTACATTACTGCTGGGAAAACCATAGCTTTAACTATACGGACCTTTGTCGGCAAGGTGATGTCTTTGCTTTTTAAGATGCTGTCTAGGTTTGTCATTGCTTTTCTCCCAAGAAGCAGGCGTCTTCTAATTTCGTGACTGCTGTCACCATCTGCAGTGATCGTGGAACCCAAAAAAGTGAAATCTCTCACTGCTTCCATTTCTTCCCCTTCTATTTGCCAGGAGGTGATGGGACCAGTGGCCATGATCTTAGTTTTTTTGATGTTGAGCTTCAGACCATATTTTGCGCTCTCCTCTTTCACCCTCATTAAAAGGTTCTTTAATTCCTCCTCACTTTCTGCCATCAAGGTAGTGTCATCAGCATATCTGAGGTTGTTGATATTTTTTCCGGCAATCTTAATTCCAGTTTGGGATTCATCCAGTCCAGCCTTTCGCATGATGAATTCTGCATATAAGTTAAATAAGCAGGGAGACAATATACAGCCTTGTCGTACTCCTTTTCCAATTTTGAACCAATCAGTTGTTCCATATCCAGTTCTAACTGTAGCTTCTTGTCCCTCATAGAGATTTCTCAGGAGACAAATTAGGTGGTCCGGCACTCCCATTTCTTTAAGAACTTGCCATAGTTTGTTGTGGTCGACACAGTCAAAAGCTTTTGCGTAGTCAATGAAGCAGAAGTAGATGTTTTTCTGGAACTCTCTAGCTTTCTCCATAATCCATCGCATGTTTGCAATTTGGTCTCTGGTTCCTCTGCCCCTTCGAAATCCAGCTTGCACTTCTGGGAGTATGCCTGTTGTCTTTGTCCATGGAGTTTTCTTGGCAGGGATACTGGAGTGGCTTGCCAGTTCCTTCTCCAGGTGGATCACGTTTGGTCCAAACTCTCCACTATGACCTGTCCATCTTGACCTGTCCATAGCTTCCCTGAGTAATTCAAGCCCCTTCGCCACAACAAGGCAGTGATCCATGAAGGGGCAGGTTCAACTAGAAGAGCACAAAATCCATGATGCACTAAGCACTACAACATGAGCAACACTTCTGGTGCCTTCTGAGCATATTGCTCATAATTGGCTTTGATATCTGCCCCATTTATGACTATACCAGTTCTATATAATCATCTTGTCTCCTTGGTAGCTAGCAAACAGTGGCACCTGCCATGTTCTTCAGTACGCACTAACATGCAGGGGCTTCGCTGGTATAGCCTCCCTCCACAAAATAAAGGCAAGCACGGGAAGGCAGCCCTGCCAAAGTTATCTTGATGAGCCCACTTGGAAAAGTAAAGACAGGAGACTCGAACATCCCCTGCTTCATATCCAGGCAATAATCAAAGACTTTGTTTGTTGTTTTTCCACAACTAGTGACATATTTTATTTGCTGTTACATTTCTGCTTGAATTTCAAAGGGAATGTGTTGATGTTTGATCTACTGTATGCAACATGTCCTAGAAGGGATGTTAAGAGAAATGGATCAATTGGTGCTTCTGAAGCAGCTGAGTTCTTATAACATTCCTACACTGAATCTCTGATGTCAACTCCTTATCTTGTATCATTCATTGTCTGCATTTTGGTGCAGAGGAAGGAGTGTTAGATAAATGCCAGAAGCCAGTAGACTTTGATAACACTATCCCCTTTCGAAGCTCAGCTTCCTGATTTATTACAAACATTCTGCCTTTCTCCTACCATACAAGATATTTTTCTTTGCATGTACCTTTGAGGATTCCAACTTTCCATTCTTTTTTCTAAGTGCAAATCTATATTTGTACTTTGCTGTAGCAAAAGGTGTTTATGGGATAGAACTCCAGATACAAATCCATGTTCCATTAGAAACTCACTGGATAGCCCTGGGCATGTCCTAGGAACATAAGAGCCTGTTTGATCAGGCCAGTGGCAGCATCCTGTTCTCACAGTGGCTAACCAGGTGCCTATGAGAAGGACAGAAGCAGGACTGCAGTGCAACAGGACTCTTCCCTCCTGCAGTTTCCACCAGCTGGTATTCAACTACCTCTACTGTATCAAACAGTAGAGGAAGAACACAGCCACCAGACCACATTTCCTCTTGCTCAATCTTCTTAGGGCTGCATATCTGTGGTGGTTGGGGCCAAATGCAAAATGTTACAGAGCATGCCAGTTAGTAAATCACACAGTTCAAAGTTGGAGGAAACTCTTTATTTTGCTCCATCCATTTCAGCCCTCCTCTGGTTCTGGGAGACAGGAAGTGGGGGGAAAGCTTGTCACAGCAGGAGGGGGTGGCAGCCATGACTCTTCACCAGCCTAACTCAACTCTGCCTCTTGGACTCCCTCCTCCTACTTGCCTGTTTCAGCTTCTGCCTCTTATTCTTGACTTCCCTCTGCCACAGACTCTCCTAACTTACTAAGCCCTGTTACCTCTTCAGCTTCCAACACCTCTTCCTTCCAGTCTTCTCCCTGTGACCACTCATCATCATCCCACCACCACTCCTCAGGTTCTAAGCCTTCATCTCCTTGGTGGTTCCTCAGCTGATTTGTCCCACCACTCCTCTGTGTCCAACAAGTCCATGACACAAAAGCAGGGAGAGCAATGGATATGACTGTTAAGGCTACATTCAAGCCATGCATAAGTCTACACACAGACACTCCATTCTCCTTCTAGGCAAGCAAAGAGCATTATCACAGTTCAAAGACACAGTCTGGCAGGCAAGAAGTCTCCAGAAGGTGTGACCTTGGACAATGGTGTGGCAAGGGGAGAATCCAAGTGGCCAAATGGAGAGGTCAAGGGGCCATATTTGTTCCCCAGGCCCAAGCTATAAATGTTCATTGGAAAACAGAACATTATTACTAGGGCCACCATAAATTTGGTGATAAGGTTCTATGAACTAAGGTTATAGCACAGTGCAAGATAACATCCTGGCCAACATTCTGCATTAAGATGCTGAGGGTTGTTGCTTTTTAATTTGTTGTGGATTGCTAGAGTGTTAGCTATTGAGATATATGCCTTCGAAATACCTAGTTCTGCAGACAGTGGATGTTACAGTTTAACAATATGGGATCACCTTTTAACCACCTATTGATGGTAGCATCTCCAGGTCCCTCACAATAATTTACTAACTCTTTTCACTATCTCGTAGTCCCCTCAAGAGCTGAAACTGTAGCAGGAGTGAAATATGGTGCCAAGGAGACCATTTTATCTCTCTCCTTTTTTCCCCTGGTTCACACAGAAGCTAAGCCAAAAAAGCATTCCTCCCAGCTTCACTTTCAGTTCCCTTGCAAAATAAACAATTTTAGGATCACATCATTTTAGAGGGCAAATGGACATTGGAGATCATATGGTGTTGTGTTCAGGGGGGCAGCAAGGCAAGGATATGTGTGCAAAATTGCATTTGAAATTGTGTATATTAGAATAAATTTCACTAATATTCTAAGAACTAATATACATGACAACTTCTTTTTTAAAAAAATTTGCAAACTACTGTGGAAATATGGAGGACTGAAAAAATATAGAAGACCTCTGTCCAATTTGGCCACATTGGACAGTGTGATGAATAACTTGAAGTGCAGCAGAACAGAAGCGATGCTGAATGTGATGAATGCATCTGATTGTAAACTGGGGCGGGGGGGGGGGGTTCAGTTTAATACTGTTGTTAAATTTTATGACCTGCCTTGGAATCTTAAGGTGAAGCACAGGTAAGTAAGAATAAAAGGGTGTGAGAGGATGGCACCTGGCATCACCATGGTTTAAATCTCCTGCAGCCACAGCTCCCGCTGGCATGGATTGGCCGGTGGGGCTGCCCATGGGGGGGGCACCCCAGTGCCAGCAAGACAGCTGGAAGGTGATGAGGTGGGTGCCGATCTCTGCCCCTCCCAAGCCAGATCACTGTGGGGCCAGAAGCCCAGCCACAACGCTGCCCACTGAAAAAGGTAGGCGGACTAACAATAATAATAAGGGGGTGTATAGGGTAATAGTGGAGGGGTAGTTCCACTGGGGTGGTTTGTCCACCTTTGATCCCCACCCTTCACTCAGCTCTCACCTGTGGCTTGTAGAAGCTTTCAGCATGTGAAAGCAGCCAAACGCTGGGAATGGCTTCAACTGGACAGCTAAATCAAGTGAGGGTAGCTGATGAGTCTTAAACCCTTGGTGAGTTAGGGACTTCTCCTGTATACGAGCAGATGGGGCTTGTCAACCTGGAAAGGTAGCCCATCTAGGAGAAGGAAATCTCTTATCCTAAACCTCCACTGTCTTCGGAATATGTCTGGGAGAAGAAAAGGCTACACAAATCCAGAATGGAGTCCCAAAGAACGTTGGGTGGTGCCCTGTACACCTCCTTCCAACAACTGCAGCCAAGATGGTGCCAGACATATTGCTTTCTTTTCCTTTGGACCACATCAGTGAGGCTGAGAGGAAGGTCCTGTTGTCTGGGCAGCCCAGGACCTCCATCCACACTGCCCACGTTTGTGTCCCAGGGAGTTCACTCTGGTGCTGCGAATACAGTGGTTTGACTGTGCCCTGGTGGCACACTCCATTGTCTCTTGAGACAGACGGATGCCAACAATAATGATGATGAAGGGCAGAACAGAAAACAATTGCTTCTTACATCCCTTACAGCATGTGAACTTTGTATCCACATGCTTAAATTATGTGTTAAACCAAAAACCTTTGGCTCAAGTGGGAGCCCATTCCTTCCTCTTGGGACATAACCAGGTCTGGATTATGCCCACTAAGAAAATAGCATAGCCCATAAGGATATAACAGGGGCACCAACTTTCACTCTGGCAATTTAATATTAAAGACATCTAAAGTCATTAAATGTTCTGTCCTCCCATTCAGTTGATGCTTCTCTCAATGGTCCCAGCAAGAGGCCACTCATAATAACGAGACCAAGAACTCTTCAGGCTAGCAATAAAATCCTAATTGCACCATTAAGACTCTCCGATGTTACTGCTAAGAGTTTACAGTGTCACAACTCCTAACAGCCATTGCAAAGGCCAGTGTTCAAACTACTAGACTATTTTGGAATTTTAGAGTTGCTGGGTACGCGCTGGTCTGAGTTACAAAGTGGAGGAAAATTTTGGGTTAAATTTTCACCAGAGTAATATAGGTTTATGCCAGTTGCTGGAAATTGCAGGTGTGGAGAATGCTGCTGTGTTCAGAGTTACAATGTATGGGTTCAGTCATTCAACCAACTACAACTCCCCCCCCCTGCCAACAGTAGTATCATCCAGCCCATATGTTACCAGCTTCTCCATGAGAATACCAGGGGGTGACTTTGTTGAAAGCTTGACTGAAATCAAGGTATGTTACATCCATAGCATTCCTCTGATCCACCAAGCTCGTAACTGCAATGGATTCTGTGCCAGCCTGCCCTCACCGGACCCACAAAGTTTCCACTGGTTGCTGCTGCTGTTGCTATTACATTTAAGAATTGCTTCCTATAAGGTATCTCAAAGCAACTTGCAATATAATAAAAATATATGTGTCCAAAAAAACTGAAGGGCACCAGGTTGGCAAAGGTTGCATTAGGATGCACTTGAATACTGCACATGAATTTTCCTGCAGAACTTAAAAAAAAAGTGATGCTGAAAGGAGACAAGAGAGCAGCAAAATAAGAGGAGCTGAAATTATTTGTCCAGACCTAATTGGAAGCATCCCCCTCGTCTCCTTCTATTGCATCAGTTGAAATTCACAAGAGTTTTTGTTGTTGGTTGCTTCTATATGATTTATACATGAAGAGGACCCAAGTATTTGTTATATTTCATGAATGTGCTGCAGGATCTTAATTAACACCTCTAAAACTCCATTAGTTTCACATTTTTCGAATGCTTTACAGTGTTTTTCTGTAGCAGAGGAAAGCAAACAGGAACGCAAGTCAAAAGAACTTTTAAAGAAGCAATGGCTGCCCTGATATGCTCCATAAATTTGGGAGTTTCAGGAAACACATAAAAATTGTTCTCAATTATGGGACTACTGCTTTTTTTTATTTTATGTAGCAGGTAGATACAATTTATATTCCATTTTGTTTTTTATTGTAAGTTTATATAGCTGAAAATGCTACGCTAGAGCTGCAGAGGCAGTGTTGTAACCTGGAGAGCCAGTGTTAAGATGTGTTGCTATTGACTGCCTTCACCTCTGAGCAATCACGAACCTTCCCCTTCTAGAGGAATAGCTTCCTTTTCTATCTGCCATTATTTTGCATCCTAGTGAACAACAATCCTGAGTCTCTCATAAAAAGCCTTTTGTTTAGTTATACATCAAATGATTTTCAATGATAATTAGTCATTGGCCACTTGTGCTTTTGCTGACAGACTAATTGAATAGCTATAGCTCATAGGTTCAAACTTTTGTTAATGTTTATATTGCTTGTTAGATTGTATTACATCTTTTTGTTCTCACACTTTTCTCTCTCTCAATAAAGAGGAAGTGTGTGTGTGTGTGTGTGTGTTCATGTGTATGTGTGGCAAGGAATTTTGACCATTTCCATGGTGCTAAGGTCTCCTTAAGGACATGGGTGGCACTGTGGTCTAAACCAGTTCCCCCAACCTTGGGCCTCCAGCTGTTTTTGGCCTACAATTCCCATCATCCCTGACCACTGGCCTTGCTAGCTAGGGATGATGGGAGCTGTAGTCCAAAAACAGCTGGAGGCCCAAGGTTGGGGGACACTGGTCTAAACCACTGAGCCTCTTGGGCTTGCTGATCAGAAGGTCGGCAGTTCAAATCCCTGCAACAGGGTGAGCTCCCATTCCTCGGTCCTAGCTCCTGCCAACCTAGCAGTTCGAAAGCACACCAAAAAGTACAAGTAGATAAATAGGTACTGCTCTGGCAGGAAGGTAAACGGCGTTTCCATGCGCTGCTCTGTTTTCGGTGTTCCGTTGCACTAGAAGCAGCTTAGTCATGCTGGCCACATTACCTAGAAAAATTGTCTGCGGACAAACACTGGCTCCCTCGGCCTGTAAAGCGAGATGAGCGCCGCAACCCCAGAACTTTCTGCAACTGGACTTAACTGTCAGGGGTCCTTTACCTTTATCTTTTTAAAAGGTCTCCTTGGCTGCATTTGTTGTTGTTCAGTCGTTCAGTCGTGTCCGACTCTTCGTGACCCCATGGACCAGAGCATGCCAGGCACGCCTATCCTTCACTGCCTCTCGCAGTTTGGCCAAACTCATGTTAGTAGCTTCGAGAACACTGTCCAACCATTGGCTGCATAGTTTGCTGCATATCCTCCAACATTTTTCAGATGAAAATAAGGACATTCTATTTTGCATAAGAGCAGAAGAAGAGCCCAGCAGAATCAGAACAAATGTCCACTTAGTCCAGTATCCTGATCTCACAGCAGTCAACCAGATGCTATGAGAAGCTAGGACATGAGCACAGATGCAGTTTCAACATTTTGGGGCCCCAGTGACTTTCCAACAAATATTGATGGAAACGAGATACCTTAGTCTCCTAGAGTTGGCGCACCTGGGTCTGGCTCAGCATTGCATCTGACCCATTTGAAGGAAGGTAGCCCAATGGCTACAACTCCAAGTGAGCAAAATTATATGAATGACAGTGCTGACCTATCTTGGAAGTCTGTTGAAAGGGATTAAATGGATTTAGCCCTGTATACCTGAAGGAGTGTCTCCACCCCCATCACTCAGCCCGGACACTAAGATCCAGCTCCAAGGGCCTTCTGGTGGTTCCCTCATTGTGAGAGGTAAGGTTACAGGGAACCAGGCAAAGGGCCTTCTTGGTAGTGGCACCCACCCTGTGGAACTCCCTTCTATCAGATGTCAAGGAAATAAACAACTATCTGACTTTCAATTTGAAATGCTTTGATCACTGAAATGAGATCAAATGGAGAAATGTGGAAGGGGGGATAAAAAGTTCCCCCTCCAGCAATTAATTATGTAGTCACAGTTAAGCAAAATAGATAAAATTGTTTTACACTTTGTGGAAGATTATGCCACTCCAATATAGTCCACTCTTTCCACGCACCTGGTAGCAAAATAAACCAAATGTTTGTTGCTTCTCCAGTTCAATACTGAAAATTTTCAAAAATCCATCTATGCTGCCTGCAAGCCGCTCAACCATGGCACAACTGTGAATTTTCTAAATGGGCAAAATCTCACTACCTTATAATAATATCACTTATAATGATCAGGCTAGTAAATAAATAAGGAATGAAATGGCCTTGTTTCCTCGATATGTGATGCAGAAAGCCATAAAGTGTTTGGCTAAGCTATCTGCACACTCCTAAATAACATTGCCCCCTTTATTCCAGTACTATCACTTCTCCAGTTCACGTTTCCTTGATCCTGTGTAAATAGTTTCCTAAATTAGATGTTTCTTCAAGCTCTATTTAAAATGCAATATTGCCAGTATGCTTTTGAAAAAGAATGGTTAAGAGAATTTGCCCATTGACGAACAATTTATGCATTTCCATTTTCTGGCAAAGAAAAGGGAACAACTTTTTCTACATAACAGCACTCAACAATGTATTTTTATGGGTTTGGTTTTTTGTTTTTATTTTGGAGGGGAGTAGTAGGCTGTATGCCAAGACCCTTCAAATTCCTTGATCCAGAAAGGACTTCAATTCCTGGAATAATCAGGGTAGATTCCTGGTGTGATAATGGCCCTCTAAATATGGGTTGTTAAGGTAACAAAGGAAGTGGCTCTGTGCCAGATACCAAATGGGTGCCCCCCCTCCTTCAACTTGCTGGTAGTTAGTTAGAAAAGACAAAGGCCACAACTGAGTTATGTGTTAGCTACAAGTTGGAAAAGCAGGCTGAAGCCTGTGAGGGATAAACATACCTGATTTCTGCTTGAATCCAGACTGTGACTATAGGTGAAGCAAGACCTTCTTGGGGTGTTAATGCTGTGAGCCCCTCCATTGTAGGCTCAGGTTTTATATGTGTGTAAATGAACCATATTTAATAAAGACACTGCAGTCTCTGCTGTGCTTCATTCCAAGGAAACATGAACCTAAGGTAAGTGATTGGAACCCTTGGAACCTCTCACCATTTGGAGATTGGGGTGGTGTGCAACAGTATTGTGAATATATCAGGTTTAGGTGGATGAATAGCCATGTACTGAAAAAAAATCTGAAGATGGGCCCCCAACAGTAGTTGTTTAGGATTGGGAGAATGTTCATGAGCTACAGACCTCCCTGTTTAGCAGGGATAGGGCTGTGTATGGGCCTTCCAATCAGATTTGGAGTGTCAATCCAACCCAATATGACCTGGAGCCCATCTGATTTGGTTCAGTCACTTGGCAGGTGTGTTTGGGGAAGGGAGGAGGGAAATATTTTGTAATAATAATAATAATAATAATGTGAATATTAGGTAAAATGTATACAAAGATGTGCATGTTAGGAGACGTCTGCACAAAAATTGATGACGGATTTTCATGAGGATTTCATTTGGTGAAAACAAAATTGCAAACTGAAGCAGGAACGTGACTAAATGAAGATTGCAAAACTGAAAAACTGGAACTGATTTGTTCATCCCTAACCCTCGGCCATTGGAGGCTGGTGCCCATTGGAAACAGTAGGATGGAAGGTAGGGAACATCAACAGTGGGTGGAACCAGAGCCAATGACAGCCAGAACCAACTAGCACTGGTTTTACCCCCATCCTTCTCCCTCCTGCTGAGTTTCAAAAGGGGCAAGACTGAGACTAAGGAGGAGGAAGCTGCCACCCAGTGCCATCCAGTGGTTCCAAGTAAGGAGGTAGGCAGGTGGGGGCTGACTGAGTGCAGACTGAACTTAATGGGGCTATGCCCTTCTTGCCCTAGTGGACCAGAGTTCAGTGCTTATTGTCCTTGCTGGACTGATAGGAGTTGGAGCCCAACAAAATTTGGAGAGCTACAAAATATCCTTCCCTACTATACATTTTGCATGGCAGTAACTCTTATTGACTTAACTAGGGCTTAATTTTGAGTAGACAATATAGGATTGTTGCTGTTGTACATCTTTCAGTTACTGCAACGTGAAAGCTGTATGATAAAAAGGCACCATTGACACAATTCAACATTTCAAATAATGGGAACAAAATTTGTTTGAATATGCGATGATGGCAAAATCAACCTTTTTTGTATTTACACAAATGAAAGAATGTAGACATTAATGTATGCTGAGAAAGATGCCTTATATTCATTGAACTCTGGAGTGGTACAACATCATCCAAAATGACTGAAGTGCCTGCACGTAACATTATCCAAATCGATTCTAAATGTGTGTCCATATATCTTGCTCACTTCATGTTCTGCCAATACCATATATATATTGAAGTAAACAAAATTAAATGTATGCCAATGTGAAAATTACCAAGTGGGAACACAAGACATTGCCTTATACCAAGCCAGAGCATTGGTTTATCTAGCTCAGAATTGTGTGTCCTGAGTGGCAGTGAGTCCCCATGGCTTCACGTCTGGATGGCATTGCCAGGGACTGAATCTGGGCTTCCTGCATGCAAAGCAGATGCCCTGCCACTGATCTACAGCCATTCATGATGAAAGAGAACCATCTTATTCCTGAGTATTAGAAGTCTCCAAATACTGGTGATCGCTAGGCAGCCTCATCCTGGAAGGGTCACTGAAATACTGAAATAAACTTTCCCAAACACCTTTTAGCTATTCATTGTGCTTGACATAAAAGGCCCCCTACTCTGTGCAATCAGGTGTTGTGTCTAATGTTAGTCACACTTGTGGTTAGCCCATTGAAATTAATAGGCCTGATTAACATCTGCCTATTTATTTCAATGGGCCTACTCTGAATAAAACTTCGCTGGATTCAACCCTGTTCTTCTCGTCAGGGTTTTTCAAGCAGTGTATCTAATCTTTAGCCCTCCAGATGCTGATGGACTACAGTTCCCATCATCCTTGACCATTGGCCATCCTGGCAGAGGTTTGTGGGAATTGAAGTCCAAAAAATATTTGGATGCCCACAGCTCCCCCTGGCTTAGAGCTTTGCTGGACAAAACCAATACTTTGAATTGTGCCCGGAGATAAAAATAGGAAGCAGACACTCCAAGTACCCCCATTTCCCAGGGATGTCCCTGATTTAGAGAAGCTGTCCCAGTCTCTGATTTGATCCTGGAATGTCCCACTTTTCCTTAGGATGTCCCTATTTTCATTGGAGAAATGATGGAAGGTATGGAGTTATGCGACCCCCCCTAGCCATCTGAAGGGTATCCTGTACAGAGAAGGTGGTTGTTGTTTTTTAAGTATAACGTTTTACAGTGCTACTCCGGGTTACGTACTTAATCCGTTCTGGGTTACAGTACGTAACCCGAAAAGGACATAACCGGAACAATTCATTGTACAGACCAGGAAAAAAACCCCAAACCCAAAAAACTGCAAAAAACGCTCTAAGCATGCGCAAATCGCACACGCGCCGGGTTGCGCTTCTGGGTTAGCAGAGTTCGTAACCTGAAAAGTACGCAACCTGAAGCGTATGTAACCTGAGGTATGACTGTATTGTTTTTATATACAGACCTCACCTGGAATACTGTGTCCAGTTCTGGGCACCACAGTTCAAGAAGGATACTGACAAGCTGGAACGTGTCCAGAGGAGGGCAATCAAAATGGTCCAAGGCCTGGAAACGATGCCTTATGAGGAACGGCTTAGGGAGCTGGGTATGTTTAGCCTGGAGAAGAGAAGGTTAAGGGGTGATATGATAGCCATGTTCAAATATATAAAAGGATGTCATATAGAGGAGGGTGAAAGGTTGTTTTCTGCTGCTCTAGAGAAGCGGACACGGGGCAATGGATTCAAACTACAAGAAAGAAGATTCCACATAAACATTAGGAAGAACTTCCTGACAGTAAGAGCTGTTCGACAGTGGAATTTGGAGTGTGGTGGAGTCTCCTTCTTTGGAGGTCTTTAAGCGGAGGCTTGACAGCCATCTGTCAGGAATGCTTTGATGGTGTTTCCTGCTTGGCAGGGGGTTGGACTGGATGGCCCTTGTGGTCTCTTCCAACTCTATAATTCTATGATTCTATGTTGGAAGCTGCCCATAGTGGCTGGGGCAACCCAGTAAGATGTGTGGGATATAAATAGAATTAATTATCAGTATGGAATCGGACATCCTTATTTTCATCGGAGAAATGTTGGAGGGTATGTGGAAGTCAATAGAGATCTTCCTACATGGACAAAAGTATGTTCAGTACAGTGTGTTCCTGTTAATAACCTGGCACTCTGATGGCCTCCTGAACAGCTGGAGCAGATTCATATTTTATGTTCAAGTAAATATTTATGAGCTAGCATTTTATTTTATTTTATTTTATTTATTTGACTCATTCACTTTATTTCCCACATTCCTTTCTCTGTTGGAGATGCACATCTAGACAACAACTGGACCTTGCATCCTGATGACGAGAAAAAAGGAAAAAATTGGGGTTGAACTGGGCCACTTTTATTAAGTTAAACACAATGAGATCAGCAGAGGGGATAATTGTGGAGGGGGAACTTACTTCAACAATAACTATAGCCATTGGGTGGCAAACCCCTACCTGAGAAATTAGAGGCATAGCTAACCTGCCTACTGCCTTTTCCATGTACCACCTTGAAGGTGAGAAGGTCAGTGTTTCTGCATCACCATCCCCATAGCTCCAGGTAGATGAAGAGGCTTGACCTCAAAGGTGACCCCCCTATCCCACTCCAGAGAGTTTAGAGAGGGAGTCAGAGGGCCAACCATTCACCTTAGAAGGTGCCTGAAGGGTGTCACCAGGCTAAAACAATAACCATTCCCCTTCTCACACCTGAACTGTCAAACTGACCAAATTGAACCAGATTAACCTGTTAAACAGCGAAGCGGGTGGCGCTGTGGTCTAAACCACCGAGCCTAGGGCTTGCAGATCAAAAGGTCAGCAGTTCGAATCCCCGTGACGGGGTGAGCTCCAGTTGTTCAGTCCCAGCTCCTGCCCACCTAGCAGTTCGAAAGCACGTCAAAGTGCAAGTAGATAAATAGGAACCGCTCCAGTGGGAAGGTAAATTGCGTTTCCATGTGCTGCTCTGGTTCGCCAGAAGTGGCTTAGTCATGCTGGCCACATGACCCGGAAGCTGTCTGCAGACAAATGCCAGCTCCCTCGGCCTATAGAGCGAGAAGAGCACCACAACTCCAGAGTCGTCCGCAACTGGACCTAATGGTCAGGGGTACCTTTACCTTTTCCTAACCTATTAAACAACACATCTGACCATCTAGCTAGAGAAATGGTTATGACCTCACTTCTTCCTTGAAAGCAGCAGCTGGGAAATAGAGGATTCTAAGACTGCAGACCAATGGATACTTACCTGGGGGAAATTCCTGCTGAACTCAGAGGGGTTTACGGCATGTATAGGATTGTGCTGTAAACTGCATGAAAGGGTTTAATCCTGTGGAACAGGGATTGGGGACCAGTTGCACTCCATACATTTCATAGAATCATAGATTTGGAAGAGACCACAAGGGCCATCCAGTCCAACCCGCTGCCAAGCAGGAAACACCATCAAAGCATTCCTGACAGATGACTGTCAAGCCTCTGCTTAAAGACCTCCAACTCCCATTGTCTCTGAATGAGGGTCATGGGAGTTGGAGGCAGCCGTGCGTGTAGGTAACCAGATGTCCTGAGAGATGTGCTGTCTTCCTGGTGCAAAGATTCAAGATGTGACGGAGAAGTTGCCAAGCCTTACAAAGCTCACTAGCCACAACCTCTTCCTTCTGATTCATGTGGATGCAAACGAAACTGCCCGGCACAGCTTTCAGTGTATAGCAAAGGACTAGCATTTGAATTTATCATTTGAGTTTTCTCTGTTTGATTTCCACCCCGCCCCCACCATAACTGCAAGTCAACCCTGCATCTCATTGAGAAATGTTACAGGAGGGCAATTTGGGTCTTATCTAATCCATCCTATATTCCACCAGAGAAGTTGGCCCCTAGCCCACTGGTGCATTAAGGAGACATTTGCACCGCATGTTTGCTTAGCAGTAAATCCCACTGAACTTAATGGGGCTTTCTTCTGAATAGCCATGCCTAGGACGGCACTGGCATGCAAAATGTAAATGCTTCTCTTTCCAATAACCTCCTCCTTCTCTCAGGTCTTGCAGGTAAAGATGCATTAAGCAGCTTAGTTAAAATTTAATCCCCCTTCATAAAACATTTAAAGTTTGTACTCTCTCTACAAAGAGACAATTTTGACAGGGGTTAAGGTTTTATGGGAGGTACATTGAAAAGTGTTGACTTAGCAAAAGAAGAAAGAAAGCGTCTGGGAGCAGAAGAAGGATTCCTTCGGGATCATACCAGAGGCCTGTTTAGCCCAGCTTCCTTTCTCACAGTGGCCAACCAGATGTCTCTGGTAATCCCACAAGCAGGTGAGGAGGAAAATATGGCTCCCCACTGCACGGCTCCAGGAACATGTTTGCAGAGGAGGAGAGGAAGTGGGGGAAAGCCAGTTGTGGTACACAGTGGACGCTCACGTTGAGAATGCGATCCGTGAGGGAGGCGCGTTCACAACCTGCAGCGTTTGCAACCCGTGCTGCTGCGTCTGTGCACGCGTGTGGTGCAATTCGGCACTTCTGTGCATGCGCAAAGCGCGATTTACTGCTTCTGTGCATGCGCGAGCACCAAAGCCCAGAAGTAACCCGTTCCGGTACTTCCGGGTTCGGCGCGTTCATATCCTGAAAACGTGCAACCCGCAGCGAGCGCAAACCCAAGGTATGACTGTACTAGTTAAGAGTGATGGACTAAGTCTGGCAGAGATCAGGGTTCCGTCACAGGGTGATCTTCGGCCAGTCACCATCTCTCAGCCAAATCTACCTTGTTGTAGGGATTAAATGAGGAAGGGGGAGAACTCTGTACACTACCTTGGGCTCTTTGGAGGAAAAAAAAAAGGAATGTAAATACAGTAAATCAATCACTATGCCACTTCTGCCTGGCATCTCTTGCATTAGCCAGAAGAGAAGGAGTGGGTGCAGGCTGCAAAAGATTTTTTCATCCTCTTCCCCCATCCTTGACATGGTACCCAGCACAGTCGCCCACCCTGTTTGCAGTGTTAGATTAGCTTGCCAACTATGGTTGGGGCTGAGGAGGAATTCCACACTGAAATACAGGTCTGGAGCAGTTAGCAGTGGGTGCTGAACGATTAGGTTGATTGGTTTGATTGGCTTTTGGTTATTTCCACGGTTGTGTGAGAAAGGGAAGAGGGGGCAGAAAATAATGAGTCCCATGTGATACTTTTCAGATAACGGTGATTCCAGAGACTTGTACACAGAGCTTTGTGACCCGTGGGGGCAAGATATGGATCACTTTTGAGGTGAACCAGTACCACTCACCTCAAGTCATGTGGCTTGAAGGGGGCATGGATTTGGAACAACTCCCTCTTCTCCTCAAGGGTCTGGCAGGGGGGAATGGGCTGGGATAAAGCCCAGCTTTACTCCCTGGAAGATAGGCTCACCCAGTCATGGCAAGCTTAGAAACCTGAGATGGGGGCGTAGTGCTGTTTGCCAGTGCCCAGCGTGGGTGCGCTCACACCTGTGCCAGGCGGGGGCAGAGCATGTTCATACAGCCCTCACCGCTGGGTGGGTGCTCCACGCTGGACAGGGGCAGGGCACAGAGGGTGCTCTTCACCTTTTACGCTCTCCAACCCTCATTGCCGATGGGTGTGTGCTCACGCGCTAAGCAGGGGGCATATGTGGATCTTTGTGGAGGGCGCCTGTTTCATGTCCCCCGATTGTGCACCCAGGACAACAGCCCATCGGCTCCCCCCACTCTATGCAACTGGCCTGAGAAAGTATTGGGAAGTTTCTCACACACATTATCTTATTTCTCTAATGCTTCTAGGAGTTCAGAAGTTTTATAAGTTCCTAAGTTCTAATATTCCTAGGTTGTGGTTTAAAAAGTGGCCCGAGTTTACCCAATAACATACAGATGAAACTCAAAAAATTAGAATATCGTGAAAAGTCCATTTATGTAAGCAATTGTTTTCATTAGCTACTGCAGTTTAATATATGAGATAGACTCATGACATGCAAAGTGAGATATGTCAAGCCTTTGTTTGTTATAATTGTGATGATTATGGCGTACAGCTGATGAAAACCCCAAAGTTGAAATGGTTAATTTGGGGTTCTCATCAGCTGTACACCATAATCATCACAATTATAACAAATAAAGGCTTGACATATCTCGCTTTGCATGTCATGAGTCTATCTCATATATTAGTTTCCCCTTTTAAGTTGAATTACTTAAAGAAATGAACCTTTCCACGATATTCTAATTTCTAGAGTTTCATCTGTATGTCTTGTTGCTTTGCAGGGCCGTCTTACCCATAGGCGCTAGGGGTGCGGCACACCCAGGCACCGGGCTCTCAGGGGCACCAGGCCAAGAGTCCAGGGCCCAAGAGTTGAGTCCAGGGAAGAGCCTGCCCGTCGGTCGGAGTGCCATGGTGGGCTCTTCTGCTGCGGGCAGCTCTGTGTTGCGAGTTCGGGGGTGGCCGAGCCAGTGAGACACTGAGGGACTGGGCAACCTGGTGGAGGGGGCACCGGGCGGATCTTTGCACCCCAGCACCGCATATGCTTAAGACAGCCCTGTCCCTTTGTTTCTCCCACTGTTGGTCCACCTGATTTGCAGAGTTGGGAGTTGGAAGCGACACCAGGAGTCATCTAGTTCACACACACACACACACACACACACACACACACACACACACACATGTTGTCTGTTTCCTGAAGTGTGCTGAAGAGTTCCAGAGGATTTATTTCCCCAAGCAGGGCAGTCAACATTTTTTAAAACAAATTGTGCTTTTAATTAAATAATAATAATAATAATAATAATAATAATAATAATAATAATAATAATAATAATAATCTACAGTGCTGTGTAGGCAAGATTCAGATGGCCTCTCCTCTTGAAAAGGCTGGGACTTAGAGTAGAGAAATACTGAGACATAGGAAAATAGTGTACAGAAGAGTAAAGAGTACAGAAAAACACAGAACAGCGCTCCCTTCCATGCTTTCCTTCCCCAGCACAAAAAAGCTGAGCATGGAATATTGCTTCCTTATCCTGCCCTCTAACCCACAGAAAGATGAAAAATGAAAGACAACGTGATATAGATTGCAAACTGGTGTTTTCTACTTTCCAGTTTCATGCACAGTTTACTGTAACGATAGTAGGTGATAAAAGATGGCTCAGGTTACGTGTTTCATTCATTCCCTCCTTTTTATGTCTGAAACTTCCTAGTAGGCTTTGTGAGAAATGAGGGTGTGCTAAGATATGTCTTTCTGCATAAGACCACATTTCTTACAGTATTATTTCCATCTGTTTCCACCTCTGGGAGTTATAGAGAAGGGCATGAAGACAATGGCACTTTCTTTTCCCGGACCAGATTTAGGTTTGATGAGGCCCTCAGCTACTGAAGATAATGGGGCCCATTATATGTCCAGTTGTCCTTTGTCAACAACAAATTGTCGCTGGTTTTTTTGTGTTGAATATATTCTATATGGTAATGTATGGACCTAATAGGTGTCTAAAGCCATTTGCACATGCAGAATGTAGGCACCCTATATATAGAAATGAGTAAACCAGTGATATTTTAGGGAGCAGGCTAGCAGGCGGGGCCCATTACGTACATCATAGGAGCCTACACAACACAAAACGCTGTTCCTGTATGTAGGTTTTATTTATTTTTTTATCTTATATTTTGGAAATGTACATCCAGTTGTTTTTTCCTTTACATTTTTTTTTGGGGGGGGGCCAAGAGAGTGGGGCCCTAAGCTATAGCTTGTTTATCTAATACATAAACCCGGCACTGTTCTGTTCTATATCTCCAGCAAACAAATGTACAGTGGTACCCCGCAAGACGAATGCCTTGCACAACGAAAAACTCGCAAAACGAGTTTTTAGTTGACTCGCAAGACGAATTCGTCTATGGCCGTGCTTCGCCAGACGAATTCGTCTTGCGCAGTACCACTGTAAGCCGGCACCGGACCGCGCCGCGCTGCGTTTTAAAGCTGCAGCGAGCGAACAGCAGCGCTGCTGTTCGCCCGCTGCAGCTTTAAAACACGGCGCGGCGCCATAGCTGTAAAGTCTTACCTTTTGGCTCTGGTCGGAAGGGGTGCCGTCCGATCGCGTCCGCCATCTTGGGTCGAATGCCCATGTCTGCGCATGTCCAGACATGCGCAGTCGAACCAAGATGGCGGGCGCGATCAGCCGGCGCCCCTTCCAACCGGCGCCCCCGGACTTTTTCCCCCATAGGAACGCATTAATTAAATTTTAATGCGTTCCTATGGGAAACGGTGCCTCGCAAGACGAAATTTCCGCAAGACGAAAAGTCTTGCGGAATGAATTAATTTCATCTTGCGAGGCACCACTGTATACTATTTCTATATATGTTCATTGAAATAGCCCTGCAACCTCAGACCAAAGCCCCATATAGCCTAGCATTCTCTTCTCACAGTATCCAAATAGATGCCTATGGGAAGCATACAAGCAGGACACAAGCACAGTATAGCCCTCTCCTGCTTATGAAGCCAAACAATTATTTTTCAGCAGGGAGGATTTAAATCAAATCGATTTAAATCAGTAATACTTGATTTTTTTTAAAAAAATTACAGAACGACTCATTATTGCTCGTATAATCTTAATATTTGCAACCAGATGAAAGTTTCATTTTTGGAATAATAAATTTTCAGAGTAGTTTTTTACAGTTACATCAAAAATTACTGATTTGGTTATACTATTAGAAATACATAGACAGATAATTATGAAATTATTGTGAGGTTTAATAAGTTAACTGTTTATATTTGCACAACTTTTCTGCTGTACTTTATCGGAAGGAGAAAAATAATCATTTCCTTAATAACAATTTAAACAATTTATTTAACTAAAACAATAACATTATAGCGTATGTATCCATGTTTGTTAACTGATGTGGTTAAACGTTATTTTATTTTTTTAAAGAAACTTAGACTGAGTTTTAGCACACATGAAAAACTTAAAACAAATCCTAATTTCCTGATGAATAGCCTTTGGACTATAATGTAACTTAAATAGAAATCTATCTTTAGACAGATTTTTCTTCCAAAAGCATTTTATTTTAAAAATCCAATTAAAATTAAAAAATCCGATTTAATTTTTTTTAAATCTGATTTATTTATTTATTTAAAAAATCATTGATTTTTATTCACCCTGGTTTGCAGGGGCATACTGTCTTTGATACTGGAGATAATGTAGCCAGCAAGACTAATAGCCCTTGACGGGCCGGATTTAGAAGGTGATTGGGCCAGATCTGGCCCCTGGGCCTTAGTTTGCCTACCCCTGGTTTAGACCACAGCACCACTCACTCCCCAAGGCATATTTACTACCAACAGAGAACGGCACCCAATCATGTAACTGAGTTCTGCTTGTGCTGGGACATTAAATCAGTGTGTGTGTTTGTGTGTATGCATGCAAATGAGAATGAACATCACTATGTATAAACATAGATCAGTTGCAATGTTATTGCTAGGTTTATATGCCTTTTGTATTATGATGCTACTTCAAGATTTAGATGCCTTTCACTTCTGATTTGTTCCTTTTATTGGCTGCTGCTATAAACGCGGCAGCCTCTTTTTTATTAGTTTTCTCTCCTCTTATTGCCATGGCGGCGTCCCTTGAGCATTTTGTCTGTTGCGAGGACCATTATCGTCGTTGTCTAAATGGCTTTGCCATGTCGCTTTTTGATCATTAACATTATTGGGGAGGAGAGCCACAGCAAATTGGTTTTTGTTTTTCTTTGTTTCTCTCCCCCCCACCCCTTTGACACCTTCAAGCTTTTTTTGAGATGTGGCATGAAATGTTTGTGCCCAGGATTTAGCTTGCATTGATCTATCTTTGAACACAAACTATTTTAGATGCCCAAGCCATACAAAATTAAAATTGTGTGCAGGGGGGGGGCTGCTTGCTGGTTCTGACCCCCTCTGTCAAATTTGTCAGAGCCACCCATGAATTGGAGTCAGGAAGTCTGCTATTTGCATGCAAGCAGTGCTTTTTTTCCTGGGGGGGGGGGTTACGCACACCCCTAAACATTTTGTGAATCTAACGGGAGAAGAAACTAAATTTAAAAAATTTGTTTCTTCTCTAGGACGTCAGTTCTGTTGAATAGCATGGTGAATCGTCAGTTCCGTTGCTACCCCAAATGGTGGCCCCATTTCATTTCCCAGTGTTTCCTGAGTCTCAGACTTGCGAGTGTTTAATGTGCCAAAATGAGAGCACCCATAAACATTTTTAAAAGAAAAAAAGCACTGCATGCAGGCATCCAGTATGATTTAGAACCTTGACAGCTCAGGGTTCTAGATCACAGGGGGAGCTCTTTCTTTTAGATCTTCTGGCAGTACTGTGGGGACTGATGGGATATGATGGAGAGACAGGGACAGTAAGCATGACCATACTCACATCCTCCCACAAGTCTAAATGTTTGTGTGAGACTTGAACAACCGAACATAGCTTTTCTGTACTCACCAAATCGGGTTCTCAAATGAGAGCACGTGTTGCGGTGGGGGCTAGAAGACACCTCCTTGTTGCTGGGCGGACTGGCTAGCTGGCCACAGCTTCTATAGGCCCCTGTGAGTTGCCAAGCAGAATTTAATGTATCAATCTGATGATGGACAGCCCAGCGTTCTTTATATTGTCCTGCAAGAAGGAGGATCCTTCTCTTGGCTGTTTGCTTCGGATCATCCACCCTCCCTCCCTTCCTTTATTTAGGCCTCTGCATTTGACCTTGCAACGGCCTGTCATGGGGTCGTCTGCTTTTGGGGCAGGGGCCCAGTAGGAATTTTGTCCATTTGGCTGATTGGCTGTTGCCATCTGGTTTTTGCCTACTGCAGTAGCAACTAGTCACAACTTGTAAGGTTGGTTGTTAGGCATTGGTTCCTGTGTTGGTACTGGAAGGGTGGCCCCCCCTTCCAGAATGATGATGTGCAGGGAATTCTGTTAAAGGAATCCAGGGGCTCAAGATGCTTTTGTCCAAACCCCCGGTCAGGGGACAGGGCCACGCAAGAGCCCCTGGGACCCCTGGGGAGAGGGGTACACTGCTTCACCCGGCCTCCTTAACTCTCCCCAGGTGTCATTCTCCCGATGCTGACAGAATGTCAGCTCTGTCCCGGCGGACAGCTAGTCTGAACCAATGCCTACGCAACCACTCACATAATTTGTGTTTTAATAAAGTTGTGGCCTA
This sequence comes from Lacerta agilis, assembly GCF_009819535.1. Lineage (NCBI taxonomy): Eukaryota > Metazoa > Chordata > Lepidosauria > Squamata > Lacertidae > Lacerta > Lacerta agilis. The sequence goes on from NC_046328.1 coordinate 7,551,748, forward strand.
AATTATTGCCAAAAACCCAAACAAATATGATGTGTCAGGTGTGAGTTATTGGGGGGTGTCTTGGGGACCTCAACACGCAACTAAATTCTTGTTCATGTGCCTTCCACACAGCATGTGTTGTCTTTGATGGTATGGATATCCAGGCACTTGTGTTTCTTGTTCAAAGGGGGCGGGGGTCCGCATTGCCAGTAAACATTTTAGCACCTTTCACATATAACCTGCCATGGACAACTGGGACTTGAGCCAGGAGCATCCAGGTCAGCATGTTGGCGTTCCTTGGGGGTGAACAACTCAAAGTAGTAGAGGGGAAGAAGAATGATGTAGCATTGCCACCCTTGGCTAGGCTCACTAGATGGGCTGAGGTTCAGACCTAGAAGCCTGGGAGTTCAAGGGGGAGAAGCAGGGTTGGAATCTCATGATGGCTGCCAGGTTTGGACAGTGATTGGACTGTCAGACCACTTAGATCAGGGGTCAGCAAACTTTTTCAGCAGGGGGCTGGTCCACTGTCCCTCAGACCTTGTGGGGGGGCCGGACTATATTTTGAAAAAAAATATGTACGAATTCCTATGTCCCACAAATAACCCAGAGATGCAGTTTAAATAAAAAGCACACATTCTACTCATGTAAAAACACCCGGCAGGCCCCACAAATAACCCAGAGATGCATTTTAAATAAAAAGACACATTCTACTGATGTGAAAACATGCTGATTCCCGGACCGTCTGCGGGCCGGATTTAGAAGGCGATTGGGCCGCATCTGGCCCCCGGGCCTTAGTTTGGGGACCGCTGACTTAGATCATCTGGATAAGTTTTACTTGTGTCACCGCAACCTACAGAACATCACATGTGGGAATACGCTCCAGCGCTCCCGCGTGCGGCCGCTGTCATCTGCAAAACGGGTCTGCCGATCCTGTGCTTGCCGCGTGCGGGGGAAGGAAATAGATCTGGCAAACATATAGCTATTCTTGTAGAGTTGTTTCCGGCCACAAACATAGAACTACGTTTAGGACAGAGTTGCCTTCAGTCTGGGAAAAGCACGCCAGGAAGTGCCCTGACTGTAACGTTCCCTGGAGCTATTTCCCGCCAGGAAGTGCCTTTGTGTTTAATTGTTATTGGCTGTTTGAGTGCCCACGTGGATATACAAGTTTGCAATAAAAAGCCCCTGCCTCTGTTCGAGGGAGAGAAGGCTCACTCGCTGCTATGGAGTGCACTAAAATCTTTGACTGCAGTCTCTTTATTTCCTCTTTCCTTTGTTCTGGGGGCCTCCTCTGCTGCTTCAGCCCAGAAGTTCTTCATCTCTCTCTTCTAAAACTCACGACCTCTTACAGTTGTTGGAGCAGGCTCCTCCAACAATCACAGGGCCATGACTTGTACTTTCTGCCCTCTACTGACAGTGGCCATCCATCCAGAGTCAACATAACTTGAAGTACATCTAAAGTGTAAGGCAGTGTTTTTCAACCACTGTTCCGCGGCACACTAGTGTGCCGCGAGATGTTGCCTGGTGTGCCGTGGGAAATTACTTTATATATAGTCAATAGAGGCACAGAGTTAATTTTTTTAACATTTTCTAATGGTGGTGTGCCTCGTGATTTTTTTCATGAAACAAGTGTGCCTTTGCCCAAAAAAGGTTGAAAAACACTGGTGTAAGGGGCATAGGAAGCTGCCTTATGCCTGCAACCAGATAATTGGTCCACCCATCTCAGTATTGTCTACACTGAGTGGCAGCAGCTCTCCAGGGTTTCAGACAGGCGGCACTCCCAGCTCTACCTGGAGGTGCCAAGGATTGAACCTGGACCTTCTGTGTGCAAAGGACATGCTTTACTGCTGAGCTACAAGCCCTTATTCTATATCTTTTGACAGGCCCATGGCAAGACATGAGCTAAATGTCCTTCGTATTGATTTAGTTCCCATTAAACCAACGGGACAGGATTGTAGGCATTTATTCTGAACAGCGTTTACATGAAATAATTTACAGAAGGGTTTTGATCATTATAAATACTGAAGAAAAATGTTTCTTTTTGGGGCTCTAATGCTCTAGTGTGTAATCCAGATGTTGTTTGTGTGCTATTAAGTTGTACAGGATATTTATTGAGAGATTTATTAAGGGACTCAAATGGTAGGATCTGGAAATACTGCAATGGAGCGTAACACATCACCGTGAAGAATGGCTTATTTGTTCTTCAAAATAATCATAAAGCAAGCCTCCTATTACCGATGGGAAAAACGAGGGATGAGAGAGGGATAAATTTGGGCAATTTAGTGGTTTACATGATGGTGCTTTTGAGTACATCTGTTTGCTGGATTGACAGCTGGATTCGTATCTTGGAGCAGACAGGATGGCGGATGCAAGCTGACAGATAAACAGTAAGAGATTTTAATTTCTTGATTCTGGAAGACTTTGTGATGCCTTCCTTTCAGGCAATTTTTAACAACCAGTCAATACGCTAGTTTTTAAAGCCAGACAATGAAAAACACCCTTCCTTAGCCTGCGCTCACTGAATTATATGGAAGAACTGCTAATGGAAGTCTGTTCACCTCCTAGACCATTTCTAAAGTAGGTGTGATTGTAATATGTTTTCAAGTCTGGAAGTGCTTTTTTAAAAAAAAATTAAAAAGCTAAGCTGTTGCAATATAAATGAGGGGCATTTGACTAGGACATGAGGGATCACGTCTGCCTTGGATGATTTACTCTGAATCAGAAGTATGAAACACCACTCAGATTGCTGCCCTAGAGTCTAAATAAGGAAAGAAATGTAGTAGCATCAAAGTCAATGGTTGAGGGGAAGATGCTAAACCAAGGGAACACTAGCAGTTAACAGGAGTTAAGATGGAAACCATCCAGGGGTTAAGATGGAAACAGGAATTAAGATGGAGACAATCCAAATGGGTCAAAGAATGATTAAAAGGCAGGATGAACATAAGGCGTCAGGGCTGGGAAAGAACAGAATGCAGGAAAAAGTTTATCAGGAAGCAAATATATAGTCATGCCAGATCTTCTATGTGTTTCAACCTTGAGTCCCCAGATGTTGTTAGGCCACAATTCCCATAATCTCTGGTCATTGGCTAAGCTTGCAAGGGGTGATGGGCAACAACATTTGGGGACTAAGAGTTGGAAAATGCAGTTTGAAAGGAATAAATAGTTATGTACTTCCTCTTTCCATACTTTGAGACCTGGCCAAACAGGGTGTGTGCGCGCATGTATCACTAATATAGAGACTTGGGTAGATGGCTCTCCACACAGAGTATGCACCAGGAGTGTAAACCAACCACGAGATTTGGCTGACACTCAGTTTGTTGCTTTGTCAAACCACCTAGTTCAGCTCAGCCCTTTCTCCACTTTTGACAGAAGTGGATGAAATTTGCTGGCATAGTTACTCCTCCAAAGTAAATAAAACCTGTCAAATTATAAAGACACCTAGTTTTTCTCAACTCTAAAATGCCTCCCACAATAAGTAAGTAAGTAAGTAAGTAAGTTGTCCATTCTGAGGGCATGAATTCTGCCAGAATTGAGAAGGACAGGTGCAATAGCTTTTCTTCAAGGGAGCCTATGATGCAGTTTTGAGATGGGTGAAAAAGCAACCCCTAGTGTTTGGGGGGGGGAGTAATGCATTGGGAAACTGTAGGGCATGAGACAGGTGTCCCTGGTAATAAACCTACCAAACTGCACAAAAATAGGCCCAGAGACTTTTCTTTTCTTTTTCTTTTTTTTATAAGAATTTATTAGCTTTTCATAACAAACAGACAATCCAACACCATCACCAACATTAACCCAACACTTACCCACCCCAACTAAAAATAAACAAATACAAACATACCAATAATTCTTCTTCTACAAAAAAAAAAAGTTCTTGGTCGAATCTTTAGCTTTGACTTCCCCTGCCTATTCTCCTTTGGTTCCAATTCCAAATATTCTTTTAATAACTTCATATTCTAAAAAAAATTAAATACATTTTAAGAAATTCAACACTAAACATTCTTCTTAAAAATCTTATTTTCTAAATTACAGTATTTATTCTAGTTCTTAACTTAACTAAAATCAAATCATATTGTAACTTTGCATTAATTCATCACAGAATTCAATATCTTAACATGTTATTCTTGTATCAAATCATAACTAGCATCTTCTTTCCCTTAAACTGCTGCTAATAAAAAGAAGTCCAAATATCCCTTTTCTAATTCAAAAGCTTAAAGTCTTAACACACCGGCTTCAGGGTACCATAATAAATCATTTTTGCTTTACCCTTAATACAATTCACCCTATCCCCCTTGTGTCCATTTTCTTTGCCCGTCTTGTTCCGGAGCCGCTCCTCGAGATGTCCTCTTTCCTTATAAGTCCACAGATCCAGACAAAGTCCATAACAATCCTTGCATAGAGCATCAGGGTACGCACACCCTCTTCTTCCAGCTTCTCCGGTTCAAAATACCATTCTTCTTTTGTTTGTAGACATATTAGTTTTTTCGCCAACACTCCCGAGCTCTCACCTCGAGAGTTAGATATAAAAATCTTCCCCGTCCTGGGTCTGCCACCCCCAAAGGACGTTTCTTTTTTCTGGAGTCGCCAAGCCATTTTACTCTGTTCTTCAATCATCCCTTTCAGCTCTTTGCCAAGGCTCTCTTCCAATGCAGCCATTTCCTGAAAAGTCTCCTCTGTGGGTAGTGTCTTTTCTGACATATCCCGGTTCAATATCACCAATTTTTGATTAAGCAGATCCAGTCTCAAGAAAGTAATCCTTTGATCATCTGTCAATCCATAGTTCGTAACCAACTCAAAAACAAATCCCAGCATGGCAGAAGCGGGCATAGGTATCAAATTACAGTTTCAATTTCCATCTTAGTGCCAGTAAATTTCCACTCAGTCACAATCTTTCGCAGCCATTTTCCCTGTAGCCAGGGCGCAAAGAGCACAATTTTAAAGAGAGATATTCTCCACTAACTTGCTCCCCAAAGGGAGATCGAAACAGTCTCACTTGTCAAAATTAAAGTACTTTGTAGCCATCGTTGTAACAGCAGTCTCTTAAGACAGTTATTTTCTATCCACCGAAGGGAGGGAGGCAGACTTCCTTTTCATGTAACCTCCCGGATCGTTAAAAACGAAATGCAGATCAAATCATGTACTCACAACCACCGGGCTTCCTTAATTTCCATCCTTGCAGGGAGAACATTGACGCTCGTCGCGACCGGCGGCCGCCGCTTCGCTGACCCGGTTGGGGCATGTCCCCTAATGGCCCAGCTCCGTTGTCCCTTCACCCCCACTCCCCCTTTACAGGGGGAACGAGGGAAGGGTTCGGAGCTTTAACGGGCCCACCGGGGAGCCCAGGGCGCGGGACGCTCTTCCCGCGCCCCACCGGAGCCCCGCTTAGCGGTAGCGGGGCTCCAACCGCCGGGCCAGCCTGGGTCGCCTCGCTGCCGAGGCAACCCATGACCGCCCGCGATGGCGTCGCCGCCGGAAGTCCAGAGACTTTTCAACTAGGCTCCTTTGAAGTTAATTGTGTGGTGGGGAGAACTAAAAAGGATTTCCTTTGGGGGGTAAAATTATTCTCTTTGGCTGCAAGGTAGATTTGTCAGTTGTGAAGGATCCTTTCCTCTCCTCATCCTGGCGCAGTTGCAAAGCTGCTCCCTCTTTCATGCCACTGGGATTGGAGAGAACTGGTAACGGCATTCCCTCAGATTACAGGACAGTTGCACCAGTCACATCAGATCTCTTTCTCCACACCCTATACACATTTTGGTGCTTACTCTCCTCACCCACCCCCACCCCCCAAAACACAGTGGCATTCTGCCATTTTGTTAAGCTTTGGAACATTACATTCTCTTTCAGCAGATGCTTGCCTGCAGTGTTTTTTTTAACAACAACAACAACACCACCAACAACAACAACACATGGATCACCGAGGTGGCACAAATTTATTATTATTATTATTATTATTATTATTATTATTATTATTATTAGGATTTATACTCTGCCTTTTCCCCTGATGAGATACAAGGTACATTACGGATAAAAATGAGAACTGCTAAAAACATAAAAAACATTTAAAAAATGATAGAATTAGAACTATATACATATATAAAATCTATTAAAACCATACCAATGACTACAATAAAAACAGCACAGCATCTGCCCTTTCATAAAAAGTAGTCAATTCTTTCCACCTCACCTCAAGATTTGGGATTCTTTTCAATCTGGTGCATAGCCCTAGTATGAACACTTCTTGCCTTTGGACAGGATTAGGATGCATAGGGAGGGTGAGTGCAAATGATTCATGCTTCCTCTTTTGCCACATCCTTGGAACATCTGAAGCGACTTTCATCTATGGTCAAAGGCATTCATTAGTGGAAGTACATAGCCCAGACATCCTCCTGTGGGGGTGGGGGAGAGACCACAGCCCAGCATGTTCTGCATCCTGAGGGTCTCAGCTACGATTTCTGCTACCTACCTTGAGAGGGTTGGGGAGGGATCAGGAAGCAGATGATGTAAAATAAATGAGCCTGAGATCTGAGAGAGATCAACTGACAATTAAAATAGTTTGGCCCAGTATAAGGCAGATTCCTGTGTTGGGTGTATGGCCTCCAGATCACAAGGTGTTTTTGCAAATGGGAGTTCTATTTGACTCCTACTTGGGAATATCACTTCTTCTGTGAGCCAGTGTGGTGTAGTGGTTAAGAGTGGTAGACTTGTTATCTGGGGAACCGGGTTCGCGTCTCCACTCCTCCACATGCAGCTGCTGGGTGACCTTGGGCTAATCACACTCCTCTGAAGTCTCTCAGCCCCACTCACCTCACAGAGTGTTTGTTGTGGGGGAGGAAGGGAAAGGAGAATGTTAGCCGCTTTGAGACTCCTTCGAGTAGTGAAAAGCGGGATATCAAATCCAAACTCCTCCTCCTCTTCTTCTTCTTCTTCTTCTTCTTCTTCTTCTTCTTCTTCTTCTTAAAAGAAAAATGAAAAATGATGAGGAAGAGGTGCTCTTACTCCTCGATTAGTATTTTCTAAGGCCTTCATGTGTGTTCAGAGCAGGGGTAAATTGCTCTGGGGTTAGAGTCCATCTGTGAGCTGCCAGTTGGCATTGCTTGCCCTGGAGGAGGGGGGAAATGCTGTTGTTATTATTGCTTCCACACTTAAAAAGAAAAGAAAAGAAAAGAAAGACATACCTGGAATTAACTGTGGCAAAACAGCAGGAAAGAAATATCAGTTCCAAAAAGGGAAGCAATAGTGTAAGGAAGTTTATTCTTAACAGGAATCCTATGGTGAGGTATCAGGCAGCACGTAACAATGACTCATTGTGCCAGAGATGCTCTTTCACAAACCAACTGTGTCAGTAATTTAATTACCTAGAAGTGGGTTAGAATTAGTGACATTTGAGCTCGCACTGACTTGTCACATCATCTGTTTGGTTCTTGCTGAGCTTTTATGCCCAGAAGAATCCCTTGTTACCTGGGACACAGAGCTCCCATGCCTCCCAGACCAGCCAATGAAGTTGGAAGGTCCTAGGAACTCTCATTTCCCATGCTTCCCAGCAGCCATCTCTGCATGCTCAGAAGAAACTAACCAGATGTGGCATTTAAACATGAAATTGGGATGGTGGTGTAAGCTCACATCACCAGTCTTTGCCCACATATCCCAAAATGAAGACTTGAGAGACACGAACTGTGGTGGAAAGGTCACAGCTTTGCTGATTATAAAGGGCCAGTCATTTGCTCTCACAGGAATGTTGTGAGAATAAAATGGGGGTGGTATATACCATTGCAGAGGACGAGATGGTTGGACAGTGTTCTCGAGGCTACCAACATAAGTCTGACCAAACTGCAGGAGGCAATGGAAGACAGGAGTGCCTGGCATGCTCTGGTCCATGGGGTCACGAAGAGTCGGACACGACTAAACCACTAAACAACAATAATATACCATCTAGCTCCTTGGAAAAAAGGTTGGGATGTAAATGTAATAAAACAAACAAAAGGAGAGAATGGGAAGTGACTGATCTATCCATCCACAGCTGTAATTCAGGCTCCCCTCCCCAATACAGGAGCTCACATAAATGAATGCGCCTCCTTTTAAAAACAGCTCTCTGAAACTTCCCCACAGCTAGAACACTAGATATCCAGGAGAAGGTTGCTAGACTAGCTCTCGCCCTGACAAGTTAGATTTCTATGCACTAAAGATTACTTTATTGTGCATAACTATTTACAGTGCAGAGCTAGCTAAAAACATGACTGCTCAGTCACTTGCAGAATCCGGAAGTGCCCCTCTCCTGTTTCCAGCCCAGCACCAAAGCCTCGGCATCCTGAAACAACGTATTCTGTGTCCTCTGACACACACACCCCCATGCTGCCCCGGAAACTGCAACTCCCGCTCTGATCGCCTCTGGTTGGCATTGCTGGGTCTCTGCCCAGCATCCCTGACCCTCGACTCCTCCTCCTCTTCTGTGGGAGAGAGCTCTGGCGATGGGCTTTGAGAGGAGTCGGATGACAGCAGTGGCTGGGGCTCCCTCTGCCTGAGCAAGACCTCCTCTCGAGGAGGTTCCCTACCTTGATCCTCCCCACTAGCAGGATCACCTTCCCCGATCTCCCCGCAAAGAGTACTCCCAGCCAGGCTCTCCTCACGAGTAGGACCTCCCCCTGGGCTCTCCTCGCAAGGAGAAGGCAAATCCCTGACACATATAAAAGATTTTTTTTTGCATGTCTATAGTTTTCTTTTAATATTCAAGATTCAATCTATACCTGTCAGGAGAATTGCATTTTCATAATATTGTTTTAAATATTCTTTAAATATTGTCCATTCTTTGCTCACTTTCTGATTTGAGTTTCCTCTTATTTTCCCAGTCATTTTCGCAAGATCCAGGTATTCGATCGTCTTCACCTGCCAGTCAAGCTTTGCACTTTCTAAAAATTTCAAGTTGTAATTATTAAATCCACCCTGGTTAAACCCAATTCTTTGTGGTCAATTTATTTACTAAATCTCCGACCTAATGCAACTGTGTCTGCAAAAAGGAGGGCACTGCATAAAAGGATACACAGACACTGAACCGGAGAAGGTCTATCCCTTTCTCTACATCTTGCAACAATGCTCAGAATTATACACTGATAAATACCTGGCGCAGGCAAGGCGGGGGGAGATTGACTTAGGTTTCCTCTGCGGCAGAGGAGGTTAATCCAAAGGTATCAGACCGCCACTAACTCTCAGCGAAGCAGAGCATTAGGGGACCACATTTTCTGCATGGCTACAGGTTCACCTTTCATTTTATCAACACTACAAAGAAAATTAGATGGGGGAGGGGTTTTTTGACAACTTATCTTACCGCATCACTCTTGGCACCAGAGCTTGTCCTAGTTTCTTCCTCCCTAGCAAACTCTCTGCCCTCGCAAAAAAAGAGAGAAAAATAAAAGTCCCCCCCCCCAAAGGATAGATAAGCATAAAACCACTTCCAATAAACTGTACAGGCTGTTCTATAGTATAGGCAAACCTGGAAGGGCTCACTAGAATTTGTTCAGCTGGTTGGAAGTGGGCATAATTAGGCTACGGAAAAGGACCACTAGGTGCAAAAGGGGAAAAGGCCCCACACCTTTAATAATTTCAGAGAAGAGGGGGTTTCAACAGGCATGGCTTATTTGACAAACTGCATCTGCTGGAATTGTGTCTTCTGCAAAGTGCTACATCTCTCTCCTCTTTAGAATCTGACTAGCTAGCTCAAGGGAAGACAATAGGGTGCCCTTCATATGTTCCTGAATGGCAACTCCCATCAGCATCTGCCACCATGGTCAATGGTCACAGACAATGGGAGCTGTAGTAGAGGAACACCTGGAGGGCACCAGGTTGGCTACCCCAGATCTAGGCCTTCGTAGGCAGCCTGGTGGCCCTACCTGCCTACTTCTTCCTCCTTAGCCTCAAGTGTTGCCCTTGCAGAAGTCAGCAACAAGGAGGGGAGGAATGGTGACAAAACTAGAATTAGTTGGGTCATTTATAAGTGTCTCTGGTTCTTCCTACTGTTGGTCTCCCTGCCTTGCCTCCCCTCCCCTCCCCCAGTCCCAGTGGCCACCAGACATCACTGGGTGATCCAGGTCACAGAGAGTAGGGTTGACCAGGCAGGCCTCTCTCTCTCTCTCTCTCTCTCTCTCTCTCTCTCTCTAATGAGTAACCCTCTTCTTTCTTTTTGGTATTAAAAAAATGACCTGCTCTTTCCAAGGAAGAGATTTTATCAGTGGTGTGTTATTTTCTAGGCTTTCTACTCTCCTCTCCCACCTTCTCAAGGTAATCAGTCCTGAGATCCAAAATTCTCACCTGCGGTTCCTGGCTACACAGCATACAGTACTGAAGATCAAAATGTCAATAAGAAAGATCAAACTTTGCCATTTCAAGGTAAAGCCAACAGATGCCGTTTAATCTTTTGCTTTGGGTCCAAGGCAGATGGCAAATACTAGAGACGGAAGCATCAAGACTTTAAAAATGTTATTGATCGTCACTTCTCCTTCCATTCCAATGTGCCTCTACCATCTGTGGTGAAATGTTTGCCTTCCAGGCACAAGAAAAACATAGTAAAGGGAACGATATGTAGATTGGTGCAATTAGGGACCAGGAAGAAGAGGGGAATCGTAGAACACTGAGGTCCAGCTCCGAGGGCCTTCTGGCGGTTCTCTCACTGCGAGAAGTGAGGTTACAGAGAACCAGGCAGAGGACCTTCTTGGTGGTGACGCCCGCCCTGTGGAATGCCCTCCTTTCAGATGTCCAGAAAATAAACAACTATCTGACTTTTAGAAGACATCTGATGGCAGCCCTGTATAGGGAAGTTTTAAATGTTTGATGTTTTACTGTGTTTGATGCTTTAATTTGTTGGGAGCTGTCAGAAAGTTCTTACCAATGTTTAGTCAGAATCTCCTTTCTTGTAACATGAACCCATTGGTTTGGGTCCTCCCCTCTGAAGCTGGAGAAAACAAGCTTGCTCCATCTTCCATGTGACAGCCCTTTAGATATTTGAAGATGGCTATCATACCTCCTTCTCTCTCTCCTCTTCTCCAAGCTAAACACGCCCAATTTCCTCAACTGTTACTCATAAGGCTTGATTTCCAGACCCTTGAATACCTTGGCTGCCCTCCTTTGCACACCTTCCAGCTTGTCAATATCCTTCTTAAACTGTGGTGCCCAGACCAAGGCAGAATAGAGTGGGACTATTACTTCCCTTGATCTGGACCTCTGCTGATGCAGCCTAAAATAGCATGCGTATGTGTATATATATATATATATATATATATATATATATATTTGCTGCTGCATCACTCTGTTAAGTTTGTGGTCTGCTAAGACACTTAGAATAGGGACTTGGGTGGTGCTGTGGTCTAAACCACTGAGCCTAGGGCTTGCCAATCAGAAGGTTGGCAGCTTGAATCCCTGCAACAGGGTGAGCTCCTGTTGCTCACTCCCTGCTCCTGCCAACCTAGCAGTTCGAAAGCACGTCAAAGTGCAAGTAGATAAATAGGTACTGCTCCGGCGGGAAGGTAAACAGCGTTTCCATGTGCTGCTCTAGTTCACTAGAAGCGGCTTAGTCATGCTGGCCACATGACCCGGAAGCTGTACGCCGGCTCCCTCGGCCAATAAAGCAAGATGAGCACCGCAACCCCAGATTTGTCCGCAACTGGACCTAACAGTCAGGGGTCCCTTTACCTTTACCTTTTTAAGACACTTAGATCCTTTTCACATGCACTACTGGCAAGGCAGGTGTCACTCATCTTATATTTCTGCAGCTGGTTCTTCCTGCCTTAGTGCAGAACCTTATATTTGTCTCTATTGTAATTCATTTTTTAGTTGTGGCTCAGTTATCTGATAACCTAACACTTACCTCTTCCAGCCCACATTTTACCAGCTTCTCCATAAGAATATAATATAACTTTATATAAAGAAAGAAAGAAAGAAAGAAAGAAAGAAAGGAGATTCAGCTGACATGACTTGTCTTTGAGAAACCCATGCTGGGTCTTTGTAATCACAGTATCCTTTCCTAAGTGCTCAAAGACTAAACAAAATAGGAAATTCTTTCCAGTAGCACCTTAGAGACCAACTGAGTTTGTTCTTGGTATGAGCTTTCGTGTGCATGCACACTTCTTCAGATTCAGTATCTGAAGAAGTGTGCATGCACACGAAAGCTCATACCAAGAACAAACTCAGTTGGTCTCTAAGGTGCTACTGGAAAGAATTTCCTATTTTGTTTCGACTATGGCAGACCAACACGGCTACCCACCTGTAACTGCTCAAAGACTGGCTGTTTTAGGACCTTTCCTGGTATTGATGACAAGCTCACCGGTTAGTAGTTACTTGGGTCTCAATCCCCCACTTATTCTCAAAGATGATAGACAGAGTCTCTGAGATTATATCTGTAAGCTCCTTTGGTACCCTTGGGTGCAGCTCATCAGACCCCGGAGATTTGAATTCATTTAAAGTAGCTAGTTGTTCCCTTACCACCTCTTTTCCTATCTTGGGCTGCAGCTCCCTCCTTGCATCATTTATTCTGTTATTACCAGGATGAGCGGAGCAAGAAGCGACTTCCAGTTTCTGATTATGATGATTGCCAGCACTGGGGCAGAGCAGGTCTTCCCACTTTCTCAGCCTCTTTCTTCTTTGGAGGTCGTCAAGGCACCCATCCCACTCTCCCTCCTTCCCTCTCTGTATGAAGTGTGAAATTAGCTGGTCATGATATTTGGGGCTGAGTAGGAATTGTTTGGCTTCAACTGTGACTACATTCAGCTAGTGAAGTGTTTTTTTTTGCCTACTCCATACTGTACTACAGGTGTGGAACAGTTTAGAGGCAGCTTGGTAACTAGGCTGATTGATTTGATTGGCTTTTGGTCACTTAGCAGGCGTGGGTGCCAGGAGAAAAGAGCAGGACAAGAAATGGTGATTATTCACTATTCACTATTCAGGTGAATAGTGATCACAGTGACTTGGACACAGGGCTCTGTGACAAGCCGGAATTAAGATTGCCGGAAGAAATATCAACAACCTCAGATATGCAGATGACACAACCTTGATGGTAGAAAGTGAGGAGGAACTAAAGAACCTTTTAATGAGGGTGAAAGAGGAGAGCACAAAATATGGTCTGAAGCTCAACGTCAAAAAAACTAAGACCATGGCCACTGGTCCCATCACTTCCTGGCAAATAGAAGGGGAAGAAATGGAGGCAGTGAGAGATTTTACTTTCTTGGGTTCCATGATCACTGCAGATGGTGACAGCAGTCACGAAATTAAAAGAATCCTGCTTCTTGGGAGAAAAGTGATGACAAACCTAGACAGCATCTTAAAAAGCAGAAACATCACCTTGCTGACAAAGGTCCCTATAGTTAAAGCTATGGTTTCCCCAGTAGTGATGTATGGAAGTGAGAGCTGGACCATAAAGAAGGCTGGTGGCCAAAGAATTGATCCTTTTGAATTATGGTGCTGGAGGAGACTCTTGAGAGTCCCATGGAGTGCAAAAAGATCAAACCTATCCATTCTTAGAGAAATCAGCCCTGAGTGATCACTGGAAGGACAGATTCTGAAGCTGAGGCTCCAATACTTTAGCCACCTTGTGAGAAGAAAAGACTCCCTGGAAAAAACCCTGATGTTGGGAAAGATGGAGGGTACAAGGAGAAGGGGACGACAGAGGATGAGATGGTTGGACAGTGTTCTCGAACCAACATGAGTTTGACCAAACTGTGGGAGGCAGTTGAAGACAGGAGTGCCTGGCATGCTCTGGTCCATGGGGTCACGAAGAGTTGGACATGACTAAACAACAACAACATTGAGGTTAACCTATGTCACGCATTCTGAGTTTTGTAGCTTGGAAGCACCGTCAATCAGGAACAGGAGGCTAATGTATTGGTAGGTCTTCCTGCACATGGTCTCCTTCTCCTTATGCAGCTTAAAAGTTTGTAAGTTATTGAGTTCTATTGTTCTTAAGTTCTCAAGCTGTAGTTAATAATATGGTCCTAGTTTATCCCACGCCTTGCATCTTGCCTTTGTATTTTTGCTTTCCTGGTGAAAAACAAATCATTGGTATGATCTCCCCCCCCCTCTCTCTCACACACACACAGAGGGAGAGAGAGAGAGAGGCTATAGGTCTGCCAACACAAAAAAAGGCAACAGAGGTTTAAAAATGTTGACTGCACATATTTAGGACTGCAACTGCAGAAAGCTAGCACAGCATGAGCAGAGCAGCTTAGCCAAGCTCAAGCAAGTGTGTCATCCAGCTATGGCCGCACTAATACATCTCCAATTCCCCGTGGCTTTAGTTCCACAGGGAAAAGGACAGCAAACAGCCCTCGTTTGCGAAATGCACCAATCTTTTTGGAATTTGTCTGCAGAAGAGGCTGGGGACAGCAAGAGCTAAGGGAGAAAGAAATCATCCCTGTACATTTGTCGCTATCAAATAATCTTCTCCATCAACACGTACTAAAGCTGTCCACCGGCTCTGGGTATACAGTATGTCAAATAAGGAGGTGACTCTGGGTTCTATAGGCACAATCTCATGTACTCGAGTTGGATTGCACTGTTAAGAAGGGGTGTCAAGGCAGATGAGGGAGTCCCTAGCATTCCATGCAGCTCTGTTGCCTTGGTTTTTTCCAAAAAGTTAAATACACAACTCTCCCTCACCTTTTTCTTTTCTGAGAAAAGAGAATCAGGCTCAAATACTAAAAATTGTGGTAGTGACACATATTCATTTGGTTCCAAAGTTGGATCCTGGATTGAGGTTTCTGTCCATCTGTGCAAACTAACATTTGGTTCACACTCAGCATTTCTGTGAAAAACAGCATAGTGTCCTGAAATAGGGTAGCAGACTTCTTGAAATCTTTTAGAATGTTTTTTTTGTTGTTGTTCAACCTCCAACACATTCATTCATTCAGGAAGTGCTTCTCGTTGCCGTGGCAACTACTACTCTGCATCCTCTGTGCTCCTTATCCCCCTTGCAATATCATGTTGAACTATCTCCAGTAATTTCATCAAGTTGCAATAATCTTCCCAGTGGGGGGAAAACGATGCCATCTGAAAATTCCCACCCCCTAATCCTCATATGCATGAGAGAACAACAAGCTGTTTGTTCAACTATCATGACTACAAATCCCATTACACAATTCACTGGTGAGTAAAGCATCCATGTATGCAAATTGCTGGAACTTTTTTTTTTTTTTTTTTAGTAAGCCACTGAGAACATTGGGAGTTCAGGCAGCAAAATTAAAATTGGTTGCAAGTATTATTTTAAAAATCTGCTGCTTGGTCCAGCGAAATTGAAAGGGGCGTGTGAGTGTGTGTGTGCACGCGCATGCATGCATGCATGTATAAGTAGGATCATTGTCAGAACCCAGCTGCTGGGTCCCAAACACCCTCACAGGCCCCATAAGCACTGACATCTCCTGGCTGGCTGTGGACAATATGGGAAGGGCATAGAAAGGTGTCTCAAGTTAGACCATTGGTCCAACTAGACTACATCATCTTCATTGGTGAGCAGCAACCAGACTAGATTCTTTCCCATCCCTTCCTGGAGATTATAGGAATTTAACCTGGGTCCTTTTCAAGCAAAACTTGTGTTGCGCATCGAGGTCCCCAAACCACCCCTCAAATAAATCACACTTCAGACATAAATTTATGTTTAAGGTTTTTGGCATTATTTTGGCCACAACTTTGTTGAAATACAAATTATGTGAGTGGTTGCTTAGGCATTGGTTCAGACTATCTGTCCCGCTGGGGACAGAACTGACATTCGTCAGTAAGGGGGAAACACTTTGGGGAGAGAATGGGAGCCGGGAGTCTGACCCTCGCCTCTCCCCAAATGCTCCCAGGGGCTCTTGTGTGGCCCTGGCCCCCGACCGGGGGATACGGACAAAAGCATGGCGAGCCCCTGGATTCCTTTAACAGAATTCCCCGTGCAGCAGCAGCATTGGAGGGGCAGCCACCGTCAATTCTGACCCCTACACCAACCAATTAATAACCAATGCCTAACCGCCAACCTTACAAGTTGTGACTAATTGCTATGCAGTAGGCGAAAACCAGATGGCACCTGCCAATCAGCCAAATGGAAAAATTCCTACCAGGCCCCTGCCCCAAAAGCAGACGACCCCATGACAGGCATAGCAAGGTCATACGCAGAGGCCTAAAAATAGGGAGGGAGGGCGGGTGATCCAATGCAAGCAGCAAAGAGGAAAATGTGCTGCGAGCCAAGCAATATATAGTCCCTGGGCTGTCCATCATCAATTGCAACATACAAATCTCCCCAACAACACCCAGGACCCAATTACAGGAGTGGCTATCTATCCTAACCCGTCCAGCAACAGAGGGGTGACTTGCTGGCCCCCACCACAACACGTGCTCTCCATGAAGGAGAACCCACTTTCTCATCCCTTGGTGACCATCAGTGAGGTGGGAGCAACTGCAGATTTAGCCGATGACCAAAGCCACCCACTTGGTTACAATACCTCACAGTGCCAGACACTGTCTCTATAACTGTTGCTCTGAAGCACATGCTTAGAGCATGGCTCCACCCTGCTTCAGCCATTGCTACCGGTTAAACCCATGGCCAGGCATCTCTGAGCAATAGCCACCCTGTGTAGGGCCCCTCAGACTTGCAAATCTGACTCTGCCAGGAGCTGAATTTTAATATAAGAATAGGGATATTCCTATTTTCATCTGTCCTGAGGCTGGCATGCAAAGGCTACACTGCATCCTGGGAAACCTTCCAAGAGCCACATGCCATTTTACCTTTGCACAGGGGGGTAGCCTCTACACACACTCACACATCAATCCCTAGCCTCCATCCATCCAGGCAAGCAAGCGATGTTATCAGAATTCCAAGACAAATTCCACCCAGACAAAAATACTCCGTGTGTTTGTGTGTGTGTGTGTGTGTGTGTGTGTGTGTGTGTGAAGCAGGGCCTGTATGGCACAGTGTGGAGGATGATATGCAAGCTAAGTGAGGGGTATAGCCAAGAAAGGGTCCCAAAGGCCACATACAGGGGCCTGAAAGGTTATATTTGGCCCCTGGGACTGGGGTTCCCAACCACTATTGGAGGGTATACACACACACACACACACACACACACACTACAACGACCTGAAAAGTGGTTTTGCCAACATGCACCTCAGTACTGACGGCGCCACATTGGTGGCACTGTAGCAGAAAACTTCACTTTTAGCTCATTTCCTTCAGTTGAAAAGTCTGCAAGGTTGGACGTCTTCCAGCGCCATTCCATTATCGTGTGCGTAATACCATTGGACAGATGGCAGAAAACAGCGCGGGGCTGAGACGTCAAAGTTTCCCTGAGGGCTTGGCCGAGTAAGTAATGTTTCCTTTGTATTTGATGTGTAATTGAAAATCCAAGGGAGCTTAATATTGCAAATGGCTGCATTAAGGAACCCGTCGGCCTTCCTCCCCAGCAGCAGCAGCAGCTGGCAGAAAGGGCTTGATATTCATAATTCGGTTAAATTAAATTAATTGCTTGCATGGAAATGGAAAGGAATGCAGCCTGATGAGGCTTTGAGGCAATTATTTGCTGTGGAAGGACTGAGGAGCATGGTCTGAAGGGGGCCAAGGGGCAGCCATCTCTCCCACTTTTATGTACCAGGCCACATGCAGCTATTACGCTGGCCCAGGCTGTGTCAAAGGGCAGCTGCAGCCAAGTCCAGAACTGGAGGGTCCCTTCCGCTCAAGTTGCCCAAGATCAGTCATCTTGAGCTGGATGCCGGAGCAATATGTTCTGCTCTGTAGTTCAGGCAAAGGCCAAAAGGCAAGATCCTGATAGTTAGTCCAGATCTTACCAGTCCAGATGCTTCATACTGCCAGGCAGCCTGTGTAAGAGGATGCTCTTTTCTATGCCCAACGAGAGTATAGAGGCAGAATTTTTAGGGGCCACTATAGAACAAGGGTGGGGAACCTCAATCACAGGAGTCAAATTTGCCCTCCCCCCAGGCCTCTGTATTTGGCCTTTGGAATATTCCTTGGACCCATCCCTTGAGACGTCTGATTTGGCCACAGTGACACGGGTTTATTTACATTAATAAGCGTACATCATTTTCCTTGGGCTGGGGAACGCAGCCGAAGAGTAGGCATCCAATTAAATCCCTCATTGCATGCTAGCAAGAGAGCTTGCAAGACCCAACAGCAACAACAGGTCCATGGAAAGTGCCATGGTACACAGGGTGGAGACAGCTCCTGGTGCTGGATTAAGATTACTTTGAAGTGACATAATGGGATAATCTGAGTCGCTTGCACTATGAGCAGTTAAACTATCAGAGTCACATAAACTGCTGCAGATTAAAAACACAATGTTCGCCGCAACCATTGTTTATTGAGCTGCTCCTGGCAGGTAGTTTATTATGAAGATATCTCAGATGGGGCTTCATTCCTCACGGTAGCTACATTTAATCCACTTCTGCGAGTTTATCCTTCACCGGCTGACTCTGGGCTCTCGCCGTCGGCCATGGCGGCATGGAAGGGGTGTCCAGGATGGGAGCCAGTCCGGGGGCAGCAGCAGCCAGGTGTGCTCCCACTGACAGAACTACAGCCGCGGTGGCGGCGACCATCATGGGACATGTCCAATGAGCCGTCCACCACAGTGACACACCTCTTAGTTACATTAGGGTTGCCATACGTCTGGGAAATCCCAGACATGTCCTCTTTTGGTGGGGAGGGCAACATGCCCATCTGGGAGAATTTTTATATTTTAAAAGAAATGTCCGAGGTTGGTTTTTTTAGGGGGTGTATTTATTTATTTATTTATTTGGGGGGGTTGCTTGGGCTTGGATGGCTTGAGCGTGCGCAGCACAGGATCAGGCGTGAGTGCGGGCTGCTGCCAGCCTGAGCTGGGGAAAGAGGCGCATGGGCACGCCAGCTCCTTGCGCCTGTGCACCTCTTTCCCTAGGCTGGCAGCAGCTCAGGTTGTCTTTTTTTTTGTTTTACAAGATATGGCAACCCTAAGTTACATCCCATTTGGACTACTGTAATGTGCTCCGCGAGGGGCTGCCTTTGAAAAGTGCTTAGAAACTTCAGCTGGCTCAAAGAGTCAGCTTTTACTAGTCTGTTTCTGGGCGCAATTCAACCTGCTAGCTATCACCTACAAAGCCCTACAGAGCTTAGGTCCATGCTATCTGAAAGACTGTATTCCCTCGTATGAACCTGCCCCGGAAAGGTTTTGTGGGAGACCCTTCTCTTGGTCCTGCCACCCTCACAAGCATGCTTGGTGGGGATGCAGGGCCTTCACGGTGGCTGCTCCCACTCTGGACTCTGGAGAAGTTAGACTGACTCCTTCCTTATTGTTCTTCTGCCAGCAAGTGAAGACTTTATTCTTCCAATTGGCTTTTGTGTACTGACTGCTTTTAATGGTGTCATGGTGTTTTTTATTGTAAGTCCACTCTCCGTTCCTGGTGGGTGGTGCTACGGACTGACCACAGGGCCTGCGGTGATCCGGCTAGGGGACCAGGGGCTTGACTGACCACCTGCCGGTGATTGACCTACGCCAGCAGGTCTTGGGCAAGCTTCCCCAGGGGAACTCCTGCAGCCAAGCTGATGCCAAACATATTGCTCTGCTTTCCTTTCGACCTTATCAGTGAGACCGAAAGGGAGGACTTCTTGTCTGGGCAGCCCAGGACCTCTATGCACACTACCCAGGCTTGTGCCTTGGGGAGGTCACTTTGGTGCTCCTAATTCAGCAGTTTGACTTCACCCCCAGAAGTGCACTCCATTGTCTCTCGAAACATACGTATTTTAATGCATATTCTGGGGAAAGTATTAATCTGAAATACACTGTTAATTGTGTTACAAAATGCATATTAATTGTGTTTTGATTTTAATCGACATTTCAACTGAATTGCTTTGGAAGGCATCCAGAGAACACCTGTTTTGGGAGGTGATATAAACGTGGTTAACAGATTAACCCCACTTACATAGGAGTAAGCTCCACCGACTACAACAGGACTTTTTCCAGAGTGGACATGGTTGGAATTGCAGCCAACAGAATTGGTTGGTTCATGTTGCTACTGTTCCATGACCAGATATTCTGTGCTGAACCAATTAATTCAAGTGAGCCTGGTTTCCTTTCATGACATTTCCACATTTTATCCTCACAACCCTGAGATGTGGACTGACAGTGAATAGCCCAAGGTCACTCAGGGATCTTCACAGATGAGTGGTGATTTTAACCCTGATCTCTTACACTCTAGTCCATTTAACATCCCTCCACATTCTGAAAAGAAAGATTAGAAGTGACTAGATTGGGGTGGTGGGATAATCTTTTTTCGCCGGGCTTCCTGTTTATGGATGGCATTGTTAAAAGCTCTGTGGGCCGCCCTTAAGACTAACCAGTCCTATCTGGGAGCCATCCCCTTGGGATTTAGTGAGGTCTACCTCTGAGTAATGTGTGGTTATTGTGACATTAACTCACACTAGAAATTGTGACAGCAGGGACCCCCTTGTAAAGCAAGATTAGGCACTTCAGTTTAGTTAGGCACCAAATACTTATGCAACTCCAAAGATTTGGTGTCCACACCTTTGCAGGGGAGGAAGATGGGAAGAAAGCCAGAACACCTTGGTCTTGCCCATGTGACCTTATTGAAGCCACTCACATGACCTCCTTGGCCACAGGCTGCCCCACCAGGTCCAGGGGCTACCGCCTCCACTGCCTGTAACCCAGGTCCAAAAGAAAAACAAAGGTGCCAAGTCAAGCCATTGCTCCATCTGGCTCAGTACTGTCAACACTGACGGACAGTAGATCTCCAGGGTTTAAGACTGGGGACAGGTGTCTTTCCCTGTCCTACCTTGAGAATTCAGGGATTAAACCTGGGACTTCCTTCATGCAAAGCACCTAAAAGGTGAATCCATTTGATCATCATCTATTACAATGGTTCCACAGCCACTTGTTGATTCATGGATGGCATTACCAATGCAAAGAAGAAGACATGTTCAAAAGAAAACCCCAGTGACAATGAAGGCAGTAGAGGAACTCCATCAGTGATCTCTAGTCTTCATTGACACTAGGTGGCAATGTTTTCTGTCTTTTGCTTGGTAGAAGCCTTGACATTAGCAATACAACTCATGCCCCAGTGGCATCAAATTCATATATATCATTATTTATAATCATCCCTCATTCATTCATTCATAAATAATGCAGAAATAAACACACAATTCCCAAATACCTGGGTATCATTGTTTTCCATTCATTCATATTTTCATTATTGAAAAATGGTTCCACTGAGCATTCTAAGGAATTAAAACAAAATCCCCAGAATGTCTTAAAATAACAGCTTTCCAGGCCTTGCCATTTATAATGGAAAGCACTGACAAACACACATCCAGAATAAACAAAAATGGCCAGTGGCATTCTGACATGGTGAAGGAATTCTGGTCCTCTAAGGTTCAACAATTCTGCTGTAGCTCAATGGCAATAGATTTTGCATGCAAAAGAAACCAGGGCCAAACCTTGGCATGTCCTGATAGGGCTGGGAATGACCCCATCAGAAATCCTAGAGAACAGATGTCAAGCAGTTTAGGGCTCGTCCACACTCCTGTTTGTCCCGTGCCTAGGAAGCAATGGTCTGAGTGGTTTTGCCTTTGCCCCACTGCTTACCCTTGGAAAACCCACTCTTTAGTGCTAAATCTGAACAGACAGCAATCCACAGGAAAAACTGGTTGCCACTTGTTCCAATTCTATGCTAAACCATGGGTTTCCCCAGGGGGAAGTGGTGGGGCAGATGGAAGTGTGGATGAGCCAAAAGACTAGCTTTTCCCACTAGGTGGGGGAATCTCTGGTCCCGAAAATATTGCTGGACTCTAGTACCCATCAACCTCTGCCAGCATGGACAACGGTAGGGATACCGGGAGTTGTAGGCTACTAATGTCTGGAGGGCCACTGGGTCCCTGGCCCTGAGCCTTCCCCAACCTGCTGCCTTCCAGCTACTTTGGACTACAATTCCCATCAGCTCTAGACAGTATGGTAAGTGGCCAGGGATGACAGTACTTCTAGTCCAAGACATCAGCCAGGCATAAGGTTGGGGAAGGTCAGTGTAAACTTTGTTGTTGTTCAGTCGTTCAGTTGTGTCCGACTCTTCGTGACCCCATGGACCAAAGCACGCCAGGCACGCCTATCCTTCACTGCCTCTCGCAGTTTGGCCAAACTCATGTTAGTAGCTTCAAGAACACTGTCCAACCATCTCATCCTCTGTGCCCTCCATCTTTCCCAACATCAGGGTCTTTTCTAGAGAGTCTTCTCTTCTCATGAGGTGGCCAAAGTACTGGAGCCTCAACTTCAGGATCTGTCCTTCTAGTGAGCACTCAGGGCTGATTTCTTTGAGAATGGATAGGTTTGATCTTCTTGCAGTCCTTGGGACTCTCAAGAGTCTCCTCCAGCACCATAATTGCTCATCTTCCAGCGTCATATCTTTTATATGCCTGTTGTCTTTGTCCATGGAGTTTTCTTGGCAGGGATACTGGAGTGGCTTGCCAGTTCCTACTCCAGGTGGATCACGTTTGGTCCAAACTCTCCACTATGACCTGTCCATCTTGACCTGTCCATAGCTTCCCTGAGTAATTCAAGCCCCTTCGCCAGACAAGGCAGTGATCCATGAAGGGGCAGTGTAAACTATGTTGAGCTAAATGGACTGCCTCCGCCTATTAATCCTGGCATCAAAATGGATGAATCCTCACTTGTAATTGGTGAGATGCCTGGAAACAAAGGGTTCAATCCAATGTTAATCCCACTCGGAGTACACCCATTCAAATTAAGGATGAGGACTAATTTAGGTCCATTAATTGCAATGGGTCTACTCTGAGTAGGACTTAGTTGGAGACCACCCTGAGTTGAAATTTCTCAGTAGACTTGCTGGGGGAGGAATCTCACAGATTTTCACCTGGTGGTCCCAGGGATTGAACCTGGGACCTTATGCATGCAAAGTAAATTCTCTACCGCTGAGCCACAGCCCTTGCCCTGATAAGAAGCTGCCTTACCCCGAGTCAGACTATTACCGGTAGTTCATTTAGCTTGGTGTTGTCTATCCCAGTGTTTTTCAACCACTGTTCCGTGGCACACTAGTGTGCCGCGAGATGTTGCCTGGTGTACCGTGGGAAAATTACTTTATATATAGTCAATATAGGCACAGAGTTAATTTTTTTTAACATTTTCTAATGGTGGTGTGCCTCGTGATTTTTTTCATGAAACAAGTGTGCCTTTGCCCAAAAAAGGTTGAAAAACACTGGTCTATCCTGACTAGCAGCACCTCCACAGGGTTTCAGGCAAGGATCCTCTCCTAGGCATACCTGGTGCTGCCAGAGATTGAACTGGGAACCTTCTGCACAAAAAGCAGATGCTCTGCTGCTCAGTTACAGGTGTTCTCCCAGTACCACCCCGTTCTGCCATCCAGTTGCACCCCAATTTTCCAGAGCAGTTAGAAGCAGAATGCTGGACTAGGTGGACTTTTGGTTCAATCCACGAACTTATTCTCCCACCACTGGACTTTAAGTCCAATCTAGCAAGGTTCCGCTTTTACTCTGGATAACGGTCCCTGCCAGACCCATGACAATGAGATGCTCTATTCTCCTGAGGTTCTCTCCACTCATTAGCTGTGATAATATTTACAGATACCTTTGAAAGAATGGAGCATTCACAGAAGGGTGGGGGCGGAAACCTAGCAATTGGTGGGCGGCAGTTGCTGGGTGAAGCAAAGTTATGAACAGTGTGGGTGTGGAAGCATAAAGCAAAGAGCTATCCTCTTCAACAAACTGTTGATACTGTGCAGCAATAAACCCAATTTGTACTTTTACCAAGACTGGTTATTTTTTTGGGGGGGGGGGTCATGTCTGCATGGGCTGGCTGGATGCAGAGGAGTGCTGGGAGGCACCAACTGGTGAATACCCGAGGGAACACCCTCACCCCACCCCAGGAAGGAAGCTCACAGCCCAGGGGATTGGTGGTGGGACTACAATGAGTGGTCAGAGGGAAAAGAAGCAGACTAGGAGGAGGAGGTGTCAGAAGCAGAAGAGGTGGAAGGGTTTAGTGAACAGGAATCTCCCCTTCCTGCGGCAACCAGCTCTGCTCTCCCCAGTTTCCTAGAACGCAGAGAGAAATGAAATGAGCAGAGCCAGTTGTCTGCACTGACAGTAAGAGTGGTGATGAGAAGTTGGAATCCTGTGGTTTTTAAGCAAACCAGCTTTACACTTCCCTTCAGTATTTTTGCCTTGCTGGGATGTGTCACTGAAATCTGATGTCATGAATGAGCCAGCCCCCAGGGAAGGTTTGCAGCCAGCTCCCAGTGAAGGAAGCAGTCAGGAACAGAGAGACTTAACTGCCAGGCAGGATGAGCATAGGCAGCTCAACTCCCCCACCCCTAGGAATGCCGGTTGATAAGGGGATGACTGAGGGTGAGCCGGAACCCTGCCAACGCTCTCGAGAAGTGCAAAATTCCGCGAACACGGAAGGAAGCAGTTTATCAAGCGGGAAAGAGCTAAGAGACAGCCTCTCAGAGAATGGGATAAAGGTGGGAGCTGACCCTCCCAGTCCAAGGTCTCGGCAAATGGGAGGGCTACGAGACAGGAAGCAAAACAAGAAAAACCAGAAGCGAAAGTTCAGTTGCTTCTGGTCTCGGAGGAAGCAGTCTTCAGAAGAATCATCATGACTTATGAGGCTGGCAGCTTGTTGGAGCTGTCCGGTGAACTCTGTTTTTGCAATAAATCTTGCTTTTTAATTAACTACGCTTGCTGTGTTATCAAGGAGGGAATCGGGACTCCTGACATCTGATAATGCTTTTTTGCTTCCTTAGGTGGACAGAAGGCGTATGTGAGTATGTAAAGAAGGACTACCAACTGTACAATTGTAGTGTACAAATGGCATTCATTGTTCCACCCATTTCATTTCTGGACCACCAGGCATTGGAACGTGGGCCCCAGGACACACCCGGCCCACTGATCAGGCAGGGTGAGGCACTTGCCTGGAGCAGCGAAAAACCCAAGAGCATACCCTACCAACATTTCTCCAATGAAAATAGGGATGCCCTATTCATAATAATAATAATAATAATAATAATAATAATAGTATTATTTGTATCCCACCCATCTGACTGCAGCTTCCAACATATACAAAAACATAACAGAACATTACACATTAAAAAAAAACAACTTCCCTATACAGGTCTGCCTTCAGATGTCTTCAGGCTGCATGGTTACTTATCTCCTTGGCTCAGAGGTTGCATAACTCCATACCAGGGGCCGTCAAGGCTTACCGGGCATGGGCCGGATCACTCCCATGGAAATCCTCCGTGGGCTGGGCCAGCGCAGCATGACGCCGTAAATCACATCTGCACATGTCCGCGGTGCTGGAAATCACTTCTGCATGTGCCCAGACGCCGAGAATCATGCCTGCGCAGAAGTGATTTTCGGCATCTGGGCATGTGCAGAAGTGATTTCTGGCACCGCAGACATGCGCAGACATGATTTCCAGCATCTGGGCATGCACAGAAGCAATTTCTAGAGCCACGGAAGAGAGTTCCTGCACCGTGCCAGTTTAGCGCAGCGCACAGGGACTCACCGAGCAGGCAGCTTGGTTCAGGGGGAGCTTGAGGGCCGGTTAAATGGCCTCTGTGGGTCGCTTCTGGTCCATGGGCCTTAGGTTACCTACTCCTGCTCCATACCCTCCAACATTTCTCTGATGAAAATAGGGATGTCCTAAGGAAAAGTGGGACATTCTGGGATCAAATCATAAACTAGGGCGGCTTCTGTAAATCCAGAAGTGTCCCTGGAAAATAGGGGCACTTGAAGGGTCTGCAAGAGGTGAGGTCTGTCTCGCCTCTGCCACCTGCTCTGCCACCTCCGCAGGCATTGGAGAAATGGCGCTTACAAAAACAGCTGTGCTTTCTGGAGAGGTCTCAACAAAACCTTGTGAGATCTCATGGAGCGCATGAAATCTCACGAGGCTTGGGCAAGACCTCGCCAGAAACTACTGCTGGCACTTCATGGGCACTGGCGCCACTGTTGTTGTGAAATGCAGGTAATAGAGGCATGGCAGGACAGTAGAGAGGGGGTGGAGGGCATAATGGGGTGGGGAGCAAAATGGGGTGGCTGCTGCACTGCCCTAGAAGGCTGTCCAGAACAGCATGTAGCCCTCAAGCCAAAAATGGTTCCCTCCTCCTAGTACAGGATAAAGGATGGATAAGTGGAGTATAGAATAAGTCTGTAGAATCTGAGAGTAGGATAAGGCAGTAGTATTGCACACAGTTATTGTAGTCCCAATTGTATATAGTTCACCATCCAGAGAGCATTAATTCTTGAGTGGTATATAGATGTTGTTAAGAAATAAAATAAATAAAAATAGTGTGCAATGTGCGGTTATTTCTGGCTTGAAAGTGGCACGTCGTCCCCTCAAAAAGCACTGCTCAAGACCTCCTTCTCTCTTGCCCGACACCGCTGAATTGTTGCCTTGCCTTTCAGATGACAAGAAAGTAATTACAGCTTTTCACAAAATACAATGGAAGAGGAAAGAGAATTGCAACCATAATATCGACCTGACACAAGAGAGATGGGCCTCTCTCTCTCTCTCTCTCTCTCTCTCTCTCTCTCTCTCTCTCTCTCTCTCACACACACACACACACATACACAATCTCACTCTCTCTCCTTCTTTGAGTATTACAGTAATTTTCCAATCAAATGGGGTCAGCATGTGCTTAAATGGTGGGAGGAAACTTCTTGGCCCAGATCACACAGTCATTGGGCAAACACTCACGCAGACAGGCAGGTGAACTGACCAGTCATGAGCATAGATGACAGTGGACCTTTATCACTATTTTCCTATGGGTATTTTATATTATATTATGCAAACAGCATATGTGTGCAGGCACACAAACACATACACACACCTCCTCCTAATTGTTGTTGCTCTTTTAATTCAGATTTAGTAGTAGTAGTAGTAGTAGTAGTAGTAGTAGTAGTAGTAGTAGTAGTATACCCCACTTCATCTGAAGATTTTCTCAGTGGTTTTTATTTTTAAGTGTCCTTCCCCCAACCCCACATAAGACCCCTCAGGGCATAGGAGAAAAATGGAATCCAGGAAGGGAAGATCGAAGGAGGTCCCATCAAGATGTTAAGAAAATTAGATATATATTGTATATTGAAAATTACAATAGAATAGAAAATTAGTATATTGTTGTTGTTGTAATTGTTAATGTCATGGTTTTTTGTGTTTGTTTTTGTTATATATTATAAAATGAATAAAATTATTTTTTTAAAAAATAAGACCCCTCAGGGCTGTCGCACCAGGCTGGATATAAAGCAATAGTTCATAGTCTCTCCCCCCACACCCACACCTTTCAAAGCTCTTTCAGAGTAAAACAGTAATACAGTGGTACCTCAGGTTACATACGCTTCAGGTTACAGACTCCGCTAACCCAGAAATAACGCTTCAGGTTAAGAACTTTGCTTCAGGATAAGAACAGAAATTGTGCTCTGGCGGCACAGCGGCAGCGGGAGGTCCCATTAGCTAAAGTCATGCTTCAGGTTAAGAACAGTTTCTTTTTTTTAATAAAAATTTATTGGATTTTTCAAATTAAACCAATTACAGATACCCACAACCCATACAATACAACACAATACAACACAAGAACAGTTTCAGGTTAAGAACGGACCTCCGGAACAAATTAAGTACGTAACCAGGGGCGTAGCAAGGGGGCGGGGGACGGCCTGCCCCGGGTTCCAGGGGAGGGGGTGACACTTTGGCCACCCCCCTGCTACCCCGCCCCGCCAGGTGGGCCCCGAATGGGGGCATGCCACCTTTCCCCCCTTCCAGCGGATTTTTTTTTTCGGCGCGAGGGGTGGGCCAGCGAGGAGGGGGCATCACGCTTGTCGCTGGCATGACACCCCCTCCTCGCTGGCCCACCTGTCATGCAGAAAAAAGCCGCTGGAGGGGGGGGGAAAGGGGAGGCAAAGCAGGCGCTTCTTTCAGCCAGCGCCGAAAGAAGCGGCTGAAAGGGAAAAGGGGGGAAGCAAAGTGGGTGCTTTGCTTCCTTTTTTCCCTGCGCAGGCACGGGGCGTCGCATTGTGCACGTGCGTCATGACGTCATGATGCATGAATGCACCGCGATGCCCTGCCCCCAAGGGTGCCTCTTGGCTTCCCACCCCAGGCAGCCAAGGGGCTAGAAACGCCCCTGTACGTAACCAGGGGTACCACTGTAATGCCCAGACAGCTGATGTGTTCATGTCCAGCTTGCAGGCTTCCCTCAGGCATCTGGTCTGCCTCAGTGAGAACAGGTTGCCGGACTAGATGGGCCATTGCCCTAATCCAGCAGGCTTGTCTCGTGTTCATATGTACAGAACTCCTGGGTAAGAAATAGCTTGACGCAGAGGTAAGACTTGTGCAGGGCTTTCACCAGCACTTCCAAGGACCTTCCCCCTGAGCCCGAGGGAAATATTCCTTCATGGAGAACTTTCCAGGGGCCAGTTGCCAGTGACTGAGGAAGGGGGCACAGGCAAAAACTGAGGTTTGATTGTTACCTTTCTGCAGCAGGCTACATTCCAGCTGTGCAGGATTCTGATGTTTCTACACTCCTGTGCACATCTCCCCAGGCAGGAAAGCAAAAGGCATTGTGTGTAGAGGTCCCCAAGACCACCCCCAAATAACTCACACAGCACACAGGAATTTTGTTTAGGGTTATAGGCATAATTTTGGCCACAACTTTTTTATTAAATTACAACATGTGAGTGGTTGCTTAGGCATTGGTTCAACTATCTGTCCCATCCAGGGGACAGGCTGACTTCCGCCCGCTTAGTGGAAGTCAGAAAAGGGAAAACACATTGGGGAGAAAATTGGGGTCGGGGTGGCCAGGACCTTCACCTTTCTCCTAATGTTCCCAGGGGCTCTTGCGTAGCCCTAGCCCCTGACCAGGGGAACGGACAAAAGCATGGAGAGCCCTTGGATTCCTTTAACGGAATTCCCCACGCAGCAGCAGCATTGGAGGGGCAGGCACAGCCAACCACTTCCCCTCCACCAACCAACGTAATAACCAATGCCTAACCGCCAACCTTACAAGTTGTGACTAATTGCTACGCAGTAGGCGAAAACCAAATGGCAACAGCCAATCAGCCAGATGGAAAAATTCCTACCAGGCCCCTGCCTCAAAGCAGACGCCCCCATGATAGGCATAGCAAGGTCAATGCACAAGCCTAATTAACGGGGCGGGGGCGGGTGTGTGATCCGGGTGCATCCAGCAAAGAGGGGCTGATGCTGCGAGCACCGAGAATATATAACCCCTGAGCTATCAACATTTGCAACATACAAATCTCCCCAACGACCCAAAAGCCCTTATCAGCTGCCCTGGCTATCTAATTGGGTCCTGCCCCATATTCAGAAGGGTGTCTTGCTAGGCCCCCAACCACAACACGCGTTCTCTATGAGGGAGAACCCACTTTGTCACAGTTCAAGCCAGCCAAGAAAAACACAGTGGAAAGGAACAGAGTGAGGTGTGGCCTGGGGGCGGGAGGGAGGGACTCTTGGGCGCCAGAGAACAAGGCCCAGAGGGTGACAATTGACACAGAATCTTTCCCCTAACCCTGCTTCTTAAAACACATTTCTCTCATAAATTTCATTACGCTGGGAAAATATCTCTGTGCCACAGAAAATGTCAGCAAGCTTCCTCAGCAAACCACCAAATCTAGTCAATATTCATAACATGAATTCAATTTCATTTGAGAAACTGTTATTGTTGGTGCTTCTTTTCTTCGAAGGGAAAAAAAAGAAAGAAAAACCCAGAACAATGTGTGTTTGCTTAAAGGTCAGCAAGGAATAAAGAGAAGACTGAGAGTATATTAATAAAAATAATAATTGCTTTTCGGGCCTAAGAGGTGGTCTCTTCCTTGCTATGTCTTTTATACTTCCCCTCCCCCTCCCCCAGTGAAGTTATGAGCCTCTAAAATCTCTAGGAATGAAAAGCAATATTTTTAATAATGATCGCCTGGTTCAATTATTATTCTTTTATGAGTTTCTGTTGTGACAGAAAAAAATATTCAGCCCCCACACTTGTGAAGCATTTATCTAATGTAATCTTGGCTCCAATGTCTCTATGCATAAACCATTTTTCCTGATATGTGCACAGGTCCTTTATGTGTCTACTGAGATGTAGGTCAATTGAGCTCACGTTGGGCTTACCAGTAAAAAGTTGTTTTAAAAAATGTAGCAAAACAATAATGAAATAAAATTATATATACCCTTTTACATGCGTTTTTTTTGGGGGGGTTGGAGATTTGCATGGCAAAATTAAGAGAAGTGTAAATCCCAAAGAATGCTCAAATTTCAGTTCACATATTGTTTTGGGGAGTACAAATTAGGTAGGTGTGCATTAAAATGTGAGCCAAACAGATTTCTCCTTAATTAATTACCTTAATGAATTTCATCCTTAATTAACAACTTTCATACCAACATCTCCATGTTTGAGACAATCATTGCATTGCAAGCAGAATGTGAAATGAGCGAGTCTCAGTAACCTTCCCACTCTACTCTGCCAAGGACTGCAGATTTTCAAAACGTCTCCCAGCCACTGAGAAAGGAAGTGTTCCTTTTCTCTGTCACCTGTCATCATAGCAGCAATCAGGAGATAACCAGTAAGTTATTGACCCTCTGCCCTTTTGAAAACAAGGATCTATTGAAGCAGTTCCTAGGGAAGCTGGGAACCAACCCTTCCCTGCGTTCTCTACTTCTATTACGAATACGGTTTCACTTTTCAACTAAATTCCTATTCCCAAGTAGGGTTTTGTTTTCCCTCTAGCCTTGTATGAATTATTTGTAATTAATTACAACGAAAGCCTTACACTGTACAGGTCCGTTAGCCCCTTTAATTAGCAGGAAAGTGGGTTTTGTCAGACCACAGTACTCCATATCAGAGCAGGGGTGTTATCAAAGAGGGGGCCAGGCCCCCTCGATATTCTGCGGAAGGTCCTGGTGGGCCTTACCACAGCTGTGTCAGTGTCTGGAGATGATGTGCAGGTCAGTGCAACCTGGCACAGCATCTCTTGATGCTGCAGGGACCAGTGCAGCCTAGCCAAAAGCTGCACTACCCTGCGTGGCATCGTCAGACGCACATGACGTCATGTCACATGTGCGTGCTGGGCCCCTTCAGTCTTGGGGGCAACCCGGCACCAGTGTATCAGAGTATGTTAGGCATTTCTGCCTACAAAGTGTCTGTTATAAAAGGGACCAAAGATATAAAATAAATATATCGTCACCCAGCAAAGTAGATCAACACATCCAAGTCACTTCTCGACGTTGTTGTTTTTTGGTCGATTAGTTGTGTCTGACTCTTTGTGAACCCATGGACTACTAGAGCACGCCAGGCACTCCTGTCTTCCACCGCCTCCCGGAGTGTCGTCACACTCTTGTTGGTAGCTTCAAGAACACTGTCCAACCATCTCGTCCTCTGTCATCCCCTTCTCCTTGTGCCCTCAATCTTACCCAACATCAGAGGTTTTTTTCCAGGGAGTCCTGCTCATTATACCGAGAGGCGAGAAAAGAGTTAATTGAACCGCTCCTAGTCATACAACCCGGCCAATCAGGAGAAGCTTACACCAACTATCTGCTAGCTGACACAGATATAGAGACTACTAGGGTTGTAGCTAAATATTGCTACTTGGTGACAAGAATAAGACATGCCATGATGAAAGCAATCACCAAAGATAATGATCCCAAATAACCCATAACAGTCGGAGAGGCGACAGAGACTCAGCTTTTAATAGCCACGCTTTTAATAGTCAATTTTAAAATTGTGTAATATTCAATATTATTATAAGATATAGAAATTTAACTTATGAATTGAATTGTATTATTTTTCTGCTGGTCTTTGACCATATTAAAGTTTTACTTACTTACTTACTTACTTACTTACTTACTTACTTACTTACTTCCAGGGAGTCTTCTTCTTGATGTTTGTTGTTGTTGTTCAGTCGTTCAGTCGTGTCCGACTCTTTGTGACCCCATGGACCAGAGCATGCCAGGCATGTCTACCCTTCACTGCCTCTCGCAGTTTGGCCAAACTCATGTTAGTAGTTTCGAGAACACTGTCTTGCCATCTCATTTTTGACCACATCCAGCTTACCAAGGTTCATGGTTCTTACATTCCAGGTTTCTATGCAATACTTTTCTTTACAGCATTGGACTTTCCTTTCGCTTCCAGGCATATCTGCAACTGACCGACCTTTCGGCTTTGGCCCAGCCGCTTCATCAGCTCTGAATCTACTTGTACTTCTCCTCCGCTTTTCCCCAGTAGCATGTTGGACGCCTTCTGACCTGAGGGGCTCATCTTCCAGCGTCATATCTTTTATATGCCTGTTGTCTTTTTCCATGGAGTTTTCTTGGCAGGGATACTGGAGCGGCTTGCCAGTTCCTACTCCAGGTGGATCACGTTTGGTCCAAACTCTCCACTATGACCTGTCCATCTTGACCTGTCCATAGCTTCCCTGAGTAATTCAAGCCCCTTCGCCACGACAAGGCAATGATCCATGAAGGGGCTTCTTGATGTAGCTTCACTCAAATTGGGAAGCAAATGCATAAATTGGCTGCAGATGTGCATTTGAAGTTCCTCTTTGGAGGACCATCTTAAGAACCTTCTGGCGAAGCAAACGGGTAAATTCGCAGCTAAAGAAATGTTTGCCCATTTTCTGCATTCCCTTTTGCTAAATGGTCCTGAGGCTACCTTTGAGGCCAGACTAAACTACTCATCTCCCTGGAACTATGGCACTCTGGTTGGTGGTGATGCAGCAAGACCTTTCTACTCACCTTCATGTGTGGTCTGGTAGGAGGAGTAGACTAGACAGCAGTGCCTCCATTGCCTGCAGGCAGGTGTTTGGATTGCCTTTGTGGCTGCAGTTCTGGCTGGTGGGAGTTGGAGCCCAACAACTTCTGCAGCATTAGAGGTTTCTCAAACATGGCCTAGATGCTACTTTCTTTTCTTGCCTGGATCAAAAATAACATTGCCAGTTAAACATTTGCAAGGAAGACTTTGGTGATGAGAATTTAATGCTCATCTCTGTGATGGCATGACAAATGCTCCAAAGTGTCAGCATGATCTTCTGATAAATTGGTCCAGAAGTCAAAACATCTATTTCTCCACGGTTTGAATAAAATTGCAGTATGTTTCTCTATCCCTTTCTCCTGTCTGCGGCTCTGAGGTTTTGCTGTTGGGGTGCCCAGATAACATCTTAACACCATTACCATCATCCCTGCAGTCAGCTGAGCTTCAATTAAGGCTTCTAGTAAACCTTTCTATAAAGAGGTGCTTCCCTTGCATAGACCCACAGCCTGGATGTAAGTGGAAACGACACCTCTTTTGTTGTGGACACAAGCTTTGCAGAGCATATGCTACTTTCAGGAAGGAATCCAATAGACATGGTCAAACTAGCTGCAGGCGTAGCTCTGAGTACCTGGTGTGCTTCCTGACTGAAGCCTGCAGTCATTAGAAATGAAGGTTTAATCAATAACTTGCATCCTCATTAGCTAGGTCTTGGGAGATTTCTGTTTCCAATAAAAAGGTTTATTATTATGCCTTGGTGACGGTTCTATTTCATATATTTTAGAAATGTAAACACAACCTGAGGGAGGGGGGTGTAGCTCAGTGGGAGAACACAGGTTTTTCACGTAAAAGGATCCTGGAAGATGACCAGCGTAGACCTACAGGTAGCTTTCCCAGCTAACTCCAGCTCAGCACAGGACTGGACTATGAAACACAATGGCCTAAATGGCATTGAGACATTGGTAGGTGAGAAGGAAGGGCCAGAAAAGGCCAACCTCAGATGCTCATTTAGGAGGGAAAGGCGAGGAAGGATTTCTGGAAGGACCAGTAAAGTCTTGGGGGCACAACAGGTCAACTTATGCATTTAATGCATTTTCAGAAATTTAACTTTAACCTTCTCAACTCTCTGTGACAGCCACTAGTGAAACTGCGTCTCAGATTTCCCTCTCTGCTGCAGCAACTAGGGAGCTGTCCAACAGTACAATGAGTAGGTTTCAGAGGAAGGGTGTTTAGACATTAGGGAGGGCTGCCCACTCACACTGCAGGAATCTTGAGCCAAGGAGCTGACCAGACAATGTTGTACTATCAACCACAAGGCAGTGAGCGGGTGCTTTCTTTTCATAGCTAACCCGGGTGTCCCACACTTTCACAGAGCCCCAGTTTGACCTTGATCCAAGGTGTAACTTGATTCATTGCTAGTCTTAAATAGGGTTGGGAAACAGATGGTTTTCCTGCCACCAGCCATGCCATGAGTCTTCTGGTCTGGGATTCAGCTTAGATTTATCATTTTTCTGCATCTGAGGTTCTAAGTGTGTAAAGAGGGAGGGAGGGAGAGCTGAAGGGTTTTGCATTAAACTGAGCAGGATTTAACCCCACCCAGAACAGGCACATCCAGCAAATGCAGGATTTAACCCTGTCTTTCCACCCATCAACTGACATTTTGAGTGATGTTAGGTGATGAACAGGTGGGTGTGGCTTGGGGAATATGGCATCATCAGCCAAACTGGTGGACCATGAATTTCTCCCCCCCCCCCCGTCCCTAATTCTGAACCTTC
Organism: Lacerta agilis; assembly: GCF_009819535.1. Lineage (NCBI taxonomy): Eukaryota > Metazoa > Chordata > Lepidosauria > Squamata > Lacertidae > Lacerta > Lacerta agilis. The sequence goes on from NC_046328.1 coordinate 7,586,274, forward strand.
CGAATTACAAAGGGTCATCAGTGCTGAAACTCTCCCTTCTGTCTGAATTTCAAGTGGATTAGGGCATAAGTCCCTCTAGCCCAGCCCTTTGCTGATAGTGAAGGAGAAAATCATAGGCTGTCTTAAATCTTCTTTTCTGAAAACTTCTAGGTAATCAATAACATTATGAGAATACTGAAAATGGCATATGAGGCCAGTGCCTTGACAAATTAAATTACCTTTTCTTAATTTTATGATCTTTACAGGGGAGAAACAAGATAAACTGTGGCTCCATGAAGCTTTTTTTAAAAAAAAGATTTACCACAGTCACATCAAAATAAATTAAATTATAAAGATTTGTAGCACAAAAGGCAAATGCAAAAGAGATGGAGCCAGAGGTGGGAGTGTAGTTTTCCTCACTTTAATTAAGAAATGGTCTTTTGTGTCTCTGAAATACCAGGGAAATCCAGGTCACTGTTAACTCCTAAGGAATTTAAAGCCCCGGAGAGTCAGCTAATACACAAATCCTACAGATTCGAATAAGTGGTGTTTTCTAAGCCTGTGCACAGGATTCAGGTGAATCCTGAACAGAACTGAGAAGATTTGGGAGGGATCCACACTTTGCCTGAGTCATGTGGAGACAGCCTTGAGTTTGGTTGGGGTGCCCAGAGCAATCCAAGCTTGTCGAGGGAGAAGTGTTGGGTAAGAAGGTGGAAAGGGTTAATTAGCTAACCTGTATATATTTACCTGAATGTATTAAGTATAAAAGAACTTTTTAAGCTTTTCTGTATGAAACCTCTCTGTAAAAGCTGTGAACTTTGATCAGCATTGTACTTCTCTCTGGCAAGCTTTGCCTTACTAAGTGTCTGGAGGTAACACAGAGAGTAACTGTCCTTGTACAGAGAGGAACTGTTGCCTAGGTCAGAGATAGGGTGGCCTTGCTGGAGTGCGCATGAACCAACTCAGGGCTAAAAGTCCTTTTGCCTTATATGTCCTTTTGCCTTATATGTACAACAGGAAATGTTCCTTAAATGGACAAGGATGTACAAGAGGCAGAGCCAGAGAACTGTCTATAAGAACTGTCTGGAAATTGGCTAGTTTTGTACTTGCTTGGCTGTACAAAACACCGCAGGTACCTCTGCATGCAGGAAATAAATCTTTCTCTCTCTGAAGCCAGTAGCCTCAGGTGTCTTTCTGCTTCCATGTTTTCTCACCCGGGCGCAACCATGGGAACCCGTAGGGGCAAATAAGGCTCCAAAGGCAGCCCCAAGGCGCTTCCTTGCACAGGAAACGGGACCCAGCAGGGCTGAATACGCCACTCACCAGCTGATGAATGGAGGATTCCGTGCTGTAGACTGCATGGCGCTGCTTCGCAATTGCCTTCCCCGCTTGTGAAACAGCACCCCACAGGATTGAATACTCCTTGTAGGGGTACAGTTGGGGGGAAGGAGTGAAGGAGACACTGTTACATTTCCTTCCTCCTTTAGACCACATGTTTAAATAGGGTTTCAAAAATCCTAATTAAACACTAGCCTTCACCTGAACTCAGATTGCCCTATGTTGCAGGGAGGGGGGCTGCGCACAGTCTGAGCACTTTCACATTAAAGGCTGCTGTGGAGAGGAGAGACCACAGGAACCTCTCTAACATTCTGAACAGGATGAGTTGCCATTTGGCTTCTCCCTTCTCAGTGCTTTCCCCCATATCTTTCCAGCCCTGTATCGGGAAGTTTTTAATGTTTGATGTTTTAGTGTGTTCTGATATATGTATATTTAGTGTGTTCTGATATATGACAGTTAAGTCTAATCGCAAACGACTCTGGGGTTGTGGCGCTCATCTCGCTTTACAGGCCGAGGGAGCCGGCGTTTGTCCACTCCACAGACAGTTTTTCTGGGTCATATGGCCAGCATGACTAAGCCGCTTCTGGCGAAACCAGAGCAGTGCACGGAAATGCCATTTCCCTTCCCGCCAGAGCAGTACCTATTAATCTACTTGCACTTTTGCAATGCTTTCGAACTGCTAGATTGGCAGGAGCTGGGACCGAGCAACAGGAGCTCACCCCATCGCAGGAATTCGAACTGCCGACCTTTTGATCGGCAAGCCCTAGGCTCTGTGGTTTAACCCACAGCGGCAACCTTTTCTCTCTCCATAAACTTTCCTTATTGAAGTTTGCCTCTTAAATTGCAAGTCTGAAGGCAGGGACTTTGCCATTTAAAAAAAAAAATCCTTGCCCAGTGTCCAGAATGATTGTATGTGCAACAGTAGTGATAATGGCAGGTGACTGAAGGACAGCATAACACTGTGATACCATGGGTGGTCGTGAGGAAGGGTGCATGAGAACATGTGCCCAATATTCCACCATGCAAAGAGGATTCTCTTCTGAATGAGCATTAGAAATGATTTGTACTTTTGTAGGGGAGAAAGCTGAGAGGCATGAGGAGCTCAGTTCAGTGTCAGAGCCAGTCCTGCACAGGGTGTAGCTGAGTGGGCATGGTGGTGGTGGGGGGAGGTCTCTGGAGGCATATTCTGTGAGCGTTTCCCATGATACATTCTTTTCGGCTTGCAGTTTTCCTGGCAAAATCCTTGATATTTTCAGATGTTCATGTGAATTTGAATTGCACTCTTGCAGCACTGCGGATTAACAGCAAGGCAACAAAAGTGGATTGGATTTTGCAAGCCCTTGTTGTTGCTAAGAGATTTGCATGTCGATATCCCGTTCCCCCCCGTGAAATGACGACACGAGACACCGTAAAGTAAGGTTGAATGGAGAATAAAAGGCCACAACTTTATTGGTTCCGGTTGTTGAGCGGTATTGGCATTAGGCATTGGATCTAACTAAACTATATCTGACTCCAGCACGTCGTGCTGGCAGTCCAGGAAGGGTTAACCACTGTTGGGGTGAGCCCTTGCTGCTGCACATCAGCTAAGGACACACCCCGTGATCACCGATCCGGGGCGTGCCTTAGGCCCTCACCACCCACGGCTTCGGACACGGACACGCCCCCCGGACTCCTTTACGAAGTACCCTTCAGCGCTTGGGGGGAGGTGCTGGCCCGTCCTCCCCCCCCACATCCTGACCTTCCTGACCTTATCCAATGCCTAACCGCCAAACCGAAGTTGTGACGAGTTGCTACGAGGTAGGCGAAAAAACCACAAGGCGGAGCCAATTTGCCAGGTGGAAAAATTCCTACCTGGCCCCTCAACGGCGACCAATCGAGATCCATAGCAAGGTCAATCAAACCTAACCTAAAAAGGGGAGGGTGGGAAGGGAAAGCTGTAGAGTTCGGGAGCCCAGGAGGAAGAGGGCGAGCTCTGGCTGCGTGCCCACTTAAGTGCTGTGGGCACGCCCTAGCCGGCTGAGCCGGTTGGCCAGCCAGCTGGGCACCGCACCCAGAGCTCGTCCAATAGTGGCAGGGGATGCAGGCATCCCCTGTGCACGTGGCGGGCTCGTGATTCACTGCAACCCCCCCTCCTTTCTAAGGGCGGAAGGGGCTTTGCATGTCGATATCCCGTTCCCCCCCGTGAAATGACGACACGAGACACCGTAAAGTAAGGTTGAATGGAGAATAAAAGGCCACAACTTTATTGGTTCCGGTTGTTGAGCGGTATTGGCATTAGGCATTGGATCTAACTAAACTATATCTGACTCCAGCACGTCGTGCTGGCAGTCCAGGAAGGGTTAACCACTGTTGGGGTGAGCCCTTGCTGCTGCACATCAGCTAAGGACACACCCCGTGATCACCGATCCGGGGCGTGCCTTAGGCCCTCACCACCCACGGCTTCGGACACGGACACGCCCCCCGGACTCCTTTACGAAGTACCCTTCAGCGCTTGGGGGGAGGTGCTGGCCCGTCCTCCCCCCCCACATCCTGACCTTCCTGACCTTATCCAATGCCTAACCGCCAATCGAGCCAAAACATTTGGCTCGCCGCCAATACCCTCACCTCCGAAACCAATATCTAATTTCCCTGTAACCATTGTCTTATATCTAATATGACGTCCGCTAGCCACACATCGTTTCCTGTGTCAGAAAGGTGTACACCATCATTCCTGTACAAAGCAGTCTCATTGAACTTTATAGCGGGGTGAGCGATGACCCGGCCCCCCATAGCAACCACGCGGCGGGCCACCGCCTTCTCCAGCAGCTTTCTGGCTCTGTTCACCGCAACCGGGGAACTGCAATCGCGCCAAACGCTCCGCTCCAGCAGCGAGGACCAGAAAATGGTCAAATTCGGGAAAGCAGCCAAGAGTCCATCAAAGTCCGAGAATATTTGCCATTGTAAGTCCACGCCTTTCCGGTATGCTAAATCATTTTCGCCCAACTGCACCACCAAGGCGTCGGGTGGGCCATGCGCTGCAGCTCTAGCTTGCACTGTAGGGAGGAATTCGTCCCACCGCATCCCCCTCCTGGTCAGCCATGAGATGTCCACGTGTGCAGGGAGGCCGAGGTTACGACCCAAACCGCGGTGGAAGGCCCGGTCCCTGGCCCAGTGCATGATGCTGTGACCCACTAACCAGATTCGAACGCGACGGCTTCCTGGAAGAGATGACAAGAGAGGTACTGAGAAAACTGCGCTAGCAAGTGAATATGGGGTAGGCTGAGCTTGTGCGTTGAATGAGTGGGTAGAGGGTCACTTGGTGTTACGTAAATAACCCTTGTACGCTTTAGACTTCCAACGACCCAAGTCTTTAATCCTCTCCACTGATAAACCCATGTGCATGGCTGTCGTAGCTGCACCGATACGAAAGGAGTGTGCTGCAAACTTTGCCGGGGGAAGACCACAGGCTGCGACTGCCTTGCGCATCACCCTTGTAAACTGCAGGCGCGTTAGTGATGTACCATCGTGATGTATAAGAAGTGGGCCCGGAGAAGGTGGTCTGAGCTGCAGGAAGCGGCGGGTGTCCTTTACTGGGCACGGGCCCTTTAGACCCGTGGCTTGTAGGCGCATCCAGGCTCCGGACCCCTTCTGATCCGTTTTTGAATGCCGAATTAAGATCAAAATTTCGGACGGAGTTATTCTCAGGTCCTCAAGCCTGATACCCCGATTAGTTTGGTCCTCCCACACAACCTCGCCAATTCTGAGAGCTCCGAAGAAGGCAATGGAATAGGCCGCTGAGAATAACCGAGCCTCAAATTTTGACCAGCAAATTTTTCTTAACTGCGAATGTATTTTTGCCAATATATCGAATGTGATGGGCTGCCTGTCGTCTAATTTTGATGGCTGCAGCCTGCGCCAGCCCTCGAGAGCCTTCCTTACCACAAAGTCGGCGCAAGGGTCAATAGAGAAAAGTGTTTTACTAAAGAATGAAATAGCCGCCGATTGGATATTTAGAGTTCTGGCGGCTCGACCCGACCTCCACAAGTGCGAAAGGTACTGCAAAACTTCCCGCTTGTTTGGGGGTGCGACAGGGCCTATGCCTGACGCCTTGACTCGGAAATTAATAAAATCAGCCCATGCTTTTTTATATGACTTTAGCGTGGAGGGGGCGACTGAAGCCGATACTCCCTGGAGGACGTCACACTCCCAAGGCTCCAGAGGTATTCCGGGAAAGGTTCCGGTAATTGCTGCGCCTCCGGTGCCAATAAGCGGAAGCGGTCCATCTGCAAACGAGATAAAGCGTCCGCTATATCGTTATTTAACCCTGGGACAAACCTGGCGCAGAATCGGATGTTTAATTTCAGGCAGGTAAGAACAAAGGAGCGCAGCAGCGCTGAAACCCTAGGAGAGCGTGACGATTGCCTAGAGAGAACGCCCACAACCGCCTGGTTGTCGGTCCAGAAGCATACTTGGTGGTCCTTAAGTTCACTGGCCCACAGATGAACTGCCACTACAATTGGGAAAAACTCCAGGAAAGTGAGATCGCGTGTGATCGGTTTGCCCTTCCATTGCGATGGCCAGGGTTGGGCGCACCATCTCCCTCGGAAGTAAACCCCGAACCCCAAAGAACCAGCCGCGTCAGATTGTACTTGGAAGTCGGACCGTAGCCTGATTGTGTCTTGCCACAGGGAAACCCCATTAAAACCATCTAGGAATTGCAGCCAGTTTTGGAGATCAGCCTTCACCCCTTTATTAAGGCGTACCCTGTGATGGGGTTTTTTGAGGCCGGCGGATAGCCTGGCCAGTCTTGCGCAAAAGGGGCGCCCTGGGGAAACCACTCGGCAGGCAAAATTCAAGTGACCCAATAGGGATTGTATTTGCTTGAGGGTGACTTTCCTCAGTGGTAGGATTTCCTGTATTAATTTTGCTAGGGCTGTAAGTTTTTCTTGGGGCAATCGGGATGTCTGGGTGATGGTGTCCAGCTCTATCCCTAGGTAAGTAATTGTGGAGACCGGGCCCTCGGTCTTTTCTTTGGCTAAAGGAACGCCCAATTCCTCAGATAGTGACGCGAAAGCTTTTAAAAGGTAGGCGCAGTCCCCGCTATTGGCGCTAGACATGAACAAAAAGTCATCCAGGTAATGAGTGACCCCCTCTAGACCGGTCCTGTAGCGCAGAGCCCATTCCAAGAAGGTGCTGAAAGCCTCGAAGGCTGAACAGGATACCGAACAACCCATTGGCATGGCTTTGTCAACAAAATATGCTTCTTTGAACTTAAAGCCTAGCCACTTGAAGTCCTGAGGGTGCACCGGTAAAAGGCGAAAGGCGGACTCTACGTCGCATTTTGCCAACAAGGCCCCTTTTCCGAATCCGCGAATTAGCTTAATGGCTTGGTCAAAAGAAGCATACTTTACTGAGCACAACTCACGGGGAATTCCATCGTTGACTGAGAGGCCCTTTGGGTGTGATAGATTGTGTATTAGGCGGTACTCTCCTGGTGTTTTCTTTGGAACTATGCCCAGGGGAGATATGTGCAAGTCGTGCATAGGAGGGGTGTAGAATGGACCAGCTATTCTACGTGCTAAAATCTCTTTATTAATTTTCTTTAGCGCGACGTCGGGCATTTCCCTCACAGACTTTTGATTTGGTGGGTTCCGAGAGGTTGGAGGCTGTGCAACTGGGATCCTAAAGCCTTGAGAAAACCCTTCCCATAAATACCTGGCTGCTTCTTTATTGGGATAATTTAAGAGGAGTGATTTTAAGGGGGTGAGTTTTATGGGGGAGAAGGCGAGGTCTAAGGAGATGTTACTAGCGGTTGGCACCTGAAGCCTGGGATGGTCCAGAAGCACTTCTGGTACCTGCGTGGCCGCCGCCCCTTCCCCCCCGAAAGGACTGTTTCCCTTTAAAGCAAGAGGTGGAGGGGTGATTGCCCCAGCACCTGTCGCACTGATGAGCAAATTTGCAGATGGGTCTTTTGCACCACCCTTTGTTATATTCCCAGCATACTTGAAGATGGGTTTCTTTTTTATATTCTGGTTTCGCTGACTTATAGGGGTCTGGCTGTTTCTTCTCCATGTAAGGACCTACATGTTCATTCCAGTAATTCTGGTCGACTAGGTCCCAACGCGTGGTAGCCAGGAGTGAGGCATTCCTACGAAATGCCTCGTCGTAAGTTAGGGCTGCCGCTTCCCCCGCCTTAGCCCGCGCTTTCCTTATATGGGACAAATACGCTAGGAGGTGCATAGCCCTCTTAGGGTAAGCAGCCACGACCACGCCCATGAATATCTGGAACCCATCTAACCAATTCTCGAACGACCTCTCCACCCTGGGCTCCCTGTACTTTCGCCTCCCGTAGGTCCGCTTCCTTTCCCCTTTTGCCGTAACCTTAACTGGAGGGAGGAGGGTGAAAATATCAACATAATCACCATTCAAGATTTTTGTCCTTTTTTTACTGGTTAAGTGATTGCCCAGAATCACGTCGGATGACACGAAGGTGGAAGTTTTAATTTCCGGTACTAACGACCCTCCCTTCCACTCAAGCGTGCCATCGAAAGTTTTTCTATGCGAATTGGCCCTCCTTTCGTGAGCCCACAAAGGAAGGCCGACCAGATCTTCTCCTTCCCCCCAATAGCCCTCCATGGACGCGTCGCTATCCGAATCGGAAGACGTACCTGACTCATCCTCGGATTCTAAGTGCTTACACTTTTTAGCCTTCTTGTGAGCACTCTTCTTAGATCTCTTCCTCCCCTTCCCATCCTGACCTTGATCCCGGTGAGCCGAGGTCGCTGCCTCCTGAGTGGATGCTGAGGTTGAAGGCACCGGCTGGGCGGTCGTTGCCGAGGCCCCCGGAATGGGAGCAGCTGCGGATGCCGCTTGACCAGTATGGGTAGCCATTGTGGAAACTGCAGAACCTTGGCGGGGCTCTGTTGTGGAAGCGTGCTCCCGCTCCTCCTCTTCAGAAGATGTTTCGGACAGGACCCCCTCCTGAGCGCCCGTCTCACTGGGTTGGGTTTCACGGAAGCAGCTAGGAATACCTGGGGAAGACTGAACTACAAGCGAGTTAGATTGGTTAGATGTAGAGACAGTTGCAGAGGCTTGGGACCGAGTTGTTACTCCCTGAGATTGCGTACTGGCTGAATCTGAGGTGGCATAAAGAGAGGCAGAAGTGCCGGGGCGCTCGTCATCCGCTGCTGTATCTGGAATGCAGTCTGGCGTGCTCTGAGTGGGTAGCACTGGTATGGTGGCATTTGGCTTAATCTGTTGGTATAAACTATTAAAACCAGCCAGTAAATTTTCAAGCACCTGTGGAGAGATAGAGACAAGCGCGCCACCCTGTGGCTGTGCTGACGCAGCCTTCTGCTTAGAAACAGTGTTCTGCTTACCTGCAGAGGCTTTGGGAGCCTTCTGCTTACTTGAAGGGTTTTTGGCAGCCTTTTGCTTGCCTGAAGGGGTTTTGGCTGGCTTCTGCTGATTCTCCTTTGGGGCCATTATGCCTACTGAACTTGTTATGCTCCTAATCCTTGTGTGCCTATTTATTTAATTAATTATATTTATTTATTTATTATTTATTTAATTTATTTTAGCTACTAGTATTAATTGTTAATTTAGGATTCCAATTATCTACCTGCGAATCTTAATCTTCCAAATAAGTTAACTGAATTGACGCTAATTAATGTCGGATTATTTAGAATTCCAATTACCTACTTTCCAAATCCTATTTATCCAAATAAGTTAACTGCAAACTAAAAGAAAGAAACCTAAAGAAAGAAACCTAGCAGTAAGACCGGGGCCAGTCACTGCTGTGAAACTAATTAATTAATTAACGGTCGACAGCCTGTTGCCTAAAGCACCTGGCAGTATGAAATAAGAGACAGGGGTTAAAATAGGCTGCACAGCCTTAATAAGCACCGCAAACTGCGAAACCGTAACTCGAATCAATTCACAAGGGACCAAAATAAGGATAAATTGCTGGCAAATATAATGCAGAACCTAGAGAGCTATAACTTCCTCACCAGAGCTATACTTCCACACTAGGCCGCAGTAAACTGTTAGCAGACGATACACAATTTAGACTTTAAACCGTGGGGAAAGTGAAAGATGTAAGCTGGATGCGGAATGAGGATCTGAAATTAAGGCGATATAAAAGGCCTATATATTTATCCTGCAAACAGGTGAGGTTAGGCAGAAGGAGCTAGGAGCAAAGGAGCACCGAAGCACTGTCTCTCAAACAAAATGGAGGCTACCGAAGCCACGTGGTCTGAGCCAAGATGGCCGCCGCCAGCTGGTCCCCTGAAACACGTGGACCAATTTAAGATGGCCGCCCACCAAAACAACCCGAGATAACAATAATAATGCAAATGCACGACAACAAAGAAGTGAGACAATGAGCGCAGAAATGGCTGCCACGATACAACCTCGTGCCCCCCTCGATACAATCCCCCCCCACCGATAAGTAACCAAGCACTCCCCACAAAGGAAAGTTGAAATTAAAGAAAGCGGAAAAAAAACGATACCGCACTCCCCTGGCGTCCCAGGGAGAGAAGGGGAGCTTCCAACGGCAGCGAGCGGTGTGATCCTAGCTCCTTGGAGGTTTGCGGTCGATCAGCTGGGAGGTGGGCGAATCTGTATCCGGCTGGGCCCCGCGCGCTGAGGCCGAGTGGACGGCTGCTTTTTTTGCTAGGCCAGCTCCGTGATGCAGGAAAGGCGGCAGGCAGCCACAAGGGAGCTGCAATCGGCCACGCACGGACAAAGGGCAGAACAAACGGGCACGGAGAAAGCAGAAGGGGAGAAACAACAGTGAAGCGGGGGAGGGGGGACAAGGAAGTTAAAACGGCTTCGAAGAGTTGGGGCCTCTTTAGCAGGGAAGAAGAGAGCGAAGAAGAGCGAAGCGCTCCGCGAGCAGAGAGTTGCAGCGGTCGTCCGGCGCTGAGCTAAGCCCCCTGCGCACACGCCAGACCCGCCACGCTCAACCGGCTGTGAGGCGCTGCACACGAACAGCTGAGAGGCGGCAGAGCAAGGAAATAAAAAGCGGAAATACCCCTGGGCTCTAATATCGCTTCGCGGGGACGGCGCAGCCCTGGGGACGCTCTAGGAAGCAAAGGGGAGGGAATCCCCAATTACGCGCTGCGCTGCCGGCGAGGGGACGCTCTAGGAAGTGGAGAAGGGAATCCCCGATGACGCGCTGTGCCGTCGGCAAGGAGGTGGAGCGTGGGCCGCTGTAGCAAGCAGGAGAGCCGGGAGAAATGGCTCAGCAGGGCGGCCTGAAGACGGAGGGTGCAGCGCAGCGCCGGAAAACGGTCGGCTGGCCCCGCTGGGGGTGCGGGGGAAGAGATCCGGAGCCTGGGGCCGCTCTGTACTCGGTCAGCTGTGAGGCGGCCGATGAGGCAAAGCGGGTGAGGCGGACGCACGTGGTCGCGGCTCCGCGCAGGCACGGAAGAGCCCTCCGAAACCTAAAGGGAAGAAGTGGCGTTTAAAAACGCCGTTTTTTTGGAGCGACTCTGAGGAATCGGCTCCGAGTGATTGCAGCTAGCTCGAGGTAAGCTCGCAGCTATTCTTCTGCAGTGATTTCAGCAGGAGCGAGTCTTGATCCGAAGCAGGAACGAGTCTTGATCCGAAGCTGTAGAGTTCGGGAGCCCAGGAGGAAGAGGGCGAGCTCTGGCTGCGTGCCCACTTAAGTGCTGTGGGCACGCCCTAGCCGGCTGAGCCGGTTGGCCAGCCAGCTGGGCACCGCACCCAGAGCTCGTCCAATAGTGGCAGGGGATGCAGGCATCCCCTGTGCACGTGGCGGGCTCGTGATTCACTGCAACCCCCCCTCCTTTCTAAGGGCGGAAGGGGCTTTCTACTTTGAGCCTGGAAGGATAAACACTCAGGTCTGCAAAGCAATGGCCCGAGGACCTCACTGCTCTGGCTACATTTAGACATGTTCCTAATGAACAACTGCTTTGTGTCTGGGTGGCTTATATCGATCCATATGTTTGGATGTATTGTTATTTATTCATAAAATCTTAGAACTGTAGAGCTGGAAGGTAACCCCAAGGGTCATCTAGTCCAACCCCTTGCAAATGCAGGAATCACAGCTAAACAATCCCTGACAGTTGGCCATCCAACCTCTGCTTGAAAACCGGCAAGGTAGGAGAGCCTACCTTCCAAGGTAGTCCTTTGTCGAACAGCTTCTACCATCAGAAAGTTCTTCCTAATGTTTATTGTATTCTCAGTACAGGGGGTTGGACCAGATGGCCCTGTGATTCAATGTCAGCTGATCATTTTCCCTCTCATCTCCCTCCCTCCTTTCCTCTCTTTCTTTTCCTTTGCTAACTTGCTGGTAGTTGTGATAGGGAGGTCTTGTGAGCCACATCAGTCTTGTGGGCAGGCGGTTGTCCGATCCTGTCCAGGGAGTTTTTCCATTTTCCCTCCCAGTCATAAGTTCAACCAATTATCAAATATCATCCTACTTAACATTTTATAGTGCTTTCAAGCGTTCAGAGCACTTCATATGTGCAGTTGAGTTGTAATTAGATACTCCATTTCATTTGATTTCTGGTCTATGGAAATCTTGCCTGTATTCATTCATAAATCCCTTCCATCTGACTGCAGCATTGAGACACACACGAACTTCAGAAGAGCCCTGGTGGATCAGGCCAAAGGCCCATCTAGTCCAGCATCCTTTCCTCTCACAGTGGCCAACCAGTTGCCTATGGAAAGTCCACAAGCAGATCTCTCAACACTTGAAGACCTTCCAAGTATCCCTATTTTCCAGGGACAGTCCTGGATTTACAGAAGCCACCCCGGTTTCTGATTTGATCCTGGAATGTTCCACTTTTCCTTAGGACTTCCCTATTTCCATCAGAGAAATTTTGGAGGGTATGGATCTATCTGACCCCTGAGCCATCTGAAAGTAGCCTTGTATTGGAAATATTTTTAATGTTTAATGTTTTTTAATGTGGTTTTTTTTTAGACTTTTATTGATAAATATAATACTCACAAACACAAAACAAAACACAAAACGAACTTATTATACATACAAACATACCAACAACTCCTTGATTCCTACAAAAGAAAACAATTAAACATACATTAACCAAAAGAAATATCAAACATACATTAACCAAAAAAATCAACTTAAATTACAAAAGAAACTAAACATAAAAACATAAATCTTGACTCCCCTCCACCTATGTGTGACTTCCTTTATTTCTTTTCTTCTTTTCGCTGTGTTACCAATATTATTTTTAACTATCTCATCTTATACCCATTTCTTCATAGTGTTTTACTCTATAAATTTCATTCATTGCATATTGATATATTTATACCAGAATAATGTTTTTATGTATTCCTTCACGCAAGTCCACTTCTCTATCAGTTTTTGATCTGATTGGCCTCTTACCACTGCTGTAAGTCTTGCTGATTCTATATATTCACAAAATCATATTTGCCATTCTCTTATTGGGAGAGTTTTTTTCTCCCTTCCAATTTTTTTTAGGTTTGCTTCCTGGTTTTCATAGATTGCCTTTAGGCCTTTTATGAATTGCTCTCCCATCTTCATCTTTTCTAATATTATCTTTAGGAATTTCCATGACACTATGTCAAAAGCCTTTTTGGCGTCCACAGATATAAAGGCAGCTTTCTTATTTGGCTTCATTTCTAGGTATTCAATCGCATCTATTACTATTCTCATATTTTCACTCATTTTTCTACCAGGGAGGAATCTGGCCTGTTCTTTGTTAATACAGTCTTTCAGAACAGTCTTTAATCTTGTAGCTAATATTTGTGTGTATATTTTATAATCATTATTAAATAGCAATATTGGTCTATAATTAATTATAAGCTCTTTATTTTTCCCTTCTTTTGGTATCACTACTATATGCGCTTGCTGCCATGTCTTAGGTATTTTCCTGTCTTCTAGTACAGTCGTACCTCGTGTTACAAACGCTGCATGTTGCGTTCATCACAGGTTATGAACTGGCCAAACCCGCAAGTACCGTAACAGGTTAATTCCGGGTTTGGCAGTTCGTGCATGCGCAGATGCATCAAATGACATCACGCGCATGCGCAGAAGCGCCAAATCACACAGCGAGCATGCGCAGACAAGGCGCTCAGGATGCAGACTACTTAGGATGTGAACAGAGCTCCGGAACGGATCCCATTCACATCCAGAGGTACCACTGTATTTTATTCAGAAGTGTTTTCATAGGTAGTGATAATATATCCTCCAATTTTTTATAGTGCCCTGCCATGAGCCCATTCGAGCCTGGGGATTTCCCCAATTTAGCCTTGCTTATAGCTTGTTGCACCTCCATCATAGATATCGGAGCGTTCAAGTATTGGATCTTATCTATCTCTATATGGGGTATGTCCTTTCCTTGCAGGTAATCTGTAATGTATTCGTCTGTTTCGCAGTCTGCGTTATATAATTTTTTGAAATGTCTTACAAAACATTTGTTTATATCCTGTAAATTATCTAGGGTTTTCCCTCCTTCTGTTATTTTGTCTATTATTTTTTCTTCCTGTTTCCTTTTCAGCTGCCATACCAGTAATTTCCCTTGCTTGTTGGCAAACTCAAATGCCCTCTGTTTCATCCACTTTATGTTATTTTCTATCTCATAGTTTAATATTGATGAAATCTGTGTTTGCAATATTTTGAGTTTTTGTTTTGCAATTTCATTCTTTGAGTCTCTTGCTAATATTTCTTCATTTAGGGACCCCTGAGCCATCTGAAAGCAGCCTTGTGTTGGAAATATTTTTAATATGTAATGTTTTATTATGTTTTTATATAGGTTGGAAGCTGCCCAGAGTGGCAGGGGCAACCCATTTAGATAGGTGGTGTATAAATTAAAACATTGCTATTAATATTATTATAGGAGGGCAACCAAAATGGTCAAAGGCCTGGAAACAATGCCTTATGCGGAACAGCTTAGGGAGCTGGGTATGTTTAGCCTGGAGAAGAGAAAGTTAAGGGGTGATATGATAGCCATGTTCAAATATATAAAAGGATGTCATATAGAGGAGGGAGAAAGGTTGTTTTCTGCTGCTCCAGAGAAGCGGACACGGGGCAATGGATTCAAACTACAAGAAAGAAGATTCCACCTAAACATTAGGAAGAACTTCCTGACAGTAAGAGCTGTTGGACAGTGGAATTTGCTGCCAAGGAGTGTGGTGGAGTCTCCTTCTTTGTAGGTCTTTAAGCAGAGGCTTGACAGCCATCTGTCAGGAATGCTTTGATGGTGTTTCCTGCTTGGCAGGGGGTTGGACTGGATGGCCCTTGTGGTCTCTTCCAACTCTATGATTCTATGATTCATTTGAGAAATGTTGGACGGTACATGTGCTTCCCAGCAACTGGCATACAGAGGCATACTGCCTCTGACATCGGAGAGGATAATTGTGATTCAACTGAGATTTGTGCAAAGCTCAGCCAGTGATGGGTGTGGTCTGTGTTAAAGAGGTGTAGCTGGGCAGAGTATGATGCCTTGTTGCATCCCAAGGGCCAGCTGGAGAGGTCTGGAGGGCTGCACAGGGATCCTGGGTTTGAGTTTCCTGATCCCTGCTTTGAGCCACCTAGTAAGTTGGTATCAGAGGTGAGTTTTGAACCAATAACTTTCTGGTGTGCAGCTTAATAGCTTAGCAACTCTGCTGAGAACTCTCCACGTTTACACACATTTTAACAGCAGCATGCAGGAGCACCTGCACATTTCATTCAAACGTTTTCATTTTCATGCAGTCCCTCCTCCCCGCTGATCATTTCCTGAAGGCTTAGCTTGGCTGTTTTAATTGAAAGAGAAAGGAGCAGCTGCTTGTTTGGTCCAAATTATTTATGAAGAGAGTGATCAAAAAGTGTGGCCCACAAGTAATTTGGTACCATTGTGGCCCTTTGATGGTTTTTTGTTTGTTTGTTGGTTCACAGCAGCTGTTTGTCAACTACAATCCAGGGATTACTCACCTAAGGCATTTTTAATGTGGTCCTAGAGACAAATATATGAGTAGGGGGGGGGAGGTTCCTCTGTGATTTTTGCTACATGCAGAAAAGCTAGGCTTTTGTATTTGTAATTTTGTATTTGATTTCTGTTGGAAGCCGCCCAGAGTGGCTGGGGAAATCCAGCCAGATGGTCGGGGTACAAATAATAAATATTATTATTATTATTATTATAGGCTGTTTTTCAGTTTATAAGCAGTGCTCACCTCACCTACTTTTTGAACCCGTAGTAGTAGTAGTAGTAATAATAATAATAATAATAATAATAATAATAATAATAATAATTTACTATTTGTACCCCGCCCATCTGGCTGGGTCCCCCCAGCCACTCTGGGCAGCCTCCAACAGATATTAAAATACACAAAAATATCACAGGTTAAAAACTTCCCTAAACAGGGCTGCCTTCAGGTATTTTCTGAATGTCAGATAGTTATTTATCTCTTTGATCCCAACAGTTCTGTATGGTGTGATTTTTATGAACGACCTTTCCCTCTGAAGAATGGGGAATACACTCCCAGAGGCATGTCAACCTGGGTAGCTCAGCTGGTTAGAGCGTGGTGCTGATAACGTCAAGGTTGCAGGTTCGATCCCTGTATGAGACAGCTGCATATTCCTGCATTGCAGGGAGTTGGACCAAATGATCCTCAGCATCCCTTCCAACTCTACAATTCTATGGTTTTATGACAATCCTAGGGCAAGCCAGAATTCCAGAACAAAGAGCAATGGATTTCAGACTGGAGGCTAGGAGGCAAAAACAAACCAAAAAAAACAGCCGAAGACATGGCCTAATGTGGTCTCTGCATTTACTTTAGGGCAGAGATGTGGAACCTCTTTCAGCCCAAGAGGTGCATTCACTTCTGCACAGCTTTCCAGGGGCCACATGCCAGTGATGGGTGGGACCAGAGACAAATGTGGGGAGAGCAATGGAGGTAAATTTCATATATGCAAAGAAGGCTTGTTTCTACACACAAAGTCACATACTCCTCTCTATCCTCAAAGCAGGCAAGTGAGGGATATGATCAGAGTTGAAGGACACATTCCAGCCAAGGACACAGTTCCTGGACAAGGGCTATAGTATATGTGTATGCATGTGTATATGTATACTAAAGGCCAAATTAGAAAAGGGAGCAATAAACTTTTACTTTACTGCTTACATGTTGCATTTCATGGGGTTGGGCCAGATGACCCTTGGGGTTCCTTCCAACTCTAGAATTCTGTGAATATATTCCTTCCATCTGTTTTTCCAGCCTCTGTCAAAATGTCCAGACAATCTGTTCAGCATCACAGATGGTCAGTACTATGTGTTTTCGTGATCTGGTGTCATTCCTGCACTGGGAAATACTGAGTGGAAGGAGAATTAAGACTGGACACATTAAACTATTTTCCTACTGTTTTGCTGATGGTGTGTGTGTGTGTGTGTGTGTGTGTGTGAGAGAGAGAGAGAGAGAGAGAGAGAGAGAGAGAGAGAGAGAGAGAGAGAGAGAGAGAGAGAGAGACACCCATTCCCACCACCCTCTGAGTAATACCCCTCCCCACTCCCTCACTATATTTAAGGATCTGGTGACTTCTGTTTCAGTGTATCTGAAGAAGTGTGCATGCACACGAAAGCTCATACCAAGAACAAACTCAGCTGGTCTCTAAGGTACTACTGGAAAGAATTTTCTATTTTGTGTGTGTGTGAGAGAGAGACAGACAGACAGACACACACACACACACACACACACACACAGAGGCTGTCATGTTGTCTTTCTGTGTCTCTGTCTCCTGTGTTTTTTTGAAGAACTGGGTCAGGTACAAAGCCCCACTTAGCTACTGCAGCCCTTTTACAGTGGTGCTTTAAAACCAACTCTAGTACTTTGCTGTTTTAGTGTGGTTTGAAATAAACCTCATGCTCACACTTTGTTTAATGCGGTTGTATGCTGAGCAGCAAACGGCTTTAGTCTGCGTCTGCTACAAGGCAAGTTTTATGCTGCTATTTTTTTATTGCTTTGCCTTATATTGATGTATTTTTAATATTGCGTGACGTGTGTGCTTCTGCTTTGTAAGACACATAGAGAATTTCATTAGCGGGCAGCTGTATGAATTGAAACGACAGTCACAAACAAAACAGGCAGCTCTGTGCAAGTTTCAGCCAGACACGTTATCGCTAACCTACCCCACAGGGCTGCTGTGAGGATGCAAAGGGGAGTGCCACATCTTCTGCCCTGAACTGCTTAGAAGACTTGGAAAAAGGATTGGATATAATAATGATGATAATAATAATCATATTAATAATTACAATTATAACTCTCATGAGATTTGTACTACAGACTGCTCTAGTGAGTTATTCCCAGGCCCCTCTGTAGGGTCCCATGCCTTTTCATCCAAAGAGACCTCTCCAGGGACCAAGTGAGGCAGGATCCTGACACTTTCCCCATGCATACTAGCTCTCTGTGAGCAAGGAACATGCTGGATAGGGAGGGTCATATTTTATTTTTTTTTGAAAATGTAGCGTTTTATTGTTTATGTTTAGTACACCGTTTGCTTAATTGTTCCATATAATTTTTTCAAAACCATTGGTTTTTCATGTAAATTATCCACATGTTTTATCTTAAATAAATAAATAAATATTGCAGAAAATAATAGTATGCAACTATTATTGCTCTACATAAAACCTACAATTTATGTTTATTAGTTCACAATTTAACATACTGAGAAATCGGGTTCTACCATGAGTAAGAGCACGTGTTGCGATCGGGACATGGCAAGACTCATCCCTTCCTGTGGGGGTGGGGCCGGTAGCCGGCCTTAGCAGCTATAGGGCAGAGAGGAGTTACTGGGCAAGATTAGATGTTGCAATTTGTGATGGACAGCTTAGTGTCCTATATATTCCTCTGCACGCAGGGTGATCCTTCTCTTGGCTTCGGCTTCTGATCACCCATCCCGCCCCCCCTCTCTTTTCTTAGGCCTCTGCGCTTGACCTTGCAACTGCCTGTCATGGGGTCGTCTGCTTTGGGGCAGAGGCCCAGTAGGAATTTGTCCATCTGGCTGGTTGGCTGTTGCCATTTGGTTTTGCCTACTGCAGTAGCAACTTGTCACAACTTGTAAGGTTGGCGGTTAGGCATTGGTTCCTGTGTGGATTGCTGGATTGGGCGGTTCCCATCCAGAATCATGATGATACTGGGAATTCCGTTAAAGGAATCCGGTGACTCTTATGCTTTGTCTGAGCCCCGGTAGGGGTTAGGGCCGTGGCCGAGTCCCCGGGACCATGAGGAGAGGGAAGCATTTTTTCCCCCTGCTCCTTAACTCTCCTCAGAGGCATTCTCCCAATCGCTGGTTTTAGGCCAGCCTCTGTCCCGGTAGGACAGTAGTCTGAACCAATGCCTACGCAACCACTCACCGAATTTGTATTTAAATAAAGTTGTGGCCTAAATTATTACCAAAAACCCAAACAAAAATTATGTCTCCTGTGTCAAGTCATTGGGGGGTGGCTTGAGGTCCTCGATACGCAATTATATGAGTCAAATTCCTATGTTTTTAATCACTCGTGGTGAGGCAAAATTTCAATTTGTAGGAGCAGGGTCTAAATACTAACCGATTTGTCCCAAATTTGAAATTTAACTATGTTTATACCATACGCCTGAGATAAGATCAAGGGAGGAAACATTTTTTTTAAAAAAAAATGACCCACCCTAATGCTGGAATATTCAGTCATGCAGTCTTTACCTACTGTCTGAAACTGCACTGTCTTAGTAGAGCTGTGGAAAGTGATTTTCTGAGCAGGACAATCCACTCTCCTTTGGGTATTTTAATGTCATTTGCAATCAGGGTGGCACTGAGTAGAAAAAAAGCGGAATGTTCTTCATCTTGCAATCAAGGCTGACCTTGCCTATGAATCAGGCCACTCTGGGAAGCTGAATCAAGACAGGCTCGCCATTTCCCTGCCCCTAATTTCCATCTCAGCAGGAGATTTATAGGGCAAGCCTACCTATGTCTACTCAAAAGAATGCCATACTGATTCCATTGAGACTTGCTCCCAGGTAAGTGCATATATGAGTGCAGTCTCTTTTGGTTAAAAACGAAACAAAAAAAACCCCACCACTGTCTATAAAGTGGCGGGTCAGCGTATTTTGATCTCCAAGTACAAAAATGAGAAAAGTCAACATATGCCTGAAGAAAAGCGCCCCCCCCCCACAACTCAACTCTCTCAGGATGCCCTTTTAAGGCAGAGATAAACTAACTTACATTCTCTAACTCATCTTGAGCAGAAATCAATGGGCTGGTTTCAGCAGTAATTTCTCAGCAGGATCTGAGGATTGGAGGGGGGGGGGTAGAAGACAACAGTGCACAGAGCTAATTCTTCTGCATTATACTGAGCCTGCAATTTCTGAAGACAATTTCTACCCAGTGTAGACAAACAACTCATAATGTGGCTAAACTGTTCTTGGGCTGTTCCACATCAGGCTGCTGGGAGTCAGGGTATATTACTTGGTTGAATGCTTCTCTCTCCCTCCCTCCACACACACACACAATTTTCTGCTGGGCTGGATGGTTGCCATATTTTGAAGAGCAAGAAAGAGGACGCTATGATGACTCTCGTTTTAAATACCCCTACTATGTGTAGGCTATAGAAGCTGTGGTATATTGCTGAGGGGGGCAAGAGAAGAGGAGAGGAGAGAAAGTCTTCAAACACCAGTTATGTCTATGTCTCGTCCAGAAAGTATAAAGGTAAAGGGACCCCTGACCATTAGGTCCAGTCGTGTCCGACTCTGGGGTTGTGGCGCTCATCTCACTCTATAGGCCAAGGGAGCCGGCGTTTGTCCGCAGACAGCTTCCAGGTCATGTGGCCAGCATGACAAAGCCGCTTCTGGCGAACCAGAGCAGCACACGGAAACGCCGTTTACCTTCCCACCGGAGCGGTCCCTATTTATCTACTTGCACTTTGGCGTGCTTTCGAACTGCTAGGTGGGCAGGAGCTGGGACCGAGCAACGGGAATCCGTGGCAGGGATTCGAACCGCCGACCTTCTGATCGGCAAGCCTTAGACTCTGTGGTTTAACCCACAGCGCCACCTGGGTCCCTTCCCAGAAAGTATAGCCAAATACGGTACATTTTGGCAAATTTAAAAATATGCACCCAGACAGACATTTCACCCCTGAAAAAAGAGGGTGTGTCCTGGAAAAAGAGGCCACGTGGCATGGCAACCCTAGTTGGATATGTCATTTTTTTTCAGTTTTCCAGCCTTAAATTCATTTTTTTCGTATTTCCACACCAGTTTGCAATTTTATGAAAACCTCATGAAATTTCATCAGAATTTTAATTTTCTTGTCAGTGGATGGTGCCTTTATGTCTACATAAACATCCACCCCCAAGGTTTGTTATGTAAGATCATATTTTTGTATCTGATTTTTGTTGGAAGCCGCACAGAGTGGCTGGGGAAATCCAGCCAGATGGGCGGGGTACAAATAATAAATATTATTATTATTATTATTAAGATAAATGTAAGCACAATATTCCCATCCTTTTTGTATTTTCCTTAATGCTCTGGCCAGATAAAGAGTCCTATCTAAACTGTGCAGCTCACAAACTCTCTTCCGTAATGCATTGTTGGGTTCTAATAAAGGTTGCCTTTTACTCTCCTGGTTAGCTTTTGTGCCACTATCTTCTGTTGCCCAGACCTTTGAACTTTCTCTTCCAGCATTCAAGAGCAGCAAGCCAGCACATGCCAGCATTCATGCACAGAATTCATTTAGAGGGAGATATCAGCAAGCACCGCAAGGAGTGACACAAAGCACAGTTCCCACTGACATCTCAATTGATAGCATCAGCCTGCCGCATGCAACTTTTAAACTCCCAGCGGCTATGCCAAGGTGACTTCTGAATTGCTTCCTGATCGGCATATATTTTGCTGGGCTGGAGAATCCCAGGGTAGAAAATGGAGCAGGGTTGCGACCAAAAAAGAAGAGTCAAAGAGCACAAAAAGAATGAAGAGCTATTCATCTTCCCTCTGCAGGGACCTTCTTTTCCCTGAGGACCAAGCTGGCTCAGTTTCTGGATTTCCTTTTTGTGATCACACCCTTGACAAAGAGATAGGGGGAACCAGCCTAGTTGGCACTGAAGTGCTGCCAGCCCATTATGGGAATATTATGCAGTGGTAAAAAGGAACTCAGGTACTGACAGGCATCAATCCACAGTTTGACCTGGGAACCTTGGAATCTGAAGACTGGAACTAACTGAATGAGCTACCCAGAACTTTGTAGGCTTGGCTCTCACAGCCCTCCTAAGGCACGCAAGGAAATTGCAGTGTGAGATGTTGATCCGCAATTGGCAAGCTCAAGCGGCAGCATCAATATTGGGAGCCAGTCTTTCAGTCCTTGTCTAGTCAGGGGAGCAGAGCTCCCAGTTCCAAGATGAGAGAGCACACACTCTAGGGATTTCTCATAACTGCCTACAGCCCAGACCAGAGATAGCAAGCCCACGAAAGATGAATCCACTATGCCTGTATACAAACTACATGACTAAACTCTGGTCTCTCCCAGATCTGAGTCAGATACTCTAACCACTACAACACCATAGGCCCAGGGTTCAAGGACACATTCCAGTCAGGCAAAAACACTCAAGGGATGGGTGAAGCAGGGCCAGCAGGCTGGGGAATTGGTGTGGCCTTGGGAGAACCTCCAGAGCCAGGCAGAGAGGCTGGAGGGCCAAATTTAGCTCCTATGTATGAGGTTCCCCATTCCTGACCTAGTGACTGTACCCTGAGCTGGTCAAGGCAGATGGTCTCCTCAGGACTCCGGGTTCCACAAAATATTTCTGTCAATACAGAACTTTTGTGATTCTGGTTCCTGGTCCATGACATTGGATTTCCTAAGTGGCAGCCATTTTTCAGGATGCACCTCCCATGTTGTGATATTGGGCTGCAATAAAGTCAGCACACTAAATCGCCTCTCCCATGCCGCTGTGCCGTAAGAGTTTAATAACATCCTAACATTACAGCTTCAAGTTGGAGAGTTATGCACATGGATCTTACAGACTGTGCATAATTATGATTTCATTATCTGTGAACACAGTGGATTTGTCACCTGTCTTTACTTTTTACAGGCCTGGAAAGACTAATGGTGGCAATAAATACAGCCACCTCATGTCTAAATGGCAGATAATTATCTTCGCTGGGAAGATATACTGATGGAGTGAGTGAGGTGTAATTCCCCCCCCCTCCCCAAAAGTGACAAAGCAGTGAAGAGTCTGGCTTTTAAAAATATGAACATTTAGGATATAAACCTGCAAATTACATCCTTAAAAACTATCCCAAGATTTTGACAGGTGATACCCACTTGAACAAACTAACTGGCTGGTGAAAACTGATGCAATTCTGCATAGATGTAGGCCAGGATTGGGGCCCCTTTTTCAGACTGAGGGCTACATTCCTCAATCTGGTGGTGTAGTGGTGTAGTGTGGTGTAGTGGTTAAGAGCGGTAGACTCGTTATCTGGGGAACCGGGTTCGTGTCTCCGCTCCTCCACATGCAGCTGCTGGGTGACCTTGGGCTAGTCACACTTCTCTGAAGTCTCTCAGCCCCACTCACCTCACAGAGTGTTTGTTGTGGGGGAGGAAGGGAAAGGAGAATGTTAGCCGCTTTGAGACTCCTTCAGGTAGTGAAAAGCGGGATATCAAATCCAAACTCTTCTTCTACATTCCCTTCTGGAGTTGCATTCCCAGGGACCGCTGCCAGCGGTAAGGAGAACCAGAGGTAAAAGTGTGTGGAGCAATGAATGCAAACTTTACCTTTGTACAGTAGGGTAATTTCTACATCCACTCACACAGCTCTCTTCATACTACAGCTGGAAAAGTAAGAGTCATGATCAGAGTCCCAGGACACATTCCGTTGAGGCAAAAATAGTCAAGGAAGGTATGGAGCAAGTCCAGTTAGGGGTGCGGCTTGGAGAGAGTCCTAATAGCCGTATAGAAAGACCTTGTAGCTCCCTGGGCCTGTGGCACCCCTAATGTGGCATCTTTGATTGGTCTTATGGGTCCCTGCATAAATTTGGAGAAACTGCAGAAAAGGCCCATTTTCGTACTGTATTGCCATCCTTTGGATCTCTTGTGGAGGAGGCAACACGAAGATGATCTCAAAGTCTGGTTAGGTTCATACGGAAAGAGGTGGTCCTTGAGGTTGGTTGGTTTGTTGGAGTCAAAGTGTTTATAAGCTGCTTAATTTTTCTTTGGAGAAAACTCTTAAGTGGTAGTTAAGGAGACTTAATACTGGCATAAAGGTACTCTTAAGTCACCTCCCACTGCTTTTGGCTTGACAGGCAGGGGCGGAGCGAGGGGGGCGTAGGGGGCGGGCCACCCCCCAGTACCACCCTGGGGGAGGGTGACACTCCCTGGCCCGCCCCTCGCCTCCATGCCGCGGCTCCGCCCAGGGAGCCCAGCGGCGAAAAAAAGCCATTAAAAAAAAAGCAAAGGAAGCAGCCGCCAGCCGAGCGAGAACTGCGGCTGCTGCTTTCCTTTCCTTTTTTAAATTCAAGGTCTTTTTTCAGTGCTGGCCGGGCAGAGCCGCGGCACGGAGGTGAGGGGCGGACAGGTGTCACGCTTGTGGCTGGCGTGACACCCCTCCTTGCTGGCCCGCCCCTCGCCTCTGTGGCTCCGCCCGGCCAGCATCTTATTTTTCCTTATTTTAATAATTTCAATAGGGGGGGAGGTGACAAAAATAAATTGCCCCGGGTACCAATTTACCATGCTACGCCCCTGTTGACAGGCTCTTTGTGGGTATTGTTTTGGCCTGGCCTGGCCACCTTGAAGAGTGCCAGACAGAGGGACCAAGACTGATTGGGTGGAATGCAGGGAGGCCAACAGCAGGTGGAGCCCCAGCCAATGGTAGGAGAGCCAACCAATTCCAGTTTTGTTCCCACATCCTGCTCCCTGCTGGGTTCCACAAGAGCAAAACTGAGACGGAGGAGGAGCAAGCTGACAGGCAAGACCACCACCCTCTGCAATGCTTGTACGTAAGAATCGCCATGGAGATGTCATGGAGGGGATAGACAAGTCCTTCCTGTACCTCTTGTCAGTAAGGAACCTGGGGAGGAACCTGAGATTAAGTCAGATATTGAGCTGGCAACTCCACCAACAAGGACACAGAGAGGCCAGTGCAAACAAACCTCACAGAAGGCATGCAGCTTGTCTTATCCGATGCTTAGTCATGCTGTTCACCTGCTGCGCCTCACAAAGTTCATTCGAAATGTAACCCTTTTGCAGTTTTCATATTTCATATCCCCAAGACCCTCCCACTATAAGCCATCACATTTAAGAACCTCGGGGACTTGAAATGGATATTATTGGTGCTGTGTGCACTTGGCACAGCTTCAGACATGCTGGCTGAAATTCCCTTGAGGTTTCCTAGGATGATTAGATGAGAGCAGCGAGGTTTCTTTTCTCCAATCAAGCGTTTTGCAAAGCTATTCTGCAAATCTAATGTCTTTCCATTGTTTAGAATGCTGGCTCTTTTTTTAAAGGATTTTTCTTTGAAAGAAAGTTCCTTCTCGGATAATCAAAATTACATTTACAAATTATCCTCACAGACAATCAAGACTTCTGCAAAATCCCGTGTATATAGTTTGCATGTTCACATCGCAATCAATGGTTCTGCATATTAATCTCCCTAGGACATTGATAATTTATACATAATTACTCAATGTGTGCTTTTCATAAAATATAATTTAGGTACATAGACAAAAAGAAAAAGAGGGCAATGGATCAGGAGATCAGCCCCTCCCACATGGTTGCAGGTGAGCAGGGTCAGAGTCACTTTCATGAATATAAAAGCAGTGGGTAATCTAGTAAAACTGGGACGTGGGTGGTGCTGTGGGTTAAACCACAGAGCCTAGGACTTGTCGATCAGAAGGTTGTCGGTTTGAATCCCCGCAATGGGGCGACCTCCCGTTGCTCTGTCCCTGCTCCTGCCAACCCAGCAGTTTGAAAGCACATCAAAATGCAAGTAGATAAATAGGTACCGCTCCGGCGGGAAGGTAAACGGCATTTCCGTGCGCTGCTCTGGTTGGCTAGAAGCAGCTTAGTCATGCTGGCTACATAACCCGGAAGCTGTACGCCAGCTCCCTCGGCCAGTAAAGCGAGATGAGCACCGCAACCCCAGAGTCGTCTGCAACTGGACCTAACGGTCAGGGGTCCCTTTACCTTTAATCTAGTAAAACTGAGGGCCTGCAAAGTGGGGCAAAAAATCTGGGCTGTGTGTGTTTTTATGTGTGTTTTTTATACCTATGTTTTTTTTTATTAAAAAAAAATACCGGTAGTTACAAAACAAGATAATGTTAAATGCCACTCCAATCTCCGTGTGGTGAGAGACTCCAGCACTTACTCAGGGTTCAGTTTCTTTAGCTGCAGGTCAGCGGAGACAGTGGTGCCTTTTAGTATATCTTGTTTTATTTACACATATAAACTACCTGAGCATACGATGGAGGGGCTCATGAGTGTTAACACCCCCATAGATCTTGCTTCCCCTTTAGGTTTCCAGGGAGCCCCAAAGTCCAGCAGATAGCAAACATGTCCCCCAGCTTCCAGCCAGCTTGCAGGTCTCTCACACACCACAACCCTGTGGGTTGGGGCCCTCCATAGATCAAAATGTTATCCACGGCTGCCTTAGATTTAATTGATTAAGCAGCAAGAAACTGAGAGTTGTAAAAGGGTAAAAGCGTATTGGGAAATAATCCATAATGAATTGAAAAAAAAAGTTTAGAAGTACTTTTCCAAAAACAAAAACAAAAACAGAGTCCTTTTTGTTGGCAATAATTCAGATGGAAATTTCCAGGTGTCAAAAAAAGGTTATTTATGTATGCCATTACTGAAGCCCATGTTTTGTTAGCCCAAAAATGGAAAATGAGCCAAGTCCCAATAAACGAAGAATGACAACTTAAGCTGATGGAATATGCGCAGGTTGCGGACTTAACATATAGAATAAGAGAACAAGAAGATGATACGTTTAGAGAAGATTGGAAAATATTTATTGAATATATGGGGGGTGGAATTGTGTACACTTGAAAATGTTGGCAGCATTAAGATAAATTCAACAGTGTAAATAAGTTTTGATGGATGTAATAACGGAATGCTGCATAGTTTAGTTTATGTAAAATATGCAGGGATTTATGATATGCAAAATGAACCATGGAAAGAGAAGAAGGGAAGCCATTGATATTTTAAGGATGTTTAAATGAGTATTCTAAATTGTAAAACAGAAAATTTAATTATATACATATATTTAAAGAGTTGTATTCTTTACATGCCTGAACCTGCCCTAAGCTGAAGTAATTCTTCACTTTATTCACCGCACACTAACAGTGAGGCTGGTACTTTGAGGGAGGGCAAGACAGCCACAACCAGTATAGTTGCACTATAAATACTGTAACCCAGCCCCTTATCTGGCGGAAATCCACTACATGGAGTACCGTAGGCTTTTCACAGCTGCCAGGTTAAATGTGCTGGAATCGGCGGTTTTTTTGGGAAGGTACAGGGGAGTCCCATATGCCCAGAGATTTTGTCCCTGTGCCTTGGGAGTGGTTGAGTCAACTGAACATATTCTTCTGATCTGCCCATTTTATGGAGACCTTAGACAAACATTTATAGCTCCACTGCTATCCCAACGTAGTCCTGTAGACAGGGAAAAACAGGTTTTGTTTTTGCTGAATAACTTTACTGGACCAACAGCATCCTTGGTGGCCAAATTCCTTTTTTTGGCCCTTAAGTGCCGTAAGGTTAAAATGGACAGCATTGACCTGGGTCTAAATGTATAACCTGCTTTTATTGCTGGCTTAAGTGTGCCATGTTCCTTTAGATGATTAGTCATTTTAATTTTTGTATGGGTAAATCCTTGTTTTCTGACTGACGGTCGAATAAAATTTTGATGATGAGTACTGTAACTTGAAGAACTTGTGGCTGAGCTTCCATTCCCTTCTTCCCTCCTATTTTCCATCTTGTGCCATTTTTAGACGGAGAGTCTCAGGGCAAGGACCATCATAGTACTGATCAAGCCTGATGAAGAATGGCTGAGCCTAGTAAAACAGAGACTGAGAGGAGATATGGCTGTTGTCGTTCAGTCGTTCAGTCGTGTCCGACTCTTCGTGACCCCATGGACCAGAGCACGCCATGCACTCCTGTCTTCCACTGCCTCCCGCAGTTTGGCCAAACTCATGTTAGTCGCTTCGAGAACACTGTCCAACCATCTCATCCTCTGTCATCCGCTTCTCCTAGTGCCCTCCATCTTTCCCAACATCAGGGTATTTTCCAGGGAGTCTTCTCTTCTCATGAGGTGGCCAAAGTACTAGAGTCTCAACTTCAGGATAGCCATCTTCAAATATCTAAAGGGCTGTCACGTGGAGGTTGGAGCAAGTTTGTTTCTTCCTACTCCAGAGGCCAGGACCTGCATCAATGGCTTCAAGTTACAAGAAAGGAAATTCCAACACAACATGAGGAAGAACTCTCTGACACTAAAAAAATAAAAAATAAAAAATTGTCCAGTAGCACCTTAGAGACAACTAAGTTTGTTCTGGGTATGAGCTTTCGTGTGCATGCACACTTCTTCAGATACACTGAAACAGAAGTCACCAGACCCTTATATATAGTGGGAGGGTGGGGTGGGGGTTTTCACAGAAGGGTAGGAGGAGATTGGTGATTGGCTCAATGGGTATGGTAAACCTGTTGACAACTGTTAATGGTTGCAGTTACAGGAAAAAGCATGGGATGGTATGCAGATGACCAAAAATAGCTTTAGCATGTGTAATGAGACAAGAATCCAATAATCTCTGTTCAGACCAGGTCTCTCCATAGTTTTCAGTTTGCATGTACATGAAATCTTATACCCAGAACAAACTTAGTTGGTCTCTAAGGTGCTACTGGACAAATACATATACAGGTGAAACTCAAAAAATTAGAATATCATGGAAAAGTCCATTTATGTAAGCAATTGTTTTCATTAGCTACTGGAGTTTAATATATGAGATAGACTCATGACATGCAAAGCGAGATATGTCAAGCCTTTGCTTGTTATAATTGTGATGATTATGGCTTACAGCTGATGAAAACCCCAAAGTTGAAATTGTTAATTTGGGGTTCTCATCAGCTGTACGCCATAATCATCACAATTATAACAAATAAAGGCTTGACATATCTCGCTTTGCATGTCATGAGTCTATCTCATATATTAGTTTCACCTTTTAAGTTGTATTACTGAAAGAAATGAACTTTTCGACGATATTCTAATTTTTTGAGTTTCACCTGTATATATTATTTTGACTGCATCAGACACTATTCAACAGCAGGATAGGATACCACAAGAGGTAGTGGACTCTGCTTCCCTGGAGATTTTTAAGCAGAGGTTGAATGACCATCTGCCCTGTATGATTTAGTTGAGATTCCTGCATTGCAGGGGGTGGACTAGATGCCCCTCAGGGTCCCTTCCAACTCTACAATTCTATGACTTTATGATCTTTGTAAGCTGCTCTGAGAGCCAGTGTCTTAAAGAAATGGACAGACTTGCCTGGAATCATTAGTGAAGGATATGGGTTACCAAAAAAAAAAACAACCTTTAAAAATGAAACAAATACAGAAACCAGCAATCCCATCTACCACCTCACAAATAATTCAGAGCTTCAGCTTAGCCCCATTCTGCCAGTGTTCACAGCGAGTCTCAAGAGGCAGGTCCTGACAATTGCTCATTTGATTTGCATGAGGGGACCTCATTGGCCAACAATTCTGAATCCAATTACTTCACTTTAACTCCTTTGTGGATAAGGCTGCTGGGAAACTATGGATTTTTCATTTTATCAAATTTTGTGAGGTGATCCCCCCCCCCCCCGACACCCTTTCTTTTCATTTCCTTCCCTACCCCTCTTGGTGGAAATCAAGTAAGCATAGCCTGAGGTAATTTATTTCCTGGAATAAGAAAAAGGCCACCCAAGCGAGATTCTTCAACCCTAGTATATCTGTGGCAGAATGATTACAGCAGCGTATTTTACTGAAAAGTTGGGTTTATCTGTATGCAATGGGTTCCTCCTGGCCACACTGGAGAAGTGCAATATTCACTATCTGATAGACCTGAAGCACTAAAGCTGGTGCCCTCTAGATTTAATTACTTATTTTATTTAACAAAATGTATATACCACTTACTTCCATTAAAACTTCTAAGTGGCTTAGTATCTATCTGTCTGTCTATCTATCTATCTATCTATCTATCTATCTATCTATCTATCTGTCTGTCTATCTGTCTATCTGTCTATCTATCTATCTATCTATCTATCTATCTATCTATCTATCTATCTATCTATCTATCATCTATCTATCTATCATCTATCTAGGACTCCAAATCCCACCACCCTCAGTGCCAATGCATAATGGGAATTGTCGTCCACCAACTTCTGGATGGCACGGCATTGGCTATCCCTGCGTGGTAGATGATTATACTAAGTAAGATTTTCTCGCAGATCAGAAGTGAGGCTGGTTACATAGAATCTGGGGGGGGGGTTAGCAGGAACTCGGGGGCAGTGAGTTCCCTTACATTTTAAATTTAAATAATTAATGGGGGCTGGGGGCTGAAATGGATATACACCCAATGCCTGAGCCAAAAATCCACCTTGATCAGTAACCAATAAAGTTACGGCCATTTCTAATCCAGATCATTGCCTGCTTGACTTTGCCTGCCTGAGTTTATTAATCACACGTTACATCTGGCACTGTGAATGGACCCACAGTAAACAAACTAACTAACAAACTTTGTGGTGAACCCCGCCCCCCCTTTCCAGAAAAAAAGCACTGCATAGAATCATAGAATTGTAGAGTTGGAAGCCCACGAGTCATCAATGCAGGAATTTCAGCTAAAGCATCCATGACAGATGGCCATCCAACCTCTGCTTAAAAACTTCCAAGAAGGAGAATCCACAACCTCCAGAGGGAGACTGTTCCAGTGTCAAACAGCTCTTACTGTCAGAAAGCTTTTTTTGCATGTTTAGTCGGAATCTCCTTTCTTGTAACTTGAAGCCATTGGTTCGAGTCCTACCCTCCAGAGCCAGTGTGGTGTAGTGGTTAAGAGTGGTAGACTCGTAATCTGGTGAACCGGGTTCACATCCCCGCTCCTCCACATGCAGCTGCTGGGTGACCTTGGGCTAGTCACACTTCTCTGAAGTCTCTCAGCCCCACTCACCTCACAGAGTGTTTGTTGTGGGGGAGGAAGGGAAAGGAGAACGTTAGCTGCTTTGAGACTCCTTCGGGTAGTGATGAAGCGGGATATCAAATCCAAACTCTTCTTCTTCTTCCAGAGCAGAACCCTCTAGAACATGTCCTCCTTTGCAATAGACTCTTCTCTATTGGCCCATCATCAACTCTTAGGCCCTCTCTCCAACTGAAGATGTCATTTGACCATGCACAATGGCTGCCTCTAATGTACAAACCTCAGCTTACCCTGTGACTTGTGTTTCCAAATCGGATGGAAGCTGGTTTGAAGGAAGATGTATCAAAATCAAATAGCGGTTATCAATAAACGATAGGACAGATATGGATTGTACCTAATGTCATGTGTACATGGCTTTAAATGCCAGCAAACTGGAGCCAGAGTAAATGGTAATGTGTACACACGGGCAGTGTTTCTCCAGAAAGAACATAATCTGCAGTGCACCAAAAGGCTAGAGCAGGTTAGGTGATACCCTTTGAAAAATGCTTCTAGATCAGGGAGGAGGGCATTAGGTTGGTTCCTCCTCCCTGATCTTTGGTCAGGGAGTCTGTGAATTTACTACAAGATAATTTTGTATAAAGAAGATCAAACTGGTAGATGCTCTCCTTTAATAGACAACAACACCACTATTTCAAATATATATGATTAAGGAATCCTTTATCCTGCAAGGCTTTTGTCATGTAGGATATGTGTGGGTAGATGTTGTCGGTTTTTCATTACAGGTTTTTTTTTATACTCATTTGTTTGATGTTCTGCCATTTTTCTGAACCTTTTATCTTCTCTTCCAGCCTGTTGCTCCTGTATCCTGACTGCTAATTTCTAGCCATATGTCTGAGTGTTTTTGAGGGCCTGCCAATATCCCTCAAAGCTCCAAATCCTAATCATGGCCTTCCAGGGCTGTAAAGGTTCCATTCCAGCAATCTGGCGCTGCTTGGTTGAGGTGGATCCATCCCATCTGCCTTATCAGGGCTCTTCCAAGGAGCAAAAGTACTCTTCGCTACACTTTCTAGAACTACCAGTAACTCCTGGTCCTAGCCAGAGTTTACCTACTAACCACGGTATGTACTATGAATATATTTTTAAAAAACTACTGTCTTTACTTGCATTTTGGCACATTTCTGCTGTTTTTAACTTTTGATTTTATCAGTATTTTTTTTAAGAAATATTATATATTTTTTCATGTAAACTGCACAGTGGTTTTGGCAATCAAGCAGTATATACCGTAGTTTTCCAAGCTTTTATTTTTATTTTTAAAAGCAGGTTAAAAACCTGGGGGCGTCTTATACGCGGATAGTGCACAGGGGGGACGTGGGATTGGTTGCTGCCGCGAGCCGAAGATTGTAAATGACTGTGGCTGTGGCAAAGACTGGTTTTGATTGGCGGTTGCTGCAGAAACTGGGCGTGCGATTGGCGGCTTCTGCTGGCGCCGGGACAGATGATAGGTGCGAGTAGCAGTGGGTGAGCGATATTTGTCAATCCCCTCACAAAAAAAAAGCTCAATAACTCTGCCCGGCCGCCCCAAAACAGCTTAACAACTCTGGGCAATCCTCCCTCCATTTTCTTAATTAGGAGTCCTTATACACGGGGGCATGTTATACACAGAAAAATACGGTAAATCCAAGTTTCAATGGATCCCAAAAAGCAATGGTAGGTCACTGGGTTCTGCAAATGAGTTTCACCTTAAAGTCTCAAAAATATCAGGCGCCTGCTCAAACAGAAACTCAGAGCGGGACGTGTGTGGCAACAGCCCATCCAGCACCACCCAAATCTGCTAGGAGCCAAACATGGGAAGGTCCAGCTATGAAGGCCTGTCTTTCAGGCTGAGACCTTTGCTGGTGGCTCCTGGGGCAGACTCACCCCCACCCCTTCGACACTGAGGAATCCTACCCTTGTATTTCAACTCTGTTTTAAAAGTGATATGGGTTGACTTCAACTTTGCGGAATAATTCATCCCCATCATTTAGTTTCTGAGCAAGAGAGAGAGAGAGAGAGTAGAAAGGATGTGTTTGAATAAAAGATTTCCCCCCTTGGGCTTGGCTTCTTCATAAGTCAGTCATTGCAAAATCCATCATGATATTGCAAACACAGTTGGGGCTCTCCCATTCATTAATTAAGCTGGGTATCTCCCCGCCATGTTCCTCCCTGCATGGCAACCATGGTCCTACACCATAACAACCGTACATCATCCAGTAAGTTCTTAGGAGGGCTGGGAAAGCTCTGGCTTTCCAAATGGTGTTGGGCTCCCAACTCCCAGCAGCCCCTGTCAGCATGACCAATGGTAAGGGATGATGGGAGATGTAGTGCCACAGCATCTGGAATGTCGGAACCGCCTCCCTCCTGAAGTGAGTGTCCTGGCTACTCTTAGGTGAGCAGGGTGAGGGGAGGATGCTGTTTTTACATGAGAACACAGGAAGGCTCACCTGGGTCCAATGAGTCCGGCATCCTGTTCTTACAGGAGGTCAACCAAATGTCTCTTCTAGGAAACCTGCGAGCAGGACCTGAGCTCAACAGCACAATACCCACTTGGGATTTACAGAAATTAGTATCCAGAAACATGCTGCCTCCAATAGTGGAGGGAGAACATTGTGGCTTGTAGGCATTGATTGCCTTTGGGGAAGGGCCATAGCTCAGTGGCAGAGCTTTGCAAAAGCGGAAAGTCTCAGGTTCAATCCCTGGCATATCCAGGTAGGGCTGAGAAAGTTCTCTGCCTGAAACACCTGAGAGCTGCTGCCAACCAGTGTAAGCAAGTCTAAGCAAGGTGGACCAATGGTCTGGTTCAATATAAGGCAGCTTCCTATGGTCCTAAACTGAACATAATGGGGTCAAATGAGGTAAGTCTACACGAGTTCTGTATGTATAGAATATTTTGGCACGGCAAGTTCTAGCACCGATCCCCTTCTGGGAGTGCTGTTGGCTGGCCACTGTGAGATCTCCTTTTACATTCTTACTACCATCTGCTCCCCGTGAACCGTATACAGGGTTAGAAACCTACAACTGAGTTGCTGCAAATGACAACATTCCTAGCATAAGCAGGGGCGGAGCAAGGGGGCAGGGGGGGCGGTCCGCCCTGGGTACTGCCCTGGGGAGGGTGACACTCTGGGGGCAGGCCCCACCCTCGCGATCGACACCATCGGCGCAGCAACTTTTAAATGGCTGCAACGCGCGAACAGCAGCACAGCGTCTGTGCTGCTGTTCACGCGCTGCAGCCTTAAAGGTTGCCGCACCGCACTGAAGGGGTGCCGGCTGATCGTGCCCGCCATCTTGAGTGGACTGTGCATGTCCACCCAAGATGGCGGGCGCGATCTGTTGGCACCCCTTCCGACCGGCGCCACGCCGTGTTTTAAGGCTGCAGCGGGCGAACAGCAGCGCTGCTGTTCACCAGCTGCAGCCTTAAAACACAGCACGGCGTGGCCGATCGCGCCCATCATCTTGGGTGGACTGCGCATGTCCACACATGCGCAGTCCACCCAGGAGGCTGCGCACGCGTCATCACGTCAGGGCGCGCACACTGAGGAGCGGCGCACCGCCCCCCGGGGAGGGGTGTCTTGATGTTTGCCGCCCCTGGCGGCAGAGCGGCTCGCTACGCCCCTGAGCATAAGGCTCTAACATTCAGCACTGCACAAATTGGACTGGTAAGACAAATTCAAGGAGGATTGGGGCAACATGATGGCTTCATACTACCCTCCACTGTCTCTGAATACAATAGAAGGCTACTGTATTCATGTCCTGCTTGCAAGCTTCCGAAAGGCCTATGGTTGGCTGATATGAGAATAGGGTACTTAACAAGATGGGCATTGGGCCTGATCCAGCAGAGCTCTTCTTATGGTCTCCTGTTCAAGGCAGCTCACATAATAAAACAATTAAACCAAAACAGCATTTTTTAAAAAATAAATAAATTACACAGCCCTGGGCTACACTCATAAAGTCAATGTAAGCAATGAAGAGGCTTTTTTTGAAAATAACAACACAGCAGTAAACCCATTAATAAAGTCAGAGGTAACATTTACTCATGTTGCGGCAGTCCTTTTGCCATGTGCTAGCTGGGACCATCTGTTGTTCTCATTCCAGCTTCCAGGCAGCCACCTGCCTGGGGGCAAAGATCTCATAACAACACACCAACCTTTGTGCAGGTAACTGACATTGAGAGCCACACCCCAGCTGGGGAGCCACAGAACAAGAGCCCCTTTTGACCTGCTCTTCCTCTTCACAGTTGTAAATTGCCTGGTCATTCATCTACTTCTCACTCCGGCCAGGACAATGTGGTTTTGGGGGTGGGGTGGGGGCAAAAAGGAAAGCACAGAAGATTAAACTGCCTGCTTGAATCAAGTAGTAAGGAAAGGTGAGGAAGAAGAGCAGCAGAAGCAACTGGTGACAATGGCTGTGGAGCTAAAAGCTGTGTATAGCCCACTCGCCCCACTCCTAACCAGGAAACACCTGGCCCAGATCTGGCCCTGGATCAATTTGGGGTCTGTGCTAATGTTTCTTTTGAAACCCTGATAAAACTTACAGGTGGGGTGGGGAGCAGGAGGGTTTCTGGGGTCTGTTTCCCCAGCATGGTAAAGAAAAGGAACACAGTGAGGACTCCCCGGCTCAACTCTTTCAGCTTGCAATGTTGCAGGAAACTGAGCTCCGGCCCCACCTTTCCCCTACAGCCTCTCACTCTGAATCTCTCCCCAACCGTGAGGATGCTGTCAGCAGCTCCCAGCTCGTTGCCCAGGAAAGCATAAAGACAAGGAAAAGTTTCTTACCATCCCTTTTTATTTCAATCTTTACAGAGAGAGGCAATAGAACCCAGCCTCTTGGATAATGGGGTTGTCCCGAATGAATCTCCACCCTCTGTCTCTCCCACTTCCTCATTCGCCACATCTACGGGTGCTGCTACGTGCCCTCTGTCTTGGAGCTCTTTGCTCTCCTACTTTTAAGGCTCACTGGGTTCTGGGAGACATGGGGAGATTCTGGAATGCTTTCTAATGGCAACGTATCAGCTGGGTGTTGTTCCAGCTGTCCCATGATTTTCCAGCTTTTCCCCTCACCTGCCTCTGAGCTGCTATCTCCCTCAAACCCCTGTTGCAAATCTATACTGCCTGCCTTTTCCTCCTCCCTGGAAGGGTCAGGGTGGGGAGGTGGTCTCCACCATTCCCCCTCTTCCCAGACCCTGACACCAACAGACGTAGATGGCAACGGAGTGGTGAGCTCCTCCTCTGGGCCTGCCTGACTCATTGCTTAGCAACATGGAAGATTCTTCTAGAGCAGGGTGTGAGAGAGGGAGAGACAGCAGGATTGAGGCTGTCCTGCTGCAGGATGGCAGGTGTACCCTCCTATTCCTCCCTGCGTATGTCCTCTGACCCCCCCACTCCTTCGCTCCACCCTCCTGCTTCCAGCACCTCCCCGTTTGACCCTTCCCCATTGTCCCACCACCAGGACCCAGGGTCTAAGTCCTCATCTTCCCTGTCTTCCCTGTGGGGCTCCTGGGCGGGAGGCTCCCCCCACTCCTCATCATACAACCAGTCCTGCCCCCATCAGCCCCATATCTCTCCAGAAAGGACAACACTCTAAACAGGACTATCTCTACCCAGTTCAAATGAAACCTGGATCCCACCAGATCTGCCAAATCCAGTGCATTATGTGCTTGATAATCTATCACATGATGTTTTCCTTGGACTTATATCCTGCCTAGCAAGCAAACTCAGGACTGGCTAGTATGTCAGTTTCAAAGCAATATTAGCTACAAAGGCAGAGATTTGTAGGACTTCAAAAAGGTGGCAAAGATCCCACATTGTTTAATGAAATGTTGAAACCCTGATGTTGGTAATTTGCTGGAACAAACAGCCAGATAGCAATAGGTTTGTGTGGGTGGAGGATAAATTTGGGCCTAAGTGAGTGATGTGATGCTTGTTAACGAGATGCAGCTGAGGCAAATGGGAGTGAGTCAGAGCTCTTGTCGGGGGGCTGCAGCTTGAAGATAAGTCTTCGGAGGAACACACACAAACAACATATCTCCCGCAATTTGAATGCATGTTACTGCTGTGCCATTTCCCTTGGGAGGCTTGGGAGTCACAGACAGGCGGCACGCCGAATGTCACCCCCCTCAGTGTGTGTGCGCGTGCGGCCATACTTGAAGCTGTGCTGCTGCTCACGAGGCAAGGCAGGGTTCCCCCAAGGGCGGGACATGGACAAGACGGGCAGGGAAGGCCTGGCCGATCGCTGGGAAGGGGACACGCCATGATGCAACTCAACCCTGCTCCATTCCGCAGGCCGCGTCAAGTTGCATTTTGACACACACACACCCCATTGATGGAACCCAGGGCGGCCCACCACCACCGCACCCCCTTCCTCCGCCAGTGAAGGGTGTATTTTGGAATCCATACTGAGAATCTCTCTGTTCCAATTCAGTGTGCCACTAAGTTCCAGCTGCTGGGGTGCAACAGTGTGTGTGTGAAATTTGCTGCCCTCGTGGGCTAATGGGCTTTCTGGAGCATCTGTTGAGCCACTGTTACAAACACTGTGCTGATCTAGATAGACCCCTGGTTGATGTAACAGGGATCTTATTGCATTATTATCCTTTAGATGTCCCTTAGACTTGTCTAAGGGCAGATCCTGAAGTTTAGATGTTCCTTAGACTGGAAGGGCAGATCCTGAAGTTGAGGCTCCAGTACTTTGGCCACCTCATGAGAAGAGAAGACTCTCTGGAAAAGACCCTGATGTTGGGAAAGATGGAGGGCACAAGGAGAAGGGGACGACAGAGGATGAGATGGTTGGACAGTGTTCTCGAAGTGACTGGCATGAGTTTGGCCAAACTGAGGGAGGCAGTGGAGGATAGGCGTGCCTGTCGTGCTCTGGTCCATGGGGTCACGAAGAGTCGGACATGACTGAACGACTGAACAACAACAAGAAGAAGACTTGTCTTTTATTGAACTGTGAACAGGTGTCTCCCGTGTAAATTGTTTCAGGGAAATATAAAGCCTTCGGTGTTTTTTCTTATAGAGCAGGGGCTGGGACCCTCCAGTTGTTGATGTCTTCCCTTCCACAGGCCATGCTGACTGGGGCTGATGATAACTGGAGTCCAACAACATCTGGAGGGACATTGCTTCCTCCATCCCCCATTATAGAGGATGATTTTAGCAGCAGAGCCTCCAACTGGGATATATAGAGCAGCAAGAGCTGAAAGGAACTAATGTCAGGGTCAATCTGATCCACAGGCCACTAAATTGCCACTGATGGGCTGGCTGATCCATTGGCTGCCTTACAATTCAATGAAAATCTGGCCAAAAGTAAATTAGTAGTTAATTCACTAAGAGTACAAAACATAGCTCAAAAGCAGAGCCTAAGACAGAATGTGTTTTGTCTTGTAACCAGCATCATGCTTAGATATCTCCATTGGCAATTCTCTCAATTAGGGGGGCCTTAATATAATCAGCCTCTTGATCAAATTTACAAAGCCATATGGCAATGTTTGTGATGCCTTCTCGATATCAGGCTTTATTTATTCATCAACTTGGATCCCTTGGTGTATTTGAAAGCACCGTGGTGTGGTTTAGTGGAGCATGTGAGATCAGCTTTCGTTCATCTTTATTTTATGAAAGGGGGAAATCCATGAAATGAGATGAAGGGAGGGAAGAAAACGAGAAAGCTTCAGTGGGGAAAGAACAACACATCTCGAAACTGACACAGGCATAGCGCAATGTACTAAGTGCTCCAGCTCCCAATGAGGACACAAGATTGGAAGTTTAGTTTTTTGTTGGCAAAGCATTTGATTGCATCGGCTCCTAAGGTGCAAGAATTACAGGCACTGCTCCTGCTAAATAGCTAGCCTTGCATCTTCTTCTCCAGACTTCTTGGAGCAACAACACAACCACACCTCCATCAGCACTTATGTCATGCATGCAAGCAACTGGCGACTTACCCAGTTTCAGCTGCTCCTAACACTTTAAACCCCTCCTCATCCTTGGAGACAGTAGGGCAGTGATGGCCAAACTTGGCCCTCCAGCTGTTTTGGGACTACAATTCCCATCATCCCTGACCACTGGTACTGTTAGCTAGGGATGGATGTAGTCCCAAAACAGCTGGAGGGCCAAGTTTGGCCATCACTGCAGTAGGGGAAGGGGAATAGGATATTCTCTCTGGGACTGCCTCTTCCACCTCCACACCTCCCTGCATCTCTTCCCCTGCCCTGTCTTGTCCAGTCTCTGACTGTCTGGAGCAGGATTCCTCAACCTCAGCCCTCCAGATGTTTTGAGACTACAATTCCCATCATCCCTGACCACTGGTCCTGCTAGCTAGGGATCATAGGAGTTGTAGGCCAAAAACATCTGGAGGGCCGAGGTTGAGGAAGCCTGGTCTGGACTCTTATTCTCCCCCCTGCCTCATTGGTGCCACAAAACCCCACAAATCACTGGCCCCTCCCTCAGATCATCCTCCAGGAGCCCTGCCTCCTCTGACCACCATTTGAACTCCTCCCTGTCCCTGACACACAATCAGTGGCTGAGGACCAGGAATGGGGGAGAAATTCACTCCTACCTATTTCATACTTAGCAAAAGAATACACAAACAAACAGACATCTGATTGGCTGCTGTGAGAACAGGGCACTTGGCTAGATGTAGCAGGCTCTCTTTACATTTTTTTTTAATATAAATTTTATTATATATATATATATAAATGTTCCCATTGTGTGCGCGGCGAACACCAATGTTCTCCATAACCGCTGGACCAAAGTGCATCAAATTAGTACAAAGCGTAACATGACCATCAAGGAAGGATCTGGCATCATAAAAATTAAAAAACCCACACCTGTCATGCCTAAAATATAGAATAAAGGCCAAAAAAAAATTGCGCACGCATTAGACATCACCAGAAAAAGAGTGCCCTCTAGCGACGGCTATACTGGTACTGCAGGTACAAAAGCTAGACCTTGGCTCCACAATTTGATGTCATACCTGGTACTGCAGCTAATACAGCTTCCCCCTGGCAGAGCTCCGTCGGCCATTTGCAATATCACAAACTGGTAATTTAAAGGGGGGGCAAAAATAGGGTAATTGAAAACAGGGGGTGCCGCAAAGAGGGTAATTTAAAACAGGGGGGTGCCAAAAAGGGTAATTGAAAATGGGGGGGGCAAAAATAGGGTAATTGGAAAGGGGGGTGCCAAAAAGAGGGTAATTGAAAATGGGGGGGGTGAAAATAGGGTAATTGAAAACGGGGAGGTGCCGCAAACTAAATCAATACAATCATAAAAAAAACCATTTAAAAAACCACAGCAACGCTTGGCCGGGTCAGCTAGCAGTGCATAAAAAAGAATACAAAAACACACACAAATAAAATACATAAACACACAAACTGCCATTTGCACATACAAAAAGAACCTTCCCACCCCCGTGATATCCCATCACCACACCTTGCGACCTCCCTCCACTACAGCTTGACTTCCATATGTTTAGTATTCGGTACCCACATTGCAATCTTTTGGGTTTTATATTTTATGCTTTGTATAGTCTATCTTATCATCATTTCTCTCCCCCCCTTCTGTTCCTTTAATCTAGGCATATCAGCATGTTCTTCTTTGAACAGTGCTTGTCCATATATTCTTCAAAACATTGCCATTCTTGTCTAAGTTTTTGATTTGACTGCATTCTTATATATGCAGTTAGCTTTGCCATTTCGATAAATTCACTTACTTTATATATCCAGTCATCTTTTGACTCATTCCTCCATTTGCTGGCAAATGCTATCCTGGCGGCTGCTGTAGCATAAAGAAAAATTCCTTTTTTGTGGTATATATTTCCCCAGTAAGTCTAATAAGAATGCCTCTGGTTTCTTTTGTATAGGTATTTAAATCATTTTTTATTTTTTATTTTTAGGTTCTTCATGTATCGTACCCCAATATGTCTTAGCTTTTTTGCAGCTCCACCAGGTGTGGAACATTGTTCCCTCCACTTTCCTGCATTTCCAGCATAGATTTGACTTCTGTTTACCATTTTTGGCAAGTTTGGATGGTGTTAGGTACCACCTGAAAAACATTTTCTTGAAATTTTCTTTTATGGTGTAGCATGCGGTGAACCTAATGTCAATACGCTCTCCTTACATTCTTATGACAATAAATATTTATTATATTATTATAATAATACATATAACAATGATTATGATGATAGCAATTTAATGTCAAAATAGGCTTCTAAGTGGGTTTACTAAGTATGAGGGCCAGTTTCACAACCACTATTTTAACTATGAATGTTTATATTTTAATGGGATTTTTAAATTGTGCCTTAAGTATAGAGGATTATTTTCTACAATAAAACAATCAAATTAAAATTTAAACATCTATAATCAAAATATGCAATAAAACATTGTCATTAAAGCAACATCACAATTAAAACAGGAGGCTGAGGTCAAGAGATCAAGGGGATGCCTGTATAAGCAGCTGAGCCTTCAGAAGTCAAAAGAAGGCTCTTACAAGAATGCAAGACCACGATAAGAGGGATCCAAACCCCTTCCTTTTGCCAGCCATTGGTCTTTCCCATCTTCAAGATCAAACTGCGCACTAAGAATTTTACAATATGAGTTATCACCCTTCAGAATTCCATATCCCTCACACATTCCCCCACAGGGAAATAATAGTATCACTCTATACTGCCTTGGCCAAATCCCACCTGGAGTACTGTATCACAGTTCTCAGTTTAAGGTGGATATCGACAAGCTGTAACATGTGGTTCCAGGAATGGTTCACAGAGTTGGGTGCGTTGAGCCTGGGGAATGAGAAGACTTTGTTGTTGTTCAGTCGTTCAGTCGTGTCCGACTTTTCGTGACCCCATGGACCAGAGCACGCCAGGCACGCCTATCCTCCACTGCCTCCCGCAGTTTGGCCAAACTCATGCTACTCGCTTTGAGAACACTGTCCAACCATCTCATCTTCTGTTGTCCCCTTCTCCTTGTGCCCTCCATCTGTCCCAACATCAGGGTCTTTTCCAGGGAGTCTTCTCTTCTCATGAGGTGGCCAAAGTACTGGAGCCTCAACTTCAGGATCTGCCCTTCCAGTGAGCACTCAGGGCTGATTTCTTTAAGGATGGATAAGTTTGATCTTTTTGCAGTCCATGGGACTCTCAGGAGTCTCCTCCAGCACCATAATGAGAAGACTAAGCAATGATATGATAGCTATCTTCAAATATCTGAAGGGACTGTCACATGGAAGATGTAGCAAGCTTGTTTTCTGCTGCTCTAGAGGATAGGATCTTGGCCAAAGGGTTCAAATGAAAGAAAGGAGACTGACTAAGCACTAGGGACTAAGCACTAGGGAGAACTCTCTGATAGTTACAGCTCAAGAGTGTTCAAGAGTGGAACAGACTTAGTCAGAAGATGGTAGGGTGGATTCTCCTTCCTTGGAGATTTCTAAACAGAGGTTGGATGGCCACCTGACAGGGATCCTTTGCAAGGGTTGGACTAGATGACCCTTGGGACCCACCCATGCATTTTATGATTCTTTGCTTCCTCTCCTTATAATGAATCTCAGTAATGGGTATCAGTACCTAGAATCAATACAATAGCTTAAAACAGTAATAATCAGCAATTGGAGAAGTTGTGCACGAACTGCTATAAATTCTCTTTGTTCCCTCACACACCTACACAATCATCCAAGGCAAATGGTGAGCTTTTTGAATCCCCCCTCGGGAGCAGGAAATGATTCAGTATTAATTCCAAGAGGAAATGAACTGTAAATAATGCAGATCATGTAACCAACTTTGCCGGTGGCCAAATTCTCAGGAGAATATTTATCCCCGAGATGAATAGGGCTGTCACATTAAAAGCAAAGTTCACACCGGAGAGGAGTTTTGCCTGTATAAATATCTGCCCAGCCTTTTCTTCCTTAGATTGCATTGAACAATGGTAATTGTGACGCACCTGAGCAGAAAATTAGATTTCTTTTTGTTCTAAAAACTGATCATCAGAGCTCCACTCACATAGAGCAGATTTTTTAAAAAATTAATTGCTCAGCAGACAGTGTCACAACGACATCCTGTAAGCATAGAATCGAGATCGGGGAAACCAAAATGGTGTCCTCCAGTTGTTGTTGGATCCCAACTC
The DNA here is from genome assembly GCF_009819535.1 of Lacerta agilis. Classification (NCBI taxonomy): domain Eukaryota; kingdom Metazoa; phylum Chordata; class Lepidosauria; order Squamata; family Lacertidae; genus Lacerta; species Lacerta agilis. Next base: position 7,628,809 of record NC_046328.1, read on the forward strand.
CTGCCGCCCCAAGCCAGCATGACTAATGGTCAGCGATGATGGGAGATGTAGTCCCCAACATCTAGAGGGCAAAATAGCACCAAGAGAATAATGTTACATGTGCATTTTTCTTGAAGAAACCTATTCATAGGTGTGTATAAGAAAGGACTTTGTTAAGGTTATGTTGGGGGAGAAATAGCCCTAGATAAAAATAAAAGACATTGAGGTCTAGGAGCATGGCAAACTACTTTACAAAGTCAGACTATTGGCCCATTTAGCTCAATATTGCCTCTATACCGTCAGCAGCTGTTCTCCAGGATTTCAGACAAGGATATATCTCAGTCCTAACTAGAAGTGCCAGGTTTTGACTCTGAAACCTGCATGCTAAAAATGTCCTCTAACACTGACCTATGGCCTCTCACCAACATATTTTGGCAATGATTCTAAAGTACTGTTATATATCAGTGTCCTAAGCTTGCTTTTATTTCAGAAAACTTTCAGTATTTGGCTGATTGCTCTTGGGAGTTAGTAGATGACACTATTTTGCTATGTTTTTGTTTACATTGCCTTGTTTTGTATTTTTATTCAGCTATGATTGTATGCATTTCATTTTTGTTCTGTTGTTCACTTTGAGCGTACTTCTACAGCAAGGGTGGGCAACCTGTGGTCCTTCAGACAATCCTGTACTGCAATGCCCATCGTCCATAACATTCAACCATTTTAGCTGCGGACTTGGAGTCTAACAATCTCTGGAGAGACACAGATTCCTCACCCTGTTCTGCAGAAATGTGACGTGTGAATAAAGTTATAACAATAATCATCCATGACCGTTTCATGGAGTCTGAGAGATTCCCAATACTTTAGTCCCATACCTTTGCTGTCAAAACTTCCTAGAAGTATATGTAAAACAAAAAACAAAAACAACTCCACATCGGTAGGTCTGAATATTTAACAAATTCTTATCTTAACTGCTGCTTCAACATAAGGAGGTGATTGTGCTTTTAATTGAAAATGTGTCAACACTGATTTATTTTTCTCAATTTACTTGCTGGGCTCAGAGTTCAATACATTTTTAATGAAACCCCCAGTTTTGTTGTGTGTGCTAATTTTTTTTTTAGTGATTTTGGTTTTAAACACTACACTATTTTGATGTTGTGGGTGGCTGACAAGCCTGAGCATAAGGATTTCATGAGCCCCTCTTTTGCTGGGTTTAGTGAGGAAGGGTTGTGGTTAAGTGGGAGAGCACTTGCTTTTAACACAAAAGTTCCTAGGTTCAATCCCTGGCATCTCCAAGTAAGGTTGGGAATGCCCCCTGTCTGAACCCCTGGAGAGCCACTGCCAGAGTAGACAACACTGACAAGATGGGCCAATATTCTAACTCTGCGTAAGGTAGCTTCCTATGTTTCTATGCAGGACCAGGGACAGCTCCCGCAACAACCTGGTCACTCCCTGCTAGCGTTTCGAATTCTCCCCAGTGTTGTTCTTATTTCTCTCTGCACATGGCCTTTGTGAGGTCTTGGCTCTGAAAATTGACTAATAAATAGCTAGAATAAATACATAAACAACCTCCCATGGCGATTAAAGAGAGAGTAATCTTGAGGCTGTCAAACTGACTTGCGCCACACTTTTAATTAAATGCTCAGTGTGGATTTATTTTAAACAGAGCTTAGGATCAATGCATACTACAGTGGAGAAAGCCTCCCTTTTTATGCCCTTTCCTTTCTTTGTGGGTTCCCTCTTCATCCCACTTCTCCAAAGTTTCTGGTTTAACTAGAAGAATTTCTAAAATTAATGCTGGAATCGGATCCCGTACATAGCTTTCCATTCCTTGATTTCATTTTCTACCTCTCCCTTCACCCTGCATCCCATCCACATCACCACATGGCAAGAAAATCACTTGTGGCCTGATTTTACCTGGAGCCACCTCACATATGATTGAAGCTGGAGCATGCACCATTGGTTCAGCCAGAGTCAGTGCCAAAGGTGGCCAAGCAGATGTGAAGGGAGCATAATTGCATTCATGCCTTATTGCCTCCATGCCTGGTTACAGGCAGACTAAACGGAAGCTTCTGGGTTGCAAGCTCCCCAGAGAAGGCCAGGGAAGCTATCTCACCCAAAACTGGAGGAGAGAAAGTCCAAGCAAAGGTGGGCCCTCAACCCTGAAGAAACCATGGCTCAGTTGGGCACCAACCCAGTCAACCCTCATGTTGTATAGGTTGAAACGCACCTGAGGAATATCCAGGGCTTGACCAGAAGCTGGGTCCAAGTCCTGAATTGCCACAGGTCATTGATCTACCAGAAGGTCTATACTGGGTCCAACTTGCCTCATCTGCCTGGAGCTATAGGGTCCCAGGGGATGGTGATACTCACTGTCATGATGTGGCCTGGGAAGGGAGGTAGGCTGAAAGTCATATCACCATTTCCTGCAGGCAGGAGTTTTGGTCACCCATTGGCTGCAGTTCTAGGTTTAAGTTTGCTTCAACATCAGTTCTTGCTTTCCCTCTGCAGGTATTTTATGGTTTGATTTTAAATAAAGTAGCCCATTTCAACCCAGTATACATACCTGTCTCTTTATTCAGCCACCTGGTTGCAAGGTATTCCCCCCCCCCATCCCACCATAGTCTTATTTGGTCTCAGAGTAATGTGAAGCCTTGTAAAGAAAAAGGAGATTGATCTTGAGGTTGCCGGAATGACTTGCTCCAAACTTTTAATGGAATGTTCAGTCTGGATTCATTTAAATCAGAACTATGGATCAATATACATAAGCCATCTATGACCGGGTTAAAGGGCATTCCACACATTGATTATCAATGCCACAAACCCTTCCCCAGTCTAAATTTCTCTCTCTCTAGAAAGCCATTCAGAGTGGTTAACAGTACGATCCTATACATTTCTACTGAGAACAGAAATAGGTCCCAGTGACTTATTGGTCTTAATCTCAAGTAAGCCCTGCAGCCTATAGTGTGTGCAATGTGGTTTAGAGCAGGGGTAGCCAATGTAATTCCCTCTAACTGCTTTTAGATGACAATTCTCATCTTCCCCACCTATCGGCCATGTTGATTGGGGCTGATGGGAGTTGTGGTTTAACATCACCCAGGGGGCATCATGTCCACTTTAGAGCAGGACTGGTTAATCTTTGGCCCATCAGATTCTGCTGAGCTCCAACTCCCTTCAGATCCCAACATTTGGAATGTCAGAGGTTTCCCAGACATTTGGAATGTCAGAGGTTTCGCTTAGAAGGTGAGCTGAGAAATCTGGGTTTTAAATACTACCCCCTTTTTAAATATATATATATATATATATTTCCTTGATCCAGAGCACAAATAGAGTGCTCTTACATGAAGGAGCGTCTCTACCCCCATTGTTCAGCCCGGACACGGAGATCCACCTCTGAGAGTCTTCTGGTGCTTCCCTCACTGTGAGAAGTGAAGTTACAGGGAACCAGGCAGAGGGCCTTCTCAGCAGTGGCACCCTCCCCTGTGGAATGCCCTCCCATCAGCTGTCAAGGAGATAAAGAACTCTCAGACTTTTAGAAGACATCTGAAGGCAGCCCTGTATCAGGAAGTTTTAAATGCTTGTCATTTTATTGTGTTTTATATTTTCCTGGAAGCCGCCCAGAGCGGCTGGGGAAATCCAGCCAGATGAGCGAGGTATCAACAAAATTATTATTATTATTATCAATAAAATTATTATTATTATTATTATTATCCATGCAACAGACATCAGGCCAAGAAACAGGTAGAAGTCAATGCAAAATGTGCAGTGACATTCCTAAACAACCACAAGCTTTGTCCCTTTTTTGACAGCTGACCTTGGAAAAGAGTCGACAACAAATGGAAGTTGTGTGAAATAATTGTGCCAAGGGAGACAATAGACAAAGCAAGCGAAGATACCGGTAATTCAAGGTAAAGGCTTCATAACATAGACTCTCCTTGAAAGTTTTGCTCTCTAGAGGCAAGTTTTTTTGCTTTTGTTTTAGAATAACAAAACAAAATCTTACAGAAGATTGTCTAAACCGGGAGTGTGGTTTCACCCCATTTCAGATTTAAGGACACCAGAGACAAGAATTAATAGGCACAATACTAGAGATAGAATCATAGAATCATAGAGTTGGAAGAGACCACAAGGGCCACCCAATCCAACCCCCTGCCAAGCAGGAAACATACATACAGATACAAATATCTTTATTATGTAGTGATGGGTCCGAGCAAAATAAAACCAACAGCTGTACCAGTAAAATACTGTGACATACAAAATACATTAAAGTGGGTTGCAATACATAAATCATATATCAGGAGTATCTAAAACATGTTTAAAATAAGCTTAAAATACAGCTTAAAATACAGAAGCGAATAGTGAGTTTGTTAAAAGTAGCATAACCAGATTAAAAAATGTAATTTATGAGAACAGCAGCTGGTCAGGATAGGTTTAATTGGGGGAAATTTCATTTCGTGTTTCCACAGCCGGAAAGAGAAATCTAGCCACAGTCTCTGTTAGTAATTTGTTTGAATCTGCCAAGAGGTAGGCCAGATAACATGCATAAACCTGATCTGGATTTACCAATCCTGATAGAAATTACAGGCAAGAAGCACATGAGCCAAAGATTCTACAACTCGCTCTGCAAGAGATAGATAAATCTGTCAAATTGAGTCTCTGGATCTCTTGGTTTTTTCTCCCAATTTTCAGTTGACTACTTTTTTTGTATAAGTTTGTGTTTTGGAGGTAGGGGGGAGAAAATTCTGTCAGAGCATCTTTGCGAGTGATGTTTGTGCACCCATGTGTGTCGTGATATTGCATGTCACTGGGATGCTTCACCGATCAGCTCCTTTTCATGTAGCCTGACTTTATGTTTGGTTAAGGGTGAGTTATTGCTGAATCTGATAGAAACTGGGGAAGCGGTTGGCAGCCGGAGTTGCCAGTGGTGAAAAAAGGAGGAGGAGGAAGCATAAGCACAGAGCAGAATCAGGCAAATGTTGGGGTGAAGGGAAATGGGATGGGAAATGATTTTTGTATAGCAATGGATAAATGATTCTTACATGTACAATGGCCTGGGTGGGTGGTCTGGTAGGGGGAGGCAGGCTTGCTGGAAAAGGTAATAGCAATCAATATCTGAGTATGTATGAAGATGGCAGTAACTGATGCTTAGTCATGCCAGGAACACAGGAAGCTGCTGTTTACATTGGTCCATCTAAAAGGTAAAGGTATAGGACCCCTGGGCGGTGGTTGTTGTTGTTGTTCAGTCGTTCAGTCGTGTCTGACTCTTCGTGACCCCATGGACCAGAGCACGCCAGGCACACCTATCCTTCACTGCCTCCCGCAGTTTGGCCAAACTCATGTTAGTAGCTTCGAGAACACTGTCCAACCATCTCATCCTCTGTCGTCCCCTTCTCCTTGTGCCCTCCATCTTTCCCAACATCAGGGTCTTTTCCAGGGAGTCTTCTCTTCTCATGAGGTGACCAAGGTACTGGAGCCTCAACTTCAGGATCTGTCCTTCTAGTGAGCACTCAGGGTCGATTTCCTTGAGAATGGATAGGTTTGATCTTCTTGCAGTCCATGGGACTCTCAAGAGTCTCCTCCAGCACCATAATTCAAAAGCATCAATTCTTCGGTGATCAGCTTTCTTGATGGTCCAGCTCTCACTTCCGTACATTACTACTGGGAAAACCATAGCTTTAACTATACGGACCTTTGTCGGCAAGGTGATGTCTTTGCTTTTTAAGATGCTGTCTAGGTTTGTCATTGCTTTTCTCCCTAGAAGCAGGCGTCTTCTAATTTTGTGACTGCTGTCACCATCTGCAGTGATCATGGAACCCAAGAAAGTGAAATCTCTCACTGTCTCCATTTCCTCCCCTTCTATTTGCCAGGAGGTGATGGGTAGTTTTTTTGACGTTGAGCCATGGAGTTTTCTTGGCAGGGATACTGGAGTGGGTTGCCAGTTCCTCCTCCAGGCGGATCATGTTTGGTCCAAACTCTCCACTATGACCTGTCCATCTTGACTGTCCATAGCTTCCCTGAGTAATTCAAGCCCCTTTGCCACGACAAGGCAGTGATCCATGAAGGGGTAAGTCCAGTCGGTTAAGTCCAGTCAAAGGCGACTATGGGGTTGTGGCGCTCACCTCGCTTTCAGGCGGCAAAAGTTTGTCCACAGGCAGCTTTCCGGGTCATGTGGCCAGCATGACTAAACCGCTTCTGGTGCAATGGAACACTGTGAAGGAAGCCAGAGCACATGGAAACATCGTTTACCTTCCCGCTGGAGCGGTACCTATTTATCTACTTGCACTGGCGTGCTTTCGAACTGCTAGGTTGTCAGGAGCTGGGACAGAGCAACGGGAGCTCACCCCGTCGTGGGGATTTGAACCGCCAACCTTCTGATCAGCAAGCCCAAGAGTCTCAGTGGTTTAGACCACAACGCCACCCGCGTCTAGCCCCATATTGTCTACACTGACTGGCAGTGGTGGCCCAAGGTTTCTGACAGGGAAAAATCCCTGCTAGGAGATGCCACAGATTGAACCTTCAGCAAGCAGAGCTTGTGCTCTATCACTTAGCCACTGCCCTCTAAGCTGAAGGGCAAGCAGCAGGAACATAGGCTCCCTTTCCACTGTTCTATACAGATTCAGATCTCTTTCTGCTGGAGATTGCGACCTGCACATGCATACTGAGTACAAGAAATGGTCAGACATCATCCAGGCATTTTCAAGCCCATCGGATTTGATCTACCAGTATAGACTTCAGCAGGCATCCCTTCTAAATAGAAGCTTCAACTTCAAAGGAAGTATACCTTTGGATACAAGTTGCAGGATGAAGCCACACATCAGGGAAGGGCTACTGCCTCTGGGGTCCTGCTTGTGGGCTTCTCTGAAGCATCAGGATTGGCTGCTGCGAGGCACAGGTGGCTTGCCTTGGAGACTGATAATTGTTTATGGGCTGGTGCTTCCTTAAAAATAAAAGTAGCTAATTTTGCAAATGCTCTTCTATTCACTGATTCAATCAATTGATGATTCTGTTCAAAAGGAAGATTGTTCATCAGCCACAAGTCTTTAATGGGTCAACATCCCTGTTTTCTCCCCCACCACCCCCACCCCTGTAGAACCAAAATTACATAAGTAGCAGCTAAATGTCTGTGGGAATGCATGCTCAGTTATAATGAATTGCACTTGTTACCCAAACAAGCGTACTCTTAACAAACGAAAACGAACAATGCTACACTTTATTTACTTCATTATAGCCCACAATTGCAGTCAACAGAGATGGAACACGCTCACTTTTCCAATGGAACTCCAACATAAATTACCACCTAGTTCATTGCCAAAACCCCTCCAGTCTTATAGGACGATAGTGTTTATTTCTTGTGCAGCTCCTCTCATGTGCATGATTTACTCATATTTTATTTAAATATGCCTGAGTGTTTTCAAACAACATCTTGTCCACAGGCACTTGTAACGGAGTGTGAAATATTGCTCAAATGAAGGTGGGGAGATGCTTTTAATTTGTCCCTTGCTTCCCAGGATTTACAAAGACATATTCACCAGGTCACAGTCTTGATGTTAGGTTTGAAGAAAGCAATCAGATGTTACAGAGACAGAGGAAGCTGTCTTGGACCAAATCTGATTACTTGTCCACCTCACTTAGTATTGTGTACTCTGGGCCTAGGGGGGCTGGGGGCCAAATGTGGCCCTCCAAGCTTCTTAATTTGGTCCATGGGACTCTCCTCAGGCCACACCTCACCCCAGCTGCACCTCCTCTTCCCAGGCCACACATCTCACCGGCTCTGCTTCACACCCTTCTTTTGAATCTTTCAGCTTGTTGGAATGTGTCCTTAAACTCTGGCAGCATCTCTTGCTAGCCTGGTTAATGGGCAGAGAGAGAGGTGTTTTTGAAGAAACTAGTCTACTGTACAAAGGTAGCATTTATATTAATTGCCCCAGCCACTTTGTGCTCTGGCCCCTTCCACCACTTCCCAGAGAAGTTGCCCTAAAGGGCATGTGGCCCTCTGGCTGAAGAGAAGAGCCACCATCAGTTAATGTAGATAATATTGAGCTCAATAAACCGGTGGCTTGATTCAGTAAAAAGCAACTTCCTGTGTTACTGTGAACCTGGGACCTTCTGCATGCATATAACTCTCCATCTAGTTCAGTATTGTCTGCACCAGTGGAAATCAATGTGGTGCTCTCCTGAGGTTGTTGAACGACAATTCCCATCGTCCCTGACCATTGGCCATGCTGATCGGGACTAATGGAAGTTGAAATCCAGCAGCATCTGAGGATACCACATTGGCTACCCCTGGTCTACACTGCTTGATTGTGGTTCTCCAGGACTTCACCCAGAAGCCTTTCTTGGCTTTAAGTTGAGAAATCAGGGATAGAACTTGGAACATTCTGCATGCAAAGCAGATGTTCTACCACCAAACCATGGCCCTTCCCGTACCAGATCCTTCATGACCAGGACTGGTTGATGTTCTCAGAGGCCAGGGGCAAGCAGCACAGTCCATGGCAGGCACCAAACAGAAGTCAAGGAGATAAGAGGCAGATAGCAAAGTCAGGAACATCCTGGCTTTAAGGCATTAAGGCATGCAGGAACATCCTGTATGGTGGCCATGTTGGTGAGGTGACTCTATAGAGCAGCTTCTCTTGATGACAAGATGCTCAGGCTAGCCAATACATGAGTCCAGAAGGTCTCCTGTTGACTCTCCACATCTGATGGCCATATGAAAGACAATAGGAAATAGCCTGCAGCGTAGAGAACATTTTGCAATTGAACAAATGCTATTCCCCAGGTTATTGTGTTACAGATGGACATTCTGTCTAATGCTTTTGGATGGAGCATAAGACCTTCCTTCTCTCTGCTAGGGGAAAAGGACGAGAGAGAGGGAAATGCCATTAGTCAACATTTGTGAGTATTTAGCTTCCAATTTCCTGCTGCCATCAATCTGATCTTTCTTAATAAGCTTTGCCAAAGTTGGGGGAGAGAGAGAGAGACAGGGAGGTGGAAAATCGAGGGAAAGTCACTGGGAAAAAAAGTAATTTGCAGAATGATTTTTGCTTACTAACACTGAGTTATTTGCCAATGAAGCAATAGGCCTGACTATCTTTCAAGTCACGTCCTTCAGGCAAACAATTTCAGCTCTGAGAAATATGGTGAGTCTGTAGCCCTCTAATGCTCAGTGCCCAATAATTGCTAAGGACAAAGAGAACCCCTATCGAGGTCTAAACTCTATTTTGAACTATACTGGGGCCAGTGAGCTTGCAAACCTCCAGGTGTTGCTGCAACTCCTATCAGTCCTGTCATATTGTCAGGATGAACCAGAGTTGGATTCCAATACCATCTGAAGGTAGATGAGGTGGAATCCAGAAACTATCTGAGTTGAATGGAAACTGGTGTGCCACAAATTAAATACTCTTGATCTACACCGTGCTTCTTTCTTTCTTTCTTTCTTTCTTTCTTTCTTTCTTTTTAAAGTATAACCAAAATGCCAATGTCCAGGCCCATTTCTACTAATATCAAATTCTGAAGAGGTTGAATGATGGCTGCTTTAGGACAGTCAAAAGCAAAGGCGCTCTGTGTGTGCTCAGAGACCATTCTCATTTTCAAAAGTTTTTGGGGTAAGCCACCAAACTGGAGACCCTTGTCTCAAATGTAGCTCTATATACACCACGTCTTCTTCACCAAGGGTCTTAATAAGACTTAATAAGACTGGTCTTGCTCACTGCGGAAACACATGGGTTACCAAAACACCTGACAAGCACAAATACACGGCCATCTACTGTGTTTGGCTTGGTGGGTCACATGTACTGCAGGCCATCGTCATTTCTGCACATCTTAGAGAAGATGGACTATCCAGGATCAGATCACCTGACATCCCAAAGCAGATATGTAGGGTACAAAAACTGCATCAGAGCCAGGGTCGGTTTGATGAGGCCCTAAGCTACTGAAGGTAATGGGGCCCTTTATATGTCCAGCTGTCCTTTGTCAACAACAAATTGTCGCTGGTTTTTGTGTTGAATATATGCTATATGGAAATTTATGGACCTAATAGGTATCTAAAGCCATTTGTACATGTTGCCATGCAACCAGTCCATGCAGAATGTAGGCACCCTATATATAGAAATGAGCAAACCAGTGATATTTTAGGGAGCAGGCTAGCAGGCGGAGCCCATTACTTACATCATAGGAGCCTACACAACACAAAACACTGTTGCTGTATGTAGGTCTTTTTTTATTTGTTTTTTATCTTATATTTTGGAAATGTACATCCAGGTTGTTTTTTTCCTTTAAATTTTTTGGAGGCCCCCAAGAGAGTGGGGCCCTAAGCTACAGCTTGTTTAGCTTATACATAAATCTGGCACTGATCAGAGCCATGGTGCTAAGACAGGGAAACATGCAGCCCTCCAGATTTTGTTGGACTCCCAACTTCCATCAGTCCTGCCCTACACACATATTTTGTTGTGCACCTATGGCCCCTTCTCCTGCTGCCAAATGCTTGATCAGCAGGGTGTGCGACCACTGTAGAGTCACAGAATTGCAGAGTTGGAAGGGACCCCAAGGGTCATCTAGTCCAACCCCTGCAATGCAAGAATCACAACTAACGAATCACTGGCAGATGACCATCCAACCTCTGCTTAAAAGCTCCAATGAATGAGAGTTCACCACCTTCCAAGGTTGACTGTTCCACTGTCAAAAAGATCTTGCATTCAGAGCTGATTACCCTGCACATCATGGGGGGGTATCTAGCTGGAAAGACCCAGTGAGCTTTCTGGAGGTTCATGAGAACCCCTCTTCTCCATGCAGGTGAGAAAGAGAGAGGAAGGAGAGTTCTTGCAGATGAGACGATGCTGAGTGCTTTGAATGAAGGCAAAATTTAGAGAAAGGTTTGCCCCAGAATTAAATGATGTGGGGATTTCTGATCTGTGAATGATTTATTCCTGAACACACGCACACACACACACACACACACACACTGAAAAAGATCCAAAATCATTCTCAGCCTCTAGCAAAAAAAAAAATGTGATAGGGTGTCTTTTTGGCTGCTCTGCTCATTTTCTAGAATTGTCTGCTTCGATATACCCAGAACTTGTCCCTTGATGACTTTCAGAAAGTGAATTATGGTACTTAATTGTGTATGGGTTTTTCCTTGCATCAGTCTTTTGAAGGTATGATGGATAGTTCTTTTTCTCTGCTTTTGAACTGGTTGTATTGATCTGTTTTAAATGGGATTTATATATTTTTATTGCTAAGAAGCATTAAATAATTGCCTGCTTTTCTTGTAAGCTGCTGTCCAAAAGATGGGGTTAAAAAGAGGAAGCAGAGAATGTGAAATAAAATGGGTAGCAGAATCACACGAAGAGATGGTACAAGGCTAGTCTTCTTCATGAGAAGCTGGTTTTTGAAAGTGTGGGGAGATTTTGTCCTATGAGGAAGCATTAAATTAAGCAACAACCCTTCACTTGGTGATAGAGCATGTGTTCTACTTGCAAAAGGTCCCAGATTCAATCCCAGCATCTCCAAGTAGAGGCTAAGACCATCCCCTGTCTGAAACCATATAGAGCTGCTGCCAGTCAGTGTAGACAGCAGTGGACCAGATTGGCCAATGGTCTACCTTAGTATAAGGGAGCAACAGGAAGAGACAGCAATGCACCGTGCTTCTCTTCCCAATGTGCCAGGCAAAGCAGCAGCCACCATCTTGAGTTTCCCAAAATCCCTCTGTAAGATGACATAGGATACATAACCCAGAGGCATTGTGTAGACGTGACCAGGTTCCAATGGGTGGCCCCAGGGGCCAGGGTCAGTCCTAAGAAGTATAAGTCTCTTGACCAAAACACTCACCAAGGTGAGCAGGTCTGATGGGATGCAGGAGAGGATATATTGTTTAAGATATCCTATTCCAACTTCTGTTAACAAGTCCCAGAACTTAGCAGAGTCTTACATTCCCCTTTTAAACACACACAGCGGATAGCTTGCTCAGGTATGCTAGAACCTCTGTAATAAATGTCCTGGTATTTTCCCCCTTTTAATCCTTCTCAAAATAAGACACTACACAGTCTTCTATAAAAGCATAAAAAGAGTTTACTTACATACATCATCCTGTTCACAATAAGATCCCAGAAGGCAGACTTTTAGGTTAGAAAATAGTTTACATGTGACTTCCGGCGAGGTCGCCATTGTGGGCGGTCGAGGGTCGTTTCGGCAGCGAGACGACCCTGGCCTGCACCGGTGGTAGAAGCTCCGCTACCGCACAGTGGGCTCCGCCGAACCACGGGTCGAGCGTCCCGCGGCACGGGCTCTCCAGCGGGCCCACTATGGCGCTGAACCCTTCTCCCGTTCCCCTTGTAAAAGGGGCGCAGGAGTGAAGGGACAACGGCGCCGGGCTATGGAGGCTATGCCCCAACTGGGCAGGCGAAGTGGCGGCCGCTGCCTGCAATGAGCGTGTCGTTCTTACCTGATTTGAAGGGGGGGGAAGAAGAACCCCATAAGCCGTAAGTATGGAGTTAATTGGACTTAAAATCTTTATAATTGGCACTCCGGGAGGAACGTCAAAAGGAAGCCCGTTCCTCTCTTTGCTGAATGGAGAAAATAACAATGTTTCTAGCTGCTGCTGCATTAGCGGATACAATGTCTCTACGGAGCTTTTTGACAAGCGAGATCGGCTGAATCCCTGTTAGGGGAACTAAGATGTTGAAAATATTTGTTCTTTGAAGTTGTTGGATTATAATCTTTTCACCCTGATTCGGGGGGAAATGGCGGCTGAAACTTGCGGCTAAAGATGGAAAAGTACTGAAACTTGATACCCTCTGCCTACTTCTACCATGCTTGGTTTCGTTTTTAAACTGGCTTTAGATCCGGGTTTGACCCATGAACAAAGGATAATTCTTTTGAAGTTAGAACTGCTAAACCAGAAACTAAATTTGTTGAAGCAGAATGTTGGAGAAAAGTTTTATGAAACAGGAAAGGCTCTTGAGAACTTTGCTAAACTGGAAGAAAACCTTGCTAGGGAACTTAAGGAAATATTTGAGGAACAAAATATAGTGACTATGCAACTCCAAGAAGATGGAAAATCCTGTCGGTGTGAGAGACCCAGGGTTGAAAGACAATTTATATCCGATTTCTGGGGTGAGAGCCTAGAAATGAAGGGAAAACGATTTTTGAAATTGCAATTTGAAGATGACTGGAACTTTGAAATGGAGATGCTGGAAGGTGATGCTTTGTGTTCCCTGGAGTTCTCTGCAAGGATGTTTATGGACTGCATTCTGATCTCTGGCTATAAAGAAGAAGAGGACATTCTGGACAATGATGTTGGAGGGAGGTGGAGAGATGTCTGGTGGGTGAGCCCGAGATGGCGAAGGAAAATGGTTAGAAGGGGGATAGGGTGAAAATATTTAAAATATAATTAGGACGGCTCATCATGGTACCCTGAAGTCAGTGTGTTAAGAATTTATGATTTTGAACTAGTGAAGAGATATGTGAATTGATTTATTTGCAGCAGTTTAAGTAAAATAAGATGTAAGATTTGATTTAAGAAGTAATATGTTGTATTATGAAGTAAAAATAAATATTAAGAAGTTATATTTTGGATATTTTGATGGTGATAGATTTAAATTTTAGAGATGAGAAGTTATTAAAGTAAATTAGAATTGGAAGCAAAGGAGAGAAAACGGGGGAAGTCCCCCAAGTAGATTCGAAACAAGATTTTTTAATTAGTAAAAGGAATGTTGGTATTCCAGTTTAGGTTTGTATCTTTGTTTATTCTGTTTTAATTGTTGTATTTGTTGATGTTGTATTTGTTTTACTGTATTGTTTTTTGTCTTTGTGGAAAACCAATAAAATCTTTGTAAAAAAAAATAGAAAATAGTTTACATGTGGAGACTGTCTCCATACAGGAGAAAGCCCCTTTGTCCTCTCTTGGCTGGAAGCCAAGAGAGCATCTTTGCCCTAACTACATGTTGCTCTATCAAGCAGCTGATCCAAAAGAGGAAGATGGAGTCTGTGGTTTTGTATTAACCTGTACAGGTGAGGCCACACCCATCTCCAGTTACACAGAGGAAGTTTGTCTCAGCCCAGGAGAACAAGAAGTTTCAGCTGGAGGACTGAGACAACCTTCATGTCCACTCTAACGATGTTGTATTTGACTGCTGTCGTGTTTCACATCCCACACAGTTCAGGTCCAAAATATGACCCACTGACAAAATCAGGCAACAGTCCAAGATCAATGTCACACTGAGTCCAGGCAAGGTGCAACTCAAAAAGGCAGGAAACCCATTTAGGATGAAGGAGCCAGATATCTGTGTCGTTTCTAGCAACTGGAAGACTCAAGAGGGAGACCTTATATACTCTGGTCTCATAGATCATATCCTAGCCACAGCTGCTGCTGGTGAAGAGGTTTTGGAGATTAATTCCACACAAAGAAATCCCTTACTCCCAAGGTAGGTGATGACTCTGGGTCTGTAGACATGTGCTAGGTCATTGGGTTGTTTTTTTTTTGCTCTGGACCAGACCTTTGGGCACTGGTGTTCTTGAGGACAGTGTATGTGTTTGTGATTCTGCTCCTCTGACATATTCAGGGGTTCTTCAGGGGGCCTCCCCCCAAAGGGCCTCTCAAGGGGATCTTCGCCACTGCTTCTATGAGAATATGCTTGCTCCCCAAGGTCTTCAAATTGTGGGGCTTCTGGTTCTTCCAGTGTCTGGACAGGCTCAGGCATGACAGACACCTAGCATGGTATTTCTCTTCAGGGCAACAGACCCTTAGAAATCTGTTTTGTGGGGGGATTTAGGAGGAAGGTTGTGGTAGGTTTCATGGCCCCTAGCATTTGCCCTCCTGTGCTAGATGCTGGCACCAGGTCTGGCTGAGATCCTAAAGAGTGTCAGCTCAATCCTATGCAGATGTCAACAGTAATACACTGGATATGATCCGGCTGCAAATATTTGTACAGTTTATTTTCCAACAGATACATGTTTTGAAAAACATAATTGGGGAAAGAGGCAGGCCTGATTAAGAAAATGAGCTGTGTTTACATAAAATGGCAGATAATGCCGTTTCTGTTGATTTTAATTAAAGCAAGTGTACCTTTCCAGTCAAATGTCACTGCTAATTAGATTTTTGCTAGCAGGTTCTTCCCAGATAGCAATTTGCTGCAATTTATGTGCAGGACAAATTTCAGGTTCAAAACAAGCAGCGAAACAAACAGGGGTGTTGTGTGCACGTCCCCTCTTTTCTCCGTCGGTTAATGGCAGTTGCGGGATATCAAGTCCAAACTCTTCTTGTTGTTCTTCTCAAATGAGGGTGGGTAGGTGGAGAACCCTCTCTGGCTTTTGCAGTGCTGTTGTTTCTCTGTGGTGCTTCTGACTGTGAAGAGCGAAGTGGGAAAAAATAACAAATTCAGAAATCTAACACCTCTCTTCCCTTCAAGAAAGGATTGGGAAACATCTAGATTGGGGGTCAGCAACCTGCGGCTCCGGAGCCGCATGCGGCTCTCTGACAGGTTTCCCGCGGCTCCGGCACACCCCCTTTCAATAATAATTAAATGGTTATCGGCAGGGGACAAGAACCGGCCCTCGCGCCAGGCGCTGCCAGCAACCCTGCGGGAAGCTTTCCGGGCAGCTTTCCTGCACTCGAGGCGAGCCGCGCTGACGGGAGAAAGGCGTTGCCGACCTTTTCATTTCTCTTCTCCCACCTCCGGCACGGCGGCGAAGTTTGTTTTGGCCCAGCGGGATGAGCCTTCCTCCCTCCTTCATGCCCTGAGGGCGGGGGCTCCCTTCACCGACTTCCCCGGGCGCAGTCACCTGCTTTCGCCCCATGGAGAACCCAGCGGGCGGCAGCACCGTCCCAGCTGTAGTGCCCGCAGAGCAACAGCCCCAGCTGCCCCCTGCAGCGGGAGTGAATGGCGGGGATTCGTCAGAGCAGCCCGGCGGCGGCGCCGAGGCGCTTTCTGCGCCGCCGCCGGGCTCTGAGGTGTTGCCAGAGAGCAACGGGCCGGTGCTTCGCCAGCGCTCGCTGCGGGCGGTGTACGTGCTCAACGACGGCCCCAAGGGCGGCTCGGGGGCCCGGAGCCCCGAGGCCGGCGCACTGCAGTGCCTGGCGCGATTCCCCCCCCCCAAAAAAAACCTGTTTTTTGCTTTTTGGCTATTTGCCTTGCTCTCCCATCCCCCCTCTCTTTTTCTTCCTCCCCTCCTTTTTTAATCCAAGGGGGGGAATCCCATTTTAAAACAAACAAACAAACAAACGAAAACAAACAAACACCCCCCACAGCTGCTGCAGCCTCTCTATTTGAATTTTTATTATTACCCTTTTCTCCCTCTATCCCCCCTTTTTCTTTTCTCTTCCCCTTTTGTTTTTGTTTTCAAAAAAGGAAAAAGAAGAAAAAGATTTCCCCCCTTTATTTTTATTTTTTAAACTACTACATATTTTTAATAGATATTCTCCCCACCCCACCCCCAATTTATATTTTTCCACCCCACTTTTCCATTCCCACCCCCATCTGTTTTCTACCCCGTCTCTTCCTTTCTCTCTTTCCCTTTGTGTCCCTCCCTCTCCCTTTCTAAACCAAATTCCCCCCTTTTTTATTTCTTTCTTAGTACGCTTGCCAACCTATCTTAGAGGGGGAAGCCCTCTCTCCCACCCACCACACCCCCCCAAAACAACTTTGAGCTGAACCCAAAAAAACGGGGGTAGATCAGTGCTGAAAGTAGATCACAGTTTCTTGGGAGTTGGCCACATGTAACTAGAATAAAAATTTTAAAAAACCAAGCAAATAATTGTAATAACTACTGTAATAAAGCACTGCTATAATTATATATAATTTCCCTAAAATTTTGGTTTCATTCGCCTTTCCGTGCTGAAATGTCACAACCTGAACGACCATGGCTTGCCCCCACCCCCCCACCCCGTTTTGATCCTGGGTACTCCCCTGAGTCAATGCAAAAAAATAAGAACTTATTCTTGTTGTTTTTACTAATTACACTTTGCATTGGCTCCTATACGTTATTTATTATTATTGCATTAAGGTAAGAAACAATATATGCAGCGTTATATTTGTTTTAAATGTCGCAATGGTTTTGCGGCTCCCAGTTTGTTTTTTTTCCCTTTGGAAACGGGTCCAAGTGGCTCTTTTTGTCTTAAAGGTTGCAGACCCCTGATCTAGATGTTGCCGGGCTGCAACTCCCATCATCCATCACTATTGTCAACCAACAATATCTGGAGAGACACAGATCCCTCACCCTTGCTCCAAAGAAATGGATAACCCTCAGTGGTGGACCTACGTTTCTGAACTGTCATAGGGGGCCCTTCACAACCAGCAACGAGATCTGGATAACCACTGTTATCATCTTCAATGGGGCGGTTCCATGACAGATCACCACACCTTTACAACATCTGTTCTGTTGTTGTTGTTCAGTCGTTCAGTCGTGTCCGACTCTTCGTGACCCCATGGACCAGAGTACACCAGGCACGTCTATCCTTCACTGCCTCTCGCAGTTTGGCCAAAGTCATGTTAGTAGCTTCGAGAACACTGTCCAACCATCTCATCCTCTGTCATCCCCTTCTCCTTGTGCCCTCCATCTTTCCCAACATCAGGGTTTTTTTCCAGGGAGTCTTCTCTTCTCATGAGGTGGCCAAAGTACTGGAGCCTCAACTTCAGGATCTGTCCTTCTAGTGAGCACTCAGGGCCGATTTCCTTGAGAATGGATAGGTTTGATCTTCTTGCAGTCCATGGGACTCTCAAGAGTCCTCCTCCAGCACCATAATTCAAAAGCATCAATTCTTCGGCGATCAGCCTTCTTGATGGTCCAGCTCTCACTTCCGTACATTACTACTGGGAAAACCATAGCTTTAACTATACGGACCTTTGTCGGCAAGGTGATGTCTTTGCTTTTTAAGGTGCTGTCTAGGTTTGTCATTGCTTTTCTCCCAAGAAGCAGGTGTCTTCTAATTTCGTGACTGCTGTCACCATCTGCAGTGATCATGGAACCCAAGAAAGTGAAATCTCTCACTGCTTCCATTTCTTCCCCTTCTATTTGCTAGGAGGTGATGGGACCAGTGGCCATGATCTTAGTTTTTTTGATGTTGAGCTTCAGACCATATTTTGCGCTTTCCTCTTTCACCCTCATTAAAAGGTTCTTTAATTCCTCCTCACTTTCTGCCATCAAGGTTGTATCATCAGCATGTCTGAGGTTGTTGATATTTTTTCCGGCAATCTTAATTCTGGTTTGGGATTCATCCAGCCCAGCCTTTCGCATGATGAATTCTGCATATAAGTTAAATAAGCAGGGAGACAATATACAGCCTTGTCGTACTCCTTTCCCAATTTTGAACCAATCAGTTATTCCATATCCAGTTCTAACTGTAGCTTCTTGTCCCACATAGAGATTTCTCAGGAGACGGATGAGGTGATCAGGCACTCCCATTTCTTTAAGAACTTGCCATAGTTTGCTGTGGTCGACACAGTCAAATGCTTTTGCATAGTCAAGGAAGCAGAAGTAGATGTTTTTCTGGAACTCTCTAGCTTTCTCCATAATCCAGCACATGTTCGCAATTTGGTCTCTGGTTCCTCTGCCCCTTCGAAATCCAGCTTGCACTTCTGGGAGTTCTCGGTCCACATACTGAGTAAGCCTGCCCTGTAGAATTTTAAGCATAACCTTGCTAGCGTGTGAAATGAGTGCAATTGTGCGGTAGTTGGAGCATTCTTTGGCACTGCCCTTCTTTGGGATTGGGATGTAGACTGATCTTCTCCAATCCTCTGGCCACTGCTACTGACTGTGCTACTGACTGCCAAACATTTGGAATTGTTGCAATATATACAACAAAAATATGATCCATTTGAGTCGTGGCACTTAAATGGGGTCTACTAGACCCCCCCCCAAAAAAAATTAAGCAATGTGGACTAAAGTTACTTCTGGGGCCCTTCTGAGATTAGGGGCCCTGAAGCTTAAGTTTCATTAGTTTCAAAGCCCTCGTGGTTACAGCCCTCAGGGACAAGAGAGGGGCCTTTAAATTGTCCCCCGGCAGCCTCCTGTCTTGCCAACATTGTTGCACGCTTCTGTTTTCTTTCTGAAATGGCTTTGTTTTGGAGCTGCAATGATGGCTGTTTGCTAAGATCCATCATTTGGATGTGACACTGATGTGCTGCCAGTTGCTGGAAGGCACTTTCAGGAAGAAGCACCTTTAAATTCCTCTGCAAATATTGTGCATATAGTATAGTCTGTCCTAAACAGGATGATCCATCAAAGAGGCGGGTGGTCTGCTGGGACATCTGCCAAGTGACTCCTGCGGGGTAAAGTCAACCGGTGTCAATGACTGCTGCTTAATTGGGGCAATGTTAATAAACACTCGGATTAATGGAAGCACATTTGTTGTATGCCAAGAGGTTAACTGGTGCATCCCACTGGAGGTTAGAAATTAATATTTTAAAAATCAGAAGTTATTAAAATAGATGTTGCTGAATAAATGAGAAACCTGATAGGTAACCTTAGTTTTGTGTTGCTCTAGCAAAATGATAAGATCTGATTTAAAGGGTGCTGCAGTAGGAGGGTTTGCTTTTGGAGTGAAATCCCATTTCCTTGCCATTTTATGCTCCCGCTCAATATTTCTTATTGTGACCCCCTTGTTATTCTTCTTGCGACACACACACACACACACACACACACAGAGAGAGAGAGAGAGAGAGAGAGAGAGAGAGAGAGAGAGAGAGAGAGAGATTTATATTTATATACACATTTTCATAGAACAAAACACCCCACTGGAATCAACCATATTATTTCATTCCTTCTTGATTTCTTTCCCTTTCTTTCTCTTTTTACATTTACCGTATATCCCACCCTTAATTCCATCATGGAAAAAGCATGCCTGAGGTTCCCTGGCAGTCACCCTTCCAGCACTGACCAGACCCAGACCTACTTAGTTTCAGCAAGGTGGGAACCTCTTGTGGGTCATCACCTGGGAGTTAAATGTTTCTAACATACGTATGGGATGCGGGTGGTGCTGTGGTGTAAACCACTGAGCCTTGGGCTTGCCAATCAGAAGGTCGGCGGTTCGAATCCCCGCGATGAGGTGAGCTCCCGTTGTTCGGTCCCAGCTCCTGCCAACCTAGCAGTTCAAAAGCATGCCAAAGTGCAAGTAGATAAATAGGTATCACTCTGGCGGGATGGTAAACAGTGTTTCCGTGTGCTGCTCTGGTTTTGCCAGCAGCGGCTTAGTCATGCTGGCCACATGACCTGGAAAAACTGTCTGCGGACAAACGCCGGCTTCCTCGGCCAGTAAAGTGAGATGAGCGCCGCAACCCCAGAGTCGTTTGCGACTGGACTTAACTGTCAGGGGTCTTTTACCTTTACATATAACATATGTTTGGGTATACAGACCCCCCCCCCAACACCACTTTCATCAGAAAGTTGAAAGCAAAGACAGGTTAAAATTCATGTATTGATTTGAAAAAAATGATACTTTGCCCTTTAAAATAAAAAAATAAAAATGTTCAAGGTGGTTAGCGATTCCAGTCTGCCACTCAGTCAAAAGTGACTATGGTGACTAGGAGGATGAATCCCTACAACCATGTAACGATAAGAGGCAGAGCATCTTCGATGCATGCATGTGGAGGCACATAAAAACATAAGGAGAGGCCTGTTGGGCCACATCAACGACCCATTGAGTTCATCATCTTGTTCTCAGAATGGCCAACCTGATGCCTTTGAGAAGCCCACAAGCATATCCTCAGCACAACAGCCCTCTCCCTAAATGTGATTCCCAGCCACTGTGGTTCAGAGGCATACTGCCTCCGATAGTGGGGATAGACCATAGCCATTGGGGTTGGTTGCTGTTGCTAGCCATCCCCTCCATAAATTTATCTGATCTGCTTTTAAAACCATCCAAGTTGGTGGTCATAGCAGCCTTTTGTGGGAGCGAATTCCATCATTTAGCTCTACACTGCATGAAGAATCACTTTCTTTTGACTTAACAAAATAAAAAATTCTTTCCAGTAGCACCTTAGAGACCAACTAAGTTTGTTTTGGTATGAGCTTTCGTGTGCATGCACACTTCTTCAGATACACTGAAACAGAAGTCACCAGATCCTTAAATATAGTGAGGGAGTGGGGAGGGGTATTACTCAGAAGGGTGGAGGGAATGGGTGATCAGCTGATAGGTGTGGAAAACCTGTTGACGACTCTTAGCGGCTGCAATTAGTCTTGCAGGGAAAGGCAAGGGGTGAGATGGCTAAAGATAGCTTTGTTATGTATAATGAGATAAGAATCCAATGTCTTTGTTCAGACCAGGTTTCTCCATGGTTTTAAGTTTGGTGATTAGTTGCAATTCAGCCACTTCTCTTTCCAGTCTATTTCTGAAATTTCTTTGTATTAAGACAGCTACTTTGAGATCTTTTATAGAATGTCCTGGGAGATTGAAGTGTTCTCCTACTGGTTTCTCTGTCTTGTGATTCCTGATATCAGATTTATGTCCATTTATCCTTTGGCGTAGGGTTTGGCCTGTTTTCTTTTGACTTGTAAGCCACTTGGAGATCTTTAGGCAATGAACGACTAGCAAGTCTAAATAACAACAACAACAATTTGGTCACATTTAGCAGCTAGATGTAGGAATTCATGAGGCAGAGTTCTCATACTAGATCCATTCAACATCCTGATGTATGAGAGAGAGAGAGAGAGAGAGAGAGAGAGAGAGAGAGAGAGAGAGCGCACACACAGAGAGAGAGGTTTCAATCTGCCTTCAATTAGGAACACTAGGCAGAACTAATTGTCATCACTGTTGAAAATGAGAGCTCCTGAGTGTATGGTGGGAAGTGGTCACTGGAGACCTATAGTCGAGCTTTCTATCATCGTATTTATGAAACTAAAATCCCTCCTGTGCCATTGCCCAAGCCATTGGAGGAGAGAGAGAGAGAGCAGCCCTAAACTAATGGCAGTCATTTTCATCTTCAATTGAAAAGGTGGGCTGGGTTGATGGAGAGGCCTGATGTGACCTGGACAGGTGACTAGGAATGGGTGGGGCTGAAAGCCGCTCATCCTGAAAATGAATTGCACCCCCCTCAAGCATTCCACTCAAATTACATTTTAGTGAATGGATACAGGCTCCTGATTCCACACACATTGTTCCCTTCTAATTAAGAAGGGGAAAGCTCATCACATGGGTTTGAAAAGAGTGGGAAACAGCTCAAACAGAACAGACTCCTTTCTGGAGAGGGCAGACTCCCTGGCCCATAACACCAGCAAGCAGAGTGCCTATTTGAATAACATATGGGGGTGGCTGGTAAGCCCTGCTCCACATTATTGATCACACGATGCAGCACACACACACCATTTGAATGGCAATGTCCATGAATTTTTTTGGGGGGGGCAGCCTTCTCAAATATTTTATTGGGGGGCAAAGGGCCCCTAGGAGTTGGCTCCTATGTCAGCTGCCTGCCCTCACTTTGATTTGGCTTCAGGCATCATAACATGGCCAAATCCCACTGACTCCCAGGTATCATCATTATTCATTATTAACACAAAAGAAGAAGAAGAGTTTGGATTTGATATCCCGCTTTATCACTACCCGAAGGAGTCTCAAAGCGGCTAACATTCTCCTTTCCCTTCCTCCCCCACAACAAACACTCTGTGAGGTGAGTGGGGCTGAGAGACTTCAGAGAAGTGTGACTAGCCCAAGGTCACCCAGCAGCTGCATGTGGAGGAGCGGAGATGCGAACCCGGTTCACCAGATTACGAATCTACCGCTCTTAACCACTACACCACACTGGCAGTCTTTTTAACATTAGGTACATGATCGGATTTGAAAACAATTTGAAAACTGCAGCAGCTTAAATATCAAGATAGGACAATATTTAATAATGAAAAACAGAGCAGAGTACTATTTATAAAGTCCACTTGAAACAAATAAAGGATGGGGCCACATAGACTTCCCAGGGGGGAGAATTTCACAACTGAGTAGTCGCCATTGAAAGGGCTCTGTCCCAGACAGCTGACAGACTAGAAAAAGGCCAGAGAGCCCCTCTTTTATAATCACATTTTTTTTTGCAAATTTTGTATATTCTTTGCAGTTCTTGTTTTCCCTTAACCACTTCTTTGTCCATTGCTCCAGTTGTATACAGTTAAACCAAGTTATTTTACTTCCTGTTAGAGCTTCTCTTTTTTGTTCTTTGCTTCTCATTTTCTCCACCCAGGAGTTGATTGTTTTTAATTAGGTGTACATATAGGGAGGGGGGGATGTGTGGAGCAAGGATACACCCTATGCTTCTTTTCAGTATTTGAGTTGCTTCCAGAGTCCTCATTAGTCATTCAGTGACAATCCTCATTTGTCTTCTCTCTGTTGGTTTTACTGGGGTCTTGCATTTGACCTGGAACTACAGAATAATTTACAGTCTATTTTAGACTGCAGTCTTTTTAACATTAGGTACATGAAGCAAATCAGTCATGCTTTGTAGATTATTTATATAATTTCCAACCTTGTTTCTTTCATTTCAGCAACAACCATGCACAGGTATATTCTAAGCGTCATCATGAAATTTGCTATCCTTCCCATTGGTGTGACAGGATAGGAAAACCCATGAAAAAGGACTCTGTAATGCTGTTGCATCCTTAGAACAGCCTTCCCAGTGTGGTGTATGTTGACAGGAGCGTCCTACTCTCGTGTACGACCCTGGCAGAGACACATGCCTGACTGGCATATTCTCTCCCTCCTGGTCAATCGTTCGGGAGCTTCAAAAGCTTTCTTCTACTTGAACATCACTGCGACTGATACCAAGAAGCATCGGCACACTTAAGGTTCCGCAGAGTTTTTGCAGCATGCGTAACAGACCTCAGCAACTCAGTGTTTTGGCTAATCTACTTTATTTACATATAAACACACACGGAGCACTGCAACATGGCTCCCTCTCTCTTTAGCATCAGACAGCAAAGAGAGAGAACAAAGGACAATAGTCCCACTTCACGGAACACAGTAACACAAATTTCCTGCCTCCGTCACTTCCCACTCTATGGAATGAAAACATACACCGTCGTGTGATAGACAACAATCCCATGACTGCAGACACGGGGAATGAATCTCCAACAGTGTAGTGGTTAAGAGTGGTAGACTCGTAATCTGGTGAACCGGGTTCGCGTCCCCACTCCTCCACATGTAGCTGCTGGGTGCCCTTGGGCTAGTCACACTTCTCTGAAGTCTCTCAGCCTCACTCACTTCACAGAGTGTTTGTTGTGGGGGAGGAAGGAAAACGAGATTGTTAGCCGCTTTGAGACTCCTTAGGGTAGTGATAAAGCGGGATATCAAATCCAAACTCTTCTTCTTCTTCCCTAACCTGACTCATCTTTTGGATTCCAATTCTCATCAGACCAACTAGTGCAGCCAGTGCCCTGAGATGATAGGAGATGTTGTCCAGCAATGATTACTACATCAGGGAATTAGATGGACGGTTTGTTCTGAGAGCAGCTGTGCTCCTCTTAAAGGAAGAATTGCATAGTTCCACATTATCACTGGACTCCCAAGTGGCTTCTGTGGCCAAGAGTGCTTATGTCCAGTTGAGTCTAGTTTTTTGCCTATGGCCATTCCTGGACCAGACCAGAATATCCAGAGTTGTCCATGCTCAGGGGACCTCCCATCTAGACTAATGTAATGCATCCTGCATGGGACTTCCTTTGAAGATATTCCAGGGGCTGCAGCTAGTGCAGAATGCAGCTGCTAGGTTAGTAAGTGTGACAACCCAATATGTCACCAATCCTGAAACTGTTGCATTGACTGCCAGTTAGTTAGTAATACGATACAAAGTCCTAAATGGTTTGGAATCCAAGTACCTAAAATAGAAGCTTCCTAAATATCAACTATCTCAGACCCCTGAGGGTTTCTCTGTTGGTACTGATCATTATTATTTATACCCCACCCATCTGCCTCTTTCCCCAGCCACTCTGGGTGGCTCAAGCAGTGGTATCTCATAACAAAGTAGAATATGCATTTGTATGAATATGTAATCTGAATGGAAATTTAAAACCATGGACTAGAAAAATCACAGGAATGTGAACAAAGTCATAGTTTATTTTTGCCAGTTTGTTGCATTTATATCCCACCTTTTTCTCCAAGGAGCTCAAGGTAATGTAGGTTAGGCTGAGAGGCAATGACTGGCTCAAGGCCACCTAGTGAAATTCTTATAGTCAAATGAGGGTTTGGACCCTGGTCTGTCTGTTACTAGTCTGACACTCTAACCACCTACACCACATTGACTCTCTTACTCATATACATTAACTGGGCTTGCTCAGAGTAGGACCAGCAGTGGGATTTGGATTCTGCTGGGAATCTACTGTACAACCAGATCAGACTGTTCTCCCATCTTGCTCTTCTACTCTGACTGCCAGTGATGCTCCAGAGTCTCAGATAAAAGTCTTCCACAGCAGCTGCTCTGTGGGCCTTTTAGCTGGAGATGCCAGGGACTGAACCTGGGACCTTCTGCCAGCAAACCATAAAGTATCGTCTTTTGAAGTTCTACTGCAGAGTCCTACAGCACGAGTAACTTTATCTGACACCCAGTCAATGATGCCAGCAGGCAATGAATATTCAACCATCAACAGGAGCAGCAGCCAATTCATTAAATCTGGGAATTGTGATATGGATGAATCGTCCCTTTAATTTTTCATTCTTCGGTTTGAGCCACAGAACAAGAAACCCTTGATCCCCGCGATCAATGAAGCTATACAGCTGATACGGAAATGAAGGGAAACAGAGCTCCGTTGAATCAGCATCTCAGTGACAGTCAGCCTCTGAAAGGGATTATCAATCATTCAGAGCCTACAACGGATGCTTTCAACAAATATGAAGACCATCAATGTGATGAAAGGGTGGTAGCCATTTTTTCCTTGTGTGGAAGGAAGCTGTTGCCAAGAGAGCACACTGCCATTTCGAGTCTTTCCCCCAACATCCTGACACCTGTCCCAGTGGTACAGCTAGGCCTGGACCTTGGAGCCAAAGTCCAGAGTCCTGCAACCTAGTCGGACTCCAGAAATGTCCACCCAGACAGCAAGAGATGTTGAAAGAAGTTGGAGGCAGCATGTTTCGAAACACCAGTTGCTGGGAACCGTAGGAAAGCAGAGTGCTGAAGCATTCAGATTCTGCTTGCAGGATTCCTATGGGCATCTGGCTGACTACTATGGGAGAAAGATCCTTCACCGGATGGGCCTTTGGCCCGCTCTAGCAGGACTCTTATCAAGCTCTCATGTCTAGCAGTGCTGAAATCAAAACAGAATGGATTTGAGAATGAAGACAAGCAAAAAGAAGAATGGCTGGCCGTATCTAATTACAGCTTGATCACACCTGTGGTGAACTTTGAAAAAGCTGCAGAAATGCATGGCAATTGTATGTTAAGCTGCTATGTGAGCTTTTGGGGGGGGCTGAGGAGTGGGATACAAGCGCACAAAATAAATAAATAAAAATGGCTGAACTTGCAGCATGGAGGCAGATGCTTAGAAAGTAAAGGTGATTTTAATCTGTTTTAGTCTTTTAACTTTTGTATGTTTTAAAGGATGGTTGTGAATTTTTATCAGTTTTAGTCTTTTATCTTTCTGCAGACCACTTTGAGGGTTGTTTGTTTGTTTGTTTGTTTGCAATCGAGCAAGAGATGGGAGGGAGGGGAACTAATTGAAGAGGGTCCATGGCAACTGTGGTTCTGTCTCAAAATAAAGAAAGGGGGAAGTGGTCTGGAGCTTTTGAAAGAGAGGTTGGCTGGCCAATCTGTCAGGGATTCCTGTGTTGCAGAGGGTTGGACTAGATGACCCTTGGGTCTCCTTTCCACATCTACATGTGGGGAGAGTGCATATAGCACAGTGGAAGGAAATTACCACATGACATAACATGCTGTGAAAGGGGCCCTGGCTAAGTGGCAGAGCATGGGAATCCCTGATATAATAATAATAATAATAATAATAATAATACAGTGGTACCTCATGTTACAAACACTTTGGGTTACCAATGCTTCGGGTTACAAACTCCACTAACCCAGAAGTAGTTACCTGGGGTTGCGAACTTTGCCCCAGGATGAGAACGGAAATCGTGCGCAGTGGGAGGCCCCATTAGCAAAAACGAGCCTAAGGTTAAGAATGGTTTCGGGTTAAGAACAGACCTCCGGAATGAATTAAGTTCGTAACCCGAGGTACCACTCAGTGTAATAATAATAGGTCCATCTAGCTCAGTACACTGTTTGACAGGTCCTCTCCAGGATTTCAGGCAGGATTCTCCCCCAGCCCTACCTGGCAATGCCGGGGATTGAACCTGGGACCTTCTGGATGCAAAGCAAGTGCTCTGCCACTGAGCTACAACCCTTTCCCCATCCTAAGTGGGCGATTTCTTAGGCTGCAAGGCCAGACAACCTGTTCACTTCACTGGGCACATCACCAGCTGAACTAACTGGAGTACCATCCTTTGAAAAGAAATCATTGGGCCATGATAAAATAAATATGTAGTGTCAACTTAGCATAATCCCTCTTTATTTAATCCAGTAGCCTTCCTGCCTCCACCCCAAGCCAAATTAAATTTAAGGAGCTTACAGAAGGTCTGTAATTAATTAGGGTATTTGTTAATTGCACAGGAAACTGATCTAGAGAGCAGCAACCCAGGCAGTAACAGGAAAGTGCAAGATTGGCTTGGAGAGATTTTGCAAGTCCTTCTAAAGATTGGTTCATGCAGTACTGTCTTATAATTATTTGAATTCATTGGCACCAGGTGTGGGGCTGGACCCCTTAGATGGTTTTAGAAGGGGAATAGATAAGTGCAAGGAGGAGATGGCTAGCAGTGGCCATTATTTGTAATGCCTAAGTGGAGCTTCCATGTTCAAGCAATGCACCTCTGAAAAACAACTGCTGGGAGACAAACAGCAGGGAAGGCCTATTGCCTTCAAGCCCTGTTTGTGGCAGAGAGAGAGAGAGAGAGAGAGAATGAGAATGTAGACATGGACATTAAGACAGGGGTGAGGTCTACATCCTGCTGGTGAAATAAATTTAAAAAATTAAAAAATTGTCTAGTAGCACCTTAGAGACCAACTATTTATTTCACCAGCAGGATGTAAACCTTACCCCTGTCTTAATGTCCACGTCTACATTCTCTCTCTCTCTCTCTCTCTCTCTCTTGTTCTGGGTATAAGCTTTCGTGTGCATGCACACTTCTTCAGATACCTAGGACATATGTCTGTACCTGTGCAAGTTTCTTTGTGAGGTTGATGGACTTCCATTTCATGCAGCTCAATGCCTTTCCATGATTCTAGATTCAGGTAGGTAGCCGTGTTGGTCTGACACAGTCGAAATAAATAAAATAAAATAAAAATTGTCCAGTAGCACCTTAAAGTAGCACCGTTAGGTCCAGTCGCCAATGATTCTGGGGTTGTGGAGCTCATCTCGCTTTATTGGCCGAGGGA
Organism: Lacerta agilis; assembly: GCF_009819535.1. NCBI lineage: Eukaryota > Metazoa > Chordata > Lepidosauria > Squamata > Lacertidae > Lacerta > Lacerta agilis. Next base: position 7,657,161 of record NC_046328.1, read on the forward strand.
GGTGGCGTACAGCTTCCGGGTCATGTAGCCAGCATGACTAAGCTACTTCTGATGAACCAGAGCAGCGCACGGAAATGCTGTTTACCTTCCTGCCAGAGCGGTACCTATTTATCTACTTGCACTTTGACGTGCTTTTGAACTGCTAGGTTGGCAGGAGCAGGCACCAAGCAACGGGAGCTCACCCCGTCGTAGGGATTCCAACTGCCAACCTTCTAATCAGCAAGCCCTAGGCTCTGTGGTTTAGACCACAGCGCCACCCGCCAGTAGCACCTTAGAGACCAACTAAGTTTGTTCTGGGCATAAGCTTGCATGCACAAGTGTCTCTAAGGTGCTAGTGGACAATTTTTAATTTATTTCGACTGCTTCAGACCAACATGTCTACCTACCTGAATCTAGAAACCTGCTGGTGGTTTTATGATAAATTACTACTGTTTCATTGTCACATTTTTATATACATCACTTAGAAATGTGAACAGTTAGTAAGTGGTATATGAGTGTATTAACTAAATAGTTATCTCCATCTTTACCCTGGCATTTGAAAACTGAGACATGTGTTTTCAGGGCCCATCCAGTCCTTTAATTTGTTTTAATAGTTTTTATTTCTGAATCTTCAAATTGTTGCAACCCACCCTGGAACCTGCTGGTGAAGGGCAGGAAATTATTATTAATAATAGCTACCACCAGTATCCTTTGTACATTGCCACCCCCAGTTTCCCCCTCCTTCCTATTTGCAGTTCTTATTTTGGAGTTTGGTGGATGTGAGAAGCAGGGGTGGTTAATTCAGCTCACTTTTAAGGGTGAACTTACCTGAATTCACACTTTTGCAATGCACAAACTGAAACACAACCATCCTTCACAATCCACATTTCTCTGAATTTTCAGTTCTGTTCTCTGGCCAAGCAGCATTTACAAAGATGCATCTACTAGGGTAAATTGTGCATTAAAATGCATATGCTGGCAAAAAATAACTTACACAAATGCATTGGGGAAATTGCTCTGCATATTGCACTGCAAAAATGTGTGCGTTAAAAGGAACTTGCGCTAAAATGCTGATTAACTTTAATGAGGGTTTTTGTTTTTTGTTTTTAAAGGAAGAAATGCAAATGTGGAAATAGAGATAACTGAAGCAGTGTGACGTAGTGGTCAGAGTGCTGGAAAGTGACCCGGGAGAATTCCCCACTCAGCCATGAAGTTCACTGGGTGACCTTGGGCCTGTCACCATCTCTTAGCTTAACCTACCTCACAGGGTTGTTGTCAGGATGAAATGGGGAGGAGAAGAACCATGTACACCACCTTGAGATCCTTGGTATATAAATGGAATACATAAATAAATATATATAAGATTAGAAAAATGAGAAACTGTAATAAGTGTTGGAAATGTAAGGAAAGTCTCAGTACCTTTTATCATATGTGGTGGGAGTGTAAGAAGGTGAGGGCATACTGGGATATGATATATCATGAGTTGAGAAAAATGTTGAAATACAATTTCGTTAAGAAACCTGAAGCCTTTTTACTAGGTATTATAGGTACAGATATTTAAAAAACAGGATGTTAAACTTTTCCAATACGCAGTGACTGCAGCTAGGATTTTGCTAGCACAAAGGTGGAAACAAGAAGAAATACTGACAAAAGAAGATTGGACAGTGAAATTGATGGAATATGCAGAACTGGATAAAATGACGGGAAGAATCCGGGAACAGCGGGACCAGAAATTCATCAAAGACTGGTTAAAGTTTACGAACTATTTTGATAAACAATTTGCAGTTGAATACGCTAATAGGACTTCAAGAAGCTTTGTAGTTAATGTGTAGAAATATTATTGTAATTATGGTAGATAAAGTGAGCAAGAGAGGTACGATAATGTAAGCAATGGTAGATTTAAGAAGTATAATGTTAAGATATAACTCTGAATGCCATGTGGAAGGTCTGAGGGAAGTTAGCCAAAGCTGAAAATGAATGTGAATGTATAGTTTATATTTTTTGTAGTAATTTAGTATAAAACAATAAAAAATTATCTAAAAAAGAAAAATGAGAAACTGAGAGAACCCAAAACTGAGTCCACCTTTCCCTAATCAGAACATAAGCAGAGCCTTGCTGGATCATGGCAATGGCCCATCTAGTCCAGATTCCTATTCTCACAGTGGCAGCGATTCCCTTTGGGACCTGAAAACAGAAGCTCTCCTCACCTTTGCTTTCCAGATGTTGGTATTGAGAGAGCACGTAGCCATACCAGCTAGTAGCCATCAGTGGAGCCTTATCCTTCATCAATTTATCTAATCCTCTTTTAAAGCTATCCAAGGTGGCAGACATCATAACCTCTGGTGGAAGCCATTTCTGTAGTTTAATGATGTCTTGCATGAAGCAGTACTTTATTTGGTCTGTCCTGAATCTTCCAAGAATTAGTTCCATTGGGTGTCTCCAAGTCCTGTAGCAAGCAGTTTGCATTCTCTCCCCCACCCCCTCCAATCACAAGGGCCACAGCAAACAATGTCAGAGGTTTTTGCCCAATCACAGCTGTCTTGCCATCCAGCAATGTTTTTACAAGTTCGTTTACAGAGCTTATTGGGAAACAAAGTCCAAGCATGGAAAAGAAAGAAAGGCAGAAATGCTCAACAATTTTTGGGTAGGGGGAGCTCAAATATTTTATTGGAGTGGCTGAAGAGACTTGGGCCCCTAGGAGTTGATGCCTATAGTTGTAACTTTCTATCAGGCTGCAAGCCCTTGATAATTTTCTTTGGATTTTCAAAACAAAATAGAAAATTCTTTCCAGTAGCACCTTAGAGACCAACTGAGTTTGTTCTTGGTATGAGCTTTCGTGTGCATGCACACTTCTTCAGATACTTCTTTGGATTTTCAGTTTGACTTCAGCCCTGGGAGTAAGCTCCTTTGTATTCAATTGGCCTTAGTTTTAATACATATGTGTATTTTAAGCTTCCAGTGTATCCATGTGTGTATTTATTTAGGTTCATTTAAATTTCAGCCTTCAACAAAAGAGGGGAAGAAAATGTTATCTCCATCCTCTGCACAATGATTCCTGCAACAGCAATCTCCCCACTTTCAATCCCCAGGAGGCAAAAGATAGCAAAGACTAGTTAGGCATTCAAAGAATAAGAACACCAAGGAGAGAGCACCAGAAAACCGGGAGCCATGCTTGACTGTTCCCGGTAAAGAAAGACTTCTGGATGTCAGTCTCAATCTCTCTCTCTCTCTCTCTCTCTCTCTCTCTCTCTCTCTCTCTCTCTCTCCCTCTCTCTCTGTGTGTGTGTGTGTGTTGATGAATTACCTTATGTACTCCATCTGCCAAACTGATTTTATTCTGAAGTTAACTTTTTATTGCCTTTGAGCCTGAGAGACTTTGTCTCAATATTTATTAGTTTGCAATGAAACCAATTATAGTCAGTGAACATCCTACAATTTGGAGTTTACTCTGTGAGGGTAAGCAAAGGTTCAGCTTGGCTCCTAGTGTTGCTAGACAGCCAATCTCAGCTGACTGACAACTTGTTGCTCTGTCCTTGGTGCTGAAAGGGACTCTAGGCTCAACTGCAGCTCAGAAAGCTTTTTCACAGGATGCAAAACTTGGATATGGAAAGTGCTTCTGATTCATGGACTGCATTGATATCAGTGATGTCGCATATGTGGTGATTCTACATGGATGCTAATTTATAATGCAAATTCTACATGTGTGTATAGTTGACACATGTGTGCCACATTTATTCCTCAAGCCAAAATACTGCCAAGTTGGTTCAAATTAATATATTAAATTCAGTACTACATTATACTGTTTCTTGGCCCTTATTGGCTCTTTAGGATTGCTTTATCACAACCCTACAGTAATAAAAGAATCCATAGCTGGGGAGAATTTTCCCCAGCATAGCAAACCCAATGCCCATCTGGCTTTGGCTTCACCTATACAGTGGTACCCCGGGTTGCACACATTCGAGTTGTGAATGCCCGCACCCCGGAAGTGTTTCCGGAGCACATGCACCGCACGCACAACCCCCGGATGTGCAGAAGCGCTCAAATCGCACTTCTTCTGGGTTTTTTTGTTTTATTTTCGTGCGTTCGCAATACGCATGCCCGCGTTACGTACCGCGACCCAGCACGGATCGCGTACGTAACCCGGGCTCCCTCTGTACTTATGATCTAGTACAGGGGTTAGAAACCTCTTTTGGCCCAGTGGGCCAGATCTTTATCTCTTTATCCAGCCACCTCCCAAACATATGACAACATATCCCCACACATTCTGGATAACCCTGACGTTTCCCAGATCCCCGACTGGAGGCTGGGAAGGATAAACACCCAATGCCTGAGCCAAGGTCTCCCTACATCTGAATCATAAATAAAGTTGTGGCCAGTTTTAATCCCATAGCACGTTGTCTTGTGTCATTATTCCGCTCGGGGGTCGCCTAGGGTTTGGGGGACTCCTCCTGTCCACACAAAGGGAATTTAGGCTGACTATCATTCATTACATTTATACTTTTTTCTCAAGTGAGAGCAATTCAGTATTAAACAGTTCTTCCTCCACCTGTTCCTTTCACAACAACCCTGTTCAATAGAGATAGTGACTGACCCAAGGTCACCCAGTGAGCTTCTGGACATGGATTTCCCCATTCCTAATCTGCCACTCTAACCACTACATCCCACTGGCTCCCCAGTGTATTTGCTGGATTACTGACACCTTGGTGTCAAATATCTGAAGGACAATCATGTAGAAGAGGGCAGGGACATATGTAATGAACACCTTAGAGTGGGCAGAGTTTTTTGAAACATGAAGATAAATCTTTTGAAGCTAAGAGGAGGTCTGCAATGGACACAATTAACTGGTGGTGAATTCTCCCTTACTGGGGGTCCTCAAGTCTAACAGCCTTGGGGATAACATAAGGATAGTCAGTTGGAATAGGCCAACATTCATCTAGTCCAGCATCCTGTTCTCACAGTGGCCAACCAAATGCCTGAAAGAAGACCTGAGCACAACAGAATTCTCCCCACAGCATTCTCTTAGTATTAGCTCAGTATTTCCTACATTGAGCGGGGGGCTGTTCCAAATTCTGTGATTCTATGACCTTAGTGCTTCATAAATAATTACGTTTGTGTTTCCCCTCTAAGTGCCAAATTGGAAAAAAAGAGTAGAAATGAGTCTTACTTATTGCTCAGTAATCGCTGTTCACTTAGTGACGCACAGTGGGTTGTGAAGGTAGCTATTTCATCCTGCCATTGATTGCAGGGTTGGCTGTTTGGGTGACATTGTCTAGGAAATTTAAGTGCTTGGACTGACACAACAGGTGGGGAGGCGGAATGGTGGGAATGCATGTTTACTCGCTGTGTGATGGAGAACCTTCTATTTAAAAGGTGGTGGTTTGGTTAGATTACTCTCATTATTGTGAGGGAGCCCTTTCTTCGGAATCGAAAATTCTGATGGGGGTGTGCAAAAAGTTTTCCAGAGAATAATGGTGGGTGGCACAAATCATAGGGGTGGAGTAGGGTGTAAAAGAGAGGACAAAAAGGGGGCTGGGGACGTGGGGAAATTTATGGTGCCTTTCGAGGCACTTTTCCCAGGGGGGAAAGTAACATTTAAAAAAAGATTAACACTAAAACACACCGGGGAGGGGGCAAAACTGATGATTGGATTTGTTTTGTTTTCCTCTAACATGTAATTGATGCATTAATAGTGCCTTTGTTGTGGATTTATACTGGACCATCTGCACATAATTCTCTGTTCTGCAAAGGTCTGCAATGCTTTCCCCAGTGTTGCCACATTGTTGTCATGTGTATTGTTGCTCTTGTGCTATAGCTCAACAAAAGTGGGTTTGGAAAGTTGCGGGATTTGAGCAAGAAGATATGGGACATGCGCTGATTGGAAACCAGGCCATATATTCATACAAGCAGTATCGAAAGTGTTGTTGCATACTGGCCCCCAGCCATATAGGACTCCTCCTAAAAGCTCCCAGTCCTTCCCTTCTTGCTTTAAATTTCTTTTTTCATGCTGCTTTGACTAACCTCCTCCTTGTTGTCTAACCTTAGAGAGTTGGTCTCTAAGGTGCTACTGGAAGGGATTTTTTGTTTTGTTTTCTTTTGCTCCTCCTTCCAGGCCATCAAACCTCACATTGCACAGGAGAAGAGAGGACTCAGGAGAAGTCCTGACCATGGCTATTTCATACCCCACTGACAAAACTATATGAGAGCCTGCTGGATCAGGCCAAAGGCTCATCTAGCTCATCATCCTCACAGTGGCCAACCAGAATCCTGTGGGAAACCAGCAAGCAAGACCTGAGCAGTGGGGTGGCTGATTCATAGAATCATTGCATTGTAGAGAAGAAGCCAGCAATATGCTTCTGTATAACAGCTGCTGGAAACCACAAGGAGGAAGTGTAACTCTTGTTTCCAGCAGCTGGTATACAGAAGCATATTGCTGGCTTCTTCTCTACAATGCAATGATTCTATGAATCAGCCACCCCACCCCACCCCACCCCCAAGGCCAAGTGGGAAAAGGCCTGCAAGACAGGGAGCAGGTCTTCCAGCAATCACAGCCCAAGGGGTCTTTCTCCATATATGCCCTTCAGAAGCTTCGATCCACAGAACGCACTGGTGCTACATCATGCTCCTTCTGTGCTTGTAAGAAATCAATAGGCAGGGAATTCGTACACTTTGGAACTCCCTGCCAATTGCCATCAGATAGGTGCCTTCGCTGTACACTTTTGGGCACCTGCTTAACCTTCATCCAATGTCTGGGAGGAGGGGGGGAATCACACTGTTTTTAGGGTGTTTTTTCCTATTCCAGTGAGATTCTTTTTTTTTTTACAAAGATTTTATTGGTTTTCCACACAATAAAAGACAATACAATAGAACAAATACAACAACAAATACAACAATAAAAACAGAATAAAAACAAATACAAACCTAGACTGGAATACCAACATTCCTTTTACTACTTAAACAAATTCTTGTTTCAAATCTTCTTGGGGGACTTCCCCCGTTTTCTCTCCTTTGCTTCCAATTCTAATTTACTTTAATAACTTCTCATCTCTAAAGTTTAAATCTATCATCGTCAAAATATCTAAACATAACTTCTTAATATTTATTTTTACTTCATAATACAACCTATTACTTCTTAACTCAAATCTTACATCTTATTTTACTTAAACTGCTGCTGATAAACAATTCACATATCTCTTCACTAGTTCAAAATCTTAAATTCTTAACACACTGACTTCAGGGTACCATGGTGAGCCATCCTAATTATATTTTAAATATTTTCACCCTATCCCTCTTCTAACCATTTTCCTTCGCCATCTCAGGATCACCCACCAGACATTTCTCCACCTCCCTCCAACATCATTGTCCAGAATGTCCTCTTTTTCTTTATAACCAAAGGTCAAGACACAGTCCATAAACATCCTTGCAAGGAACTCCAGGGAACACAAGTCATCTCCTTCCAGCATCTCCATTTCAGAATTCCAGTCATCTTCAAATGAGATTTTCAGTTCATTTTATCCCCCAAACATTGGGAGCCAGAAAAACACTCAGAGACAGAACTTTTTATCCAAGAAGAGGAAGAGGAAGAGGAAGAGGAAGAAGAAGAAGAAGAAGAAGAAGAAGAAGAAGAAGAAGAAGAAGAAGAAGAAGAAGAAGAAGAAGCTATTAAAAAGTTGGTGATCTGGACACAAAGACCTTGACCGGAATTCAAAATTCTAATGAAAAGTGATCTAAAGGAAGTTTGAGATTCCTAAGGCGCTCTGGAGCCCACCAGCACAGATGGAGCCTCAAGTTCACTTTTCTGAGTCATTCAAAACACACTGTCAGAAATTCATGAATACTTCCCTGTGGCTGAGACACTAGGAAGCGTTTAATCCTGGCAAAGGCAGAGGAAGTGTGTGTGGTCTACATTTTTTATTATTGCTATGCTTAGCTAATAAGGCTAAAAAAAAAATTGGTCTCACTAGTTAGATCTCTGCAGACAGCTCAGTCCAGCGAGAGTGATGGAGAATGGCCAAAAAATCAGGGAAAGAACACAATTTGAGCAACCGATTAATCCATGCAGTAATGAGGCTCTGTGAAAAATAGGTGGTGATTTGTCAAGGATGGCTAGAAATGCTGAATTTGGAATTGGAAGGGCTCTAGAGGGTCATTTTCTCCAAGCTTATATTATGTGACATCATATTTAAAAAGCTTGCATGATAAATGTACAACCTGGTTATTCCTCCACAGTGCAGAACAAAATGTGGATTGAACTTGTGCTAATATTATTATTATTATTATTATTATTATTATTATTATTATTTAGGGAAGTTTTTAAATTGTGATATTTTAAATGTATTTTAATGTTTGGTGGAAGCCGCCCAGAGTGGCTGGGGAGACCCGGCCAGATGGGCGGGGTACAAATTATTTATTTATTTATTTATTTATTTATTATTATTATTATTATTATTATTATCATCATGATTATTATCATTATTATTTATTTTTGTGTCCTGCCTATCTTACTGGGTTGCCCCAGCCACTCTGGGTGGCTTCCAACAGATTATACAAAAACACAACAGAGCATCGCACATTAAAAAACTTCCCAATATAAGGCTGCCTTCAGATGTCTATGGAAGGTTGTATAATTGTTTAACTCTTTGACATCTGATGTGGGAGCATGCCACAGCGCAGGTGCCATCACCAAGAAGGCCCTCTGCCTGTTTCTCTGTAATCTCTCAATGAGGGAACCACCAGAAGGCCCTTGGAGCTAGACCTCGGGGTTTATTATTAGACGCAATTCAATTAACTATCTAAGTATCAGTGTCTCCAACCTTTCTTCCAGCAAACTTTATGTGTGGTGCAGCTGCTGCACCTATTCTCCTTCCATTTTTGGTTATCCATCTAGACCTAGGACTCAGCTATATTATTAAAGAAAAAGCGCTTTATATGCGTTATAACACTATGACACCAGATGGCGCTGTGGAGTCCCATCTTTCGCCAACAGGATTTCCCTTCATGAAGTTTACAACGCATTTAACTGAAACGCTTTTTTGATGTGTCGAGATCCAGCGCTGAGGTCCACATTCTTTTCTGGCCAACCTTTTGTGGGCCATATGGCAGTGGTCGGATCCCCTGATATTATTGGGCTCCAAATCCCATCAGTCCAGCCAGCTTGGCCAATGGTCAGAGACGAGGAGAGTCCAGCAACAACTGGGGAATGAAGGTTGGAAAAGTCTGCTTTGGAAAGAGTGGGTCAAAATCCATGTTAGGGCAGAAGTTTGGCTCACATCTCCCCTCTGTCCCCCTTCTCTTCTTCTGCTCCCTTTCTAGAATTCCCAATGCAAACTGGTAAATGATAAATACAAGATTCACCAAATGGGGTAACTATGAGCTATCACCTTTCAAACAGTAAATTTCAAATGCAGATGACTCAGAAGGGGAAATTTAATTTGGGATTCAACAGAGATTTTTCATATAATTTTTTTCTGGTTTGACTCTGTACCACACATGCAGTTTTGTTTTTTTTTTAAAACCTACCCTTAATAAGAGTTTCTTTTGCTCACTTTTAGTTCAGGAACAACAAAAAGAACACTATAGGTAGCAGATTCAATGGAACACAAAGTGATACTCTTACAAGGTGTGTGATTTCTTTAATAATAAAAATAAAGTTTATAGGAGGCATCTCTTCAAATTCCACCTGCTACTTATTAAAAATGTGACCTTTATTAAGATCTCAAGGCTCAGCTGCACAAATACTGTTGCATAAGGAAAGCCATGCGAATGCTAACGCAGACCAGAAGCCAGTCTCTTTCCCACCGTGACCAACCAGATGCTCCTGGGGATCCCACAAACAGGGCAGGGGGGGGAAATAACTCTCTCCCACTGTTGTTCCCAAGTAACTGGCATTCAGAGGCATGCAGCCTCAGATCACAAAAGGAGTGTGCATTAAAGCTATTACAGACAATTAATTACTAGAGGAGGAACAAGGGAAATTCAGATTAAAACCCTTTGAAGAGATACGGCAATATGAAGTGGACAGATGGCAATATATACAACTTAGAAGCATATTTAATTCAGATCAAAGGAAAGGCTTTACAAAAGGAGACTTGAAATTTAATGTCACAGTGATAGGGAATAGCAATCTTTTATTGGACTGGGATCTGATGGAGGAAGAAGTAAAAGAAACGATGATTAAATAGTCTCAAGATCTAGGACAAACTATTTATCATGGGAGAAACTCTGGCGAGAAGATATATGATTTACTGCCTCATATAAAATTAAAGAAAACTTCGTAAAGATGTTCCATAGGTGGTACCTAACGCCAGTTAAGTTAGCCAAGATATATAAATTGAAATCCAACCTCTGTTGGAGATGTGGTGGAGAAATAGGAACAACAATACATATGTGGTGGAGGTGTGAGGAAATTAAGAAGTTCTGGACAGTAGCACATGAAGAATTAAGGAAGATGTTGAAAATATCATTAACAAAGAAACCAGAGGCACACCTTCTTGGACTGTTAGATAAAGAGATACCATGGAGGAGGGGGGAAAGAATTTTCCTATATGCAAGTACAGCTGCTAGAGTAGTGATAGCTACTAAATGGAAATCTCAAACTATACCCACAAAGGAGGAATGGATTTGTAAATTAAATGAATATTTAGTTTTGGCAAAATTAACGGCCATTATTAGAAATCATTTGAATCAAAAATTAAAACAGGAGTGGCCCACATACAAGGAATTAGTGGAAGAACCGAAAGAAAACCCGAAATTAAGGAATTATGCAGATTTAAGATCCATAGGCATAAGCTGGCTAGAATATCTTCAGTTGAGAGCGATATTTCAAATGGATTTAAAAAATAGAGGTTTTGAAAATAAAGAAACAAAAATAGATGAAATAATTGTTTGTAAACAAAAAGTGTTATCCAAAGTATATAGATTAATAAAAGGTGAACAACTGATCTCACATACAAAAAATAGTAATATGATAAAATGGGAAAAAGATATTGGGCACGAAATTGAATATGACAAATGGAAGCAATTTTGGATGAAAAACATTAAATTCACGGCCTCTTACCAAATAAAAGAAAATCTCATGAAGGTACACCATAGATGGTATTTAACACCAGAAAGAGCAGCTAAAATAAGTAAATCCAGGAACAATAAGTGTTGGAGATGTAGAGACCAGATTGGGACGTTGTTCCACATGTGGTGGACCTGCCCCAAAATTAAAGAATTTTGGAAAAAGATTCACGAAGAGGTGCAAAAGCTGATCAAAACATCGTATAGTAAAAAACCAGAGCTATATTTATTGGGAATACTAACTAATGAAATACCAAGAGACAGAATAAATATTTTTCTTTATGTGACAACTGCTGCAAGAACGCTCGTGGCCAAATATTGGAAAGGAGATCAGTTACCATCAAAGGACGAATGGCTCAGTAAAATAGTAGAATATCTGGAGCTGGCGAAGCTGACGAATTATATCAGAGGTACTTCAAAAGAAACAATTAAAAATCAATGGAAATATATTAACGAATATTTGGGGAAACAAGATACGAGTAGAAGATATTGGTTGTGCTTAGAATAATGAAAGGAACTAAAGTTAGTAAAGTGATGATTGGAAGATCTGTAAATTTGTGGAATAGTATAAATGACAGATATAACAAGGTAACTTATTTAAAAATACGAAGCGTTGTTAAAACAGTGGAAGTATTTTTTGAAGTTTAATCATGTATGTTAACTGGAGATCCGTTACTCTTTTTTTGGTTTCTTTTCTTTTCTTTTTCTTTCTCTTATTTCTTTTCTCTTTTCTTTTTCCTTTTCTATTTTTCTTTTGTTCTTTTTCTTTTTAGACTTTGAATGTAGATATATGTAAGTTTTGATTTTGTTTTTTTTCTTTTCTGTATATATTCATCCATATATGTGAGATATGTAAGAATATTTTTAAAGAGCAATAAAGTTATTAAAAAAATGAATCAAAAATTAAAACAGGAGTGGAAATGTTTTGATGATTATGTGGTAAAGTATTGCTCAAAAAAAGATATGCTAATATGCCTAGATTAAAATGTGAAGCATTAGATAGAAGAAAAATTTGTAAAGATAGAAAATAAGAATACATAGAAAATTTGGGGAGATTATAGACTGCAAAGATTACTGTAACTTATATAATGGAAAAGAATCAAGTTGAGGCAGAGGGAAGTGGGAGGATAGAGAAAGGAATAAATATGATTGATTGAGGATATATAAAGATATGGGGGGAAAGGGTGGTGGTTTGGGGTATATGTGTAGTGTAATGTAATATAATACAATATGAGAAAATCAATTAAAAAGGCAATGCACAGCCACCCCCTAACTGTGCAGGTGGGTTCAATCCTGCTGGATGCTGCTTTGCCAGTGCTTTTCCTGCAGGGAAGGCAGCAAGCGGGATCGAACCCACCACTCTTCAGCTTGGGACCTGACCTGCAGCAATCTGGGGGTGTATCCTCAGGACTCAGCCAAATCCACCTGAATTGGCCTGATTCAGTTCAGGCTTTGGGCTTCAGCAGATCCAGGCACCCTTGGAGGAAGCTGGTTTTCTAGATCCATTTCCATTAGCATTGAGGCCCAGTTTTGGCACAGAAACTGCTTTGCTCACCCTCTATGATAACCTATGCCGGAAGATTTTGATTTGATTTCACAGAATCACAAGTTGGAAGGGTTTTCTATGCCACTTGATAATAATAATACAAATATGTCTAAGCGATGTACAAAAAAAAACTGAAGCTGCAACAGGCAACTTAAACAAAATATTACAAATATATGCAGATACTTATAAAAATATTATATTGATTCAAATTTACTAATATAAAATCAATATAAAATTATTTTCCTTCTGAAAAAGTGTGTGCATCTCTCTCTCTCTCTCTCTCTCTCTCAGAAAACAATCTCAGCCCAGAGCAGCTTGTAATGGAATGTCATTTTAGAAATCATAAAAAGAGGCAAAAATGGGGCTTTTGCTGAGCAATAAAGAAGAAGCAACATGATTAACGTTATATGTACCTAGATCCTCTTTTCAAACCCCATTAGGTCTCTAATGAAAGGCATCTCGATTTGAAATGGAAGACAATGTTAATTAATCAACTCCATCTTATCCACTTTAATGGAAGGATATTAATTTTAACGTGCTGTGATACCAACATGGGTATGTTTCTCCAGTTCAGTGGCACATACGCAACACATGCCACACTCTCCAGTTAGCTACATTATTATTATTATTATTATTATTATTATTATTATTATTATTATTATTATTATTATTTCTGTTGCTTTTCTTCTTTTATATTTTTGTTCTGCTGGCAAATAAACCTGAATGAATATTTAGACTGCTGCAGAGAATCTCCCCCACTCCATGTTTCCTGGGAAAGAATCAGGCCCTAGATTTCCCCAGTGACGGCTGGTGCCCATTAGTAGAATCTTAGAGTTGAAAGGGATCCAAGGGTCATCTAGTCCAACCCCCTGCAATGCAGGAATCTCAGCTAAAGCATCCATGACAGATGACCATCCAACCACTGCTTAGAAACCTCCAAGGAAGGAGAGTCCACCACCTCTCATGGAAGTTTGTTCCACTACCAAATAGCAACTGTGGTGTAGTGGTTAAGAGCGGTGGACTCATAATCTGGTGAACCGGGTTCGCGTCTCCGCTCCTACACATGCAGCTGCTGGGTGACCTTGGGCTAGTCACACTTCTTTGAAGTCTCTCAGCCCCACTCACCTCACAGAGTTTTTGTTGTGGGGGAGGAAGGGAAAGGAGAATGTTAGCCGCTTTGAGACTCCTTCGGGTAGTGATAAAGCAGGATATCAAATCGAAACTCCTCCTCCTCCTCCTCTTACTGTCAGAAAGTTTTTCCGAATGTTCCAAATGTTTAGTCAGAATTTCCTTTCCTGTAGTTTGAAGCCAAGGGTTTGAGTCCTACCCTCCAGAAAACAAGCTGGCTCCATCTTCCATGCGACAGCCCTTAAGATATTTGAAGATGGCCTTCATATCTCCTCCCAGTCTCCAGGCTAAACATATCCAGCTCCTTCAACCGTTCCTCATAAGGCTTAGTTTCCGGACCCTTAATCATCTTCGTTGCCCTCCTCTGCACAGGTTCTGCACATGTAGAGTGGAAGGCAGGGAGCCCAACAGTAAGTGGAGATGCTATGTGTACTTTCCCTTGTTTGTTTGTTTGTTGGTTGGTTGGTTGGTTTGTTGGTTTGTTTGTTTTGTATCACAAAAAAACTTTAATAAAAACTAAATAATGAAAAACAGTAAGTGGAGCCAGAGCTGATGACAGGTGGAGCCAACACCAGTTTTGTCCCCATCTTCCTCCTCCTTATTGAGTTCTGTCAGGATCTGTGCCCCGAAGCCCAGGGACGCCTCCGACCATTAATTGATTAGCAGAGTAATGGACTTTGGCATTTTGCACCGAAAGGCAAGCTGGCCAGTTTTTCACTTTTTCAAAGCAATATGAGAACTGCAACATAATCCTATTTTGAAATTCACACAAATTTTGCAGTACATAAAAATGCATACAATGCAAAAAAATGCATTATATTATGGAGAATGGCTTTGCAAGAATGTGCATTTGGGGGGGGGGGTTGCCCACAAATGTGTATAGTAGGAGAACCAGCATCGTTCACCATTTATATTAGGCAGGCACCTTCACCTTTTTGTTTTCAGTACCTGCTAAAAACTTTGTTGTTGCTACTGCTCTAGCAAGCCTTCCCAGACATGTAAGTGTCCGACTCTTCGTGACCCCACGGACCAGAGCATGCCAGGCACTCCTGTCTTCCACTGCCTCCCACAGTTTGGTCAGACTCATGTTGGTAGCTTCGAGAACACTGTCCAACCATCTCATCCTCTGTCATCCCCTTCTCCTTGTGCCCTCCATCTTTCTCAACATCAGGGTCTTTTCCAGGGAGTCAAAATACTGGATCCTCAGCTTCAGGATCTGTCCTTCTAGTGAGCGCTCAGGGCTGATTCCTTTAAGGATGGATACGTTTGATCTTTTTGCAGTTCATGGGACTCTCAAGTCTCCTCCAGCACCATAATTCAAAAGCATCAATTCTTCGGCAATCATCCTTCTTTATGGTCCAGCTCTCACTTCCATACATCACTACTGGGAAAGCCATAGCTTTAAGTATACAGACCTTTGTCGGCAAGGTGATGTCTCCGCTTTTTAAGATGCTGTCTAGGTTTGTCATTGCTTTTCTCCCAAGAAGCAGGCGTCTTCTAATTTCATGACTGCTGTCACCATCTGCAGTGATCATGGAACCGAAGAAAGTAAAATCTCTCACTGTCTCCATTTCTTCCCCTTCTATTTGTCAGGAGGTGATGGGACCAGTGGCCATGGCCTTAGTTTTTTTGATGTTGAGCTTCAGACCATATTTTGCACTCTCCTCTTTCACCCTCACTAAAAGATTTTTTAATTCCTCTTCACTTTCTGCCATCAAGAGGAGTTTATTGTGTATAATTGTTTTTAAAGTGCTGGATTTTACTCATATTTTGATTTGTAAATGTTACGCCATCTTGCCTTTAAAATATGACTTTCCTCAGCATATTTTAATGTATCTTTTTATTCTTCCCTGTAAAGCATTTAGAGCCTGTCATTATCAATTAAACAGTGTGTTTGTGTGTGAAATAAACAAACACTTCGTGCTCATGATGGGGCATATCAGTGAAATATCAGTGTTAGAAAATAAGCATAAAACGTATTATTGTCCATTTTGCTGAATATTACCTTCCTTGTTATGCCAGAAAGGGAAAGTAAGCAAATATCATATTTAGGCAGTTTCTTGCTCACCTGTCACTTACCTGAAATGTGGGGGCAGGAAGTGGTGTGTTGAGTGCTTCAGAAGCTTATGCAATCTGGATTTGACCCATCATATTCCCCTGGTGTTTATTTGATTCCCGACATCTTCAACAGTTGAGCAGAATCAAATGAACAAAGATGCTGAATCCACAGGTGGTTGTGGGACAAGCTTCTGTAGGTTAAGAGCTTGTTTTCTTTTTTGAAAAAAGGTCTAAAACATTTAGTCTGTGACCCAGGCAACAGAAGCTAAAATGTTTAGACACTTGCCATCAGAAGAGGAGGAGGAGGAGGAGGAAGAAGAAGAAGAAGAATACATTGGTTAGTGTTTTTGAAGTAATAATAAAGAGATTGGGAGCATATAAACAGATCTTGGAGCCTTATTTGCCCCTACGGGTTCCCACGGTTGCGCCTGGTGAGAAAACATGGAAGCAGAAAAGACACCTGAGGCTGCTGGTTTCAGAGAGAGAAAGATTCATTTTCTGCATGCAGAGGACATCCAAGCAAGTACAAAACTAGTCAATTTTCAGACAGTTCTTATAGACAGTTCCCTGGCTCTCTTCCCACCCCAGGAATCTTCCGCTTGTCCATATAAGGAACATTTCCTGTTGTACATTTCCTGTTGTACATATAAGGCAAAATGACATTTAGCCCTGAGTTGGTTCATGCGCACTTCAGCAAGGCCATCCTATCTCTGACCTAGTTCCTCTCTGTGCAAGGTCGGCCTTCTACTGTTATCTCCAGACTCTTAGTCATAGCTTGCCAGAAAGAAGTGCAATGCAGATCAAAGTTCACAGCTTTACAGAGAGGTTTCATAAAGAAAAGCTTAACAGAGGCACTTTTATACTTCTGGACTAACAACACAACAGGTAAATATATACAGGTTAGCTAATTAACCCTTTCAATCTGTTCAGCCATTATGCCCCAAAAGGAAATAGCAACCTGTGTAGGGGGCACACACTATCACATTTTCTTCCCCATCAACACCTTATGAGTCCTCCACCTTCCTATGTTGAGCATAGGGATAGGGGAGGGATTTGATTTAGTTCACTTTTAAAGGCAAATTTGTTCATTCCAAAAACAACCCGAGAACTAAAACTCAGCCATCCTTTGACATTCACATGTCTCTGAATTTTGCAGTGGAGCTCTCCAGCAAAGTTCAAAGATGTGCTCAGACAAAGATGTGCTCTCCCAAGCCCACATTCCCACTATGTTCGCACCCCTATCTCAACGATGCCTATGCTGGCTTAGTCGTGTCCAAAGAATGGAGGATGGCAGGATCCCCAAGGATATGTTTTATGGGGAGCTGGCGTTAAACACCAGGCCCGTTGGCAGACCATCTCGGTTACAAAGCTTTCTGCAAATGTGACATGAAGGCTGGCAACACCAACCCTCCCATGTGGGAATCCCTTGCAGACAACCACAGAGCCTGGAGACAGACAGTCAGGTCATGCATCCATAGCAGTGACCAGAAGAGGAATGACAGCTGGGAGGAGCACAGAGAGAAGAAACCACATGGTGCATCTGCAGCAACACAACCGGACGACTTCATCTGCCCCAGCTGCAACGAAACATGTCTCTCCCTTATCGGTCTCTACAGCCACAGCAGCTGCTGTAATCTCCCAACAGTTTAACTTCACCCACAAAGGCACACTCCCAAGACAGATGGGTGCCAGCAACAAATATCCAGCCCAGTAATGTGTCCAGAAATATGTTAGGTAAAGCATACATATAAATGCACATACTTGTGAAAATAGCATTTAAACGCCTGTAGCGTGGCCATATTGCAAAAAGTGAAAATTCCGACACAAAAGTTGAAGTTCCTTTCCTCTTTCCTTTCCTTTCCTCTTTCCTTTCCTTTCCTCTCCTCTTTCCTTTCCTCTCCTCTTTCCTTTCCTCTCCTCTTTCCTTTCCTCTCCTCTTTCCTCTTTCCTTTCCTCTCCTCTTTCCTCTTTCCTTTCCTCTTTCCTCTTTCCTTTCCTCTCCTCTTTCCTTTTTCCTTCCCTCTTCCCTTTTTCCTTTCCTCTTTCCTCTTTCCTTTTTCCTTTCCTCTTTCCTCTTTCCTCTTTCCTTTCCTCTTTCCTCTTTCCTTTCCTCTTTCCTCTTTCCTTTCCTCTTTCCTCTCCTCTTTCCTCTTTCCTCTCCTCTTTCCTTTCCTTTCCTCTTTCCTCTCCTCTTTCCTCTTTCCTCTTTCCTTTCCTTTCCTCTTTCCTCTCCTCTTTCCTCTTTCCTCTCCTCTTTCCTTTCCTTTCCTCTTTCCTTTCCTTTCCTCTTTCCTTTCCTCTTTCCTTTCCTTTCCTCTTTCCTTTCCTTTCCTTTCCTTTCCTCTTTCCTTTCCTTTCCTCTTTCCTCTCCTCTCCTCTTTCCTCTCCTCTCCTCTTTCCTCTTTCCTTTCCTTTCCTCTTTCCTCTTTCCTCTTTCCTCTTTCCTTTTTCCTTTCCTCTTTCCTCTTTCCTTTCCTCTTTCCTCTTTCCTCTTTCCTTTCCTCTTTCCTCTTTCCTCTCTCCTCTCTCCTTTTTCCTCTCTCCTCTCTCCTCTTTCCTCTTTCCTCTTTCCTCTTTCCTCTCTCCTCTTTCCTCTCTCCTCTCTCCTCTCTCCTCTCTCCTTTCCTTTCCTTTCCTTTCCTTTCCTTTCCTTTCCTTTCCTGGAATTTTGCCAAAATCAGCACTTCTGACATGGGTTGCCATACATTTTCCCGGACCGAGAAAATCGATTTCCTCACCAACACTGTTTCCAAAGGCCAGATCCCAGCAATCACTTAATAAAATATGTAGATTATAGGAGTCTGCATAGACCCTGCTGATCCACCCTGGGGCCTTGATCTGTGATCCCTACATCAGGAAGAATTGCCCTGTGCTACCAGGGACTGACATCCTCATAGCAATTAGGGGAGTGGGGAGCTAAAGGTTCTTAAAGGAGATTTTCAACCCTATTTTATAATAAGTGGAATTTAAAAGGGTGAGGTGAGTGCATTAGAGTGGAGCTGTTGTGTGAAAGCCTTGATCTTGTGGGCTGGGGCATCAGATAGGAAGGGGAGACCGACCTACCTCTTCCTGAGAAAAAGAAGCTGCCTCTCAGACCTTTCCCCACAGCTTTCCTGCTCTGCCTGCCTCTACTTCGTATCTGACAGCCCCACCCAGCTATGGATCAGTTACAGGTAGGTAGCCGTGTTGGTCTGCCATAGTCAAAACAAAATAAAAAATAAAAAAATCCTTCCAGTAGCACCTTAGAGACCAAGTAAGTTTGTTCTTGGTATGAGCTTTCGTGTGCATGCACACTTCTTCAGATATGCACACCACAGCTATGGATCACTCTGCCTCTATCCAATCACATCACAAATATCAGTGGCTGTGTGTATAGTAGATTCTCTAGTAAATTAGAGAATGTTGCACTGAAATGCTGATGTATTTCCATCAGGAACAAATCTAGGATGGATTGACTCAGGGAACACTGACCTTCTTGAGGAACCCCATATTGGGGCCAGGGGTCAGGTGGTGGGCTGTGCACATCCCTAATCTCAACAAAAGAATCTTGAACGTGGCCCAGTCCCACAAAAGATACTGAAAAGGAAGCATCCTGAATGCCCCATAGTCCTCCACAACACAGTGCAAAATCTCTGGGTCAGGGGCCATGACACATACCAATGAAGTCATCTTCAGAGGTCTCCAGGTCCGCCGCCACCATTTGAATTAAGACTGGTGGTGACCTGAGAGAGAGAATTTATCTGTGGTGGCACACTGTTTATAATGGAATTCCATCTCCAGAGAGGCCCACCCAGCACCAAAATAATAATAATAATAATAATAATAATAATAATAATAATAATAATAATAATAATAACAATAACAATAATTTATTTGTACTCCGCCCATCTGGCTGGGTTTCCCCAGCCACTCTGGGCGGCTTCCAACAAAGATTAAAAACTTCCCTAAACAGGGCTGCCTTCAGGTATTTTCTAAATGTCAGGTGGTTGTTTATCTCTTTGACCTCTGATGGGAGGGCGTTCCACAGGGCGGGCGCCACTACTGAGAAGACCCTCTGCCTGGTTCCCTGTAGCTTTGCTTCTCACAGTGAGGGAACCGCCAGAAGACCCTCGGCGCTGGATCTCAGTGTCTGGGCTGAACAATGGGGGTGGAGATGCTCCTTCAGGTATACTATACCGAGGCCGTTTAGGGCTTTAAAGGTCAGCACCAACATTGTGCTCGGAAACATACTGGGAGCCAATGTAGATCTCTCAGGACCGGTGTTATGTGGTCCCGGCGGCCATTCCCAGTCACCAGTCTAGCTGCCGCATTCTGGATTAATTGCAGTTTCCGGGTCACCTTCAAAGGCGGACCCACGTAGAGCGCATTGCAGTAGTCCAAGTATATAGAGAATAACCTTTGGGTGAGCTTGGAAATCAGCAGTACCATCTCTCAGTTTTGCAAAGCAGCTTGTCTTTTTTTTTTCCTGAGTTGAGCCAGGGGGAACTTGCCCATCACTATTACCTAAGTCTGATTAGGCAGCAGCATGCTAAATGGTCCATTGTTCTGATGCAGAAGGAGGCAGCTCCTTCTATCCACTGCGGCATGATTACACACATTGGTCTAATTAGTGTAAGAACATTCCTGGAAGCAATTCATCCACTTAGATAGACCCTCCAAAATTATATGTTTGTTTTGATGGCATTAATCTCTGTGCACAGAAATGAAAAGGCACCATCTGACTTTGTCGGGGGATCCGCTTCTCTGCGCTTTACATCAAATGAGCCCCGCGAACCCCTCTCAAGTCTCGCTCATTACCATTTCAGATGCAAGCAGAGAAGAAAATGGGAACGGCGTAATCCTCATCAATCTCTCGCTCGTGCGCCCCGAACCAAAGGCAGGGAGAACTGATAGAAGACCAAAGTAGCACATTACAGCCACTCCATAATGAGATGACCTAAACAGAGAGTGAAGGGGAACAGAATTTGTTTCGAAAGGCTCCCTTATGAGGGCACTTTGCACACATGATTTCCTGCCGCGTTGCTCTGATCACCATTAGGATGACAAAAGTATTGTTTGTAAGCTGGCTCTTTAGTTATCAAAATGGCCCTCGTGCTTGACGGGAGACATCGGGGCTTCATTAATAAATGGCATTTGATGGTTGGCAGCTAATCCAAACCAACCGAATTTGTTACCGTGTGCCAAACCTCCTCAATAGCAGAATCAGCATCTGCAGATTGATAGGACAGAGTCTGAGCTTTGGCTGCTTACTGGCTTAGTCTGAGGTTCCCAAGCCCCGATATAAGTGCTCCATGCAGTCAGGAGCTCTATGCAGTCCAGGTTCCTGCTTGCATGGAGCACCTGTGGGGCAAGGGGAGGGGGCAGGGGGCAGGGGCGTAGCAAGCCTCTGCGCTGCTGGGGGTGGCGGCGGCACAGGGGCACCCCCCTGGGGGGAATTTCCCCCTTTCTGTGGCTTTTTTTGGTGGGGGGTGGGCCAGCGAGGATGGGGCGTCACGCTTGTCACTGGCATGACACCCCCTCCTTGCTGGCCCACCCCCCGCCGAAAAAAAAATGCTGGCCTGCCCCCCCCTGCCGAAAAAGAGCGGCGGAAAGGGGAAAAAGAGAAGCAGAGCAGGCGCTTGAATGCGCCTGCTTTGCTTCCCTTCCTCCCCTCCCAGTGGTTTTTTTCGGCAGGGGTGGGCCAGCGAGGAGGGGGTGTCATGCCAGTGACAAGTGTGACGCCCCCTCCTCGCTGGCCCACCCCCCCCCCCCGCCGAAAAATAGCCGCTGGAAGGGGGGAAAGGTGACATGCCCTCATTCGGGGCCGGCGGGGCAGGGCGGGGTGCAGGGGGCGGCAAAAGTGTCACACACACCCTCCCCTGAAACTCAGGGCAGCCCGCCCCCCTTGCTACGCCCCTGGGAGGGGGCATCTGCATGCACGATGGCATCCTTTTCAGCGTGGGAATGTTCAGGGAAGCAGGAGAGGATATATTGTTTATTAATATCCTTCTTAACTTGCGCTAGCAAGTTTCTTTACTTAGCAGAGTTTACATTCCCCGTTTTAACATGCACAGCAGATAGCTGGTTGCAGGCTCGTGTGAGCCTCTCACTATCATACAGTTCAATATTGAATTGTATGTTCCTGGTAAGTTTCCATTTATCCCTCTTAAAAGAATAAATACATGACAATCCTTTTTAAAGTCAATAAAAGAAGTTTACTCACGTCATTTCACAGTTGGATCCCTGAAGGCAGACTTAGTTACAAATATATACATGTGGATCTACCCCATATGGGGGAATAATCACAGTGACTGCAGACTAGCAGTCACTGCAGTTCACACGACGGAAGGAAGATGGAAAAAGAGAGAGTGTGGCAGCCTGCCTTGTCATATTATTCAGAAGAACAAGAAATATATAAACATCAAACCAGCAAAGTCTCGCAATGAAGTTTTGTGGGGGGGGGGGGTTAAGTTTGCGTGTCAAGGTCCCCAAACCACCCCTTAAATGAAACATACTTCACACAGAAATTTAAGTTTAAGGTTTGGTATAATTTTGGCCACAACTTTATTAAAATACAAAATATGTGAGTGGTTGCTTAGGCATTGGTTAAGACTATCTGTCCCGCTGGGGACAGAACTGACATCCACCCGCCTGTGGAGTCAGTAAAGGGGAAAATACTTTGGGGAAAGAATGTGCACCCGTTCTCCCCTAATGCTCCCAGGGGCTCTTGCATGGGCCCTGGCCCCCGACCGGGGGATACGGACAAGCATGGCGAGCCCCTGGATTCCTTTAAAGGAATTCCCCGCGCAGCAGCAGCATTGAAGGGGCAACCACAGCCAACCTGCCCCTTTGCAGCGTTGGAGGGGCAGCCACAGCCAACCCTGCCCCTCCACCAACCAATTAATAACCAATGCCTAACCGCCAAGCTTACAAGTTGTGACTAATTGCTATGCAGTAGGCGAAAACCAGATGGCATCAGCCAATCAGCCAAATGGAAAAATTCCTACTAGGCCCCTGCCTCAAAAGCAGACGACCCCATGACAGGCATAGCAAGGTCATACGCAGAGGCCTAATAATAGGGAGGGAAGGTGGGCGATCCGATGCACGCAGCAAAGAGGTATATCACAGTGCGAGCGAAGCAATATATAGTCACTGGGCTATCCATCAACAATTGTAACATAGAAATCTCCCCAAAGATACGCAGAGCCCAATCACAGCAGTGGCCATCTGAACGATCCCGCCCAGCAACAGAGGGGTGACTTGCTGGCCCCCACCACAACACGTGCTCTCCATGAAGGAGAACCCGCTATACATAAATAATAAAATAAAATTTACAATGGAATCTCAAAGAGAGACACGCGATCCAGCATGAAACTGTTGAACAATCGTTTATGTGCTGGCCCTGGGGGTTTGTCCGTGAAGCAAGGTCTAAGTCCAGTCCTAGGTCCAGGAGTCCAACAAGTGGGTCAGTCTGGAGGGGAGCAAGGCAGGGATCAGGGCAAGGTACGGGGCAGGAGCAGGTACAAGGATACAGACAGACATGCGTTAGCAGCTATGTTGCTCATGCAACATAGGGCTGGAGCTGGCTGGCTTTTATCTGCCACGATGCTTAGGGCAGCCCCAATCCTCTGGTGACTCGCCTCTCCTTCTGGCCTGGAGGCGAGCACTCCTCCTGCAAGAACTTAGTTCACCTCTCTGCCCTGAGCCTCTGCAGCCCAGGAGAGGCTGGTGGGTTACCAGACCCAGGGGGCGCCTCAGCTTCCTCTGACAAAGCAGGGAGTGGAGCACCTGCAGGCAATGAGTCCTCCATCCCATCAGGAGCCAGAGCAGACTCCGCTGATGCCTGCACCTGAGGATCCAGCACAGGTGAGGACCCTTCCCTTCAGGCTCAAGCCCTAGCCCCGGCTCAGCTGGTTCTGGAGGCGGGGAATCCTGTGCAGGCTGGGATCCCTCAAGTTCAGCGCCTGAGTCTGAATCCCAGGCCATCACAGCTTATTAGGAAATTCAACTACATTGCCTATGGCTTAAATTGATATTATAGCAGTGTTTTGTTCTTTTTAATCACACTGGGCATATCACCAATGCCAGAATGTATGTGTTATCACCGATACCGTGCTTTCAATATTTTGGTTTCGCCTAGTTATTGCTGGCTGCCCTTCTCATCTTCCTCCTCTACCCCTTCTTCTTCGCATTGTTTCCTTCTGTGCTCTCCATCCCCTCCGCCACCATACAGTAGGTGTGTAAATATGTCTGACAATTTAGAATTAACAAAATAAAAAATAAAATAAAAAATCCTTCCAGTAGCACCTTAGAGACCAACTAAGTTTGTTCTTGGTATGAGCTTTCATGTGCGTGCACACTTCTTCAGATATTTAGAATTACACTTTGCATGTCTCATGACTTGTAAGGCTGCGCTCCATGAAAGCATATGCCATAATAAATCCATATAGATGACAGTGGATGCCTGCTGGCTGCCAATCAGTGTTGCTGAGGATAAACTAGGATAGCTATGTAACTTGAATACATCATTAAGCTTGAGACAGAACACCCTGTGGACCGGCAGCTGATGGTTTGCAGACCACTGCCAGTCTGTGGACCACCACTTTGATTAGCACTGTCCCAGAAGACCTTTCTGTAGTGTTTGTCTCTTGATGCTACCGTGACTTGCTTATCCTTTGCCCCTCGAGTGCACAGGGAGCAGCCTCACAGTAAGAAATGGGTGGGCAACCAAACAGGGAAGAGCCCTATCAATGAACAAAGCAAGGACCTTCAAGCACATTGGCCAGGCCGGAGATTTATGGGACACTTGCTGTCATCAGCCTCACAGCTGGCAGCAGCAAATGGAACCCATCACTGGAGGAGAGGCGTATAAATCAGAGCAGGAGCGACCGTGCAAGCTGGCTGCCTCTGCTGCGGAACAGAGTGTCCGGGCTTGGTTACATTTTGGAGAAAAGATTGTCTAATGACCCTCGGGGAAGGTCACGGGAAGCGAGGTGCCTATTCCAAATGGTAGCTGTGTGAAATAAGCCACGGAAGGTGCGAGAGAACAAAACAGTAGGCACACAATAGGAGGGGTGGGGAACTTTTTTTTTTTTGCACCAGGGCCCTAACACCTTCCAGAAATCCTTCTAGGGGCCACATGCCTGTGGTGGGCAGGGCCAGAGTCAAAGGTGGGTGGAGCTATTCATATAATTGTTGGCTTTGGGCAGTAGGCCCAACCCTCTTTATCCTCCATCTGGGCAAGCAAGATGAGAGTTCAAGGGCACATTCCAGCCAGGCAAAAACACTCAAGGAGGGTGCAAAGCAAAGGCAGTGAAGGGTGCGGCCTGAGCAGAACCCAAGGGCCAGATGAAGAGGCAAAGAGGCTTTCATTTGGCCCCCAGACCTGCACTGTATGAATCCATGTGGGCTGCTGCCATTTCACATGTGCATGTACTGTCACTTGATGCTCTGCAGCTGGATGTGTGACCTACTACCATTTGAAGCCCACTGGGTTGGAGGCAAAATCAAAGCTTTGCCTGCTCTATTTTAGGGAACCCAGCACCTAATAGGCAGCTTGCTTCAGGGCCCATTCCTGATGCCAGACCTGCCCACCATCACCCTAACACACTGGCAGCTCAGTCTGGGAGCTGCCTGACATTTTAATTATTCTTACGCTTTTTTTAAAAAAAATTAAATTTTATTTACTTGCATTTAAATGCCGCCTTTTTTCTCCCAGTGGCTCGAGGTGGCATATATGGTCCTAGTCTGACATTCCAACTGCTGCACCAACATGGGATAATGGGTCATTAAAATGGCAGGCAGATTGCAGCTGCTTGGCCAAGCAAGCAAGCCCTCACCCTCATCAATGGACACTTTGCTGCAAGCTCCTTCCAATCTGAGAATAATTTGGCTCATTCACCAGTTGAATCATCAGTTGATACTGCTAGGCTTTCCGTACATCAGGAGAATTCCAGGCATGTCCTGGTTTTCAGGTGTAAAAATGGCACCAGGAGGGAATTTTGCCGAATTGGCAAAATGTCTGGGAAAACCTGGATGTATGGCAATGCAATGGGAAAAGCAGCGGAAACTCCTGCATTGCAGAGGGTTGGAATAAATGGCCCTTGGGATCAATTACAACTCTACAATTCTAAGATTCTATGATTCTGTGATTCCACTGGCACTATGTAGTCACCCGATGGTTTGCCCTCAAAAGAAATGAGGTCCCTAAGGGCTGTGGGATATATTGCTTCATAGGACTCTTCTCCCTGCTGTGCTATTTTTCTACATGCAGAGAGGTATTCAGAGGGCAGCAATCAAAAAGGTGCAGGGAAGGATAACATGTGATAATTCTGCAAGCTTGAATCAGACCCAAGCAGAGTGATGAATGAGATCACGGACTGTAATCTGATAGCTACTTTTCTGGGAGTAAGTCCCACTGAAACTCAGTGGGACTTGCTTCTGAGTAGTTGTGTGTGAGGTTGCGTTGTTACTGCTGCAGCTTCACAATAGTGCTAACTGGGAATTAGATCCAAGCAAATTGGCAGTCGTGTACTGCCATCCTAGACCCCTATAGCTGGCAGTAGGTGCCACTGAACTCAACAGGGCATACTAGTAGGGATGGGGGAGAAATTTGATTTGGCTCATGTTTAAAGGAGGAACCTACCTAATTCACACTTTTCAAAAGAATACGAGAACCAAAAAAAGAGCCATCACACTTTTCTGCATTTTGCAATGCAGTTCTGCAGCCAGACAATGTGCACAAAAAATTGCACATGCTGGGCTGAAATGTATGTTAAAGGGCAGCATATTAAGTGAAATTGATTTGCAAATATGTTTATATCATATTAATGTTGGTCTGAAGCTCAACATCAAAAAAAAACTGAGATCATGGCCACTGGTCCCATCACCTCCTGGCAAATAGAAGGGGAAGAAATGGAGGCAGTGAGAGATTTCACTTTCTTGGGTTCCATGATCACTGCAGATGGTGACAGCAGTCACGAAATTAGAAGACGCCTGCTTCTTGGGAGAAAAGCAATGACAAACCTAGACAGCATCTTAAAAAGCAAAGACATCACCTTGCCGACAAAGGTCCGTATAGTTAAAGCTATGGTTTTCCCAGTAGTGATGTATGAAAGTGAGAGCTGGACCATAAAGAAGGCTGATCGCCGAAGAATTGATGCTTTTGAATTATGGTGCTGGAGGAGACTCTTGAGAGTCCAATGGACTGCAAGAAGATCAAACCTACCCATTCTTAAAGAAATCAACCCTGAGTGCTCACTAGAAGGACAGATCCTGAAGTTGAGACTCCAGTACTTTGGCCACCTCATGAGAAGAGAAGACTCCCTAGAAAAGACCCTGGTGTTGGGAAAGATGGAGGGCACAAGGAGAAGGGGACGACAGAAGATGAGATGGTTGGACAGTGTTCTCGAAGCTACTAACATGAGTCTGGCCAAACTGCGAGAGGCAGTGAAGGATAGGCGTGCCTGGCGTGCTCTGGTCCATGGGGTCACGAAGAGTCGGACACGACTGAACGACTGAACAACAACAACAAAATTATATCAGGAAATCTGAATGCAAAGATGTGTATATAGGGAGAAATTCGCACACTAAAATGCTGGTGAACTTTCATGAGGACTTTTTCGGGGGGAGAAAATTGCAAACCAATGTTAAAATGTGGAGAATCAAACTGAAGATTGGGGAGAAAGCAAAACTGACAGATTCAGTCACCCTCACAGTTCTGAGAACACATGTATAGGATTTCAATGCAAAGTGATTTAAATATCCATTGCAGGAGCCTGGAATAGACAGCACTGAGCACAATAATAAAGAATGCCAGTTTCTGAAAAAGAAAGATGCTGTTAAGCGTCTCTTGGGGTTTAAGGGAAAGGGAACATACATTTCTTAGCTATTAAATTTGGCATTTCTACTTGCAAGCAGTGGGAGATCTGCTTTGGGGAAATCGGGGCTCATATATAAAATTGTCGAGGTTTGCCTTTGTGAGTCAGCTTCATAAGGTTAACTGGTTTAAACACAGATAATGTTCTTTGCTCTGCAATCCCACTACTGTTATTGCAGCATGCCTGTTTGTCAAACTGCACATACAGCGAGGACGTCACATATACTTAAACACAAGGCAAAAATGATTTGGGGGAGATGATGGCTGGGGGGGGGGGCACTTGGTTGGTTGATTGCATTTCAATGCTCACTCCACCAATCCAGCACTCACTTCTATTGCATTTCACTCAGTCATCTCAAGAGGTGCTGGAAGCAGAGAGATGCATCTCCTTGCCAAAAAGAGAGAAATCATCAACATTTCTGTTTTGTCTGTTTGTTCTGCTCTGTCGTCAAGAGACTTGCACACAGACACGAAGCAATGAAGTTGTGCAAAATCTACCCATTTCACTGCCATATATTTCTGCAGCCTTAGCTGTGGAAGATGGGGCAAAACCAGCAAGGCTACCATCACCAATATCCTTTGTGCATCCATCAATATCATTTTTATTCTATAAACACCATACCCTGAAAATATTTGTTTAAATCAGGGGTTGTGAATAAGTGGCACAGGAAGTGTAGGAATGTAGGAAGCTACCTTGTATGGAATCAGACCAATGGTCCATCTAGCTTAGCACTGTCTGCACTGACTAACAGCATCTCTCCAGGGTTTCAGGCAGGGTTGTCTCCCAGACGTACCTGGAAATGCTGGAGATTGGAACAGGGATCTTCTGCATGCAAAGATGATTTTCTGCCACTGATGCATGGTCCTTCCCCCACATGATCCTCCAGATGTGCTGGACTCCAACTCCCATAGTCACTAGCCATGGTAGCTGGAGCTGATGGGAGTTGGAGTCCAGCAACATCGGGGGGCCCACAAGTTCCCCATCCCTGATTTCAAGCCTTTCTCTAAACAAAATCGAAAATTCTTTCTAGTAGCACCTTAGAGACCAACTGAGTTTGTTCCTGGTATGAGCTTTCGTGTGCATGCACACTTCTTCAGATAGAAGAAGTGTGCATAGGTATCTGAAGAAGTGTGCATGCACACGAAAGCTCATACCAGGAACAAACTCAGTTGGTCTCTAAGGTGCTACTAGAAAGAATTTTCGATTTTGTTTTGACTATGGCAGACCAACACGGCTACCCACCTATAACTGGAACTATGGAAGGCACCACATTGAGCCGCATGAAATGGAAGTCCATAAATCTCACAAAGAAACTGGCACAGATACAGACAGACATCTCCTTTCTAACCAAATGCAAAAACCTGGTATCTGAAGAAGTGTGCATGCACACGAAAGCTCATACCAGGAACAAACTCAGTTGGTCTCTAAGGTGCTACTAGAAATAATTTTCGATTTTGTTTTGACTATGGCAGACCAACACGGCTACCCACCTGTAACTAAGCCTCTCTCTGTTAGTGAGCCACACTGAAAAAACTCTGTGCTCCTGAAAGTGTGAGCCCTGCTGTCAGGGACTGGACTGAGGAGCAATGGTGGGAGCCGCCCCCCTTCTCCTGAACCTGCAAGTAGATGAATAGGTACCACTCTGGCGGGAAGGTAAACGGTGTTTCTGTGCCCTGCTCTGGTTCGTCAGAAGCGGCTTAGTCATGCTGGCCACATGACCCAGAAGCTGTACGCCAGTTCCCTTGGCCAGTAAAGCGAGATGAGCACCGCAACCCCAGAGTCGTTCACGACTAGAACTAACGGTCGGGGTCCCTTTACCTTTACTAGCTACCTATTTTGCAACCTGATATAGGAACAATGGGTTGTTTGTTGAAGTAACACCTTCCACCACCCGCTAAAAAAAGTAAAAATCAGTATATTTATAATGGTGGTTTCAAAGGATCAGAACACTTTTGGGCAGCTAAGAGTGGCAAAGTTGGAGGAATAATGATCATAGGCCAAGCATGTCCAAAATCTGTTTCGGGGGGCCTAATCTGGCCCACTGGTTGGTTTAATCTGCCCCCTGGGGCAGTTTATTTCCTGGGGTAAAATCCTTTTTAAAAAACCAACAATTTCAATCCTAAAAAAAGGTTAACATATTTGGTTGGCCCTTTGGTCGGCCCTCACGGCCCTTCACTTCATCCAATCTGGACACCTTTAAAATTTTTGGACACCACAGTCATAGGCAAAGGGAAGTAAGTGCACAAAGTGATAAGAGACTACAGAAAAACCTATACTAAGCTGTACAAATCCTCCAGACAAACATCAGTGCTTCCTGTATTTACTGTTTCCTATTAAATAAACAGTAAATGTTTAATGGAGCAGGCACAAAAATAATTAGGGCCAAACAAAAATAATCTGTGATTAAATCTTACCTACTACTGCATTGGGTGTCAAATCCACAATTAATCATGACGTAAAGTGATAGATGTTAATTAACTATAACCGTGTTTTATTTGCTGCCCTGAGATTATCCCATCCAGCCCTGTTTTACTGGGGCAAAGTCCTTGTTAAAGGCAATGCGAATATATCCCCTTGAGTAAAGAGTGATGAATAAGCAAGTCCCCCAGATGAACAGTGGATTAGTTACTTGGAAACATTAATATTAATTAGCGTTCATTATGCCTTGGTGGATAGCTGTTTGCCTTTTATTGAAAAGACCCAGCGGAAAGTGTTGATGTTTTCCAAGCCGACCACTGGAAGGGGGAAATGGTTCCTTTCCCAACCTGTCCTTTGAGATCCCTCCAATATTCCCCATTATCTTAATCACATCATGGCACTCTGTTAATTTGGCAAGCCTTTAGGGGATATATACAAATTTATATTGAAAGACCTGAACTCCTATCAGAATGAAATAAGTTCGGTGTGAAAAAATAAGTTAGAAGGAGAAAAGAAGGAATTCAAAATATTAGTAGTGAAAATAATAGTATAATTTAATAGTATACAAGAGAAATGATAGAAGATAGAAGATATTGCAGCTGAGAAGATTGGAAGCCCAGCCCTGGGTGAGGTGGGGGGGGGGTGGAAGGGTGGTGGAGGTTAAGGGTGGTAGAGGGGTCAGAAGGAATGTAAAATGTTATTTATAGTCATAACCAATTATTTTCTATACAATGTATGGGGGAATGTATGTATGTGCGTATGTATATTTGTATGTGTCTATTAGTATGTTTTAATATTATTATTTTTCAATAAAAATTATAAAAAAGGAAGGGGGAAATGGTAGTGTTTTCCAGCAGCACATTGGTGAATACACCAGTAGAAAGGTCAGCAACAGATGGGAAAGTGCTGTAACTCAGGGTAACTCTCTAGCATCTTGGGAAGAGGTATTTCCCATCACCAGTGCTGGGATGTGGGAGCCAGTGTGGCATACTGGTGTAGTGGTTAGTGCAGAGGTGGGAATGAATGAATGAATGAATGAATGAATGAATTTTTATTTGTGTCAGCCATCGGCCATAGCAATAACAATACAATATACAAAAATAGAAATAAAAAGTCAATTATATAAAATACATTTTAGGGTTATGAATCAATAGTCAAATATTGATTCTGATTTCCCCAGCTAAGAACCTTGCAACCTTTGCTGCCGTCTGCTCATCTTGATCTGCCAAGAGAAAGGACACTGTGCCAGTGGTTGGGCAACCCAGAATGGACAATAAAAGAAGGGTGATAATCTCATTCCTGAAGTCTTTATAAAGAGTGCAAGCCAGCAGGGTGTGCACCACCAATTCGGTACTGCCATCTCCACAGGGACATAAGCACTTTTCATATGGAATCGGTTGGAATCGTCCCTCGAGAACAGCCAAGGGCAATACAATCAATCTTGCAAGAGTAAAAACGTGTCTTTATTTTAGAATTGCTAGGTTATGCAGATAGGGTTCCAGAGAGTCGAAATGGGAAGGTGGAAAATAGTCATACTGAAGTAATACCATGGGCAAAATTTTCTTATTGTGGCCAAGTTGTTCTGACGCTCCATATCATTTAGACTGTTTGCTTTAGTAAAACCCCAAGTGAGTAGCTGTTGTGGTGATAAACCACAAGAGTGAAGTTTCTGAGAGACAATTTTAGTCCATGTGCTCTTGTGACAATCCTGCATCACTAGGGATATTAGATCGTGGGAATTTGAGTTTAGGAGAAGCCAAGAGTTAAGTGTCATTAAAACCTGCAGGATTTCAGATCTGATGTCATGGACTGGTTGGAGCAGAGAAATGGTGGGAAGAACCAGCTGAAGATTCACCAAAGGAAGAAGCTTCAGAGCTCGGGAAGTGGTGGGCAGAGGGAGAAGACTGGGAAGAGGAGACATCGGAAGCTGAAGAGGTTGACAGGGCTTAGTGAGCTGGGAGAGTCAGTGGCAGACAGAAGTCCAGAATCAGAGGCAGAAGCTGAAGCAGGTGAGTAGGAGGAGGGAGGCCAAGAGGCAGAGGTGATTCAGGCTGGTGAAGAGTCACAGGTGTCTCACCCTCCTGCTGAGACAAGATCCCCTCCCTTTGTCTCCAAGAATCAGAAGATGGCTGAAATGGGCAGAGCAAAGACAGGCTGCCAGCAGGCAGTCTCTAATTGCTTGAGGAAAGCCCTGGGGAAGAGGCGACTTAGATATGGGTGTAGCCAGGATTTATTTGGGCAAGGGGCAGACTTTATTTTGGGGTAGCAGAATAGAGTTATCTGTGACACAATTGGCTAGTTAGTTAAGTATTTTTATTTATTTACTTGATTTGGGGGAGGCAGCTGCAAAGCACAGAGTTGTAGTCCAACATTATCTGAAAGGCACAATGTTGCCCCCACACCTTAAAGGTAAAGGTAAAGGGACCCCTGACCATTAGGTCCAGCCGTGGACGACTCTGGGGTTGTGCCGCTCATCTCGCTATATAGGCGTTTGTCCACAGACAGCTTCCAGGTCATGTGGCCAGCAGGACTAAGCCACTTCTGGAGAACCAGAGCAGTGCATGGAAACACCGTTTACCTTCCCGCCAGAGTGGTACCTATTCATCTACTTGCACTTTGATGTGCTTTCGAACTGCTAGGTTGGCAGAAGCTGGGACAGAATAATGGGAGCTCACCCCGTCACAGGGATTTGAACTGCTGACCTTCTGATCGGCAAGCCCTAGGTTCTGTGGTTTAGACCACAGCACCACCCACGTCCCACACCCCTACCTTACAGGGTTGTAATAAAGGTAAAAACAGGGGGGCTCTACATAGGCTGTCTTGAGATCCTGAGAGGAAATGTAGAATATGAAAATATTTAGGTATCTTGGTCTCTTGCCACTTGACTATTTTAGCTGCAGATGCCAGGGGATCAAACATGGGAACACAGGAATCTGCCTTATACTGAGTCAGACCATGAAGCTATTGAGCTCGGTATTGTCTACAATGACTGGCAACAGCTCTAGAGATTTTTCATTTGAGGAACATCCTCCGTCGTACCTGGAGATGCCAAGGATCCACCCTGGGACATTGATCATGCAAAGCAGATACTCTGCCACATAGCTGCGGCCCTAACCTCTAAAAAGAAGCTACCTTATGCTGAGTCAGACCATTTGGTTGATCTAGCTCAGTATTGTCTACACAGTGACAAGCAGAGGCTCTACCTATGATCTCATACCCTCCAACATTTCTCCGATGAAAACAGGGATGTCCTATTCCGTTGTTGTTGTTGTTGTTGTTGTTGTTGTTGTTGTTGTTGTTGTTTTATAGCCCCCCCCCATCTGATTGGGTTGCCCCGGCCACTCTAAGCAACTTCCACCATATATAAAAACATAATAAAACTTTAAACTTTGAAAAAACTTCCCCATGCAGGGCTGCTTTCAGATATCTTTTAAAGGTTGTTCTGTTACTTTATCTCCTTGGTTTGAGGGTCACATAACTCCATACTCCAACATTTCTCCGATGAAAATGGGGACGTCCTAAGGAAAAGCAGGACGTTCTGGGATCAGATCAGAAACCAGGATGGCTTCTGTAAATCTGGGACTGTCCCTGGAAAATAGGGACATTTGGAGAGACTGTGATTGATAAGGCTTCTGCCTTCACTCTCTTCCTGAGTTAAGTTTCCATTTGACTAGCTCATTTTTAGTGTGGTTCAAAACATATGAAAGGAATGCACACACTCTTCAGCACCTTGGGAGAAGGGCTGTGGTTGCAACCCTTGGGCACAGGAATGTCTTTCCCTCCCAAGTACACAGACTGTGTGCTTATTTTCAGCTGTGAGAGGTTTAAAGGTACACCACGGCTATATCATTACGATTAGCTTCATGCCTAGTTCACATCCACAGAAAGCAGTGGGGGAAATTATATGGAGGGGTTGCTAGGTAACCAAGCAAGCAGCCCCTCACATTTCCTGCTAGCAAGAAGCGGCCTTTGTTGCATAGCAACCATTCACATGGTGCCTTTAATCCCCCTCCCCCTGCCCCTGACACGCAAACATAAGCAGTTTTGATAAAGTGAGTGCATCTCCATTGGAAAGGGGAGGCCATGGCTGCTTTAGTTGGATGGATATAAAGTACTGTTCCTACGCACATAGTATCTTTTTTAGCTTAGGTACTAGTTGAAGAGATAAAATCCAAGATGCAGTACTTCTGAGCAGGTACAGAGTACATTTTATATACAGTTGCTATCGAAATTATTCAACCCCCCAAAAATAGTTGGAATTTCTCAGTATGTACTATTTTAAAGGAAAATATGATGAAAATGATGTATAGATGGTACAAATGCTGGAAATGTAAAGATAGAGAAGGAACTATGTTTCATATGTGATGGACGTGCCCCAAAATAAAGGACTTCTGGGAAAGAATTTATAATGAAATGAAAAATGTGCTATAATTCTTTTGGGAGTTATAGGGGAGGAGATTCCCCAAAAAAGATGGGATTTTCTTTTTGTATGCTACAACAGCAGCTAGAATACTGATTGCAAAGAACTGGAAAAACCAAGAACTACCAACGGTGGAGGAGTGGCAATTGAAGATGATGGACTTTATGGAACTCGCCGAGCTGACAGCAAGACTGTGTGAACAGAGGGAGGAGACGGGGCAGGAAGAGTGGAAGAAATTTAAATTGTATTTAAATAAATATTGTAATATTGAGAATATTTGAAAATCTAGGGAAGAAGTTAGCGATTTCCGGATAAAAATTGGGGTAAAAAAAGAAATAGAGGAGAAAATTGGGTTGCAAAATGAATAATTGAATAAATGGAAATTAAGAGGTAAGAAAGTTAAATATGAAGATGATTCTGCTTAAAAAAGGAGAAAAATGGAATCCAGGAAGGGAAGATCGAAGGAGGTCCCATCAAGATGTTAAGAAAATTAGATAAAAATAGTATGTTGTTGTTGTAATTGTTAATGTCGTGGGTTTTTTTGTTGGTGTTGTGTTTGTTTTTGTTACATATTATAAAATGAATAAAATTATTTAATAAAAAAGAGAGAGAGAGAAAGAAATTATTCAACCCCCATTGCAAATCGGATTTATTATCAAAATTTGCAACTTTCAGCTGTTTGCAATGAGCAAATCAAACAAAAGCAATTGAAATAGCTCAATACAATGGATGCTTCAAGCGGTTTCCCCAAAATCAGCTGAAATTGTAACTTATGCTTTGGAGGATCACAGGTTCTGTTGCCCTGTGATAAAGCTTGCAGCCATAGCAAGACTTTACATCCAGCCCTCTTGGATCAATCCAAAATTTTGTCTGGCCCTGCATCCCATTACTCACCATGGCCAGCAAAATTACTCTGGAAAGCCCACAAGCAGGAGCCAATTAACTGTTTAATGTGCATTGAAATGGAAATAAATATATAATGTGTCTGTATTGTATACCATGAGGCATGGCTGAAAATTTTTCTGAAGCTGAACAAGTGCTTACCAGGTTAATCATTAATTGGGTTGTATCATGGGACTATTTCTGCAGGCTCAGTCACAAGATGATCAGCTCAGAATCACACAAAAGTGATAGTTTTACAGGTCTGTGCATATGTTAATACAGGAGGCATCCATGTTGGGTAATCCATGTTGAGAATGGATGTGTGAACCTCTGCCTCCAGTAAACAGCCTGAGCCTAATGGTGAAGAAACAGAGCTTTTGTTTCAGCTCAGAATGCAAGGTATTTGTAATCTAAAATAATATGCTTTATGCTGGGACCAGTATAAGAAATTATGCAACTATCTAAATGTAACTTTTATTGTTTTAGGTTGTTTGAAGTTGAGTTCTGTAAGCAAAACTTTTGAACTATATTTTTGGACTGGAGAATTTTTATTTCAATACAGAAGTCAGTTTTTGTTCACCCAGAGACTTCCATATGCACAATGATCATCTCAGTAGAGCCCTCTGCTGCTGTTACTCCTTAGCTAATGGTGCTCAGGGGCCTATTGTTTATATATAAACTTTATGGGTAGAATTCAACTAGATCCTATGTAGAGAAGACCCGGTGGAATCAATGACCCTAGCTTAACCATGCCCATTAACTTAAATTGGTCTATTCTGAGTGCAGCTAATTTTGAATCCCACCCCATGGCTAATAAAAAAACAAAAGTCGCTGTTCCTTGCTATCTCCTAACAACCCTCAGCACTTTTAACAAACTACATTTCCTAGGATTCTCTAGGGAATGGCATAGAGATGTTTAAAGTTGTATGATACTGCTTTAACTGCATAGTACAGATGGGGCCATAATCTCAAACTGCCCTTCCATCAAAAGACATATTTCTGGTGTTCTCAAGCTTTGTTCTATGCTAAACAAAGACCTCAACACGTACTTTGTATGCCTGAGAGAGAGAGAAATGAAGATCCCATCAAATTACCATCAATGACTCAGTCATGAAACAGTTTATGATCCATAACAAAACAATGGGCCCTCTGCACTGCATTGATTCCACTGTCAATTAAACACCCAAATGAGGAATGATAGCTGGTGATTCTCATCAGGACCAAATAGCACATTCCTGACAATGCTTTGCTGTTCTTGAGGTCCGAAGATCTATGTATTCCTATTTTCATTGTAACAGAACCAAAGTGAAATAGCAATGCTGGACATTCAGTAAGGAAGGATTTGGGGTTCAGTTCATGGGGAGCTGGTGCCGCAGTCTGTAATTCCTGAAAGTGTGATCTTTGAAGGAGAGGGACAACAGCTCACACAGAGTGCATGCAGAAGATCCAATTCCTTGTCTTTCAAAAGGTTCAAAGGGCCCTCTGCAGAGTTTATTTTAACAGACAGTTGGACATACTTTGTGAAACAGAGGAAATATGCAGTAGGAACTATGTTTCGGGAAAATGAAGTTTCATAAAGTGCTAAGCTATTTTATTTCTTAGGGGTGGACAAAGCTGTTAATTTTGTTTTCTCTTTCCAACTTTAAGTTCAGTTTTCCAAATTTCCAAATCATCTTGTGGTTTGTTTTTTTAAAAGTCCTCTTGAAAATTCACCAGTGAATTTCTCCTAACATACACATTTTCGTATGCCATTTCGCCCAGTGTGCACATTTTTGCAAAGCAATTTTCCCTAATAAAATAATTTTTGTTTCTTATTTCCACTGATATATGTATTTAAATGTACACTTCATACTAGTGTATGCATTTTTGTACACATCACTTGACTGGAGAACTACATGGAGAAAATTCTGGAGGTGGGACTACATTTTGGCTCAGGTATTGTATTGGAAAATGCAAACAAGGTTGGCTCACTTTTATATGGAAACTGCACTGAAATGCACCCCCATTCCTACTTCTCGCTTCCTTCCATTATGGAACATTTTTTTTCAGTCTGTGGGCCACTCTCCTTTTTGGCCAACTTTCTAAGGGCCACATTCTAGTGGTGGGTGGGGACAGAGGTAAATGTGGGTGGTACAATGGATGCACATTTTCCATTTCTACAGTAAGCTAGTTCCTACAAACACACCACTTTCTATCCTGCACTAGGCAAGCAAGAAGCATTAGCAGAGTTCAAGAACATGGTCCAGCCAGGCAAAAAACACTCATGAAGATTACCGTATTTTTCGCTCCATAGGACGCACCAGACCATAGGGCGCACCTCATTTTTAAAGGAGGAAACAAGAAAAAAAAATTTTTCTAGTTTTCTTTCTCTAAAAGCCCTGGTTTTGTTGTTGTTGTTTTTTTTGAGGATCAGCTAAAAGTTTTGCAGCTGTTTTTGCAAAGGCAAAAGGCCTTTTTTTAAGGATCAGCTAAAGGTTTTGCAGCTTTTTTGCCAAGGGGAAAGCCCTGGGTTTTTTTTTTTAGGATCAGCTAAAGGTTTTGCAGCTGTTTTTGCAAAGGCAAAAGGCCTTTTTTAAGGATCAGCTAAAGGTTTTGCATCTTTTTTGCAAAAGGGAAAGCCCTGTTTTGTTTTGTTTTTGGTTTTGTTTTTTTGAGGATCAGCTAAAGGTTTTGCAGCTTTTTTTGCAAAGGGAAAAGCCCTGGGTGTTTTTTTTTAGGATCAGATAAAGGTTTTGCAGCTTTTTTGCAAAAGGGAAAGCCCTGTTTTGTTTTGTTTTTGGGTTTTTTTAGGATCAGCTAAAGGTTTTGCAGCTTTTTTTGCAAAGGGGGGAAAGCAAAGCTCCTTTTGCAAAGGGGGAAAAGCAAAGAGGAAAAGCCCCATTTTTATGGGGTTTAACTCACATTTCTGAAAAATCTTAAGGAAAGGGAGCCATTTCTACTGTTTGTAGACAGATAATCTAATCAGCCAGTCACATGTCCTGGGGAAACAAACAACCTCCCTCTGCAGCACATTCAACAAAGGAGGGGGGGGCTGAAAGGGAGCTGGGACTCTTATCTCTCTCCCTATCTCTTGCTGATCAGCTGCTGAGCGGGGTCCTTTCAACACTCCCTTTTCTCTTTGTAAAATAAAAAGCACAATCTGCTTTTGGCCCCTGGGCAATTCAGCTCCAGGGACCACCATTCGCTCCATAAGACGCACAGGTATTTCCCCTTACTTTTTAGGAGGAAAAAAGTGCGTCTTATGGAGCGAAAAATACGGTATGAGGAGAGGAGGTGTGCCCAGGGAGAGGAGGTGTGTCCTGAGGAACCATAGAGTTGCAGGACCAGATGGCAATGATCGAGATGTATCAGAGAGAGGTGACTTTATGTCTGACAGGGATTCTGGAAGCACAGGATGAAAGGATCGAACAAAAGCAAATTCAAGAAGGGACCTTGAGAGTCCTCTGGTCCAACCCCCTGCAATGCAGGAATCTCAGCTAAAGCATCCATGACAGATGGCCATCCAACCTCTGCTTAAGAACTTCCAAGGTAGGAGAATCCACAAGCTCCCAAGGGAGACCATTCCACTGTCAGAAGATTCTTCCATATGTATAGTCGGAATCTCCTTTCTTGTAACATGATGCCATTGGTTCGAGTCCTACTCTCCAGACCAGGAGAAAACAAGCTTGTTCCCTCTTCCCTTGAGACATCTGAAGATGGCTATTATATCTCCTCTCGGTCTCCTCTTTTCCAGGCTAAACATACCCAGCTCCTTCAAGTGTACTTCGTAAGACTTTAGTTTGCAGACCCTTGATCATCTTGGTTGCCCTCCTCTGCACATGATCCAGCTTGTCAACATCCTTCATAAACTGTGGCACCCAGAATTGGACACAGTTTTCCAGGTGTGGTCTGACCAGGGCAGAATAGAGTGATACTATTACTTTACTTCCCTTGAAGTGGACACTACACTTCTGTTGATGCAGCCTATAATAGCATTAGCTTTTTTGTGTTGCATCACACTGTTGCCTCATTTTTTTAAAATAACATTTTATTAATTCCCCCCCCCCAAAAAAAAAACACAAATTGACTTCCCTCTAATCCTTTCCCTGGTTCCGTTGTTTGTCAACATGCTGCATGTCCATTGTTAAATTTATAACATATTTAAATCACCTATTATCCAATCGTCATAAAATTACAAGTAGTCTTAAAAACCCTGCTAACCCTGTGTACATTGCTTCTGTATATAAGCAATAAACTTCTTCCATTCTTCCTTAAATTCATTGTTGTGTCTTTCTCTTAATTTCATCATCAATCTTGCCATTTCAGCATGGTCCATTAGTTTAACTTGCCAATCTTCTTTGGGTGGGACACCAATGCGGCTGTTGTAGCATACGTAAACAAGTTCTTTTGTAATTTTGGTAGGTCAAAAAACCTTTGTCAAAAAAACAGAAGCTTTCATACTAGGTATTACTGTGGACTCATGTTAAGCTTGTGGTCCACCAAGACCTCTAGAACCTTTTCACATGTACTGCTAGTAAGCCAGGTGTGCCCCCTCTTACATTTGTGCAGCTGGTTCTTCCTGCCTAAGTGCAGAACTTTACATTTGTCCCTATTGAAATTCATTTTGTTAGCTTGTGCCTAGTTCTCGGATCCTTAAAGGTCATTTTGAATTCTGATTCTCCGGAGATTCCTGAGGACCAGGCAGAGAGACTTGGAGAACCACATTTGGACCCCACACCAAAGATTCCCCAACCCTGGTGTAGACTAGAAGCAGGGCCATCTTAAGTAAATCCGGCGCCCTGGCACGAAGATCCCTCCGGTGCCCCTCACGCTCCGCCAGGCAGGGCCAGGCGCAGCGGGCAGCCGGAGGGATCGGCGTGGCAGGCAGGGACGCTGAACTTGCACTCCGCCGGGCAGGGCCAGGGGTGGCAGGCAGCCAGAGGGTGTGGAGGGGTGGGTGGGGACGCTGCCAGCTGTGCTCCACCTCCTCCTCCACCTCCACCTGCTCGGCCAAAGCAGTGGCGTGGCGCTGCCGTCCAGGGAGCCCTGGCTGCAGCGCCAACAGGAGGCTCACCAACGGCCTCCCCGCATCCACAGCCCGAGAAGAGGTGGGTGAGAGCGGTGCTGCCGGCGGGGCTGGAGGGCGCAGGCACCTTCCTCAGGTTGTGGCGCCGTGGTGCCTTGCACCAGTAGCCTCAATGGCTAAGACGTCCCTGACTAGAAGGAACAGTGATTGATATAAGGCCGTTTCATGCATCCCTGTTTCAAATGAATTCATCCTTCTTTCAACCTTTGCACCTCCCATCTGTACCATGGGGGCTAACAACAGGGTCCCATCTTACCTGTGGTAAGAATTACCGAGAGGATGGATGTGACATATTTTGAACCCTTGAAATTGCTGTATTAAAATCAAACTTAACTTTTTCTTTGCTGTCAGTT
Source organism: Lacerta agilis (assembly GCF_009819535.1). Classification (NCBI taxonomy): domain Eukaryota; kingdom Metazoa; phylum Chordata; class Lepidosauria; order Squamata; family Lacertidae; genus Lacerta; species Lacerta agilis. The sequence continues at coordinate 7,697,926 of NC_046328.1, forward strand.
CTTCTCGACAGAATCCACCCTCCCAGCCCTTCCCCCAGGTAGGGAAAGGGTTCTCTCCAATCACACCTCTCATCATTTTCCAAGACGGGCCCCAGCCTTCTTAGAAATTCTCAGCTCTCACGTCAGCCCTGGAGACATTTCCTTTAATGCCTGCCATTACAGCTCCGTTTTGTTATTTGCAATGGGTTGCTTTGAGCTCTGCAAATGCTCTGTGATAACAGATCAGCTTCAAATTCTTGGGAGAGGGAATGGAGGCAGGGGAGGGTTGGAAGACGCCAGAAGACGCCTAGTGTATTTTAATTGTACTTGATTATTTTTACCTCTCGGTAGGTTTCAGTTAATTAAGTCCCCTGGAAGCTAGCCCTTGTGTGCTTTAATTAAGCAGAAGTGCTGCAAAAACAAGCAACCCAAATAAGTTCATTAAGAAGAAACATATTTGTTGCCACTTAATTATTCACCAAAGCGTGTTCCTGGAGCAGACAGTAGTGTAGATCTGCTATGATACGGGCTGGTGCCTTTGGTTTTGTAGGGAGGGTTTAGACGCTATCTCGGTGCCTTGTAACACCGGCTGGGACTCTAATCAGGGACTGAGTGGAAGGAACCACAGCTGAGTGACAGGGCACCTGCTTTGCACACCAAAAAACCACACGTGCAATCTATGGCATCTCTGGTTAAAAAATGAGACACTTATGTAGCTCGCTAGAGCTCATCTCCTGGCACACACAAAGCCTCTGAGCCCCACCAGCACTGCCCACTGCTTCATGAGGTTATGTACTGAGCTGAATCCTAGAACAATAGGATCCAGAATGCAGCAGTCTCATTGGTCCGCAGGAGCCACCCAATCCAGCTCCAGGTGGAAGTGAATCAGCGACCTGATTGGCCTGCAGGAGCAGCCAATCAGGCTCCTGGATGAAGTGAATCCGCAGCCTGATTGGCCTACAGGAACAGCCCGGAATTAGCCAATCACGTGGGGTCCATTGTGTAAATAATGTATATATATAGCAGACGTTTTGGGGGAAGTTGTATTCATTGCTACTACGAGCTGAATAAAGAGCATGGGATTCACACTCGACTCCGAGTATATTTCACTGGTGACGAAGGTGGGATCCTGCTCAGCTGACCACCACGCACAGCACCGCAGCAGCAGCACCTGCCACACCGCTGCATCGCACTGTGCATCCAGGTTTCAGCTCCGGGACCCAAGGAACTCATATTTCAGGGGTAATATGTTTTCTCCTTTGAAAAGTATGTAGAGCCAAAGGAGGAAGTTCCCACTTCTTCTTTTAGCTCTGTGTCTTTTCAAGGCTCAGATTAATTCTCCTGGATCTGACTTTTATTCAGATCCCTTGCAAGAGAGGGGGGGAGAGGATTCTTTCTCTCTGTTGGAGGGGGATACTGAGGAAAAAATCCAAATGTCCCAACCAGCCTAAAAAAGGTTGGGAGCCCCCTGACTTAAAAGGACCCAGTAGCAACAGGTGAGTGTGCCTGAGAAAGTCGGAAGATCAACTGCTGGCTGGAATAGGCAATGCTGAATTAGATGTGCAATGATCTGACCATGCAGAAGTTAAGACCCCTAAACTCATGGCCTGGTAGTGATGTGTAACTTAGTGAGCGTGCCATTTTCTGTGTGTGCTCAGGCCTGAGAGTCCCCATCGGATCCTAGAATTGGCAGGTACAGGGTCTCAGATTTCCAAGGACTAGATAAGACTCCACTTTCCATTTCATTTCATCCTGGGTCCACTAGAGATGAATGAATCTGTCAATTCCAGTTTCCCCCAGTTCCTCAACCCCCCCCCCCCGTATTACGTTTGTTACAATTCTGCACCAGTTTCGCAATGAATAAATAAATAAATAAGTACCATGACCCCCCCCCCTGAATTTACTGTACCCTTCCCAATATACACATTTTTGCAAGCCATTTCTCCTAATGAAATACATTCTCGTATGCCATTTCCTATGATTAACGCATTTTAGTGCACAGTATATACATTTTTATAAACATTTTTTTTACCGAATTACAATATTCAAAGTACTGCAAATTTCAAATGATAGTGTCATGTTTCTGTATTGTTTCTGGATGTGCTGCTTAAGTAGGTCTGCATGAAAATGTAAAGCAAAATGAATTTATTTCCCCATCTTTAGTGTCTTCTGGAGTGTGCCCACCCATAGCCCCGACATCGAAACCATACATTTAAAACACAATGATACCACTTTAAACAGCCATGGCTTCCTCCAAAAAAATCCTGGAAGCTGTATGGAGAGTTGTTAACAGATTCCTCTCCCAGAACTACAGTTCCCAAAGCTCCCTGTGTAGAGGAATTGATTATTAAACCACTTTAGGAATTGTAGCTTTGAACACCTGATCAATGTGCGAAAATGCGATCTCGCTCGGCTAAGTAAGGCAAGAAAAAGAACAATTACAGAAGAATTGCTTAAAGAGAGGCCAAATTAAGCATACTTGGGATAGGGAAAATGTTGCAGTGTATTTCAATTAACACTGCTTCATACTACTTGCACTTAGAATTGAACGACAATGACAATAAAATCCATATCTATTTAAGCAGGTATTTAACACATCTCTGGCTAATGGTGAAATGGAAGTCATTGCTTCTGTATTATATTCAAGGAATTGATTTTTTTTTTAAATCACAGTTAGCATGCATTTTTTGTATAATGGGAAATTGGAGTTTTGACCCAAACATGTCTGTTTAGCTATTATTGCTTTAGAAAGGGTTCCTGCCTCTGTAAATTGGCCAGTTCCACTGCCCTCCAGGGCCAGAGTGGTGCAGTGGCACAAACTGGACAGTGAAGGGTTCAAATATCACCTCAGCTCCCATCTCATGGGGGTGAACTTAGGTGCTGTTCTGTCAGACTCTCTCTCTCATGCTCAGGAAAAATAACAGAGTCCTACTTTACAAGGTTCTTGCAAGAAATATGTCATGAGAAGAATATAGGAACAGCTCTGCAGGATCCGTCCAAAGCATGGATAGGCAAACTAAGGCCCGGGGGCCAGATCTGGCCCAATCACCTTCTAAATCTGGCCCGTGGACGGTCCGTGAATTAGCGTGTTTTTACATGAGTAGAATGTATCCTTTTATTTAAAATGCATCTCTGGGTTATTTGTGGCGTCTGCCTGGTGTTTTTACATGAGTAGAATGTGTGTTTGTATTTAAAATGCATCTCTGGGTTATTTGTGGGGCATAGGAATTCGTTCATTATTTTTTTCAAAATATAGTCCAGCCCCCCACAAGGTCTGAGGGACAGTGGACCGGCCCCCTGCTGAAAAAGTTTGCTGACCCCTGGTCCAAAGGGTCAGCTAGTCTGGCAGCCTGTTCTTACTACAGAAAGCCCTGAGGGCTGGACCCGAGTGCAGCAGCACTCTCTCCACCCGTGATTCCCAACAACTGGTATTCAGAGGCATCCTGCCTCTGACGGTGGAGAACAAACACAACCATGGCAGATACCAGTCATAGATAAAGGTAAAGATAAGGGGACACCTGGCCATTAGGTCCAGTCACGGACGACTCTGGGGTTGCGGTGCTCATCTCGCTTTACTAGCTGAGGGAGCCAGCATACAGCTTCCGGGTCATGTGGCCAGCATGACTAAGCCGCTTCTGGCAAAACAGAGCAGTGCACAGAAATGCCATTTACCTTCCCACCAGAGCAGAACTTATTTATCTACTTGCACTTTGACGTGCTTTCAAACTGCTAGGTTGGCAGGAGCAGGGAGCGAACAATGGGAGCTCACCCCATTGCAGGGATTTGAACCACCGACCTTCTGACCGGCAAGCCCTAGGCTCAGTGGTTTAACCCACAGTGCCACCCGCGTCCTTACCAGCCATAGATAGTATCCATGAATTTGCCTAATTCTCTTCTAAAGCCATCAGCCAAGTTGATGGATGTTACTACTTCTGCACATGAAGCACTTTGAACACTGGGACCATTCATTCATTCCTTCATTCACTTATTCCATCATTCTATCCCTCCCTTCCTCACAGTGGACCCCCAAGGCAGCTGAGAACAAAGCAGTAAAAGCAGTATGTGCGTAAATATTGTTCTCTATTGCAGCCTTTTTCTTTTTTAACAAGGAGGCTTTGCTACCAATCATTATTTATTTGTGTATTTCACTTAAGAATGACTTCCCATGAAACATCCCAAAGCGATCAGCAACAAAAGCATCCTAAACATATCGATAAAAGCATCTGCAATAAAGCCATATATAAAAACACTTTCTGATTCAATACAGATACATGCTGGGATAAGTCTCTCCAGTCCAAAGCCTTGTTGAAAAAGGAACATCTTTAGCAGGCACCAAAAGACGATGGGGTGGTGCTTTTCTGATATATAATAGGATGGAGTTCCTACATCATACTGAACAGAGCTCCTGATGAGAGATGGCCTCCCTGCGGGACTCGGGAGGCCATCTCCTGCAGAAAATACTAATGTTATTGTTGTTGTTTAGTCATTTAGTTGTGTCCGACTCTTCGTGACCCCATGGACCAGAACACGCCAGGCACTCCTGTCTTCCACTGCCTCCTGCAGTTTGGTCAAACTCATGTTAGTAGCTTTGAGAACACTGTCCAACCATCTCATCCTCTGTTGTCCCCTTCTCCTTGTGCCCTCCATCTTTCCCAACATCAGGGTCTTTTCCAGGGAGTCTTCCCTTCTCATGAGGTGGCCAAAGGTTTGGAGCCTCAGCTTCAGGATCTGTCCTTCCAGTGAGCACTCAGGGCTGATTTCCTTCAGAATGGATAGGCTTGATCTTCTTGCAGTCCATGGGACTCTCAAGAGTCTCCTCCAGCACCATAATTCAAAAGCATCAATTCTTCAGTGATCAGCCTTCTTTATGGTCCAGCTTTCACTTCCATACATCACTACTGGGAAAACCATAGCTTTAACTATACGGACCTTTGTGGGCAAAGTGATGTAGCATATGCTTACTCATTGGCTTTTGATAGCTGCTGGCTGGACCCAGTCTTCTCTCTATGCTTGTGGTAGAGAGAGGAACACTTGGGCTACAAGCCCTGAAAGATCTGCTCCCTGCCTTGTAGGGTGTTCCTCAGTATGCGGATGATACCCACTCTTTCAAATCAGAACCAGTGAAGGTGGTGATGGTCCTGTTTGAGTGCCTGGAGGCGGATGGAGGATGGATGGCGGCTAACAGATTGAGGTTGAATGCTGACAAGACAGAAGTACTGTTTTGGGGGGACAGGGGGCGGGCGGGGGTGGGTGACTCCCTGGTCCTGAATGGGGTAACTGTGCCCCTGAAGGACCAGGTACGCAGCCTGGGAGTTATCTTGGACTTACAGCTGTCCATGGAGGCGCAAGTTAATTCTGTGTCCAGGGCGGCTGTCTACCAGCTCCATCTGGTATGCAGGCTGAGACCCTACCTGCCCGCAGACTGTCTCACCAGAGTGGTGCATGCTCTGGTTATCTCCCGCTTGGACTACTGCAATGCGCTCTACGTGGGGCTATCTTTGAAGGTGACCCGGAAACTGCAATTAACCCAGAATGCGGCAGCTAGACTGGTGACTGGGAGTGGCCATCGGGACCACATAATACCAGTCCTGAGAGATCTACATTGGCTCCCAGTACATTTCTGAGCACAATTCAAAGTGTTGGTGCTGACCTTTAAAGCCCTAAATGGCCTTGGTCCTGAATACCTGAAGAAGCATGTCCACCCCCATCGTTCAGCCCGGACACTGAGATCCAGCGCCAGGGACCTTCTAGCAGTTCCCTCACTGCGAGAAGCAAAGCTACAGAGAACCAGGCAGAGGGCCTTCTTGGTAGTGGCACCCGCCCTGTGGAACACCCTCCCATCAGAGGTCAAAGAGATAAAACAACTACCTGACATTTAGAAAATACCTGAAGGCAGCCCTGTTTAGGGAAGTTTTTAATCTATGATATTCTAATGTATTTTAATATTTGTTGGAAGCCGCCCAGAGTGGCCGGGGAGACCCAGCCAGATGACTCCCCCCCCAAAAAAAAAAGAAATGGTGCATGGACAGAGCTTTAAAGCACAGACCATGCCTGGAAAGAGCAGAGGAAAGGTAAGTAGGTCTTCATTCAGATACTTCCATCTTCCCAGGCAAGTGCCTCATTCATTCATTCATTGTAATGTGATTGAGAGGCTTCCATTAGAGAATAAGAATGCTTTCCTTAAGAGCTTCATTGGAAAGAGAACAGCTTTTGTAGATGTGACTGTATAAGAGAAAATTTGTACTGGGTGCACTTTAGAAGAAGGGCATTATTCAGAAGCGAGGGCGGGGTGTGAGAGGCATATCTGGTGAAAGATCAGCCAAAGGTTAAACTGGGAGGCTTCCATTGTCCCTTGCGCTATCTTGATCTTTTCAGACTCTTGGGTTGTGAGACATGCATGGTCATGGTAGGCAGAAGCAGTCTGTGAAAGTGAGCCCAAGTTCCTTGACCCTGTGATCCCCATCCTTATAAGGGCACCAGGCAGAAAGGCTTAAACCTCTTTGCCATCCCCAGCATCATGTCTACTTCCTTTTTTTGGCCATTGCCACCAAAATCATTGGGTTCTTTTTGTGGGAGGGGGAGAATGCAGATCCTGAAAGAGGCTATATTCTGGTCTGGTGCCCAGCACCTGGTCTCCTCTCTCTTTTCTCTGACTAAGCATGGTATCTGTAGTGGTGAGCATTTTCAACATGTGAGGTCTTTCAGGGCAAGGACGTTGGTCTAGCTCAGAGGCTGTAGTCAGGAGGAAGGTAATCTCAGGTGTGTGGGTCAAATGTGCCCCTCCATGTCTCTCCATCTGGCCCTCAGGACTCTTTCGAAGCCACACACCCTCTCCACAAGCCATAAACATCACTGGCATGCTTCGCACCCTCCATGAGTGATTTTGCCTGACTGGAATGTGTCTTTGGACTTTGATAATGTCTCTCGCTTGCTTAGATGGAGGATACAGAGTTCATTGCACAGAGTTGGACGAGCTCACCCTTGGGGTCCCTTCCAACTCTACAATTCTATGATTCTGTATGTGAGAGTGTTGAGTGAAAATCAGCCTACTGTACCAAGGTAACATTTATATTTGTTGCACCAGGGTTTCAGCAGGCTCAGATTCAAACAGTCCCTAGTTTCTGGACTCAGTGGCAGGACCTAGATTAAGTGTTTTACATGACTGGTGCTGTTGAGTCAGTGTCAAAGTCATGGTTGGTGGCACTGTGGTTTAAATCACTGTGCTGCTTGGACTTGCCAATCGGAAGGTCGGCGGTTCAAGGCCCCACAATGGGGTGAGCTCTCGTTCTTCAGTCCCAGCTCCTGCCAACCTAGCAGTTCGAAAGCACACAGTGCAAGTAGATAAATAAGTACCACTCCAGCAGGAAGGTAAACTGCATTTCCGTGCGCTGCTCTGGCTTCACCAGAAGCGGCTTAGTCATGCTGGCCACATGACCCGGAAAAACTGTCTGCGGACAAACGCCGGCTCCCTCGGCCTGTAGAGCGAGATGAGTGCCGCAACCCCAGAGTCGCTTGTGACTGGACTTAACTGTCAGTGGTCCCTTTACCTTTTACCTTTAAGGAACAACAACATCATCACATTTCCCAAAGGTGTGGGTGGGTGAGAGACAGAAATTCTGTGTTTTACTCTTAGGCAACTAGTTGGCTAGGAATAGGTGGCTGATACTGCCACTGATCCTGAGGGTGCTATAGAGTAAAAAGGTACTATGTAGTAAAAGGGGGACTAGACAAATTCATGGAAGATAATGATGGCTATGTTCTCCCTACATGGTCTGATGCTGTATGCTTCTGGGTACCAGTTGTGGGACATTGCAGGAGGGCGGAGTGCTCTTGTGCTTGGGTCCACCTGGTGGGCTTCCCACAGGCATCTGGTTGGCCTTTGTGAAAAGACGATGCTGGTCTTAGATGGACCTGTGGCTCTTCTCAAGTTCTTACACAAGTGGAGAGCTAACGGCATCAAGAATTGTTTGTATTCCTAATAGCATGCAGTGCTAAAATATTCGTGCAGGGCCCCTAAACAGGCAATTTGCCTGCCAGGCCCTTTGAGATTTAAATCCCGATACCACGTCGGGGTACAAAAAAAGGCTTTGGTTGGGCTTTCCTAATTCATTTGCCACAATACGGTTCCAAGTGTCATTGCATATTTTATCACCAAATTAAGAGGCGTTCGGGCTTGTTGTGCTTTACAGCTTTCCCCAACCCAAAAATGAAAAGCGGGGAAAGCTAATTAAAAAAATGAAAATATAGTTAGCCTCATCAGATCTTTTTTTTAAAAAAAATGAACGAGCAGAGTTAATATTGCAACAGCGTCCATATCGGATTCGTTTTAAGATCTATTACACAGAGACTCTTGGTGGGTGGGGGTAAAGAAAGATTTTTCATAATGTGATGGAGATGGCAAATGAATGGTCTAACACCAAGGCTGTTACTTATCCATTGTGAGAGGGCTGCAAGATAATTATTTGGCATTGTTTAGAAAGGAATGCTCCCTTTTGGGTATCCTACTTCAGCTTTTATATCTTTCCTGTGAATAAATATCTCCAGAAGTCACAGAGTGCATAGCAAGTGGGTTGCATTCCTTAAAAGTAACTAGCATCATTCTCGAGTACTCAGTGTGATGGCAGCATGCTGCTTGGATACGCTTGGGGAGTTTTCCTAAGACTATGAGCAAAGCGGAGGAACACATTGCCCAAATTGTTCAGAATCCTTGAGGCAAAAGGGGCAGGGACACCTCCCCTCAGGTGCATTTACTCAGCAGGAGGCATGGCAGTGTGCCACCCAGATCTTCCTATTCTATGTATTCCTGTTAAGGAGAGTGGTACGGGCTATACTTCACACTTAAAACAGGAATGGGGAACCTGCAGCCTTCCAGATTGTGTTACCTCCAATTCTCATCAACCCTAGCTAGCTTGATCAATGGTCAAGGAAGATGGGGGCTGGTATCCAGAGCCACGGGCTCCCATCCTTTTTTAAAAGTCCCAATTTCAACCCAAAGAGTTTTCTGCTAGGTAGGAATGGGTGTCCTGGCTCCCACTCACTGGCTCGATACTTAAGACTCTCAGCTGGGTTGTTCAGATTAAAGGCTTTGTTTCCAAATTCTCTACAGTGCCTAAATGTAAAAAATTACAAAGCCAAGAAGCACAGCAGAACCCACCCTGGTTCATGGCTAGGCAGAAGCCTAAGGTGTTGACTCTACACTTGGTGTGGCCCCTGAGCCCACCTTCATCCACACAGTTGGCAGACTGAGGCTCAGAACTAGGCAAGCAAGTGAGCACTGCTATGAGAAGGCTGAATGTGTGAATTCTGTTGACATCAGTGTACAGCGGTACCTTGGTTCTCAAACGCCTTGGTACTCAAACAACTTGGAACCCAAACACTGCAAACCCAGAAGTAAGTGTTTCGGTTTGTGAACTTTTTTCCGGAAGTCAAATTTGCTTTTTTTTTTAGTGCCACACTTTTGTTTTGAGTGTTATGCTGAGGTCTGTCTGTTTTTGCTATTTATTTTGTGTTTTTGTTTTTGTGTCTCTTTTTGTTTTTGCTTTTCTAATTGTGTGGAACCCAGTTCAGCTACTGATTGATTGATTGATTGATTGTGTGACTGCAGTACATTGCTTACTGCTTTCATTTTCTAAGCCGCTTCTGGCGAAACAGAGCAGCGCACAGAAAGGCCATTTACCTTCCCGCCGGAGTGGTACCTATTTATCTACTTGCACTTTGACGTGCTTTCAAACTGCTAGGCGGGCAGGAGCTGGGACCGAACAACGGGAGCTCACCCCGTCGTGGGGATTCGAACCGCCAACCTTCTGATTGGCAAGCCCTAGGCACAGTGGTTTAGACCACAGCGCCACCCGCATCCCAATAATAATAATACCCAAGCCATTTGACTGGGTTGCCCCAGCTACTCTGGGCAGCTTCCAACATATATAAAAACATAGTAAAACATTAAACATAAAAAACCCTTCCCTATACATGGCTGCCTTCATATGTATTCCAAAGGATGTATAGTTACTTATCTCCTTGGCTGGGGGAGGGGGGTTGCATAACTCCATACCCTCCAACATTTCTCTGATGAAAATACATACATCCTACCACCTGCCCCACCCTCCAGCAACATTTCTCCTATGAGAATAGGGGTGTCCTAAGGAAAAGCGGGACATCACCTTGCCGACAAAGGTCCGTATAGTTAAAGCTATGGTTTTCCCAGTAGTAATGTACGGAAGTGAGAGCTGGACCATCAAGAAGGCTGATCGCCGAAAAATTGATGCTTTTGAATTATGGTGCTGGAGGAGACTCTTGAGAGTCCCATGGACTGCAAAAAGATCAAATCTATCCATTCTCAAGGAAATCGGCCCTGAGTGCTCACTAGAAGGACAGATCCTGAAGTTGAGGCTCCAGTACTTTGGCCACCTCATGAGAAGAGAAGACTCCCTAGAAAAGACCCTGATGTTGGGAAAGATGGAGGGCACAAGGAGAAGGGGACGACAGAGGATGAAATGGTTGGACAGTGTTCTCGAAGCTACTAACATGAGTTTGGCCAAACTGCGGGAGGCAGTGAAGAATGGCGTGCTCTGGTCCATGGGGTCACAAAGAGTCGTACACGACTGAACGACTGAACAACAGCAACAAAGGAAAAGCGGGACATTCCAGGATCAAAGCAGAAACCGGGACAGCTTCTGTAAATTTGGGACTGTCCCTGAAAAATACAGGGGTACATTTGGAGGGTCTGCATTGATGTAATTTGCATTATTATGCTGGGACTGCCAAGTTCTTTTTGCCTTTTTCACCGTCAGGGCTGAGAAAAGGTGAAGAAGAGCTTTTTCTCTTTTAAAAATTTGGGGTTTTTGTTTTTTTTTAAATGGATGCTAAAACCTGAGTGAAGTGAGTGAGAAACAGCTCTGTGTATGACTGTATGCATCTTAAAGAGTGTGTGATCTAGTCTACTTGCTACTGAAGGCAACACCTGATAGCTTTCAACCAGAGTTATGCAGCCCTTGGTCTATGCCCTACTTGAGTGGCTCACAGAAATTTAAAATCACAAGTGTAAAAGTATATGACAACGATGACAGCACCCCAATGTATTAAAATTACAACACTAGAAATACCACTAGAAATACAACAAAAGCCTACCATACAGAGTGAAGCAACAGGCCAAAGTGCCACAATTTAAGCTATTTTAGTTTACTACCCAATTTTCAGCAGGGGAGGTCATGCATATTCAACGGCCAGTACCTACGGTGAGCTCGATCAGATTTACAACACAATGAAGCAGTGGAACCAAGCTTATAAAGAAATCGGGTATTAATAAGCAGATTGCAGTTAAAAAATGATGTTCTCCCCCTCATTAGGAGACATTCAGGAGCAATGAAAAAGATGCTCATTTCTATGTGCAGTGAGCATTACAGAGAGGCTGTTGTTGCTGTTTTCGCATTTCGCAATGGAGGCTGCCGTGTCAATTCTCAGTGTGTTCTCTGAAACAGATTTAGTTACTATACAAGTGGTTGTATTTATCGAGCTAGAGATAAGCTGAAGAGAGGGAGCTGGGCCTCTCATGCATTTCCAACACACCAGAAAGAAGACTTGAGACAGACAGAAATTTTTGAGCAAATAGCTTATACCGTGGTACCTCGGGTTACAGACGCTTCAGGTTACAGACTCCGGAAATAGCACCTTGGGTTAAGAACTTTGCTTCAGGATGAGAACAGAAATCGCGCGGCAACGGCGGGAGGTCCCATTAGCTAAAGTGGCACCTCAGGTTAAGAACGGACCTCCGGAATGAATTAAGCTTGTAGTGTCGTTAATAACTGGAGGCAAGAATCAGGTACAACATCTCTTTATTTCAGAAACAGGGAAGAGCCAGGAGGAATGGAGAAAACTGGGGTTTATATAACAACAGTCATCTAGTAGGGAGAAAATACATTTTGGCAGGAACCAATGGCACGTCTTCCCTCCCGTGGAAACCAATCCAGCAGAGGATCCAAATCCTGCTCCCTGAATCAGCAAATGATTGCCGTTCCCGCTGTACTTGTACATTCAAATAAGGTCTGTAATACAACACAATACACAATATTAAACATCTTGACTGTGTTATTGCTTATTTTTTTTATAAGAATTTATTAATTTTTCCATAACAAACAAACAATCCAACACCATCACCAACATTAACCTAACACTTACCCACCACAACTAAAACTAAACAAATACAAACATACCAACGATTCTTCTTCTAATACAAAAAAAAAATTCTTGGTCGAGTCTTTACCTTAGACTTCCCCTGCCTTCTCTCCTTCGGTTCCAATTCCAAATTTTACTTTAATAACTTCATATTCTAAAAATTAAATTCATTTAAAAATTCAAAGCTAAACATTCTTCTTAAACATCTTATTTTTTAGTTTACAATATTATTCCACTTCTTAACTTAACTAAAATCAGATCATATTATAACTTCGTATTCATTAATCACAAAACCCCATATCTTAACATATTATTCTTAAATCAGATCATAACAAACATCTTCTTTCCCTTAAACTGCTGCTAATAAAAAGAAATCAAAATATCCCCTTTCTAATTCAAAGCTTAAAGTCTTGACACACTGGCTTCAGGGTACCGTAATAAATCATTTTTACTTTGCCCTTAATACAATTCACCCTATCCCCCTTCTGTCCATTTTCCTTGTCCATCTTGCTCCGGAACCACTCCTCAAGTTGTTCTCTTTTCTTGTAAGTCCACAGATCCAGACAAAGTCCACAACAGTCCTTGCATAGAGCATCAGGGTACGCAGATCATCTTCTTCCAGCTTCTCCGATTCAAAATTCCATTCTTCTTTTATCTCCGTCCTGGGTCTGCCACCCCCAAAGGACGTTTCTTTTTTCCGGAGTCGCCAAGCCATTTTACTCTGTTCTTCAATCATCCCCTTCAGCTCTTTGCCAAGGCTCTCTTCCAGTACAGCCATATGTTGAAAAGTCTCCTCTGTGGGAAGTACCTTTTCTGCCATATCCCGGTTCAATATCACCATTTTTCGATTAAGCAGTTCCAGTCTCAAAAAAATAATCCTTTGTTCATCAGTCAATCCATGGATCATAACCAACTCAAAAACGAAACCCAGCATGGCAGAAGCGGGCATAGGTATCAAATTTCAGTTTCAATTTCAGAGTTTTTCCATCTTAGTACCAGTAAATTTCCACTCTGTCACAATCTTTCGCAGCCATTTTCCCTGTAGCCAGGGCGCAAAGACCACAATTTTAAAAAGAGATATTCTCCATCGTCTTGCTCCCCCAAAGGGAGATCAGAATAGCCTCACTTGTCAAAAGAGAAAAACAATACTTTGTAACCATCGGTATAACAGCAGTCTCTTAAAACAGTTATTTTCTATCCACCGAAGGGAGGGAGGCAGACTTCCTTTCCATGAAACCTCCCGGATCGTTAAAAAACAAAAAGTTAATCCAATCATGTACTCACAACCACCGGGCTTCCTTGTTTTTTATCCTTGCAGGGAGAACGTTGTTGCTCACCGCGGGCGGCGGCCGCCGCTTCGCTGACCTGGTTGGGGCATATCCCCTAATGGCCCGGCTCCGTTGTCCCTTCACCCCCACTCCCCCTTTACAGGGGGAACGGGGGAAGGGTTCGGAGCCTCTGCGGGCCCGCCGGGGAGCCCAGGGCGCGGGACGCTCTTCCCGCGCCCCACCAGAGCCCCGCTTAGCGGTAGCGGGGCTCCAACCGCCGGGCCAGCCTGGGTCACCTCGCTGCCGAGGCAACCCACGACCGCCCGCGATGGCGTCGCCGCCGGAAGTCGCCTGTGTTATTGCTTAATACACAACAAAGTTCTTAACCCGAGCTACCACTGTATTTCTTAAAATGTAACAAAACAAACCCACCAAATTGAGTACGAAACAAACCAGTCATCCTCACTCCCACAACAATTTTTTAAAGAGTGTTGGATGTCAATCAGCCAAAGGCCTAGTTGAAGAGGAACATTTTTGCCTGGCGCCTAAAGGTGTTTAATGAAGGCATTCCACAGAAATGGGAAGCCACTGCAGAAAGTAGTCGAGGAAGGTGTGAAGCAAGTCCAGTGAGGCTTGGGGAGAGTCCTAATAGCCAAATAGAAATACCTTGCAGTCCCCTGGGCCTGTGGCACCCGTAATGTGCCATCTTTGATTGGTCTTACTGGTCCCTGCACAAATAGGGAGCCACTGCAGAATAGGCCCGTTCTCGTATTGCCACCTTCTGGACCTCTCGTGGAGGAGGCACAGGAAGAAAGGCGTCAGAGGATGATCTCAGGGTCCAGGTAGGTTCACATGGAAAGAAGCGGTCCTTGAGGTATTGTGATCCTGAGCTGTTTAAGGCTTTATAGGTCAAAAACCAGCATTTTGAATTGGGTCCTTTAGCCTAAAGGAAAGCTGTTTGAGGAATACCACGCACACGCTGTGTAACTGACCCCTCCGAAGGAGCGATTGGCGGTGAATCAGGCAGGAAAGAGAGAGCCAGGCAAGCAGGAAGGTTGGACTACCTTCTCCTGGAAGATGCCAGCCTTGGATTTTTCACAAGGTTTTTCCCCCCATCCTGCCTGCCTCTCCTTCCTGCCTGATGTCTTTACACCCACGAATTGCCCTTGGGCAGCAAACTTAACCCATGCTTTAAATATACGGGATGGGTGGGCACAGCCTCTGAAGTTTTGATGAAAAAGCAAAATAAGTGTTAAGAAATGAAATACTGAGGCATTATCATTCAGAGCAGCAATGTTCCTTTTGACTTTTTGCAAAGTGTACACACCCACCGCACATGTTCCGAAACTGTAACATCCGTTGTTGGATTGGCTGAACTTTAAAAGGGGGCTTTCATAATCTTTATTTACCTTCGAGAGACACATTTGATATGGATTGTTTCTTTCTCACGTTCACCTGCCCTTTAAAGATATTACTTGTGATTGATGATTACTGCAAGGAAATGTAAATTAAATCAGATTGGGGGAAAAAGTCAGGTTGACTGCATGAACAGCTGATTAAAACGTATCCACACAGCAATATTACCCCTTTCCCAAAATAGGTCGTTCTGTGCCTAGCTGTTAAAGTTAGCACTAAACTCTCCAGAGAAGCCAGTCTCCTCTCTCCAGCAAATGTCACCTGGCATCAGTCAATAAATCCAGGCATAGGCAAACTTGGACCTCCAGGTGTTTTGGGACTACAACTCCCATCATCCCTAGCTAACAGGACCAGTGGTCAGGGATGATGGGAGTTGTAGTCCCAAAACATCTGGAGGGCCGAGTTTGCCTATGCCTGCCAAACCGTAGCAAAGCAAGAGAAGGGAAGCAGGACCATTCCATCAAGCACAACAACTTTTGACTTTCTCTCTTTTAACTTTTCTGCCCCAGCCAGTCATTAGAGAAACTTGTAACCAAAAACTTGTGCCTGAGTTTGCATATCTCCTCCTTCCACCCCATACATGTTCCTTCTGTGGAATAGGAATAGGAATAATTTATTATTGGCCAAGTACATTTTCCAACATACTTGGAATTTGTTTCGGCTACATTGCAATGTAAACATACAGACACTGTTCCTCTCACAATACAAAGAAGTAAAGAAACCCCACCCATATTTTACCTCCCCACCCATATTTTACCTCCCCACCCATATTTTACCTCCCCTGTGCTGTGTCTTCTTAAGATTGCAAGCCTGATGCAGGCAGGGTCTGTCTGTTTTATCTGTAGGAGCTTTGGGGGGATGGTGGGGTATGAAGAATTGGATTATTATAGAAGAAGAAGAAGAAGAAGAAGAAGAAGAAGAAGAAGAAGAAGAAGAAGAAGAAGAAGAAGAAGAAGAGTTTGGATTTGATACCCCGCTTTATCACTACCTGAAGGAGTCTCAAAGCGGCTAACATTCTCCTTTCCCTTCCTCCCCCACAACAAACACTCTGTGAGGTGAGTGGGGCTGAGAGACTTCAAAGAAGTGTGACTAGCCCAAGGTCACCCAGCAGCTGCATGTGGAGGAGCAGAGATGTGAACCCAGTTCCCCAGATTACGAGTCTACAGCTCTTAACCACTACACCACACTGGCTCTATATAAAACAGACATAGGTTGGATGGCCATCTGACAAGGATTCTTTAGCTGTGCATTGCAGGGGGTTGGACTAGATGGCCCTTTTGAGTCCTTTCCAACTCTACGATTCTATTATTCTAAGACATGCATGTTTTTTAAAAAAAATTATTTGTGTGTCTCAAAAGAGATCAGCTTGGTGTGACAACACAAAGCACTAGATAGTCATGGAATAAGTTTTTATCTTTTTGCATAAGTGCTCCATGTGGGGTTTTTAAAAAACAAATAAGTAAACTTTTCCAATATCGGCTTGATTTGAGGAGGGTAGGATGGCTCTGTTGCACATCCTGAGCTACATTCCCTTGGTTATGCACCCAGATTTTATTGCGCTTTCTTGATAAATGGCTCTGGGTGTTACCTTGACAAGAAACACAAATAATAGCCGAGCCTGTGCGCGCGCACTGGAATCACATGCTGCAGCTATTTTCTGCACCGCTTCAGACTGCAGGTTGTAATAGATTGCTTGTTTTGAGAGTTTTTTTCTCAGAGTGGGGTGAGGGGGGGTTATTTTTTAAAAAATACCATTCTCCCTGGCATACTCCCTTCCTCTTTTGTACAGAGTATTGCTGTTTCATTGGCGGGGGGGTGGGTGTTTCAAGGATGCTTTGAAACATGTGGTGCCAACGCAGGGTTGTATCCATTGTTAGTCACTGCAGACACTTGCTGTGTTAAAAACTGTGCCCACTCCGCTTTTTAAAAGGATGGTACAGGGGGCATGGTGCTTGTTGAATCAATGTCTTAGTTTGAATTTAGCTATGCGTCTAGACCTCTCATGTACCAGGTGCATCCTATAACCTGTGCCTTGTCCACATACCGATCTAATTTACGCTTTCAAGCCCTTGGCAGGAACTGAGCTGCAATTTCAAGTTGTTTTTTTCTGCAGCAGTGAGGGCTAGGGCATTTTCCCTCTGACTCCACCCATCATCACCAGCGTGGGATCATAGAGTTGGAAGGGAGAATGAAAGTTATCTAATCTATCCCACTGCAGTGCAGGAATCTTTCTCCCAATGTGGGGCTCAAACCCATGACTCTGAGACCCATGCTCTACCAACTTGCTCATGTGGCCCTGGGAAAGTTTCTCAGAAGGGAGGCTGAGAATGCCCTGTTTGGGTATTCTAAACCCCACCCTCCACCCTGTGCAATTATACACGCTGGAAGATAATGCCGTAGGAGAAGACGCTCCCCCTTTCCAAAGGTATCTCTATTATTCATGGAAGCTGAAAGGGAGAGTAACGGGTTGTGCAGGAATAGTACAGTGGCCACTGTCAGTCCTTTGGTTGTCTGGAATGTGTCCTTGAAACTTGGCTTGCCAAGGTGGAGGTTGTGTTTCTGTGTGTGACTGGAGTGTAGCCTGCTGGGAGAAAGTCAGAGCTTAATTATTATTATTATTATTATTATTATTATTATTATTATTATTATTATACCCCGCCCACCTGGCTGGGTCTCCCCGGCCACTCTGGGCGGCCTCCAACAAATATTAAAATACAATACAAAGTCACAAATTAAAAACTTCCCTAAACAGGGCTGTCTTCGGGTATTTTCTAAATGTCAGGTAGTTGTTTATCTCTCTGACCCCTGATGGGAGGGCATTCCACAGGGCGGGCGCCACTACCGAGAAGGCCCTCTGCCTGGTTCCCTGTAGCTTTGCTTCTCGCAGTGAGGGAACCGCCAGAAGGCCCTATCTGTTGCCCTACCCAATTTTTTTGCTCACTCACATGCAGCCCCCGGATGTGACCACCAGGCTGAAAAAGTTTCCCTGCCCCTCCTGTAGAAGCAGCGTGAAATAGTTCAAGAGAGAGAAAGAGGAAACAAATGACAGGGTTATTCTGGCCAAAACCAATCTGGGGCTCCAGCATACATTTAATAATGCATCTAAGTTGCACACATTTCAACCAGAAGCCTTACATCTTTGCAACGGGAAGACAAGGTTGATGTGCCTTTTAGAGGCTGGTAAACAAGAAAGCACGAAGAGCTAATTGACTGACGATGGCTGCAATTATCCAGACACTCCTGTTGCTCCTCTTAATATCATAAACACTACAGGCACCCTCTTTAGGATGAGATGGCTTTGGAGTTCGATTGTTTCCAAATATTCTCTCCTCCACTGCCTACATTGCAATTCCGCGCCTGAGTGGAACAAGTCAAACAGGAAGCTAATGAATCCAACAACCAACAGTATTTAACTGGGTTCCTGCTTCTGTGGCTGGTGTTTCCTTCCGATCCTGTAAAGTGAAAAATCTTCACTCAGCACATAGTTAAACTATGGAATTCAGTTCCACAGGTGGGCAGAGTGTCCTGCTTGCAGATTTCCACAAACATTTGGCCAGCCACAATGAGAACAAGATACGGGACAAGTTGATGTAAAGAAGCAGGGGGCTCATTTTACCATATGGGGTGTGTGTGCAAAGTAGCTAAGGACTTTGGGGAGATGATTTATAATGAGTTGAAAAAGATATTTAAGGTAACTTTCAAAAAAAAAACCCACCAACAACCCAGAAGCTTCTGTTACTAGGGATAACTGGAGCAGAGATTAGATAGATAGATAGATAGATAGATAGATAGATAGATAGATAGATAGATAGATAAGAAAACCAGATAAATTTATTTATTTGTACAACCATGGCAGCATGAATATTATACACACAAAAATGGCTAGATTTGGTGGTACCTGCCAAAGAAGAATGGCAGCTGAAATTGATAGAATTTGTAGAATTGGCAATGTGTAAAATTAGAGATCAGAAAGAGACTGATTTTAAAGAAGATGGAAAAGATGTTTACAGAATACATAAAAACTCGGTGTGAAAATGTTAGAATGCGAATAGGATTTGAGTAAGAACTGCAGTGCAGGTGAACTTTTTGTTTTTATTGTGAGGTAAGGTGAAGGTATCGAGTAACAATAATATGCATCATAAATTGAAATTCGGGGGGGGGTGTGCTATCAAATTGTTTATTTGTTGAAAAATTATAAATAAAAGTATATTTTAAAAAAAAGAAGATACTGGACCAAGTGCTCTATAGGCCTGATTCAGTACTGTAGTCTTTCTGTGTTCCTGGGAGGAAGAGAACAAGGAGCCAGAGAATGGATTACCCTGCTAAATGCATATAGCATAGGATTATTTAGGATTAAACAGCACATCCTTCGCCTCATAAGGGGCCCTTCCTAAAGGTGGAAGAGGTACGTATCAGTAGAAGAGCATCTGTTTCACATGGAGAAGATCCCAGATTCAATCCATGGGCTTTCCAGGTGACGGGCAGGAATGTCTCCTGTCTATAAAGTTGGAGAACTGCTGCTGGTCAGTGTGGAAAACACTGAGCTAGATGAACCAAAGGTATAAATTTTAACTCACCTGAGGAGCGGTGGATTCAATCCTGCTTGGGTCTGCTTTCCCAGCACATACCCTGCAGGGAACTCAATAGGGCTGCCTCTTCTTCTCCTCCACCCAAAGCCTCCACCCCAACAGCACCAAATTGCTCCAGGAGGCCTGACCAAGGGTGATCTGGGGCTATTGACAAGCTGGAGCATATGCAGAGGAGGGCGGCCAAGATTATAAAGAATCTGGAAAGTAAGCCTTATGGGGAATGGCTGAGGGAGTTGTTGAGATATTTGGGCCAAAGGAAGCCCCAATTGAAGGACTCAGGAGTCAATATTTACTTCAACTAGGGCTTTATTCCAGCTGCAGTCTTGCATCATCATAAAGCAGTCTTCTTACTGGTACATCCAGGAATCAGCATTCATAGGAGGGGTTACATACAGAGAAGAAGCCTGAGCGGGGGAGTCAACCATAGCTCTTTATACTAACTGGATACAGACCAATTAGCCGGACCCAACACTCCACTCATGATGCCGACTCATATCTCATGAGTCAGCATTTCCACTTAACACTGAAGTGTTAACTTCTTAATGCTCACAACACTTCAGCAGGAGTTGGGTATGTTTACCCTGGGGAAGAGAAGGAGGAGCGGTGATCTGATAACCATCTTCAGAGGGTGGGGCCCAAACCAATGGCTTCAAAGGGGGGGGAGGAGATTCCAACTAAATATAAGGAATAACTTTCTGACAATAAGAGCTGTTTGACAGTGGAATGGACTGCCTCAGAAGATGGTGGACTTTCTTTCAATGGAGGTTTTTGAATAGAGGTTGGAAGGCCATCAGTCAATGATTTTTTTAAAGTTATGATTCCTGCATTGCAGGGGGTTGGACTTGATGGCTTTTGAGGTCCTTTGACTCTACAAATCTATGAGTCTATGCAGTGCTATTTTTCTATTTTAAAAAAGAGGTGCCGGAACTCACCATGAACGCCTACCTTTTTCTCTTATAATGTCAATGGTGCCCACCCGAGTAGTGCCAGAATTGAGTTCTGGCGACTTCTAACTGGGAATATGGGAAGCTAGTTCCCTACAGCTTATCCTTGTCATCAGAAGTGAGTTAGAAATGCGTCTATGCTGGCTTCAGTAAAGTTTCCGTTAGCCTTTGGTTTTAACAAAAATAACAGAGCAACCCAGGAGATGGAAGCGAAATGTCATTAAAACTATAAAAGTGGCATTTATCACAAGTGGAGCCCAATGAGTCATTCCACAATAGGAGCAGACCATTGTCCCCAGTGTGGTGTAGTGGTTAAGAGCGGTAGCCGCTTTGAGACTCCTTCGGGTAGTGATAAAGCAGGATATCAAATCCAAACTCTTCTTCTTCTTCTTCTTCTTCTTCTTCTTCTTCTTCTTCTTCTTCTTCTCCTGAAGGGAGACTCTCCACCAAATTAGCATACAGAAGGAGATTTCTTCAAGCTCAATGAAAAATCTTCATCAAGCCCTCTCGATCATGAACTATGGATTGATTCAAAATTCAACAGCCACCAATGACTGGAAAGCAGGCGTACAATGGGTTGTTCCCCATCGAGGGGTGGCAAAACATGAGTTCATGCCACTTCAGCCAAAACAGGACTCTGCCATGACCTGGTGCGCTCCCATTGGCTTGTGAGGTCAGCTGAGTGTTGTCAGGCCAGTGCTGCCCACTAAGAGGCACACATCCTTTACCTAAACACCATAGACTGACCAGTGAACAAGGCACAGGAGGTTGGCCACTGATGGTCTCATTTCAGACAGCTCCACCTCCTCAGTCCCTTACACAGAGGAAGAGGAACCTGTGGCCCTTCTGGCTTAAACTCCCATCATCTCTGACCGTAGGCCATGCTTGTTGGGTCTGGTGGGAAGGCCAAAGTCCCTCCATCCCTCCCTTACACTGATTAAAATCAAGCCACTGGAGATCCTTCTCTGATTATGATATATTTTCGGGGGGTGGGGTTGGGGCTGGTTGAGAATCCTCAGGTGCCTTTGATACCTAATGAAAATTAACATAAGACACACCAGGCATGCAGAATAAGGCCCGTCTGCATTAGCAGCTTTTAAAATATTGTTTTCCTCCCGAAACCTCAATTTTCCTGTTAATTACGGCTGAGAGCTTCTGTGCAGATTGATAATGAATGGTGCATTGATTCAGAAGAACCCCCTGTTTAATTTATACTAAGAGGATTCATAAAGTGATGATCCATTAAAACAGGCAGATAAACTGCCAGGTACGTTTGTTTTTTTATTTATTTAAAAATGCACACCTACGTTGGATTTAAGGAACTCTTTTGCTTTTCATTTGCCAACACTTGCTATTATCTGTTGGTTTCCCCCATCCCCCTCCCCCTCCCCGTCATGTTTTTATCTAAACATAATTTACAGCTTAATTAAGTTACGGAGCCTGGTGCCTCAGGAGGAATGGTGTGAAGCCCAGTCTTGGGAAGGGGGAAGAAGCAGGCGATGAGCTGAACGCGAACACCACTGCCTCACAAGGAATGAGTCACATCACACGCCCAAGAGGGTGGCATTTGCAAAGATTCCTGAAGATAGAAATACTTTACTCTCATGTATCACAGCTTGACAGCACATCTGGGTTCTGCAAGGCTAAAATTGTTTGTCTTCAAACATTTCCAGCTTCAAACATGGGTCATTAGCAGTCGTCATAACCAGTGTGTGCTAAAATTGATAGCAATTTTCCAAAGGGAGGCTCAGTTCAGTTCCAAGCCTCCTAAACTCCAGACTTGATTATTGTAACTCGCTCTACGCGGGGCTGCCCCTAAAGCTGACCCAGAAACTCCAGCGGGTGCAGAATGCCGCGGCGAGGCTCCTTACCGGGTCTTTGCCACGGGACCACATTCATCCAGTGCTTCACCAGCTGCACTGGCTCCCGGTGGAGTACAGGGTCAGGTTTAAGGTGCTGGTTTTGACTTTTAAAGCCCTATGCAGCTTAGGACCCTCGTACCTAAGGGACCGCCTCTCCTGGTATGTCCCGTGTAGGACCTTAAGGTCCTCAAATAATAATCTTTTGGAGGTCCCGAGCAACAAAGATGCTAGGTTGGCCTCAACTAGAGCCAGGGCCTTCTCAGTATTGGCCCCGACTTGGTGGAACAGTCTATCACAAGAGACCAGGGCCCTGCGGGATTTGGCATCTGTCCGCAGGGCCTGCAAGACGGAGCTGTTCCACCTGGCCTTTGGGTTAGCTTCTACTTGATATTTATGCTTCATTTTTTATTGGTGGGTTATTTAAAAATGAGACTGCAGTTTTAATTATTGAATTTTTA
Source organism: Lacerta agilis (assembly GCF_009819535.1). Classification (NCBI taxonomy): domain Eukaryota; kingdom Metazoa; phylum Chordata; class Lepidosauria; order Squamata; family Lacertidae; genus Lacerta; species Lacerta agilis. The sequence continues at coordinate 7,720,613 of NC_046328.1, forward strand.
AATTTGTATTTTAATCTGTTATTTTAAATTGATCGTGTTTATGTTTATGCTGTGATTTTAATGAGTGTTAGCCGCCCTGAGCCCGGTTTTTGGCTGGGAAGGGTGGGGTACAAATAAAAATTTATTATTATTATTATTATTATTTATTAAAGGGAGGCTCAGTTTGGTTCTGTGTGCTTCCTAGCCAAATCCAAAGTACTGATTTTGACCTGTAATGCTTTTTACAGACCCCAATATCTTCTGGAATGCCTCTTATATTATCAGCCTACCTGGACCTTTCAATCTTCTTCTGACGCCCTTTGCTAGGTCCTTCCTCTGAGGAAGGCTCAGTAAGTGATCACAGTGGTGAGACCCCATCTGAGGAATTCCATCCCCAGAGCTGGTCAGCCTGGTATATCCGCTGACAACTTTACATTTGCACAATTCAAAGTGTTGATGCTGGCCTTTAAAGGCCTAAACGGCCTCGGCCCACTATACCTGAAGGAGCATCTCCACCCTCATCATTCAGCCCAGACATTGAGGTCCAGCTTTGAGGGCTTTCTGGAGGTTCCCTCCCTGCAAGAAGTGAGGTCACAGGGAACCAGGCAGAGGGCCTTCTCAGTAGTGGCGCCCGCCCTTTGGAACGCCCTCCCATCAGATGTCAAAAAATAAACTATCTGAATTTTAGAACAGGTAGGTAGCCGTGTTGGTCTGCCATAGTCAAAACAAAATATTAAATCAAAAAATCCTTCCAGTAGCACCTTAGAGACCAACCAAGTTTGTTCTTGGTATGAGCTTTTGTGATCTGAAGAAGTGTGCATGCACACGAAAGCTCATACCAAGAACAAACTTAGTTGGTCTCTAAGGTGCTACTGGAAGGATTTTTTGATTTTTTGATTTAATATTTTGTTTTGAATTTTAGAAGACACCTGAAGGGAAGTTTTTAATGTTTGATGTTTTATTGTGATTTTAATATCCTGTTGGGATCTGCCCATAGTAGCTGGGGAGGCCTGGCCAGATGGGTGGTGTTTAAGTAATTTATTATTATTATTATTATTATTATTATTATTATTATTACACCTGGTAGAGACTTACCTTTTCCCCAGGCATCTCACAGACTGTGCTGATTTTGCTCTACTAATTTTGCATGATGCCAAAGTAGCTATTATTAATTGGGGGGGGAGGTGTTTTGTGTGTATGTGTGCGTGTGTGTGTGTGTGTGTGTTTCATAGAGAAATTCCCTTGGCATAAATGCCATTTACACTCTGTGGCTACTTGACTGTCTCATTTGACTGTGAGGAAATGATGCACAGAAGCCAAACTGAGCTCACTCTGAATTAGCTCTGCTGCCTCTCAGTGATGTCATCATATAACTGAAAATTGAAAATTAATTGAAAATTAATAAAAATTATTATATAAAAAAGAGAATTCAGGATTCTGTAAGTGCTGCCCAGATATTACAGGTGTGGCAGGTGAGCATGCTAGCTGGTACTTAAGGGAGTTGGATTTCCCCCCCCCTGTCGGAGCTGGGCAGAGTAGCCATCCAGGTGTGATGACCAGCGAAATCCCCCTTGGTGTCACGGTCCTGCGAGGGGAAAGCCGGTGGGTGTCTTCTGCTACCGGTAGGGATGGTAGCTATTCATAAAACCCTGCTAAGTGTGCCTCATCTTCCACATTTTCTGTCTTCCTCCTTGAAATCCACAACCGACGGGGGGGGGGCAGAGATGCTCCTGCTGCTGGCGGTCGCCTTCCCGGCCAAAGGAAGCCAGTGCCTTGGAGGGTCCCCCTCCCACAAGGAAATGAGCGCAGCTGGACAGAGTGTGTGGGGCTGGAGATGGAGAGTGCTTGAGGCTCGAGGGGCTAACAGTGGGATGCTGTGCCAGCAACTTTGGGGGTGTCAGGAATTTTACTTTTTGAAATATGGCAAGCTTAGATTATCGAGTCAGTCAACGGAACTGGTTTGGTAAGCTTGCCTTCATACATTCTACAGTGGTACCTCGGGTTAAGAACTTAATTCATTCCGGAGGTCCGTTCTTAACCTGAAACTGTTCTTAACCTGAAGCACCACTTTAACTAATGGGACCTCATGCTGCCGCCGCACCGCCACATCACGATTTCTGTTCTCATCCTGAAGCAAAGTTCTTAACCCGAGGTACTATTTCTGGGTTAGCGGAGTCCGTAACCTGAAACGTCTGTAACCTGAAGCGTCTGTAACCCAACGTACCACTGTACTCACACAGATACAGGATCCCAAGAACTGGAAGGGACTCAGGGAATCATCTAGACTGACAACAACACACAGACCCCTTAAACCCCTAACAGTATTGTCTACACTGACTGACTCTCCAGAGTTTCAGGCAAGGCGGTCTTTACCAGGCCTAGCAGAAGAGGACAGGCATTGAGCTTGAGACTAGGGCTGGATTTAGGTTTGATGAGGCCCTAAGCTACTGAAGGTTATGGGGCCCTTTATATGTCCAGCTGTCCTTTCTCAACAACAAATTGTCGCTGTTTTTGTGTTGAATATATGCTATATGGTAATTTATGGACCTAATAGGTATCTAAAGCCATTTGCACATAATCAGGACCGGTGTTAGGGTTTCTGGCGCCCTAGGCAGACCACCTTCTGGCGCCCCCCGCCAAAGCCTGCTTTAGCGGGAGGTGGAGGGTGGTGGAGAGGTAAGCAGCAGCTTCTCTGCTGAAAGGAGAAGCTGCTGCTTGCCCGTCCCACCGCCCACCCCCTGCCAAAGCCTGCTTTAGCGGGAGCGGGGTGGTGGTGTAGGGGCAAGCAGCACCTCTCCGCTACAGCGGAGAAGCTGCTGCTAGCCCGTCCCGCCCCCCTGCCCAAGCCTGGCCAGCGCCCCCTCCATTTTGGCGCCCTAGGCAATTGCCTAGTTCGCCTAAATGGACGCACCGGCCCTGCACATAATAAAATATGGGTTTTTTTCTCAAAGTAATTGTTGAACTGAAATACAGTTACGAAGAAGTATATTAATAGTGAAATACAATTAAGAAGAAGTATATTTGGGGGAGGCAAGAGAGTTGGACCCTAAGCTATAGCTTGTTTAGTTTTTACATAAATCCGGCACTGCTTGAGACCTTCTGCATACAAAGCACATCCTCTGCCCCTGCTCTACATTCCTTCCCAACAGCATCTGTAGGACCACCATTGAGGAACGCTACTCTGTAGAGTCTCATCAATTCATAAAGATCTGTTGCCTTTTCCTGACATGGCTCTTCTTCACACAACACACTGCAGAGGCAACATCAGAGGCCCATAAGGCAGTACCCCAAGCTCCCACTATAATGAAGCAGTTAATGGTGTCTTAATTGTTCATTCCTTCTAATTTTCTCACCTGTCAGGTGCTTTCAAAGCAGTTTTTATGCCATGGCAGATGCATAAGCGGCCTTCTTAGATATGATCCCCATGCCTTCACATCTTTCATTAATGGATGATATAGGTGGGAGAATTAGTGGATGCTGAGCTTGCGTTCTCATTGAATACATCGTGCCGCAAAGAAGAGGACAAAGAGCTAGAGTGACTCCCCTACAAGGAACGTTTGCAGCATTGGGGGGCTTTTTCATTTAGAGAAAAGGTGATCAAGAGGTGCTAAGATTGAAGTCGATAACATTATGCCTGCGCAGAGAAAGTGAATAAGAGAGAATATTTTCTCCATCTCTCGTGACACTAGGACTTGTTGTTCAGTCGTTCAGTCGTGTCTGACTCTTCGTGACCCCATGGAGCAGAGCATGCCAGGCACCCCTATCCTCCACTGCCTCCCGCAGTTTGGCAAAACTCATGCCAGTCGCTTCGAGAACACTGTCCAACCATCTCATCCTCTGTCGTCCCCTTCTCCTTGTGCCCTCCATCTTTCCCAACATCAGGGTCTTTTCCACGGAGTCTTCTCTTCTCATGAGGTGGCCAAAGTACTGGAGCCTCAACTTCAGGATCTGTCCTTCCAGTGAGCACTCAGTGCTGATTTCCTTAAGAATGGATAGGTGTGATCTTCTTGCAGTCCATGGGACTCTCAAGAGTCTCCTCCAGCACCATAATTCAAAAGCATCAATTCTTCGGCGATCAGCCTTCTTTATGGTCCAGCTCTCACTTCCATACATTACCAGACACTAGGACTAATGGACATCAAATGAAGCCGGCTATTGGAAGGATCAAGGCAGATAAAATAAAGTACTTCTTTAAACTATGGAACTCCCTCGCACAGGAGGAAGTGGTGGCCACCAATTTAGGTGGCTTTAAATGAGGATTACATAAATTCATACATAATAAGGCTATCGATAAGGCTATAGTGGTTATGTTCTACCATTCTCCTACCATGGTCAGAGACATTATGCCTCTGAAAGCCAATTGCTAGGGATCACAGGAAAAGAGAACGGTGTTGTGCTTATGTCCTGCTTACAGGCTTTCCACAAGGATCTGGTCAGCCATGGGGGGAACAGGATGTTCCTTTGCATACCTCACATTGAAAAAGAAAAAAGCTGCCAAATTGCTGCCTTTAGGGGTATTGTTATATTCTGCCCCAGGAATTAGGAAGAAGAAGAAGAAGAGTTTGGATTTGATATCCCGCTTTATCACTACCCGAAGGAGTCTCAAAGCGGCTAACATTCTCCTTTCCCTTCCTCCACCACAGCAAACACTCTGTGAGGTGAGTGGGGCTGAGAGACTTCAGAGAAGTGTGACTAGCCCAAGGTCACCCAGCAACTGCATGTGGAGGAGAGGAGACACGAACCCGGTTCCCCAGATAACGAGTCTACTGCTCTTAATCACTACACCACACTGGCTCTAGGAATATAGGAAGTCAGCCTTGTACTGACTTACTGAGAAACATTTGCCCAATGTAGCTCAATATCTGTTCTGACTGGCAATGGCACTCCAGGCTTTCAGATGTGGGTCTCTCCTAGCCCTATCTGGAGATGCCAGGGACAGCGGGGGAGCAAGCTGATCGGGCACCTGGAGTGGTGGGTGTGCCCTGCGCCCAGGGGCGGAGCCAGACGCCCATGGCGTGGGGCGAGCCGGAGCAAGATGCTCCGTGGGGCCTCCAAGGAGTCTGGCTGCCTCCTCCCACTCAGCCGCCCTACAGCTGAAGGGGAGGCGGCAGGCAGACCATTTGGAGCAGCATGGAGCCTGCGAGCGCCCAAGCCACCATGTCACTCCCGGAAGAGAAGTGTGGCTCAGGCGTGCTGCAGGCCCCGCAGTGAGTGCTGTCCGGTATTTTGTCACCCCCCTCAATGGTGACATCTGACTCACCCTTTCTTCCTGGTAGTGGGGATGGGGGAACCATTTTTTGGTTTGCCTCAGGTGCCAAACTGTATTGGGCCAGCCCTGAGCAGGACAGGCTTATCAATGAATGTGTGCAGAACGGGCACAGGCTAGCGACACAGTGAGTCATCCACTCTTACAAGTCAGCTTCGGAGAATATCATGGGATATAAGATCATATCAGAGTGCAGGGAGACCACATTACTCAAGTAAAACTCATTAGGAACAAGAAGACTTCCCACACTCTCTCCTGACTAGGAGGAGCCAGTGGCCAGCCTTAGTGGCCATAGTCAATCCAAGGTCTGGAGGCAGAGAGGGCCTGCCACTGACACAAGGGGGTCCACATGCAAGGGCAAAATTGTGTAAAGCCAGGAAACCATCAAATCCACCCACCTCTACCTGTCCAGAGCAGACCTTGCCCTCTGCCTTGCTTACAGGGCTCTGGGAAGGTTATGAGAGTGTCCCCAGGGCTCTTATGTGACTTTTCCAGAGTCCAGTAACTGAGGCACTCCCAGCCTCTGAGAAGGATGAACAAGGGCTCTGGGGAGCTTCCGTGACCTTCCCAGACGACGGTAAACAAGGTGGAGGGCTTATAAAGCACTTTCCATCACATGTTTTCCCTTTCCTTCCTTCCTTTATTTGCTGTGCACCTAAGGTTGTGATCATGTAAGTAAATTACACCTACAGGTAAGTTGCAGCCCCCTTGAAGTTCACTGAGAAACTGCCACCTGCAGTTTAGTGGGTCACTATAGGGGACAGCTGAGTAGAAACCGAGTTTCTCCTAGGAAGGAGGAGTGGGATAAAATGTAAGGAATATCTTTAAACCAGGCATAGGCAACCTTGGCTCACCAGGTGTTTTGGGACTACAATTCCCATCATCCCTGACCACTAGTCCTGATAGCTGGGGATCATGGGAGTTGTAGTCCCAAAACATCTGGTGGGCCGAGGTTGCCTATGCCTGCTTTAAACTATATAGTGATCAAATGTCTAACAGCTTCTCTTAAAATTTGGCATGTTTTCTTCCACTGCTAAGAAGAAGAAAAAGTGGCTGGTCATTTGAACTCAGATTTTTTTTAAGGCACTCCTATGGCAAACCCCTCAAACACTAAGCAAACTTCAGAGTCTTGGAGATTTATGTGCTAGAGTTTATGGCTGTGCCTTGCATGCCTCTTCCTTAACAGGAAGGAAAACCAATTCCTTACCATGACATGCCTCATGAAGAATTGCATTCTGAAAGCATCTCCTTCTTCCCCTCCCCCCAGAGATGATTTGAAAATCTTCACAAGCTTACTCTGTTGCAATCCTGTCAAGAAATATACGCCACCATATAAAGAGGTGTGACACCAAGGGAAGGCCAGATGAGAAAGTATCACATCAAACCTCTTCATCAAAATGTTGGCAAAATCCAAAGGGTTTTTCAGCAAAAAGATATGATGAATCATGAGTGCCCAGCCAACTCTCAGAAATGAAGACTGTTGCAAAAATCCCTAGGAGCTCCAATAGCAGCTTGATAGTGCCTCTGATGATCTGGAAAAGAAAGAGGTACATGCTTTTCCTCCTGTTTGGAGAAACTCCAGTGAATTTGGTCCAGTAGAATTTCAAAGTGGCTCATTTGTACCAGGGGAAACTCCAGGGAAAATGATCCATCAGGTTCAGAAAAAGCTGGCTAGCCAAAGGGCCTATTGGCTGGTGCCCATGATCTCACCAACTCACGTCTCTAGCACCAGTTCCTTGGAGTCATTTGCAATTCATTTTGATTAATGAACATAAGAGGAGCTATGCGGGATCCGAACAAAGGCTCATCTAGTCCAACCGTGACTAAGCAGATGCCTATGGGAACTCCACAAGTAAGACATGAGTGCAATAGAAATCTCCCGCTCATGTTTCCCCAACAACTATTATTATTTAGAGACTTACCAGCGCTGATGCTGGAGGTAAGATATAACTAACTCATATTTCGTGTATCAAAGACATGGAACGAGTGATATCTGAGTATGCTCAGCTGACGAAGCCCGGCAGGGCGAAACAAGGTATTATTCCAGGAATCCTTGTCACGTTTAAGTTCTTTCATCTGACACTGGCATACAACAACTATGGTATATTTTGCAAAGGCACACGTTAAGATCTTTCGTATCCTTCATTTGATACCTGCATACAACAGCTGCATACAACAACCATACTTTGCAAAGGCAGATGTGGAACATTACAAAGATAAGTTCATATTTTGCATGTACCGCTCCTTAAAGTTGTTGCGTTTGACGCTTGTATTCGCTAAGACATACGTGGAACACAAAAAGCTTTTATTTGGACATTATGTTTAAAAAAACTGATTCAATTGTACATACATGCTACACAAAAGCTTATATTTGGACATTACGTATATAAGAACGGATCTGTTTGTATTTCCTGTTCTAAATGTTGGTCCTTAATTGTTTCTACTCAATTAGATAATGTGAAAAGGGTTGTGTGAGTTATGTTTATATGATGTATAAAGAATTTATACAGTGGTGCCCCGCTAGACGAATGCCTCGCTAGACGAAAAACTTGCTAGATGAAAGGCATTTGCTAGCAGAAGGCTGTCTCGCAAGACGAAATTGTCAATGGGCTTGCCTTGCAAGACAAAAAAAATATATTTTTTCCGTCAAATCGCTATTCTTCCGTTGGTGCTTCGCAAGACGAAAAATTCGCTATACGACAGCACTCGCAGAACGAATTATTTTCATCTTGCGAGGCACCACTGTATAGTCAAACACAGCCAGTTATGTTGTGGGTATATTTATTAGTTGAATTTACGTAACTATTGGTTTGATAGTGTTGTGGAGGTAAGATATAATCATCATGACTCACAGCCACCTGCTTCTGTAGGTCAGCTGAGAAGCTCAATAGAGTTTCACGGTCAGTGGTGGACCTGAACCTAGAACAGTTATGGGAGCCCATTCGCAACCAGCAATGAGGTCTGGGTAACCGCTGTTATCTTCTACAATGGGGTTGCTCCATGACAGATCACTTAAAAAAAATTAACTACTGCATCTCAGATCCTGATTAAAATAGCGGTACTGGTTTATCTCACATGCCAAAGTCACTGGTGTGAATAAAAAAAATCCTGTACTTTATAGTTTTTGAGTAACCTTGACGTGCCACCTTTACAACATCTGTGCTACTGATTCTCAAACTTTGGGATTTATTCAATCAGTTGTGTGACTCAAATTGGGTCTACTAGACCTACAAAATTTAAGCAATGTGGACTAAAGGCAGTTGTGGAGGCCCTCTGGGATTATGAGCCCTGAAGGTTAAGCTCCAGTAGTTTCATAGTAGATCTGCCTGTGCTCATGATTTTAACACTGTATAACTGAAGGCTCCTGGATATCAGGATATCCCTGACTACCTTCCTACCTGCATCCAGTTCAAGGGGTGCCACTGGCTATTAGTCTCCGCCTTCATCTCAGTGTTGCCCTTATAGAAGTCAGCAGGCTGGAGGATGGTAGCAAAACTGGAAGTAGGTGCAGGGGCGTAGCAAGGGGGGTGGTCCGCCCCGTGTTCCATAATGAAGGGGGTGACAAATTATCAAGGAACAAATTTTTTTTTGGGGGGGGGGAAATGAAATTATTTTTTTTTAATGCCTGCTCCAAAGGTCTTATCTTACTATACTAGGGATTATATAGCTATAAAATTTCATGCATATCGGTTAATATCTTGACCCTCCTCCACCAAAATAGCTGTTCACTTGGCTGGTTTCCTATGTCATGAAGGCTGAAATTTTAGTTCAGAGAACACTTACTGTTCCCAACCCTAACCCTGTGGAAAGCCATCTAATTAGACTTTAATTTGATTTTGAGATGTTTTTAGGAGGTAATTTAATTATTGTTTGATTTTATACCAATGTTATGTATCTGATGTTAGCCACCCTGAGCCCGACTTTGGCCGGGGAGGGTGGGATATAAATAAAAGTTTTTTATTACCGGTATTATTACTTGGGCGTTGACAAGAAATTTTCCACACCGGGTACCACCTGACCTTCCCATGCCTGGGGGGGGGGAGGGTAACAAAAAAATGCCCCCGGGTACCAATTTACCTTGCTACGCCCCTGAGTAGGTGACTCTGCCTGTCATTGATTTGGAGTCCATCTGCCATTGGCTCCTTGCTTTCTGTCTTCCTAGTCTCTTTTTTTAAAAAATAATTCTTTATTGGTTAAAATCATAAACACACTTACATATACCTCACATACATTTTACATCTTCTAAAATATATACATCTAATTTCTATTACATTCACACATACTTAAACTTCCAATTATCCTCTTTGCATTTTGTATTATTACATTTGTATATTGTACAGTTATGTATATCAATTATTTCACAAATTTTTCTTCCTCTTATTTCTTTTCATCTATATCCAGGTTCAGTCAGTATCTGCCTTTAGGATTCCGTTTATACCATTACTCTCTAAGTATTCTTTAAATAAACTCCATTCTTTCCATACAGTTTGTTTCGTTTGTCCTCTTATTTTTCCAGTTGTCTTAGCTAATTGTAAATATTCTAACATTAAGTTTTGCCAATCTGTCATGGTTGGTACATTTTGGTTTTTCCAATTTCTAGCTATTAGAACTCTTGCTGCTGTTACTCCATACATACATAATACTCTTTCTTTTTTCTTTATTTCTTCTGGCAAGATACTTAATAAGAACATTTCTGGTCTTTTTCTGAATGAACATTTTGTCAATTTTTTAAGTTCTTCGTATATATCATTCCTAGTCTCAATGAGAACCATCCAATGGGAAAGTACTTCTTCACACAGCACATAGTTCAACTATGGAAGTCGCCCCATGGGAGGATCAGACAGATTCCCGGAGGCAAATGATATCAAAGGCTAGTCATGATGACTATCCTCTCTGCCTCCATGGTCTGAGGTAGTTGTTGTTGTTGTTGTTCAGTTGTTCAGTCGTGTCCGACTCTTCGTGACCCCATGGACCAGAGCACGCCAGGCACGCCTATCCTTCACTGCCTCTCGCAGTTTGGCCAAACTCATGTTAGTAGCCTCGAGAACACTGTCCAACCATCTCATCCTCTGTCGTCCCCTTCTCCTTGTGCCCTCCATCTTTCCCAACATCAGGGTCTTTTCTAGGGAGTCTTCTCTTCTCATGAGGTGGCCAAAGTACTGGAGTCTCAACTTCAGGATCTGTCCTTCTAGTGAGCACTCAGGGCTGATTTCTTTGAGAATGGATAGGTTTGATCTTCTTGCAGTCCATGGGACTCTCAAGAGTCTCCTCCAGCACCATAATTCAAAAGCATCAATTCTTCGGCGAACAGCCTTCTTGATGGTCCAAATGCTTCTGAATGCCAGTTCCTGGAAACCGCAGGAGGGGAAAGAGCTCTTGTGCTTGAACCCTGCTTGCAAAGTTTCCTAAAGGCATCTGGGTGGCCACTGTGAGAACGGGATGTTGGACTAGATGAGCCGTTGGCCTGAACCTGCAAGATCTTCTCATGTTCTTTTGTTTCCCATTCCTTGCAGCAGGTTGGACATGGCAATCTGTATTCATAGGATGCATTTGAAGGCAACAAAACTATACAGTTAGTTTTTAAACATTAACTATCGCATTAGATCCAGCAAGTCGATAAAGTGAGAAAAGAAACAAGGGCCTGCTCTCTCCTTCCGATAATGTCCTTGATATTCCCTTTGCGAGCGTATTCTCCTATTCTCTTTACCTTATCAACCCTCCTTTATAATAGCAAATAAATGCATCTCCCTGAGATTATTGGCACGCCATAAAATAGGGAGCTGAGGGAGGGAGGAAAGCTGTGTCTTGAAATTTGTGGGGTTTCAAATAAATAGGACAATCTCTGCAGTTTCTGCGACTCCTAAAAACAGCTGTGACACTCGTTATCTGCAGCCACATAAACACAGTTTATCAATGCAATTACAGGGAGGGAAAAAATATTTCTCGGCTTTCTCAAGGATATAAAAAAGGCAAACAGACCGAGGAAATTACCTACCAAAGAACCTGGATAGAAGCTGAAAGCATGCCCAGTGGGAGAAACAGGATATTAGTCTGCTGTGCTTAGCGGCAGTGGCTGCCACACAAACAACTTCAGGTGAGGGTGAGAGGATTTCTGCTGCCATGAGAATATAGGAGGCTGTTTTATAGTGAGTCAGAACTATCTGTCCATCTAGCTCCATATAGTCTACACTGTCATGGCAGCTGCTCTCCGAGATTTCAGACCAGGGTCTCTCCCAACCCCACCTGAAGATGCCAGGGACTCAACCTGGGGTCCTCTGCATGCAAAGCAGATGCTCTACTGCTGAGCCACAGCCCGTCCGCAAGAGACAAAGGGTCAGATGTTCACTGGCAGTTTGGAAAACTGCTGTAACACCCTTCCCCTCCTGTTCCTCCTCGGAGGAGACCATCAGGCTCCAGGTCTGGGCAGAGCTGAACCCTGGCACCTTCCTACCCAGGAGGAACCAATAGCCAGTCTATGCAGAGTCGATTCACAGATTGACGGTACTTTTCCAAGAATGTGCCACCGGCAATTCCATGGTCCATCACATGCGGAAGGTGTCCACGGACCCCAGAAGCTGCTGGTACCTGATTTTCACTGTTCCTGCCTTCCAGTTTAACTAGGATAATTTCTAACAACATTTCTGCATTTGGAATTGGTGCAGTTAGCCATAGCATTCAGTTCCTTGTTTGCATCTTTTCGCCCCACTACGTTACCAAAGTATGTGAACATTGATCTGCCGCAATGCATATATTTTACAGTTACAGGTGGGTAGCCGTGTTGGTCTGCCATAGTTAAAACAAAATCGAAAATTCTTTCTAGTAGCACCTTAGAGACCAACTGAGTTTGTTCCTGGTATGAGCTTTCGTGTGCATGCACAGAAGTGTGCATGCACACGAAAGCTCATACCAGGAACAAACTCAGTTGGTCTCTAAGGTGCTACTAGAAAGATATATTTTACAGAATATCAATGCTTATGGATTTTGAACAATATGTGTTTGTCTGTCTGTCTCTGTCTGTCTGTCTCTGTCTCTCTTTCTTTCTTTCTTTCTTTCTTTCTTTCTTTCTTTCTCTCTCTCTCTCTCTCTCTCTCTGTGTGTGTGTGTGTGTGTGTGTGTTCCCATTGCATGCTCTCCAGTGCCTGTTATGTCACAATATATTCCTTTAAATAAAAAAAACAACCCCTAACATTCTGATATTCAATACAAAGTGAAACAGCTTATTTAATAAGCTTGCAGACAGGATTTGGGTACTAGAAACAGCTTTCTTAATGTGACTCCAAAACTTCAGAAGCCACTGGCAGCCCTGCAAAGAGCCTTCTGACTTTTATCTGCTTACGTTGACAAGATCGTGTAATGCTCTGCAGGCTTACTCAGATAGTGTAGCCGACTCTAAAAAACATCAGTACACAAGGAATGCATTTGTTGGACTCTGAAGTGTGTCATTTCAAAGGGGCCACCCGCTATTCCATTTCTGATGGCTTTATTTGCAAACATGTTCAGTAATCAGCTTACAGTGCAGTAGCAATATTACTGCTTAGAAATTTCACCATGCCGAACAGCTGCATTCTTTTATAAGCTTCTCAGAGGAGCAGCCAGCTTTCATGCTACAGCCCATCATCTTGCATCCTGTGTAGGGGGAAAAATGAGTAGGCAAGTTGGGGGTGAAGAAGAAACAGGGGAAAGTATGAGGCACACCCAGCAGTGGGTCATTTGCTTTCCCCTGAAAAGGAGGGATACCCGTGAATTTCTTCTTACCTGAATTTCATCCTTGGTTTTGGGGTTGCAACATGAACGAGGGTTGTGTGCAAATGGCCCTCTTGAATTTCTCCACCCTCAGGATCGACCTCCTTTATTCTTATAGAAGGACCATCCCAATTAGATTTACAAGAGGCCACGGTAAAATGGAGAAGAGGTGTTTTGTCAGAAAGTAGAAGACACACAACGAATCCTACAGATTGTGTTTTGTCACAAAATGGCACTTTGTCAGCAAATTACCCCTGGAAATAGCAGTGGGATCCTAATTTGGGCCTACTTTAGGTAAACCTTAGTTTAATAACATCCATTATATCCAATTTTCATAAATTCAATCCATTTGGACCTATTTACTTCTAAAATCACAAGGTTCTTTTTCTACAGCGGGTGACAAAAAGAAAAATGTATTAGAAAAATGTATTATGAGTCATTTCTGCTCTGGAATGAGCTGCTCTTTTTCTGGAAGTGGAATTAGCAATCTCCAGTGTTCTTTCTTTATATCTGAGTTTTGTACAAAACCCTTTGGAACAGCAGTTTGCCACGGTATTCAGCACATAGGGATGGGTGACTCTTATCAACTTCAGTTTCCAATCCTAAATTCACTTCTCTGCATTTCCTTTTTTTATATATATAAAAAAATCAACCCTAATGAAAATCCACCAGTGTTTTAGTGTGTTGTTGTTGTTGTTGTTGTTGTTGTTGTTAATTGCCTTCTAAACCACCATGTTGAAATGATTTACACAGAAGATAATTAAAAACAATTGAACAAATGCAAAATCAAACACAAATACATTTAAAACAAGTTTTTGGGGTTCCCATTGTTGCTCATTTATTCCATTCAGGGTTGGGGCATGTCTTACCTGCCTAATAGTAGCAGAGCTGACACTGAAAGCTATTCACCAAGGGTGCCATTCTCCCCACCAACAGGAATACTCCAATACAGTGTTGTTCCAGGGCATTGTTAAGAGCATGGGTAGGCAAACTAAGGCCCGGGGGCCGGATCCAGCCCAATCACCTTCTAAATCCGGCCTGCGGACAGTCCGGGAATCAGTTTTTACATGAGTAGAATGTGCCCTTTTATTTAAAATGCATCTCTGGGTTATTTGTGGGGCCTGCCTGGTGTTTTTACATGAGTAGAATGTGTTCTTTTATTTAAAATGCATCTCTGGGTTATTTGTGGGGCATAGGAATTCGTTCATTTCCCCCCCCCTTCAAAATATAGTCCAGCTCTCCACAAGGTCTGAGGGACAGAGTGGACCGGCCCCCTGCTGAAAAAGTTTGCTGACCCCTGGTTAAGAGGGAAATGGCAAGGGCCAGTGGAGGCAACCAATTCTGTGGTAGCTGCCAAATGCCCTCCCTCCCTGCCCCCCCAAAACCACCCATAATGCTGTGCGAGAGCATTCCACATTGCAGGTGGGTAGAATCTTGGCTACCACTGGTGTTTGCTTCACACCAAATAGCAACAGAGAGAGAGAGACATCTTAAAGGGTGTGGAGTGGGTCTCAAAGATCAATGCTCACTTGAAAATGAAAGATTCGCTAAGGAAGAAGGCCCCAGATGAGTGCAGTTTCAACAAAGGAGACCCTGGGACAAACAAGGCAATTGTGCGTGAAAATGAATGCAATCCTGGTTTGGTTTTTTTGGTTTTTTAAAAAAGAACTTGTGTACTGCCGCTGAAGACATGATTGTGTTATTTCAAACAGACAGTAGACAATCCATGCACCTGATATATATTCCAGAAGGAATTATATGTTGTTCTGGCAGGGCAATTTGCACGTCATTGGTTTTTATAGCCCTCATTCATGGTGACTACATTGATCCTTGCAGAATGGATTTTCAGCATCCTTCCATCACTGTGCTTGAGCTCTCCAGGATTTTCCCCACTTCCTTATTGTCATGTTTAATTTCACACTGTCAGGTTTATTTCATCTTAAT